>NW_024063086.1:1908944-2545258 GCF_006381635.1 Hibiscus syriacus | reverse complement strand
ACTTGACAATCACAGTGGAGCATACACCGAATTGCTAGGTACCCGTTCAAGGTCATGGTTTGAATATAATCTATTCATAAAGCCAGGGCTTTCGAGTTTCCTCTATAACCAATTACCTTAGTGTAATAGCTCAGCTTTATTGTATACACATATATATTTTGTTGGGTATGCGGATTCAATTTCTTAAGCTTGTCAAGAAGAACCTATCATAGTCTAAGTGTTGTGGTAAGTCAGAAAATCTCATCGTTAGAGCTCAATTTCCAAGCAACTGACCTAAACTAGATTCATCTACTTGACTATTCCATCCGTAAAGATCATAATCATCATTGAACGTCGTCAACAAAAGTATGGTCTAGACAGTTTTGTGATGTCATACAAAAGATGCCTCATGTTATCCTCTCCTATGCATACCTAAATACCAAGCCTATGGTTCATTCTTTTATGATAGGAGAAGGCTATTTCGGTCCATGCAATAAAAGGCATGGTGTTCGAGTGTATCTTCTGGGGGTAAGGTCAAGGGTCCTTGTTTTATCAGGTTTCAACCTTGTCATCTTGTCAAAGATTTATAACTCATCATTATTAAAGAACTTTTAATTCAATTGATATTCAAAGAATTTCAAGTCATAAGTTCGATTCAATGCTCACCATCCTTAAAGTAACATGAATTCATTTAAATATCACAAAAACTGATGAGAAAGTCCAAAAAACATGTTCAAACAAGATGTTGCAAATGAAAAAAAAAATTCATGATAAACAAAATGATTTATGCGTAGTTAGGATACCCCATTATTCTTTTGATGCAGTGGTGTTTGATTTGATCGGGTGCTACACATTGTGCTTTGGTGCCCCACTTGAGCTCGTCATCCATTGTTTCACCAATTCTTGTGTCAATGTCCCATTTTCCACAAGCATCTCTATCTCCTTTAACATCGGCCTACAATTTCCAGTAGAATGCCCCAATGTCCCTAAGTGAAAATCACATGCATTATCTTGATCATAGCTGTGAGCAGAAGGGTCTGGTTTCACTTTCACTGGTCTCGATGTGAGGTATTGACCTTTAACCAAACGGGGATACAAATCCGAGATAGAAGTTTGTAACACTTTCAAAGTATTTTTTTATCTTGGAACTTTCTTTCGATGACTCGAGTAACTTGCTGCCCCTTTTCTTTTACAGCTGTGGGAGCTCTGGACGTGACATTCATTCACCTCATCAACTTTTCCCTCTTGGCCGGTTGGACGTTTGGAAGTGACCTTCAAGTTTCCTTTGTTGATTGCATCTTCAATTGACTCTCCAGCCAACATAAGATCCTTAAAGTCATTCGTCGAGTTTCCTAGCATTAACTCAAAGAAAGGAGCTGGGAGAGAATCGTGAAACATACATGATATTTCTTTTTCTAGCAAAGGAGGTTGAAATTGTGTTGCCACCCCTCTCCATCTTATGGTATATTCTTTAAAGCTCTCTGTAGCTTTCATCCTTATCCTTTGAAGGTCATGACGTTTTGGAGCTAAGCCTTTAACATATTGATATTGCCCCAAAAAAGCATCAGCTACGTTGACCCATGTCTTGATCTGTTCTTTGTTCAACCAGTTATACCATACTATAGCTGGACCAGCAAGACTATCATGGAAGAAATGAATTAGCAAGTTATCATTATTTAAGTACCCTTCCATCTTTATACAAAATATCCTCAAATATATTAGGGGACAACTAGTGCCATCATATTTTTTAAAGCTAGGCACCCTAAATTCATGTGGGATGACCAAATCAGGGACCGGACTGAGTTATCTATCTTCTAACTCCTTATGGGAGGCATTAACAACCTTCATATATTTAATGTCTTCATTCAACCACTTGAATTCGTCTTCAAATTGCTCAAAATTTACGAGACTCTTCCCTTGGTTTGAGTTAGATGCTCCTGCAAATTATCACTCTTGATGCATTAGTATGCTGACATTGATTTCCTTTATCATCCAATTTTTCTTTACCAACAGCTCGTGGTACCAACACCTGGATCATTTGATTCGACGCGCCTTGCAGAGAACCCGATACTTGATTCCTCGTACCTTGTTGTAACCCGACCAACTGCTCTTGCAACTGATCTTGTGATTCCTTATTAAATTACTCCATTGCTTCCATTTGTTTGTCCATGATGATGATGAAGTAGTTTGAATGAATGATCTTGTTATTAGTGTCATATAATCTTCCATAAGTTATTTCCATGTTTTCATAATTAATGCATATAAAATGCTTAAATAAATATATGCAATGCAAATGCAAATGCTAAATGCAATTACAAAAGGTGTCATTCCAGAGTGACCTTCTTTAAAATAACTTTCATTGAGCACAAAGGTCTCGATACATCAAACAAACTTTACATATAAGGAATGACTTTCACTCCTAACTTTTCTATCTCATTCAAAAGCCAAAGTAACTTCCACTCATGTTCGGGGGTTGAGTTGTCAATCTGCTTTAATTCTCTTGCAAAGCCAGCTAAATCAACCCATTTGTGAGCCACATCGCTTGCTTGGGTCATAACTTCTTTCATGACTTTGTCCATTTTCTCTATCTTGAGAGCAAATTCTTGGAGTTGCAAACACTATTGTTGATTTTTCCTTATAAGAAAGTCATTGTGGTTATGAAACTCCTTCATAAGACCACTACAGTCATCCACCATCTTCATTAATATCTTGTTCTTGGCTATAGTGACTTCTAGCTCAGCGTCAGTCTCCCACTTATGGCGTTGATAGGAAATTTCCATATTGGAAATGGACCTATTCAACGTCTGATTTTCAACTTGATATCTACCCAAATCATTGATTGCTGTATAGTGCATTTTCTCTGCAATCTGTAGATCATGATAAAACTTCTCGGCTTGACCTTCGTGCATCTTGCAATTCTTTTTCCACTGTTCAATGTCATTCTTCAGTTTAGCAACCCCTGCTATCCACTCCTCTGAGACATTTCCTATATCAGCAAATTTAAAAGCTTGACCAATCCTTTGGAAAACATCCTGCATGGTTTCCATCTCTCTACTCAATTTATCATTTTCACTTCCTAGATGGCGAATCTGAGGTTCGTACTTTGGTAAACAATTTTCCTCCTGGACATCCTCACTGATACCCTTACCTTTGATCTCTTTTGGTTCAAAGTTAACATGATAATTCATTACCAAACTAGGTTGATCTTTTAATTCGAACTCCAATACTCCATGATCTAGAAGATGTTGAACTCGACGCTTGAAGGTAGAGCAATTCTCGATAGAATGTCCTTGAACTCTAGCATGATAATCATAACGAACGTTGACGTCATACCAACGTGGATATGGAGGCTGAAAAGGTTTCACATAATGTGGGGCTACTTCACGGGCTTCTAACATTTCATCATACAACTCCTTATATGATATTGGGATAAAATCAAAATGAGAGCCACCTCTCGACTTGGATTGAACTGGAGCTTCAAGCTTTACTTCCTCTGATGTTGGGAGTAAACTATCACACACCAAAGAGTTCTGATTGCACGATTTCTTTTCATCATTCTAAACTTCTAGAGTTTCCATTATTTCCCTGTCATTTCCAAACAGCTTGTTGATATGAACAATGATTGTGCGTGGCTTCCCATACTGGCTAGAATCAGTAGGCTCTAAGGTAGTCTCTTGCATATTTGACACCTCAAGATCGTTCTTATTGAGCTCTCTCTTTTCTTTTGTAGAGGTCTCTCTTCCTCTGGCCAAAGCATCTATTTTATCCATCATATTCGACATATGCTCTTTCAATTCTCTTATCTCATTTTTCTCATCGTCAGCCATGTGATCTTCAGGTTCAGATCTTGCCACTATTCTTGAAGCTTTCTCAGGATGCTATTTCTCAGTTGTATTATAGCTTGCTTGATCACGAAACCCCTTGTCCATCATGAAAATCTACTACTCTGATAACCACTCACAAATCAACACCTTTTGATTATGTCATGATCATGCAATGCAGACAAGGAGAAAAAACCACATAAAAATGAGTTAGTACAAATAAGATAACAAAATGACAAAAAGAAATAATAACAAAATAAATAAATTAATAAGCTAATTCCAAAATAATAATACAAATGCAAATGCACGAGGTGTTAATCCCAAAAGTGACCACTTATAGAACAACCTTTCATTTAGACAACAAGAATTCAGTAAGTACACCATGTAGTCAAAATACAGTTGTGATTATTCATCTCTTCATTTCCTTGAGTCGTACTCTTCATGGAATCTAGTATTGCACCTCCAAAATTGTCGGTGTATTTGATCACCTTTGATGACGTTGGATGTCCTTAAATTGAATCTTGAAATCTCTATTTTTATCTCCAATGCGAAGTAGTCTTCATGTCTTTATGAAGGGTCTTCATGTCTTTATGAATGGTCTTCTCGTCTTTATAAATAGTCTTCTCGTCTTTATGAATAGTCTTCTCATCCTTGGTAGGGCTATATATATCTTCTAAGTCAACATCTTGGCCTTTTCCCCTTTAAAGGAATTCTCCAATCAGCATCAGATCTCTTCATTCATCGGGTGCCCTTCTTCATGGATCGTTTGAATATCTCTGGATCTCCCGTTTTGACTACATAGTGGAGAATTTCTTGCCTCAATATGATCAGCCTTCTTGTTAGTCAATCACTTGCAAATTAACACCCCTCGATGACATGAGGATGCAAATGCAATAAATCCAAAATAAAATAGACATGAAACAAAAAATGGGTTAGTACTCATAAGATAAACAACAAGATAATAAGTATCAAAAAACATCAAATAACCTACCCTCACATACCGGCTACCCAATCAAGCTTTGGTAGATCCTACCCAACATGATATCTACCCACATGCTTTGTTATTCATAGAAAATCCTAATCGCATGATATCTAGTTCACAGGCTTCGTACGGAAATATAAAACTTAACTGAACGCTTTTCTAGTTCACATACATCTTACAAAAATAAAAAAATTTGAGGAAAATGTTAGAATGAGTTTCCCCTTGTGTCTGCGCACAAAGATTCAGTATAAGACGGGCAGAGTTTTGGTAACACTAGCAGGGTCCTCGAATTGTCCTTTGCTGGTGCCCCCTTGAGCTTGTCAAACCCTCACCCATTATAGGCTTAAAACAAATCAAGTTCAATTCGAGAGGATACATTTCCCTATGTCCATGCGATGAAACTCAATGTTTCACTCGTAAACATAAGGCATGTACCCCAGAGGTTACTTGCTAAAGTCCAAGCGGAGAAAAGTAATTTTTCTCACGTAAACGTAGCGTTCACCCCTACCTAAAGGGACAAAGCATAGTTAAAAGGCTCTAAATATCAAAAGGTTATAGCGACAGTAAGGGAAAACTCATAATCCTTTGCCCCGATCCAAAAAACACCACAAACCAAAAATAAAGGTCAGAAAACTGAAACATGCAAATCACACGTTAGTACAACTATTTATTCGTTAACCAAATAACCAATTAAATGCAAACAAGAAATTTTAAAAAAAACAAGGGATCAAAAACCAAATTAGAACGAACTTATAACTTTCGTTTGCAAAGACAATCAATTATTCGACTATAGGCTTGACTCTCTAAAAATGTCCCTAGCGGAGTCGCCAAGCTGTCGAAACGATTTTTAAAGTGGGGTGTGAGATTTAGAAAACCGCGTCATCTTTAATTATTCTCTTACGATTAAAGTTTAATTAAAAACAACGCAATTTTAGAAAATCTCTCGTTTTGAAAATTTGGAAATTCCTTAAAGATAAAAAAACATACAATTCGAGGAGTCGCCACTAATATTTGATTACAATGTGATTGGGCACCCAAAAACGTTTTGCCCTTTTAAATAATTTTTTTAATTAAAACGATAACTTTGTGGTCTACGTTACCAAAATCCAGGTTCGGGAGTCGGTTACCCGTGGGGAAGGATTAGCACCCCCACCGCGCCCTAAATCGACACTTAGTCGATTAATTAATGTCTTTGCAACGAATTTCACAAATTCAACTTTAATTTAATTTTTGATCCCTTAAAACAACAAAGGTGCAAATTTTATAACATTCAAAAGTCACGAAATAGGTTAAATTAAAATTACCAAGCCATTAGAATGATAAAGAATATTCGATTATTTAAAAATATTGAGACCAGATCTTTAGGTCAGTTCTAACGACCTTTTCTCAACAAATTTAAATAGCCGAATTTTTCATTTTCTTTCACTCCCAAATTTTTAAGTGAAGAATAGAATTTTTGGTGACACTGATGGGATACACTTGTAATTTAAAATAGTTAAAAACGATCTCGAATGCGTTATGACAACCCACTTAAAAGGATTTTAAATTAAAAGGGTATTACCCTTAATCCCATTATGTAATAATGCTGAGTTATGCACGTGAGGCTATTATGCAAATCATACAAAAATGATGTCATGTAAAAATTAATTAAACCAATATTATGATTAAAATACCATGCAATATTATTTTAATGCAAACAATTACACACATATTATATTACCACACATTATATCCAACATATATATATATATATATATATATATTAATATGTAATGCACCAATATGACTAAAATGCAAAAACCTTAAAGTCTAATATCTAGACAACATAAATTAAACAAATCAACATTTAGGACGAAAATTAAATGAACATAAAATAAATAGACAGAATTAGAAACATGCAAACTTCGACCTAGGGACTAAAACGACATGCAACAATTCAGAGGTTAAAATGTCTAAAGAAACGAAACTAAGTACATTACCAATCGGTCTGAAATTAAATAAGGATAAAACATGGAGTCAAAATCAGAAATGCAAAAATACCGATTTAAGGACTAAAATATAACATGTAAAAACTTGAAAACCAAATGTGCAAACGAAAGAAAAAACATACACTAGCATTCAGGACTAAAATCAAATGTGCATAAAAGATGAAGTCAAAATTATGAAATAACCAGGACTTGATTTCAGGACCAAAATGGAAATAAACGGCAGAAGTGTAGTGACCTTAAATCAATTATCCCTAAAAAGCTAATATAAAGCTTACCTTAAACTAAACCTAGCCCTCATTCTTCATATTTTCACCCTCACAGCCGCATTCCAACTCATTCCCCCAAGCCTTCTTCTTCTTCTTCTTCGATGGCCAACTGAGAAACTCAAAACAACCAAAACCGGCCACCGTGGCCTCCATCCTCCCAACAGTTCCGACGAAAAACCAAACAACACCCGATGAACGACCCAAACCTCACCGATTCTTACCTACAATGCCAAAACCTAAAAATGATCTAACCCCAACTCTAAATCAATCAAACAAGAACCTAACCAAAAATTTTACAACTCCCCGGTTGAAACAGACCTCTCCGATGACTACCCCTACGACTCTGTACTGCTTCAGCGACTTAACGAGACCAAACTCCCTACTCCGGCGAGGACTCAAATGAAGCGGGTAAGTAGACCTCTCTTCTATTCTGTTTTTTTTTTGTTTATTTTATATTTTGGTTTTTACTCGAGTGATTGATGACATTTGTGTATTGCTTTGAGAACGAAAAAAATAAATAAATAACAAAACACTACTATAAATGAAAATGAAAACAAAACCTTGAACGGAATGCACTGGGATGCTGGGAAAAATTCGGTTTCTATTGCTTTCGAAATGAAGAATAGAACATTTCCCACTTTACAGCTTGTTTTCCCAAAATTTGATTACAATAGTTGTTCATTTTCCCTCGGGTTGTTCGAATGGTTTTCCCCCGTTGCTAGTCACTCTCTATTTTTCTGTTTTGCTCCCTTGCTGTTCTTTTCTAGTTGTTGAATCGAGATCCCCCTCCCCTAGTTACCATTTTTTGTGTTGGTTTTTGGTTCCGTGCTCTCATGAACCTCCCACCGTCATTGTTCGAATCTTTGCGTATCCCCCTTTCTGTCTGTGTCCTCTGGTTTCCTTTTTTTTATGTGAAAATCCCCCCTTGTTGGTGATTGTTTTTCTGTCTAATTTCTCCTCCACCGAAAGCCCCTTGTCCTCTTTTTGCATATTTTATTTGTTGGTTGTTGAGATTAAGATGGGATTAGATGAAATTATCTCCTAATTTTTAGGGTTATGTGTTTGGTTTTGACTTAAGGTTGCTTGCTTGCAGATTTCACGTGGGAGGCTGCACGTGGGAGGCTGCACGTGGAAGCTGGAAATGATGCAAAATGGGTTGGGTCTTGTAACTGGGTCAAACTTGGGCCTGTTCTGCTTTGTGGGCTCGGGTCTTGTAATTGTTGTTGTAATTATTTGTACTCTAGCTGGGCTTGTAAGATGTAAATGGACTTTAGACACTTAATTTGCATCGAATTTCAGTTTGTGTCTCGATTTCAATATACGATTACAATTCCAATTGAGCACCTAAAGCTTCCAAAAGCAAACTTCCACGCTTCATCATTTGAATTAATTCTTCATTGAGCACCAACACTTTCAAATTATTTCCCGATCATCTTTAAATAGAATTAAAATGTACAGACAAAATTAGGGTATTCCAGCTTTGAAAGTCATGTGACATCTGTGACTCGTGTAAAGAGACGTATACGGGAAATGGGTGTTACATTCAATAAAATATATATACATAAAATAGATACGTGCGGGAAGCATAGGGAAGATTAACCGACGAAGCATGCTATATAGATACAATAATGGTATGAAAGGCATTTATATTTGCCAAATTGTTCTGAGATTCAACCCAAAGATTTTGATTTCACAATTTCTCCTTACCTCCAAAATTACGAAACAAATGGGAAACCATACTTAACAACGCTAGGAGATCGGGTCAAAAGAGAGGAAATGAAGGCAAAATACACCAAGAAATCATCATCTTCATTAACATCTTCATCTTATGTTTCCGCGGATTATTTTCAATCTCAAGCAAGTTATGGTGGATATCCCCCATATCAAACATCGATGGATAGTTGAGCGGAGCGGGTAGGAGGTTCATGGGATCAAGTGCCACCTTTACAAAAAATTTGACACTAGACACAAGAGCAAGTGGTCCATGAGATCATCTTCTATATGGTCAATATTGTGGCGATTTCAGTGTGCAATTTGAGTCGATGACGTTAATGATGGCGTCGAATACCTTCAATACTCTATCATTTTCACCTGAAGGTGGAAACCAAAGATGTGGAATAATGTTTAGTACACCGAAGCAATAAAAACAAAATGTAGAAGAAGATGACGAAGGTGGATGACCACGATGAAATCAACGAACACCACGTCATTACTATTCTACAATTCCTCAACTTCGGCATGAATTGAGAAAATATAAGTTATATGTTTTTAAATAATAGTAATTGATTGGTATGTAAAGATTTGAGGAAAAGTTTTAGACAATTTGAGGATTTTTTTGTTAAATTTGATATTTGATGTTAAAATATAAGAAAATATTTTTATTATAAAATTTGTTATATTTGAATAGATGTTTTGTTTGTTTAAGTTACTTATTTTACAATTTAATTTTATTATCATATGTAATTAATTTCAGTAAAAAGAAATTGAATTAAACTTTGTAAATTGTAATTAATAAATAATTACGTTAAAAATATAGTGAGAAAATTGAAAAAAATAATTACGAGTTCCATGGGGGGAATTTTAAAAAATAGTCATTGTATAGTGGTTAGTAGATAGCCGTTGAGGTTTGAAATTCCAATGAGTCTAACTCGTCACACTGACGTGATGAGTTAGGGTGGTTTTTTTAAATAAATAAAAAATCAATTACAAAATTTTAAAAATAAATATTTATTAAAATTAAAAGAAGTAGAAGATTTAAGTTTATTAAAATGTAAAAAGATTTAAGTTTACACGAAACAGAAACATAAAATTACATTAAAAGCATTACAAGTATTAACTTGAAAAGTACTCGACATTACATTACATTAGAAGCATTAATCTTCATAGTTAGTTGGCTCATCAGATGTCAAGTTAAGTTCTTCGATCCTCCATCCTTTCTCTTTCTTCCTTATATATATAAAAAGTTAAATTTCTTGAAGTTCATCTTCTATATTACGCGATGTGTCTCCAGACTTGAAAACATTTGAAGTGGAAATAGTTGAGTCTTGCTTTGGAAGACATTTTTCACATATCCAATTTTTAAACTTCTCAACAACATTCATGCAATACCTTTGAAATGGAAAAAATGTTAATCGTATAAGATATATGAAACAAATAAATGAAGTTAGGGTAAATGAAGGATCTTGCAAATGACATTTGATGTTACATAGAGAACATATATTAAAAACTTTATCCGAACTAAAAGTTCTGCATAAATTACAATAATTTGTGGATGAGTTATTCGTTGATTGCTTTACATTTTTGGATGTGTTGTTGGTGGAGTGGTCCATATTAATATATTGAAGAGAAGATAAGATGAAGGGTAAGAAATTTGTTTGTTTGAAAGCACCAAAGTGGAATCACTAAAGCACAAAGTCTCCTATTTATACTTGAGTTCAAATTCAAATTCAAATTAAAAATCTAATTCAAATTCAAACTTAAATTACATTTCTTATAATCCTACAATTAACAAAATCAATGATCATAGCGTTTTCATTTTTCCAAAAAAAAAAACAACACTTAATATTTGCGGAACAACCCTTTATGGGCGTTTAAGTCGGCTATTAAAGGATTTAGATTTTGCAAACAAATGATTCAAGTCGATGTGACTTTTCTGTATGGGCTCTACAAACATGACTTGATGATGGGCGTTGCACAAGATGGTGACATAAATATTTTCCCCATTGCCTTCACCATTGTTAAAATGAATCGGAGGAAACTTATAATTTTTTCTCTCCAACTTGTATTCCCATGTTGTAACTCAAGATGGGGTTTGCATGATCTAATATCGATCGCCTGGGTTGTTAAGAAAAATTTCTAGATTGGAAAGAAAATGGACGTCTCCCCACGCATATCCAACACATTGTATACGTCATATTGCGTCTAATGCTATAAAGAGGTTTAAGAAGAAAAAGATCAAAAAAGAGATTATCAACATGGGTAACTATAATGTCATTTCTCATTGATTATTTATGCTTCATTAATTTTTATAGTTTTCAATAATGTTTTTATTGCTTTTCAGGGTATGCTTTACTACAACCAAACTTTCGTGTACGACTAGAAAATTTGAGAAGATACGGAGATGATGTGTATGACTTCGCTGCTGAAATCCCTATGAAGAAATGGTCAAAAGCATATGATGTTGAGGGTCAACATTACGGGCATATGACTGCCAACCTTTTCGAATGTATGAACTCAGTGCTAAAAGGGACTCGACATCTCCCAATAGCAAGTGTTGTTAGGGAGATTTACTTCAGGTTGGGTAAATTTTGGGCAGACAAAAGTGCACAAATAGATGTCATGATCAGCGATGGGAGAAATCGGGCTATAGATTTAGAGAAGGCAATGCAAAAGAATCAAACACATACTACATCAATGTTTGTCCATAATTTTGTCAGACTTGATTTTGATTTCATTGTCCAAGCACTTGTTCGGCCACATGAGGGAGGTAATTCTACAACATACATTGGTAATCTCAATAGAAATTAGTGTGATTGTAGTCGATTTCAAGCTTTTAGATTCCCATGTGCTCACGTTGTTGTTGCATGTATGCACATAACTGTTGACCCATACTTATATGTTGATAATTGTTATAGCCTGCACACTATGCGTAACGTTTACAGTTGTGACTTTAAGTACCTCCCAAATGAAGCATACTGGCTTACATCAACAATTTCTAAAGAATGGTTTCCAAATCCTGAATTGATAGGAAGTTGAGGGGTCGACCTGAATCTAGCCGAATTCATACATATATGGATGATCCTCAAAGAGTGCCAGGTCTGCCAAAGCTTTGTGGCCACTATAGAGGTGATGGGCACAACGGAAAACATTGTCTTCATCTTCCTAAATATCAGGCTAGACCTTAAAATATTCATAAATAATATTATGTTATCTTTTCATTTTTACTCTTTTAACTATGATTTCTTGTGTTTTTAGTTGTACTCTTTTCACTATGTTTTTTGTTTTGTTTTTGTTTTTAGTTGTACTCTTTTCATTATGTTTGAGTTTTTTAGTTTAACTTTATTAACAACATTTATGTGTGTTCACTTGTATTTTTTAACTAAGTTTATGTATGTCTCTAGTTCTACTTTATTTTTGTTTTTATCTATTTTCAGTATCATTACTTTCAACTTCCACTTCAATTGTTATATAATTGCAAACTATTAATAAATAAGTTTACTTAATCCAATAATTACTTAATCAATAAAGACAATTACATACATAAATTAAAACCATACAAATCAACATTTTTACATATGTTATTTTCAATTTTTTTATATCTCTCTACAATTCTTTCACTACGTCAGATTAAGAAGCCTTCGTATTTCTCTTTCTTCTTCTTCTTCTTCTTCTTCTCAATTTTTATACTAATATTTTTAATTTTTTCTTCCCTCTCAACGAGTCATTTGCTATGTTGTTTCAGTAAGTCTTCATATTTCTTATTCTCCTCCTCCATTTTCATCATCTTCTTCTTATGGTCCTCAACTATGTACCTTATTGCATCCTTTTTCCCAGTTTTCATTTGAAGAAGAGCTTGAATATGAATCGTTGATCTCCAAGTTGGATTCGTCAAACCCATAAAACTGTTCGCCAAATCATACCCAAAATTTTCCCACAATCACATGATTTGATAATCTTAATTTTTTCTCACTTCTTATACATCAAAACCTTCACCCTAGGCCCCCTATTTATACTAAAACCATATCCAATATAGTTGTTGGAACTCATCACACCGACGTGACGAGTTCCCTTTTAGTTTAAATAAATTTGATCGTTGGCTAACAGTCCACCCAACGGGCAAAAAATTCAAAATTCCCATTTGAAACTCGTCACGCCGGCATGACGACTTCCTTTGCCCATTAAATAAATATTATTTTTTAAAAATCTTTATTTTATATAACAAAAAAATATTTTTTTATTATGACTCGTCATGCATGCGTGACGAGTCCCCTAGGATATTTTAAATATATTGGGTCTGCGGGACCAACATACCTGAGACCATTAAAAGATAATATCCCATGGAACTCGTCACGTCGGCATGACGAGTCCCATGGACACTGTAACTTTTGCCGTAGATCCCAAATTAAAAACCGGGTTGCCATATTGGGCTAAATAACGGGCTTGCTTCCATTGTTTCACTAATTCTGCCAAAACATGATATATGTATTTTTAACTTAAATTACATGAGTACAAATATTTTTTAAAAAAAATTCTTTAATCTGAAACCCTCACACTTTTGCAGAAAAAAAAAACAATCAATGTGGTCGCTAAACGTTTTTACACTTAATATGTTCCATAAACTGATTTTTTAATAATTTAATTTTAAAATATTTTTACATTTAATGTATTCTTACCCATTTATGAGATTTGGTATACCGAGGACGAACATAGAAATTGGGGCTCCAATATTAAATATTGAAAAATATTAAATTGTAACGGTATGTAAAAATAAATTAATTTGCTTGTAAATTGTTTTATATTATGTTTAACAAACTATCTAGTAAATATATTAATTTGCTTGTAAATTGTTTTTTATTAAACATCCAATTACTCAGACAACACAAACGTGACTCTCTTTTAAGAGGGTAATATTTGATTTCAGTCATCTCCAACTTGTCAAAAATAATAAAAGAATAATTACATATAAATTGAAAAAAAATAGAAAAAAGGCTATGTCAACTTCTTCGTTAATTTTTTTAACGACAAATGACCAAAATAAAAATAAAACGTAATGATAAGTACGATTTTAAGAAAAATAATAATAATTTGATTACCAAAATAGAAATGAAATAATAGACGTATGACTAAATAAATAATTTATCCTTTTTAATTATATGTGGACTTGTTTTGGCCCTAGTCAAGTGCCTTCTATCCAGGCGCAGTTACTGTCCTGAATCCATTCGAACCTTGTGATCGTAAACAAAATAAATTATATTAGGAGGATTATCTCTATAATAAATATTTATAGTATCTATAGAGACATATTGATAATTATGAGAGCAAAAAATATGATTTTGTTAGAATTTTTAAACTTAATATACAGTTTGCCCCATGAAGTATATACCCTTCACTTTACACCTTAATTCTTTTGCCCAGTTAGACAAAGCAATTAGAGTGTGACATGTGTATTTTAAAGAAAATATTAATTTATTTCAATTTTTATTAATTAAATTATAATGAAAATAAAAATATATATTAATTTGTTTTTTACTATATACGTTTTCTTCTTCTTCATATCCCTTTTCTCAAATCGCAATCATCTTCAAGTCCCATTATCACTACAGGAAAGATAACGACATTATTTCTGGCCGAGGAGTTCATCGAAGAACGAAGATAATGGTAGCAGTAGGGGTACTGATAAGATTGTACAATAAAATTTCTATAAATTAATAATGTCGGGACCACGTAATTTTATCAATTTAAAGAGGTATTAATTAATCGATAAATTAATAATTTATTAATAGTCTTGGGTACCTCAGTAAAATGGATATCAATCACCTATTGGATTACCCGAATGAAAAAATGATACATGTTTAGAAGTCAAAAGTTTAGAAGAAATTGTAGCTAGTGTTATTGAAAATCCTATTGAGGATAAAACTGCAGACGATACAATGCCTTTGCAATCAATTATATGGAAGGAAGCACTCATAGCAGCAACAACTCTTCATAATTTTTGTTTCAGTATGAGAACGCAACACCAGAATTTTTAGATGCAATAAGGAAAGTTAGAAATAAAATACAACGAGATTTAAATTTTAAGAAGCAAACAACAATATTATCATATTTTACTAAGTTATCCTAGTTATATTTGTAATTTTATAGAATTATTAATTTATAATATTGAGGGGACCATAAATTTATATAAGGGTATTCCAAAAAATTACTATCATATTAATTTATCAAAATTATTAATTTAGAGCTTCAGCCCAAGTCTAGACCGAGAAAAATTATTATTTTAAAGAGATTATTAATTTATCGATTATTAATTTATAGAGGTTCTATTGAATATAATTTTTTTATATTTTGATTTTCTTTTATTTATATATATATTTAATTTTTTAATTATAATTAAATAAAATTTTGTTTTTGATAGAAGCCGCTAATTTTATTAAAAATAAAAATATTCAAATTACAATGAAGGTTTACAACCACAACTATAAACTAAACATATAATAATAATATTTTCATAAACACAATAAAACTAACCACTTAAGAACACACAATGACCATAGAAGGAAAAAGTTAAAAAACCTAACCAAATAATCTCGAACAAGAGATAAATGCGAATATATTTGACTGCATCGGTAAACGAACTACAAAAGGGAATAAAGCTATTGAAAGATTACCGACATAAGGCAAATCAAAATCGAATAATGTGAAAATACTATCCACGAATGTAAATTGCATATCTAAATTCAATCCGAAGATCCAAATAAGGGAAAATCATCATGATAACAGATAAGCGTCATCTTGAAGATATAAATTAAACAAATTATTAAAAGATCATATCTAAATTTAAAGATATATACCTCTTTTAAATTTGAAATCACTCTTATAATTCACTCCTTACATGTAGTTTATTGTTTATTTAGTAACGCATCAGATGAATTCATTGGTAAAAGGAAAAGTTGTTCTCTTTAGAGGTATTGAATTCGAGTAGTTTCATCTGCAAGATCTGTATGCATTGTCAATTAATTACAAAAAATTTAAACATAGACTATCTTATAATCATCCAGACTATTAAAAAATTCTTCAAATTTTAAAAGAATCATACAAGTTAATAAAACAAGTAGTAAATGTTCAAACAAACTTTACACCATATAGTTATTCATTCCTTTCAAACAAAGCAAATAATAAAAGAATGGAATAATTTTACACTACAATAGGAGTTATATCCCTTCCCCTATTTATTACAAAAATTCTCAACCAAATATTACATTCGCTCCATGTAAATAAGAATGTGGTACTTAATTTTTTTCCAAATACAAAGTTAAACTTGAAAATTTTGAATAATATATTCATATCTTGTAATATAAGATTATAGATATAAATTCTACACTTGTTGTTGGTGTTGTTTTTGGCAGATCATAAAATGAAAGAGGGCTCTCTTTCTTGCAATTCAGTAGCAATTCCATCATAAAACAACCTAGAAAGCACATCATCAGCACCTGATAATTGTTCGTTCTTGAATTCATCCTCTTTATCTGTACTAGCTTTCAGCTCAGCCATGTGTGCAACATTCTTTTCAATCAGTTCTCGAAATACAGAAGATCGAAGGAGCAAGCCCAGTGCAGTAGTTCATGAGCGCTTGTTATTTGAGTTAATCACATGGATTTTGCTGCTTTCAAGAAATTCTTCATTTGATGAAGAATTCAAGTAATCTGCAGCAAAGAAGTGGTTGACTGAGACCTTATAGTCCTCCCTTGGGGTACTGCATTGGCCTGGTGATGTTACTGCCTCAGCTTCAGCCGCCATTGGCAGTGATTCATTAGGCTTTAACCATCCGATGTAGTTACTTAAATCAAAGTTGGTCACTGCATTCATCCATCTGTATTCAATTGCTGCAATGTCATAAGCTCTAGCAGCCTCTTCTTGGGTGCCTATAAACGATACCAACTCTTTTAATCATTCGAACACAAGTGCGAGTGTCGGTTGCGAGTATTTTATTCGTCGTATACACATGTCTGAATACGTCGGATATCAGACTTACCGTAAGTGCCAAGGTAGAGATATTTGTTTCCAAAGACTCTCCTCTCCCTATTCTTGCTTCCCATCTTCCATTGTTGTGGTGCCTGCATGTTGTTATTATAAGTCAGTTGGCATTAAAAAAACATGTTGGAAAAATTGTGATAAATTTAAAACTTTGAGACATATTTTCTAAGAGGAAAGATGGAGAATCAAATAATTGTGATATATTGTTTTCAATTCTTCCCTATGTGAAACTCTATAAACACCATATAAACCTATTAGGTTTCGCACAGCTAAAAATTTGTTTTCTTCTTCTCTTGTTTACAGTGATAGTCTCTAACAAGATATAGTTCGTGATCTCGCAAGTTGTGCTACTGTGCGTTGATCATATTATTGTTGTATCCTAGGAGACAGAAGACCAAAAGATTTCGAGCACCAAGGCGAGGTCAAAAATCTGCCTTAAGGAAACTGCTTAACTGTTGTAGACACTCATTTCTGTCCATGTGGCATTTACATGATTTATGTGTTATTATTTATAATATATGTTGTATGTGTATTATATTACATAATATACACATATTATATATTATAATTAGATAACATATATTTTATTACCACTAATTTATTTTTCATTACATATTGCAAGCCTGAATATTCAGCCTGAAATCATTACAAATCCAAGCCTAGTACACCAAACCCACCACGCAGACCCAGGACCCAACTACCCAACAGTAGAAACCCGAACCCGCTGGAGCTCCTGGAGCCCAACCCGGTTTGAAACCCTATGGTTTCAAACTTTTCTCACCCCAGCTCCGCATGGTGAATAGCCCATGCTTCACGCCTACCTCTCCGATTCTTCCGGAAAAAGTTACTCCATCACCAACATCACGCGAAGAACGGGCAACCAAGCAACAAATAGAAGAACTTTAGTTCAAATAGGACTCAAAGTGTAATATATAATTAGTATTTTTTTAGACTATAAATACATGCAAAATCAACATGTAAGGGGGAGGATTTTGATACGAAATACAAGCAAAGTTACGAGCAAACTATAGCAAAAAAAAAAAAAACAGAACGGTCGAAGCATTTCTTTGCAATATTTTGAGAGGAAACAAAGGTAAAAAGACTTACCCTTTTCGATTCTTGGCTTGCATGTTGTCTTCTTTGAGTGTACGACCCAACCACCGATGAAAGGAGGGGGTGGTGGTCGAAACTTTTTTCCTAGATCTACGCATTTTCGAGACGTTTTTGAAAAAACAAACTTTGTTTTCGTGTAGAGGAGAAAAACAACTTTTAAAAAAAAAAATTTGTGTTTCGCCGCCGATGAACGGCGGCCGACGAGGCGGCGTGTGGTCTATTTCTGGAGAAAGCGACGGCGTGTTCATCTTGTTGATGAACAAATGAAAGAAAACATAAAGGGGGAGGGGGTGCGTTTTAAGAAATGAGGAATGGAAATGTTTTAGGCCAAAGATTGGCCTTTATATGGCTTATAAACTCGACTCAATGACCCGAGCGGATCCCTTAGGGGATCCACGTGTTTTTGACAGAAATGGGTAAATCACCCTTTTGGTCCCCTGTGTTTTTAAAAGCATCATTATGACCCAAAATTCAATTTTCACGTTAAATTCCCATTTTAATTTGATCCCAAAATCACATGTTTCCTTTTAAATTCGACCCTATATTTTCATTTTCTTCTAGTTTAGTCACTTACACATATTATTATTATTATTATTATTATTATTATTATTTATTATTAGTTTCAATTAATTTCGTTTTTTCCTGTTTATTTTATTTAATATAGTATATATATATATATATATATATATATATATTTTATATTTTTTATTATGATTTTTTCTTCTTGATTCGGTTTCATAATTATTTTTATACATGTGTTTTTTTTTTGTTCTTCTTTTACTATTTATCTATTTGTTTTTTAAATCTTATATTATATATATATATATATATATTACATGGCCCCCATTTTTGTTTTGTCTTACCAAAGTCCCCCCACTTTTGATGAAGTGATGGAGTTAATTTTTTTTAAATATTTATTAAGTATATTTGTTTTGTACTTATTCTGTTATATATGTATATATTTATTTATTTATTATTATCCTTCTACTCTCTTGTCTTTATCATTTCCTTTTTTTTATTACTCTTTTATCAATATTTTTAGTATTATTATTATTATTATTATTTTATTCTACTTATTTTTATACATTTTTACTTTTATTTTATTTATTTATTTATTTATTTCCTTTTATTTTATTTTTATTTTTATTTTTATTTTCATCTTTTTTTCTCTCCTTTATATTTGTTTTATGTATTTATTTATTTTTATTTTCTTCTTATTTTTATTTATTTATTTATTGTGTATATTATTATTATTATTATTATTATTTCATTTTATTTTATTTATCTTATTCATTTTTTTACTTTATTTTTTATTTTCTGTATCTCTTTTTATTTTCTTTATATCATTGGTTTTTTTAACTTTCTTTGTTTGATTTATTTTTATTCTTTCCTATCTAACGCGTTTCTTGACTTTTTAAGGGTACGCTTTCAAATCGATCAGTGGTAAGTAATTTGAGATCGTATTTTTACCGTTTAATTTGAACTTTCAATTTTCTTAATTAAAGACAACTGTAAATTATGTAGTACCGAAAGGGAGTTCAAGGGTGCTAACCCTTCCTTGACTGTAACCGACTCTCGAATCCGACATATCTTTGGTAAGACACAGATCAGGTAAGAAATAAGGTGTTCGATCAACCCATTTATTTTAAAATAAATGATCGGTGGTGACTCCAATCCATTTTCCTAAGTTGAAGCCCAATTCCGGGCCCAACCGAAAGACGGTTCCGACAGCTTGGTGACTCCGCTGGGGATAGGTAAATGAGTCACGCTAAGGTAATTTCCAGTTGTCTTTTTAGCAAAAAGGTAAGTTTAAACTTTAAGGTAACATTTCAATCTTTATTGCTTACTTTTGATTATATTTTCGAGTAAATAGTTGTACTGACCGTTTTCTAATGATTTCAGCTTTCCAAACTTGTTTTTCATCTAAGGCTCTATACCTGAGCTCTGAACCCTATTTAAGTGGGGGTAAAAGTGACGCCTTCGTGTGAATTTATTCACCGTGCGGGCCTAGCAAGTAGCCTTCGGGATTCATATACCTTATGTCTTCATGTGAATTTATTCACTGTATGGGCATAAGGGAATGCTTCCTCTCGAGTTTAACTTAGTCCACACAAGCTCGTAATGGGTTTAGAACTAAGGGTCTGGCAAGCCCAAGGGGGCACCAGCAAGGAGAACTCGGGTACCATTTTTTAGAACCTAAACCAGGAGATTATGGAAAATTAGAGCCCCACCCCAAAACCTCATTTCAAACCCTAGGCTATTTTGAGTTAATTTCCTGCTTTATTTTCTATTCAAAGTATGTGAACTAGAAATTTATGCGATTAGGACTGGTTCAAAATCAACATGTGGGATAGAGATCATGTCCGGGTAGGAATAATAAAGCATGTGGGGTATGACTTTTATTTTCATGATTGTTTTGATTATTATCTTTATATCACTAACTCTTTTCATTTTTTGTTCTCTTTTATTTTATTTTCATCATTTGCATAATTCAAAAGAGGTGTTGATCCACCAAAAATGTGTTCGTTAAACATAAATAATTTGCATTAATGGACAAAGGGGTTATAATACAAGAGATAAAAAACTCAGAAGTCTGGCTTTGGTCAGAAAAGACTCAGAATAGATCGGGATTTACACCGAGCGCACCAACGATCAACTTTTTGAGCTGAAAAAAGTTGCAGGGACAAGACAAGAAAAGATTATTGACCTGGAGAGCTCCTTCAAAGACGACTGGCCTCTATTGATAAATTCAAGAAGCAAGCTTCATATAGTTCCTATCGATGAAGGACTTCAATGACACTTTCGTTAGGAACAGGCTTAGCAGAGAGTGAAAGCCGGAGATGCAGTCCTTCAAGACCTTGTTTGGGCAAGAAGCTTGTCACTTGCACAGTTTAGCCAAAGGAGCAGGAACGGTTCAACAGGATATTCAACCGGTGACAGAAAAAGACGGAAGACGAATCAACTTGTCAGGAGCGGTTCGAGATCTATACCATCAAAATGTTTTTTGTCTCTTAAGACATAACACTTTTGTCCCAATAAGGATTATTTATAATAACAAACACATTTTTGGATCAATGTCTCGAACATTTCATGCATCATGCATTTAGACATATTTTGTATTTTGTTCTTTTCTTTGCATTCGCATTAACTAACAGAAGAATGTCTCATCAAAGGAACAAATACTGGATACACCACCTTAAGTGTTGGACACACCTCATCCGTATAACACCCACTTGAAAAAGAAGAATATGGAAGCCAAAATTGCTCAGATCGAGGAGAACATGTTGAAGCTCCAGATAGAGTTGGAAGACAAGATAAACCAAAGCAGTCGAAGTACTCTAGATGCAATCGCAAAGAGCCAAGAGTCCTTGGTCGATCAAATTATAGCCAAGTTATCTGGTCTACATCAAACGAGTGCACCTGGGGCAGGTTCACCGGAAGGGGTAACTATACCACCTACCCCGCAAGTGGTTGTCTCACCTAAAATCTTACCAGAACTTCAAGGGGACTCATCTTCTGAAAAAGGGAAGCCCTCGTCTGTTGTGTTTAACCCTAAGAACAATCCAGGTTATTACTATATACCAAATTCAGACGAAGAGAACAAATCAAAGAAGATTGAGAAGAAAATCAAGCAATTGGAGGACCAAATGAAGGTAGTTAAAGGAGACCATGACTACCATGGAGTCAATGTCGCGGAACTCAGTATAGTCCTGAACTTGGTTCTTCATCTGAAATTTAAGTCCCTGTAATGCAAAAGTTCGATGGAAACAGTTGCCCATCCGCTCACATCACCATGTTCTGTCGAAAGATGACAGGATATAGAGGAAACAACCAACTCTTGATACACTGCTTCCAGGAGAGTCTGTCGGGCTCAGCCATCCGGTGGTACAACCAGTTAAATTGATCCCATATCAAGACTTGGAAGGACTTGGCCAAGTTATTTCTGGAACAATACAAGCATGTCAATGACATGAGGCCAGATCGAGTTATGTTACAAAGCATGGAAAAGAAGCATAACGAGACTTTCAGGTAATACGCACAGAAATGGTGGGATTTGGCTGTACAATTTCATCCACCTTTGGATGAAAAGGAAACCCAAAAACTTTTTGTACAGACCTTGAAGGCTCCATACTTTGGACACCTGGTTGCGACCACATTAGAAAGCTTTTCAGACTTTGTTATGGCCGAAAAAATGATCAATTCATCCATAAAACAAGGCAAGATTAAGGATGTGAAAGCCAGTAAGAAACTTCCTATGAGGGAGAGGGATGGAGAAATTAACAACATCCACCACGTCAATAAAGGTGTTACAATCTCCAGCCCAAAATCAAATGCTTCTGTACTGTTATGTACTTCTAAACAAGATTTCATAGAACCCCGGAAGGAAAGGGAACATTTCGACCCTATTCCCATGACCTACAAAGAGCTTTACCGGTAATTTCTTGATACCCACGTAGTGTCACCATATCCGGTGGAACCCATGAAGCCCCCATACCCCAAGTGGTATGATGAGAATGCTTATTGTGAATATCACAGCAGTGTCCCAGGACACTCTATTGAGAACTGTTACACATTCAAGAGAGTCGTACAAAAGATGTGTAACCAGAACTGGATCGACTTTAACAACTTGGGGGCATCCAAGTGAGGAAGATCATTTCATCATTTGAGTCACCTTGTTTGAATTTGTTTTTTTTTTCATTTTTCTCAAGTTTTTGTAAGGACATTTAAAGATGGCTAGCAATGAATCACATTTGCAAACTTGCAATTCTTTGAATATCAACTGAATTTAAAACTCTGTAAATGATTCAGAGTTACAGATCTTTGACAAAGTAACATGATTAAAAGCTAATAAAACAAAGGACTTTGACCTTACCCAGAAGATACACTCAAACACCGTACCATTCTCTTAAAAATAACCAATATAGCCTTCTCCCTTAATAAGGCTTGGTATTTAGATGTACATAGGTGCGGACAACATGGGGCATCTTTTTTATGTGACAATTACTATACTTTTTGTTTAAGACGTTTGATGATGATCATGATCTTTACAGATGGAATAGTCGAGTAGGTGAATATAGTTTAGATCAGTTGCTTGGAAATTGAAATCTAAAGATGAGGTTCCTTGACTTTAAAAAACACCTAGACTATAACAGGTTCTTCTTGACAAACTTAAGAAATTGGACCCCGTATACCCATATTATAATATTATATATATACAATAAAGCTTGAGTTGTCCCTCTAAAGAAATTGGTTAAACGTCCGGCTTTATGGATAAGATTTAGCTAGCCTGATAAAGGTGATTATAATATACAATAAAGCTTGAGTTGTCCCTCTAGAGCAATTGGTTAAACGCCCTAACTTTATGGATAATATTCAGCTAGCCTGATAAAAGTGATTATAATATCTATACAATGATATTAAGATGTCCCTCTAGAGCAATTGGTTAAACGCCCTGACTTTATGGATTCAGCTAGCCAGACAATGGAAAATTTAAATAAGGAGTTTTGGTAAAAATGGACTAAGGGAGTTAAGGAACACCTGTTATAGTCAAATTCACACGAGCACTCAAGAATTTCATATTTAGACCAATATTTCTGCACTACCTTTGTTAAAGGAGCTTACAAAACTTGAACAAATGGAAGATATCTTAGAATCGAAATAGAAGGTCTAGTAATTGATAATGCTAGTTGCATCATTTTGTCCACATCTAATTAAAATGCCAAGCCAAAGAAAAAACAGGTTGCAATAACCGGAAAAATGACATTTTTGATGGCTGAAACCTTAGGTTAACCTAAAGCCAACTCATCCACTCGAATATTTGTCAAAGAGATATAACTTTGAAAGCATTAAAAGAGCTATTGATTATTTGGATTTTCTTTGAACTCATGTTTATAATGATACGATTGCGAACTTGAATTAATAAGCAATATTTTACAGAATTTTTATCTTTTTCCCTCCTAAAACAATAAAAAGAAGAAAACATTTTCAAACAGGACAATCTCAAATATGAAAGGTCTGTAAAGCCAAAGCTCGAGAAGAAAATTGGGCACGATCGATTCCAAGGACCACACTGACAGACAAAGCACGAGACTCCATCCAAGAGATAAAACATAACTCATTCATGTTGCATGCATCTTAGACATACTTAAGAGCATTACATTTATCATTTTTCACATCCATAATTTTTTGCAGCTTTCAGAGTCAAGTTTCGACCTCATGACGAAAGATACTTGATTTGAAAGCTCTTTGAAATATCGATGGTGGTTGCTTGACTCAGCAATGAGAAGCTAAACCTCAACCGACTTGACATATCTACAGATCTCATAATCAATTTCAGATGGGTTCGAGAGCTAATTCAGAACGAATCCAGATCAGCTTAACTCAATAACGAGTAGCATGTTTCCAGTTAACCTTTTCAAGCCAAATTTCAATTCCACGACGAAAGATATCTGGCTGACAGAATTTATCAGTGGGCTTTCCCGTGAAGGGGAGTCATCCGAAAATCATATTACTTGGTTTAGACCCACTCAAAGAAACCACCTGAAGAATTATGACCGGCTTAGACCCGTGAAGGGAAGCCATTTTTTAAAGAAACTATTTGCAGCATAACTTAAGGCAAGAAGGGTTATCTGCCAACAAAAGACCTTCAAGTTCGACTACGCTCAACTCCAAGGCACATTATTTGTAACATAGCTCAAGGCAAAAAGGGATATTTGCCAACAAAATACCTTCGAGTTTGACTACGCTTAGCTCCAAGGGATATCATTTGTAGTATAACTCAAGGCTAGAAGGGTTATCAACCAAGAAAGACCTTTGAGTTCGATTACACTTAGCTCAAAGGCACAACATTTGCAGTATAGCTCAAGGCGAGGAGGGCTATCTGCCAATAAAAGACCTTCGAGTTCGACTACGCTCAGCTCCAAGGCACATCATTTGCAACATAACTCAAGGCTAGAAGGGTCTGCCAACAAAAGACCTTCGAGTTCAATTACACTTAGCTTTGAGGGCACATCATTTACAACATAACTCAAGGCTAGAAGGGTTATCTGTCAACAAACACCTTTGATTTCGATTACACTCAGCTCAAAGGCACATCATTTGTAGTATAGCTCAAGGCTAGAAGGGCTATCTGCCAAAGACCCCCGAGTTTGATTACACTCAGCTTTGAGGGACATCATTTACAATATAACTCAAGGCTAGAAGGGTTATCTTTCATTAAAGACATTCGAGTTCGATTCCATTCAGCTCGATGACACATCAATCACATTACTGTCCGGTTGCAGTTGAGGTTTTCAAGTCAAAAAGAAGACCTGGGTTAGTCGTGCCTTAGTGACAAGAAACCATTTTTCGACAGCATAGCTTAAGTTGAGAAAAGCTATCTGTCAACGAAGAGCTTTCAAGTTTGATTTCATTCAGCTCGAGGGTCTATAAACCACA
Source organism: Hibiscus syriacus (assembly GCF_006381635.1). Taxonomy (NCBI): domain Eukaryota; kingdom Viridiplantae; phylum Streptophyta; class Magnoliopsida; order Malvales; family Malvaceae; genus Hibiscus; species Hibiscus syriacus. The sequence goes on along the minus strand of NW_024063086.1, from coordinate 2,519,922 downwards.
TGGTGGAGCCAAGGAACTACTTTCCAGTCAAATTTTTTACGAGGTCTTTAAACTGAGAAGAAGACCGAATTTGACTACAATTTGGCAACGAGAAGCCACATCCCGATTCAAATCTCGAAATGTGGCTTTAAATCCATATCATTTCAAGATGGACTCGACTTTGCGACGGAGGAGTTATTCGCAACTCAGAGAGTTATTCTTAATTGAACTATCGGAATCAATTTTCAACTCCACCGAACAAAAATTTGTGTCCTTTTATCTTTGTCTTATTTTTTATTCCACGAAAAAGGACAAAGAGGGGTAGCTGTAGACACTCATTTTCGTCCATGTGGCATTTACATGATTTATGTGTTATTATTTATAATATATGTTGTATGTGTATTATATTACATAATATACACATATTATATATTATAATTAGATAACATATATTTTATCACCAGTAATTTATTTTTCATTACATATTGCAGGCCTGAATATTCAGCCTGAAATCATTACAAAGCCAAGCCCAGTACAGCAAACCCACCACGTTGACCCAACACCCAACTACCCAGCAATAGAGACCCGAACCCGCTGGAGCTCCTGGAGCCCGACCCAGTTTGAAAACCTAGGGTTTCAAACTTTTCTCACCCCAGCGTCGCATGGTCAACAGCCCACGCCTCACGCCTACCTCTTTGATTCTTCCGGCGAACGTTACTCCATCACCAACACCACGCGAAGAACAGGCAACCAAGCAACAAATAGAAGAACTTTAGTTCAAATAGGACTCAACGTGTAATCTAAAAATAGTAATTTTTTTGACTATATATACATGCAAATTCAATATGTAAGGGGGACGATTTTGATACGAAATACAAGCAAAGTTACGAGCAAACTATAGTAAAAAAAAAAAACAGAACGATCGAAGTATTTCTTTTCAATATTTTGAGAGGAAACAAAGGTAAAAAGGCTTACCCTTTCCGATTCTTGGCTTGGATGTTGTCTTCTTTGAGTGTACGACCCAACCGCCGATGAAAAGAGGGGGTGGTGGTCGAAACATTTTTCCTAGATCTACGCATTTCCGAGGCGTTTTTGAAAAAACAAACTTTGTTTTCGAGTAGAGGAGAAAAAAACTTTTTAAAAATATTTTTTTTTTCGTGTTTTGCCGCCAATGAACAACGGTCGGTGAGGCAGAGTGTGGCTTATTTCTGAAGAAAGCAGTGGCATGTTCATCTTGTTAATGAATAGATGAGAGAAAACATAAAAGGTGAGGGACTGCGTTTTAAGAAATGAGGAATGGAAATGTTTTAGGCCAAAGGTTAGCCTTTATATGGCCCATAAACCCGACCTGATGACCCGAGCGGATCCCTTAGGGGATCCGCGTGTTTTTGAGGGAAGTGGGTAAATCACCCTTTTGGTCCCCCGTGTTTTTAAAATCATCATTCTGACCCAAAATTCAATTTTCACGTTAAATTCCCCTTTTAATTTGGTCCCAAAATCAAATGTTTCCTTTTTAAATTCAACCCTATATTTTTATTTTCTTCCAGTTTAGTCACTTACACATATTTTATTATTATTATTCTTAGTTTCAATTAATTTCATTTTTTTCCCTGTTTATATTATTTAATATAATATATATATATATATTTTATTTATTATATATTTTATTATTTTTTCTTCTTGATTCGGTTTCATAATTATTTTTATACATGTGTTTGTTTTTTATTCTTCTTTTAGTATTTATCTATTTGTTTTTAAATCTTACACTATATATATATTTATATATATATATATATTACATGGGCCCCCATTTTTGTTTTGTCTGACCAAAGTCTCCCACTTTCGGTGAAGTGATGGGGGTAATTTTTTTTAAATATCTATTAGGTATATTTGTTTTGTACTTATTCTGATATATATATATATATATTATTTATTTATTTATTTTTTTAGTATCCTTATACTCTCATGTCTTTATCATTTCCTTCTTTTATTACTCTTTTATCAATATTTTAGTATTATTATTATTATTTTTCTATTCTACTTATTTTTATACATTTTTACTTTACTTTATTTATTTTTTTCTTTTCTTTTATTTTTATTTTTTTTCTTTAACTTCATCTTATTTTTTTCTCTCGTTTATATTTGTTTTATGTATTTATTTATTTATTTATTATGTATATATTATTATTATTATTATTATTATTATTTCATTTTATTTATTTTATTTATCTTATTCATTTTTTACTTTATTTTTTATTTTCTGTATTTCTTTTTATTTTCTTTATTTCATTGGTTTTCTTTAAATTTCTTTGTTTTATTTATTTTCATTCTTTACTATCTAACGCGTTTATCGACTTTTTAAATGTACTATTTCAAATCGATCAGTGGTATGGATCGTATTTTTACCGTTTAATTTGAACTTTCAATTTTCTTAATTAAAGACAACTGAAAATTACGTAGTACCGAAAGGGCAGTTCAAGGGTGCTAACCCTTCCTTGACTGTAACTGACTCCTGAATCTGACATATCTTTGGTATGACGCAGATCAGGTAAGAACTAAGGTATGAAATCAACCCATTTGTTTTAAAATAAATGATCAATGGCGACTCCAATCCATTTTCCTAAGTCGAAGTCAAATTTCGGGCCCAACCGAAAGACGGTTCCGACAACTGTAGGCCTCAACTAGTTTCAAGTTCGATATTCTATCAATATTCAAATTTTTTACTTTAATATATACCTTTTCGATATTAATTCAAGTTTTATTTTATTTTATTTTCATTTTGAATTGTTATGTTATAACAAAACAATTATTGAAAACTATATTTATGAGAAAAGTACCTTGCCTCTCCCGTGTACTTGGATACACCTCTTGAAGACCCATAGATCTTTCTGTAATAAAGAAATTCCAGTTGATTTCATCAAAGATGGACAATTATATATATCAGTTTGTAATTGATAGGTAAAAATCTAACATTACTAATGAGGCCAAGTACTTCTATTTTGTGAGGGTTTGCATTATTTCAATCTCCTTTTCATAATCTGATAGTTGCAGACATCAAAAAGTGAGCTACATTAGTTGTTTATTTACCAATTTAATTTAGGGTAAATTACATGATTGATCACTGTCATTTATGTTTTGTACACTTTCCCTCACCGAATTCAAAAAACATAAGATTTGACCACTTTCGTTTTTGTTTAATTAAGACGTGGTCACTGCAAGTTAACTGTCACAAGTGAATTTATAAAATCCAAAAAGGTAAATTACACAAATGGTCACTAATATTTGAGTAAGTTTCTATTTTCCCTATTGATGTTTCAAAAATAACAAATTGGTCACTAAAACATCAAATAGGTCCTTGAACAATGGTTTTATATCTAACTTATTATATATAAAATCATTGTTAATTTAAGGCAAAAGGGTATATGAGACCCTCGTACTTTTAAAAAAATCAATGTGGCCCTCGTCATCTTTTTGCACCCAATATGGCCCTCAAACTTAGGAAATAAACTCAATGTGGACCTTTGACCAACAATTTCCGTCATTGACCGTTATGGTGCTAAAGTGGTGGTCCACAATGGTTGGTGATGTGGTAGATAGGGATGGCAAACGGGCGGGTCGGGTGCAGACACCCCCTCTCTCATCCCCATAGCCACCTAATATTTTCCAATTCACCACCCGCCCACCACCCATGATGGGAAAAAATTTTCAAATCCATACCCACCTATGCGGGTACATTCTCAAACCCATCCCCACACCCAATACCCAACTGGAGACGTACCCGGCTAGACCCGCTTGACAGCTAAGGGTGTGTAAAAAAATCTGATCCATTTTTCAATTTTTAGATAATTCGGATAGGGTATCCAAAATTTTTTCTAGATTATCGGATCATATACGGATCGATAAAAAACTATGTTCGGATTATCCAAAAAAAATTGGGCTATATTCGAAGACCAAAGGAGGTTTTCGCGTAAGGCGTGGGCATGGCTTATTCATCCTGAGCTATCGTATAAGAAGTCTGTAGTTAAGGCATGGGAACACCTTACCAGTTTGTACAATCCTAAATTAGGGTTACGAATTTACAAGGGAAAATGAATATCAAATCTAAGTTGTATTGGTTTTGGGCTTTTTTTCAAGATGTTTTTGTTTTTAAATGCATGATTATACAAATTATAATGCATAAATTATTCATAATTTTCAAAATCAGCAGAATGTGTGAATGCACTTAAATTCAGAAGATTACCAAAATCGATAATTCAATATACGTACAAATAATTTGTTTCTTAAAAATCAAAATCAATATACGAATGCTCTTAGATTCAGCAGAATATCAAAATCAAAATAACGGAGTATTGACTATTGGCCTCGTATCTTGAACATAACTAAGAGGATTAGATCTGAAAACCAGAGTATTCACCTTACGACAAATTAAAGCGGCTACAAACAACTTTGATGCAACAAACAAGATTGGGGAAGGTGGTTTTGGATTTGTGTATAAGGTGATATACAACTCTACTACCCGCAAAGGAGACCAGAGTAAAGAAGAGGAAGAAGGCGTACCTGAATGAGCTGGAGATAAGAGTTTGAAACTTAGAGAAGAAGAACTACCGGAATCTTGGCACAGTAACCACCAAGCAAAGCACGAGAGGTTTGAAAGAAAAAAATTGATTCATAAACTTATCCCTAATATTTGGTTAAATTATAAATTATATCTTATTATACAATATTAAGATTTATAAATTAGTCTCTAAAATTATACCTAAATTCATAATGGTCCAAAATTTAATGGATATTTAGTGGGCGGGGTGGGCGTATGAGGGGCGGGTAAGGTCTCAAACCCATCACCCGCCCACTACCCGTGACGGGTACCACTTTCTAAATCCACACCCACCCACTACCAACAAAAGTTATACCCATCCCCGCCCCAATTGGAGCGGGTACGGTGCAGAATCCACAAAATTACCCGTTTTCCATCCCTAGTGGCAGATGATGTAGCAAATGGGCTAAATTGATTTTTTGGTCGAGTTCGAGGGTTAAATTAATTTTTTTTAAAGTTTAAGGACTTATTTGATTTTTTAGAAAAAATATTTTAGATTTTAAAATTAAACTATACAAATATAGAAAAATTAAATATTAAAAATATTAAAAAATAAAAATTAGATTACTAATTATATATATATATATATTTAATAATTTTAAAAATTAAATTACTAAGGAAATATGAAAATCCGATCAAATATACTTGCTCGGAATACTTTTTTTTTTAATTATGATACTTCAATTATTTTTAAATCTCAACCTTTAAGTTAAAAAATAATAAATTTAAATACATATAAATACTTATTTTTTTAATTATAATAATAATGTCAAGTAAATTAATATCCAATACTCAAAGAAATAAATGATATTAACCTTATGTTTTTAATTGTTTCCAACCGATTTATATAAATTCTTTTATTTCTTTCGTCCCAATCTTTAAACATTTTATACCCTTTGTACCTTCAGTTTTAGCTGATCATCCATAATCCAAATTATCCAATTTTTCAAAGGAATCAAATTTCTATATTTGTATAGTTCAAATTTAAAATTGAAAATATAAAATGATTTTTTCCTGAAAAATCAAATAAGTTGTTGAACATTAAAAAAACTTAATTTGACCCTCAAACTCGACCAGAAAACCAATTTAGCCCATCTGCCACGTTACCAGCCACTACAGACTGTCACGTCAGCACCGTAATGGTTAACGATAGAAACTATTGGTTCAAAGGGCCAAATTAATATTTTTTTTGAAAAGTACTAGGGCTTCACATACCCTTTTGCTTTAATTTAATATTAAGCAGAGTTAGTTGAGTTTTCCTATAATTTGGGGTAAATTCAAGATAGTATATGTTAACACTCTCAACCATTGACATTGAGTATTCACGCACCTAACATTCATGGTACTCGAATCCGGAACCTCAAGGTACAAAAACAATTTCTTTATCACCAAAGTTTCTTGGTTCATGCGATCAGTTGATATTTAGGCAATCCTATTTGTTAAATGAGACGATGAGATAATATTAGACATACAGGAAAAATGGTGAAAGTGGATGTCTCCCAATACTTAAGTGCAGCTAAATCATAAGCTCTTGCAGCAGCTTCTTCATCATCAAAAGCTCCTAAAAATCCAAGAGGAAGAATATTTACAATTTTGTTTAGTATAAAATTGATGATTTAAAGCAAGTGTGTCGATGATCCCTATGAGCAATTAATAAGAAAAATATGAAATAAGTGGGTACAAATTTTAGGCAGTTCAGATTCTGTTTGCCAACTTATGTGCAAGTAAATAATTAGAGAAAAGCTACTATCTTTAAATTATTGTCTTGAATAACGTACGTATATCTTACAGACGAAATTATTCATACTTCAAATCTTTAGTGAAAATAATACTTATATTTATCACTGATATATTTAATGAAATCTTCAAACCGGATTATGTATAAATAATATATAAAAAATTAATATAAATTTCATTTTAATTTAAATCTTATAAAATATAAACTTTTATTAAAATAATTTTAGTGAGACATTTACTTAAATGGAAGTATTTATAAAATTCCGTCCATTCTTTTGTAATTTTCTGTGAGAGAGATGTGGTAAGGAAACATGATAATTCGTTGTGTCACACCCACAGCTTTTGCTTCAGTTTCATTGGATTACCCGTTCAGTTGGTTTTTTCTTTTTTTTTCCTCTTCGGTTTAGGATATAGTTTTTTTTACAGAAACAATTAATTTTATTAAAATAAAAAATATTCAAATTATAATGAAGATTTACAACTATAATTGTAAACAAAACATATAATAAGAATATTTTTTAGACACAAGAAAACTAGTCACTTAAGATAATATAAGGACTAGGTTAAAAAACATAATCAAATAAACTTGAACAAGAGATAAAAACAAATAGATCTGATTGCATCGGCAATCGAACCTCAAAAGGGAATAAAGTTATTGAAAGACCACCGACATACCACAAATAAGAATCAAGTGATGTGAAAATACTATCCATGAATGCAAATCACATATCCAAATTTGATACGAGAGTCTAAAGCATGGAAGATCATCAAGATATCAAATAAGCATCATCTTTATTAGTCATGACAATGTCAAATCCAGGCATAAAAAATAAATGAAAACAACGATGACTATGAAAAGAGACTAACGACGATTATAAAAAAGAGAAAAAGAAAATAAACATTGGCAGTTTAGATATAGTTATTAATTGAAAATTCTTTTCTATGAAATACATATGTCGTATTTTTTTAATTTCATGTATTTACCATAATTCATGAATATATATTTAGATTTGATTTAAATATATTTATATTTGATATTAAATATATGTATATATTTGTATTTAATACATGAGATAAATGAAAAACCCTAATGTTTGTTTTCTCTTTTTCTCTACTTTGGCCCCGCTATTAGTATTTTTTTTTCATTTTGTATTAGCATCTGGTGGCAACAGTCTTGTAACACCCACAGAACGATGCAGGTGACTCGATCCGAACAGCGTGTCTAGTGTGTTCCCATAAAACCAGTGAAAAGGTACAGATCTTTTGAAAACAGTAGCACTTTAAAATATATTTTTCAAAAGTCATAGTAAAGCCCTTCAACCGAACGCCAATATGCAGTTCCTCAGAACTGCATCCATAAGGACTTACCCTAGGCCCAAAGGGCGTAGGTTCCAACCTAAGGGAGCACCTTGGGTCCATAAGGTCTTACCTTAGCCGAAGCATAGGTGCCCACCTGAGGGGAGTGCCCTTAGGTCTATAAGTTATTACCCAAAAGCACATAGCAATGGTGTCATTCCTAAGGGAGTGCCTTAGGGTCTATAAGGTCTTACCACTAGGCCCATTAGGCCTAGGAGCCTACCCAAGAGTCGCCTTAGGTCCATAAGAAATTACCAGTCGGTGCTGAACCTATACAAGGAATTACCAATAACGACTGAACCTGTCAGTGTCTTCAGTCATACCAGAGTCCCAGAGTACCCCGTATAAAATAATTCATTCAGTAAATAGAGATATCAATAATCTGAGCAGAAATCAGAGATCAGAACATATATCAAAGTTCAAAGTAGAAATCAAAGGTCAAACTTCATTCCAGATAACAGAGCCATACTTTTGAAATCAGAGAAAACATCCATGTGATCAGGGGAACACACTAGAGGTTCCAGTTATTATTCGAAGGTACTTGATAGTCTTATCAGGAAGGGAAACATGGATCTTCAGTATACCAATAGAATATCAGAAATTTGAATCACTATCGAAAGAGTTCATTAGCTGACGGAATCATCAGTTATTCATAACGTGACATATTAGGATCATAAAGTATTCAAATATTTTTCGGAGGCACTGTGTAATCAGAAAGGTATTCAGAATCCTATGCAGCAGAGTTACTTGTGTTTTCATGTATGAAAGGAGTGATTCCCTTAATCATAAAATTAGAGGCATTTTGGGCATTAGGTTCTTGGAGAATTCTTAGTTATTTGAGCTAAAAAGGGAGAAACGAAGATTCAAGGCATTTACAATTTAAGTCGATCTATCTGATATCGAGTTAACTCGAACTGTATAAATCCCAGTAATGATACATGTCAACCGGTCAAATTGTTGCACTTCAAGGGTATTCACTCTTTGATACAGACAACTTTTATCAATTAATCATCTTCAGAATCATCATTGAATGGATCTTAGGGAGTCGAAAAGAAATTCCAATGGTCTTTATTTCATTTCACATTGGCCATTTCACATTGCAACGATATCAGAAAATGTCGACATGCTTGATTCGTGGTTTATAACCCTTAGGGACATTACATCATGTAAGTTCATCAGTGTTTCTAGACTTATCCAATTCATTCACTTAAACTTAATTAATTGAGGGTACATAGGTCATTTAGTAATCAAGTCTATCCAAGTCACTTCGGAGTTTCTAGAGTAATTCGGTTATTTCAGAAATTTGAATACATACAGTACTTCCATTCAGTTTAACTTGGCCATATAATATATTCATTTTACTCTTTAAGGGTATTCTCATCATTTCATTCAATTTTGTCAGTGGCATTACTTCTGATAACTTAGGCTTGAAAGTATTCTAGTTCCTTTAGAGTTCAGAGTATTTTGCTCAATTGATCATTGGAAGTTATTTTCACCACTAGGGGAAGTCTTGGTCCTTTACAGTACTAGGGCATTTTTGTAACTTTACCCATAGGATACTTTTGGTAATTTTATATCCAAATAATTATGGTATTTAACCTTTAAAGAAAATTATCAAAATTTACGGATCTTAAATCCAATTCATTTATTATTGAATCACTGAACTTATTATTATTATTTCCGATTGATCTTCCAGTTTCTTACGCGAGACATAAGAGTCATATTTAGTTACTGACTTTTTATCGTATTCAGATCAAGTTTAGAAATTTTTTACAATATAGATGATAGCAATCATATTCATCCTTGTATCTACTAATTTCCAACATGTTCCATAAAGCATGCATAAGGTAATAATGTATTACCTTGATTTTTGTGCCTCACCGATTGAACATTTAAACTCCATTCGATCACTCTCGAACTTGAATTCAATGTCCAACAATTCCTCGAATATAAAACAACTGAATTTACATTAGAAATAGAACTTAATTGAGAAGCAAACTTGAATCCAAAGACAAAACACTGAGAAACAACTTATCAGGTGCAAATTTGGCAAAATAGACTTCGGATTCAGACTCAGGACATCGAAAAACATAAAATAAGACTTTTAAAATTTTTTGACTTTTCTTGTCAAAGTCAACGGTCTGACCGGTCAATGGTTCAGGTCAAGTTTACTCAGTTCGGGTCAAAATAACCCAGTTCAGATCGGTCCAGACTGACTGGATTGGTTCTAAAAGAAACCAGAGCGGGGGAACGAGCCCCACGAGCACTGCCTGTATGTGGCGGCGCTTGCGGCGGTGACGGGGTTGTAGCGCTGTCTGATTACTCTCTGTTCAAGCACTCACTAATTACAACCAAAAACATATCAAAACCCAGCCAAAAACAATCAGAAATAAAAGAAAAAGGTCGAAACTATTACCCACGCTAGCAATTGACGAAACTAGCGGCGTTGACGCGACCCACCGGTCGGGCTTTGAGTGCACGACGACGAGGAAACTAACGACTGTGAGGCTAGTCGATGTTTGAGGTGGTCAAAATTTATGAAAAATAGTACAATGGTCGGGGTTTACTTCACATCTTCGAACGCCTATTCATGACTAACGACAGCGTGGCTTGACAATCAACTAAAGGGGTTTTGGGCACGTGACAGTAACGAGAAGGGTGGTAAGGGTGGTGTATGACATCGTCGATTGGATGTGGTTTATCGAAGTTTCAATGGTGATCGGTGTTTCGACGAGGCTTCAATCGACGATTCACGACGAGTAACTGGTGGGGTTTTGGTCACAAGAGGTTGCCGGTCACGTTGGTGGCGATGGCGCACGCTGATGATGACCGGATCAGAGTGAAATGAAGAAGGAAGACAGTGGCAGCTATGTTATAATTTAGGGGAAATTGGGGTTGAAATACGGGGGGAATGGGATTCTAGTTTGGTTAACTTAAAAACCCGAAATAAAACAAATAAAATATAAAATTTTATTATTTTAAACCCAAATAGGGGCTAGGCCAGTTGGTAGGGGCATGGTCGGTCATACCCTAGGGCACGGGTTCAAGCTTGGCCAGCCCTCTATCTCACCCATTTTTTTATTTTAGATGACAGATTAGGATGGGTAAATTACAAGATTGGTCCCTAAATTTCTCCAACTTTCAAATTTAGCTCAGAAGTTTTAAAAAAAATTTAGTTTAGTCTGAAAAACAATTAATTAATTTTAAATAAATTTCAAATAAATTTTGGGGTGTGACAAGTCTTGGTACTAATTGTCATCGTCGATATTTCTTTTTGTCTCGTATCTTTATTTTTATTTGTTTTCTAATAACTCTGTCTTCATGGTACGATTTTCTCTACTTTTATAACACCTTTTTCTCTGCCTTTTGGCTTGTTTTTTATTTTTTGTTTCGATCATTTGCCATTTATTTTTTTTAAATATTGGATTTGACGTCGCCGTGACTAATCAAGATTGCATCAATTTGTTATCTCGCTGATGTTATCTCCTTTGGAACCTTGAATTGGATTTGGATACGCAATCTGTGATTGCGTATAGTTATCCCATAATTTTTGGCTCTGATTTGTATTTTTTCAGTGGTGTTTCAGTAGTTTAATCCCCTGTTGTGGTTCGTTTGCGATACAATCATATTTTAATTAAATCATGTTTTTAAAGAAAAATCCGTAAATTACTAAATCAATCCATAAGTATTAAAAAAATTAAATCATCACTACACATGACAAAATGTAAAAACACACCTAAATAAGGAGGACAAAACAATAAATACCCCAAAAATACATAGTATGCATAAAAATGGGTAAATAGCAAATTTGGTCCCTATATGTGACTAACACGCAAAAACATGCTAAACTATAGGGGACTAAACAACAAATATCCCAAAAAATATAAAGCATGCATAAAAATGGATAAATATAAGATTTGGTCCTTACACGTGACTAACATGCAAAAACGTGCTTAAGTTATGGGAACCTAAGCGTGATTTTCCCCTAAAGTTCACCTATAAATCCTACTTTCTTTTTTTTATTTCAACCGAAAAATCTAAAAAATATATAAAATCCTCTGCTCCCTCTCTTCTTTGCTTCACCCGACCCACTGCCGACCGCCCTACCCCTACGCCAACCAATGTTCCAGCCACCGCACACAGCGGTCGGTGTCCTAAACTGAGCCCCAAACTCACCTGTTCACTCCAATCTACATTCCTAGGCCTATATCTAAGGCTGAAACCTCCTAAAAGGCCCCCTAAAGACCCCAAAAGCCTTAACCTTTCGATTTTCGCACGTTCCGGCCGTCGTGAAGACGAACCGACCCTCCAGTTCGACTCCCCTATCTAAGGTAATTATGGATCTACCCTTCCTCTTCTTGTTTTTGTTTTGTGAAAGTGGTGTTTTCTTTTTATATATATTTTTATCCTTATTTCGAAACCAAAAGTAAAATAAAAAAAAGATACCTTGAACTATTCTGATTTTTATTGCTTTCGAAAACCAAAAAGGGGAGACCCCTCCTTTACAACCGTGTTCAGATGTTATAACCCTGGTTTTTTTACATTTTTTTCAAAAACAAATTAACATCATTACATGCTTGCGTGTTGATTTGGATGCTTGCTGCAGAGATGTGGAGTGGCGTGTTAGAGCAGCAACGCTACTGGCGCGTGGTTGGTTAAAACGGCAGTGGCAGGACTAGGGTGCAGACCTAATCAAGGGTGATCGGGGCCATTGGATCTCTCCCAGATCCAATGAATGTGATTGTGCGGCGACAGCTGACTGGGAACCCTAGGGTTTCAAATCTTAGGTGTTCTGGGTTAGTTCATTAGGCTCAGGTTTGGGCTTTGATTTTCTGTTGGGCTTCGGTACTGGGCCTGGTTGTAAAGGGGTTGGGTCATTTGGGCCTTGATTTGTAATTTGGGCCCATTTGGGTTTTATTGTGACCTGAAAACAAAATAATAATAATAATATTATTATTATTATTATTATTATTAAAAACCCAGACAAAACGGGTGTCTACAGCTGCCCTCTTTGCGCATGCTTTTGTTATCAAGAATAGGGTAAAGATAAAAAGACAACATGTTTTTGTCCGGTTCCATCTTGATATTGTCTTAAGTGAGTCTGACAGATGACCCAAAGGGTTTAATCATTATGCTCGAAAGACTTACTGATGGTCTGAAGAACATACTAAGTTAGAAACTTTGGAAATCGCTTTCTTACTTTACAAAATATCACATGAAAACATCTTGCCCAAAAGTCTTATAATGGCCCGAAAGACTTATCATCTTGCTCGAAAGACTAACAGATGGCCCGAATGACTTACTAATTTTGAAAATAGTTTACTAGGTAAGAAACTTTGGAAATCATTTTCTTACTTTTCAAAAATTTCAATTTTCAGATTTAAATGATAAACTTTGGAAATCATTTTCTCATATTTCGAAAAACATGTGAAAACATCCTGCCCGAAGGTCTTCTAGACGGCCCAAAGGTCTTATCATCTTGCTCGAAAAGACTTATAGATGACCCGAAGGATTTAATCATTATGCTCGAAAGACTTATTGATGGCCCGAATGACATACCAATTTTGGAAATTGTTTACTTGGTAAGAAACTTTTGAAATCGTTTTCTTACTTTTCAAAAATTTCAATTTTCAGATTTACATGAGAAACTTTGGAAATCGTTTTCTCATATTTTTTGAAAAACATGTGAAAACATCTTGCCTGAAGGTCTTATGGATGGCCCAAATGACTTATCATCTTGCTCGAGATGACCCGATGGATTTAATCATCATGCTCGAAAGACTTACTGATGACCCGAAAGACTTACCAATTTTGGAAATAGTTTACTTGGTAAGAAACTTTGGAAATTGCTTTCTTACTTTTTAAAAATTTCAATTTTCAAATTTAAGTGAGAAACTTTGGAAATCATTTTCTCATTTTTTTTTTCTCGAAAAACATGTTAAAACATCCTGCCCGAAGGCTTATAGATGACCCTAAGGATTTAATTATCATGCTCCAAAGACTTATTGATGGCCCAAAGGACTTACTAAGTAAGAAACTTTAGAAATTGGTTTCTTACTTTTTCGAAAAATATGTGAAAACATCCTACCTGAAAGTCTTATAGATGAGCCGAAGGACTTATCCTCTTGATCGAAAGGCTTATAGATGACCCGAAAGATTTAATCATCATGCTCAAAAGAATTACTGATGGCCCGAAGTAGTTACCAATTTTGGAAATTGTTTTCTTACTTTTCAAAAATTTCAATTTTCAGATTTAAATAAGAAACTTTAGAAATCATTTTCTCATTTTTTCGAAAAACATGTGAAAACATCCTGTCCGAAGGTCTTATGTATGGCCCGAAGGACTTATCATCTTGCTCTAAAGACTTATAGATGACCTGAAGGATTTGATCATCATGCACGAAAGACTTACTGATGACCCGAAGGACTTATCATCTTGCTCTAAAGACTTATAGATGACCTGAAGGATTTGATCATCATGCACGAAAGACTTACTGATGACCCGAAGGACTTACCAATTTTGGAATTAGTTTACTAGGTAAGAAACTTTGGAAATTGTTTTCTCATTTTTTTCGAAAACATGTGAAAACATCCTGCCCAAAGGACTTATCATCTTTCTCGAAAGGCTTATAGATGACCCCGAAGGATTTAATCATCATGCTCGAAAGACTTATTGATCGCCCGAAGGACTTACTAAGTAAGAAACTTTGGAAATCGTTTTCTTACTTTTTAGCTTATAAAAACAACTTAATGGCCGGGTAACATGCCCACATCAAAGTAATGCTTCCTCGGTGGATTGGGCCCAACCTGGTCTTCAGGTTTTGCCTCCCTAAACATGATTCCCTGCATTCAAGGTTTGAATTATAGCTTCCACTTATTGGGATTTTGATATCAATAATCTTCTCTTTTCTTTGAAAGATCTGTAAAATCCATACGTTTATGTGTGAAATGTGAATGCATTTTCTTTTATGCAAATGATGTTTTCATGCATACATAAATGTTGATTCAATTTTCCTTTGACCCCAAACTGGAGAACTAGGTCTTCTTCCACTTGATCATTATTCTCTAGGGTTTACTTAGATATCAGTGTAGCAACTTATGATTTTAAGCTTGTATTTTTAGAAGAGGCATCTGATTATCTTATTTCTTTGTGTCTTTTTTTCATCTTATATCTATGCATCTTCTTTACCTCTTATCTGTAATAAAATTTCAAAAGAAATGTTTCTTGAGTTCTTGTTGTGGTCAGGAATATAAACTTAATTCCCTTTTCTATCCTTGACTCAATTCCGCTATCAGAGTTATTTTTCTAGTACTCTACCGTTAATTGATGCTCGATTGATTTTCTTTACAATGTAAGCTCTGCTCAAATTCATGGTCTTTCCTCGTCACTCCAAGCTGTGAGGCTCATTCTCAATGTATTTTCGGTCTGTACATTGTTATCTGAACATGATATGAGTTTTTGGTAATTACCCAAACTGGGTATTTTCATAACTCATCCCTATTTGGGTGCCAAAATTTCATCCTTAACAGGTCTCACTCTTGCATTATTGCCATGAGCTAGGATATGTGCCTCTTTCAAATTAGGCGATCATCTGCTTCTTGATAGGTTACCAACAACGTCACAAGGAAGTGTTACAAGTTCTATCCTCCAGTCCTTCTGATTTCTCGAACTATTTGCTTTCAAGATTGTGGAATGCTTGATTATTCTGGCATCGTTTATTCATTTTCTCCAATAGAGGCAAAATGGGCCTCACCCGCTTCAATGACCTTTTGCATTTGAGATTATCCTATTTGAAAATATTTGTCTCCTTTCTTTTATTTTATAAATCAAAGAACGAAAGAATGTTGTAAAGTACTACCCCTTAATTCAGGATCACAATTGAATCAAATCATAAACATGAGTTCACATAATATCAAAAGAATCAACAACTCTTTTAATATTTTCAAAGTTATAGCTCTTTGACAAATGTCAAAATTGATAGGTTGGCTTCAGGTTGACTTTCTATTTTCTGAGGTTTCAGTAATCAAAGATTTCATTTCTTTCTCAATCCTTGTGAACATTATAACATGCCCCTCTTTCTTGGCTTGGTATTTTAATCGGATACAGAAAAAATGACGCAACTAACATAATCAATTATTAGACTTTCTAGAACACTTCTATTTCGGTTGTCTGAAATCTTCCATTTGTTCAATATTCATATACTTCCTTAGCAGAAGTAGTGCAGAGACATCAATCTAAATATAAAATTCATGTGTGCTTGTGTGAGGTCGACTATAACAGGTGTTCCTCAACTCCCTAAGTCTATTTTACTAAAACTCATTATTAGATAAATTTGATTTAATTTGTCATTCTTTGGTTCGCTGAATTCAACTTTATTGTATATATATTATAATCCCCTTTATCGGGCTTGCTGAAGGGTTCATCTCATCAGAAAGTCTTCAACTTGACAATCGCAGTGTAGCAAACACCAAACTGGCAAGTACCCAAGCAATGTAATGGTTTGACTGCAATTTATTCATAAAGTCATGTCTTTTTATTTTCCTCTATAACCAATTGCTTTAGTAGAATAGCTCAGCTTTATTGTATAATCTATAATAATAATAATTTCTTAACTTTTGGAGTATTCAGATTTAGAATTTATTAAGCTCGTCGAGAAGAACCTGATATAGTCTATGTGTCCTTGATGATAAAAAATCCTATATTTAGAGTTCAGTTCCCAAACAACTAACTTATACTAAATTCATCAACTCCACCATTCCATTTGTGATGATTAGGATCATCACTGAACGTCCTCAACAGAAGTGTAGTCTAGTCAGTTTTGCAATGTTATACATAAGAAATGCCTCATGTTGTCCGCTCCTAAACATACCTGAATTCCAAGCCTCTTGATCATTTTCTCATGATAGGAGAAGGCTATATTGGTCCCTGCAAGAGAAGGGTATGGTGTTCGAGTGTATCTTATGGGTTAAGGTCACGGGTACTTATTTTATCAGCTTTCAATGTTGTCACTTTATCAAAGATCCATAATTTTAATTCAATTGATATTCATAGAACTGCAATATTGCAAATTTGATTCAATGCTCACCATTATTAAAGTAGCATAAGTTCTCTTAAATATCCTTACAAAAAAGTTGAGAAAGGAAAAAAAACAAATTCAAATAAAATGCTGCAAATGGAAAAAAGCTTTATGATGGATGAAATGATTTATTCCTAATTAGGATGCTGATCGCTTGTAAATGTATATGCTAAGGAAAACAATTTTGTGCAAGTATACACAGTCAAATCAAGTAATATAGGGTAAGTGAGTTACGTCTCCCCAAGGATTGGTCGATTATTTTAAGCTTCACCACAACCAGAACTAGATTTCACAAGCTAATTCCTGGAATCTTGTCAAACTAGAAAACTATTGGTAATAAAGCAAAATAAGCAAATATTATAAAGTAGGTTGTAGAAAAGTTTGGTCGAGACAAAATAAATATGCAAAATTATCGAATTAAAATAAAGCAAAGGTAAACGTTGATTCAAATATATTCAAAACAACCTCACATATTCAGACTCATCACAGAGCACTCATGCTAATCTTTTGTTATGACAAGCAATTATTCTAAGTCCATAATGAATTATTATGATATGTCTAAACTGTCCGATAGGATTACTAAGTATTCTTAGACGGTTGTTATTGCAATATTACTCAACATTAACTACAACCCTTGGTTTGTCAGACTATTGTTGTAGCAATACCTCTCAGCGTAAACTATAATCGTTGTATATCATACACTAGCGTCTATCCCTTTTAGTCGATTGAAACCCTCTCCTTATCTCTAAGGTAGACAAGTTAGAATATAACCATCCCAGATCTATTCAATTGTTCAAGTAGATCTATTAATTCTCTTGAACCTAAGAATCAATATCTAGACAAATGGAAATCTCTCGATGCTCTTACAATGTCAAGACGTGATTCACCAAGACCCCAGGAAATCTCTTGAAGCTCTTAGAGTGTCAATGCAAAATATTATAACAATGAACAAAACATTTATGAGAAAAATCATAATTCATCATTCATAAAACAAAAAATAATTGTTTAGGCAAAACAAAGATTAACACCAAGTAAGACAAAATAATTGTTATAAAAAAGTATACCAAAGTATTATCATTTTAATACAACCCCAAACACATAAAAAAAGTAAGAACAAAGGAAGAACAACTCCCAAAACGAGGGGCTCTGTCATAACAATTTTGATCATCACCACGCCTGCCCTGGCGGCCAGCCTATCTTGAGGCCTGACCGCCGCTCTGCTATAGTCTGGCTATGTAGGACACCAAGGATGGTCGGTTGGTAAACGGTGGGAAAGTACTGTAGTTGCTCGCTCACGCTTCAGTTAAAGCTCTTCTCTTCTTTTGCTTTTGGCGGTTGTGGCTGAGTATTTATAAGGAAGATCTCCTAGGGTTTCGCGTAAGTGGAGATTCCCTAAATACACGTTATTGTATTGTCCAGGCTAAAAGGAAAGGTGACTGGCTGTTATCAGAATCTTGAGGGCTTACTTGTACATGAGGAAAGTCGTATAGCTGGCATGCGACATAGGCAATTTGTAGTATCCGCTCCAAACTTTCAAGATAAACCTTGCCTTGGCGAGATAAATATGCTCCTCACTTTCTTTATCATCTCTATTCCACTGGCCCTTGCGAATTACTTTGTCGCGATTGAAATGTTCTTTCTTAGTAAATTTCCTACACCTATACAATCCACACAAACCCTTTCTCCTCGGCAGTATCAGTCAAACCAAATAAATTTTGCCAAAGCAAAACTTAGCCACCACAAACAAATATAACCTAAATGAAACTAAATGCAACTAATATGTTGTGCATACTTTGTTTAGAAGATTAATAACTTAAATAAAAAGACTATAAATATAGTCTTTTTATAGAGTTATCACACCCCCAAACTTAAGCTATTGCTTGTCCTCAAGCAATGGACAGTGGCTAGAATATAAATTAAGATTGCCATGGCAAAACAATATTAAGAAAATCATGTGGATTGAAATTTTATCCCTCAGCAAAAGTTTGGCCTCAACATGTTTAACTGTTCTATCAGTTAAGTACCTTCCCTAGTCAGGATCATTTGCTATTGTGTATGCGTGATTGTAATCAGTCTATGCATTAAAGTAATTAGAAAACTTCAAGTAAGTGCTTCTGGTTTGTCAAGGTGTCAAATTATTTGTCACGCTTAGTTTCCATTCCTAGTTATTTGTCAACTTTTTTTTGGGAGTCTGCTCATCACACCTACCCTCCTACACTCTAGGTGAAATGGAGCATACCTTCCACCCCTAATCTAGTGAGGTAGGGTCATCTTGTGACTACTTTCATTTACTCATATGCCTCGACAACTCTTAATTTTTTATGGAGTTTTCTGGTTATGCCATTACATAGAGGAGTGTCTCTTTTATTTTTCAGGTTTTAAATACTAGGGAGTTCGACCTTAACCTTAAAATTTTTTGATGTCTCGGCAAGCAGAGAGCTCTTTCCTAAAAATTTTACTGATTACCTTAAGTAGAGACAACCTACAATCGTGTATATAATTTTTCAAAGAATCAGGCCTAGGGTTGGTTCTCTTCTTTCGACAGTCTTAAAAATAATTCTGGCCTAGGAAATCAAATTATGCATTCATCATCGGGCATCCCTAATACATTCCAAACAATAGGCTTAATATACTTATATCATGACAATAAAAAATTTTTAACCAGCTATCATTAATTGCTTTTTAACAAAGTGTGTTACAATACCTCCCCCAAACTTGAGGGATGCATTATCCTCAATGCATGAAAAACTAAACTACATGTATCTATACGCAAATGCTAAAAAAAATTAAAATACGGTCTTACTGTGGTAGTGTGGCTTGACTAGATGCACGCATTCTGCGTTGTTTTGGAGGGGGACTCTCTGATCCCGAATCTACTACTGTAATCGTCGAGGGGGATGGATGAAGAACATGACCCGCCATTCGCTTAATGTGTTGCTTAGGGCTCGGGGCTTGTGTTGGTGTTTGTTGGTCTTCAGATGGGGTGGGTTGTGCATGAACTAAAGTTTTGCTTTGAACTATTTCAGGAACTGGCGTTGCTTGACGGACGGGGGACTATACTAGTGCTTGCTCAGGTTGAGTTGGGGCTAGAGTGAAGTCTTCATTGGCAAAGAAATCAGGCAGAATCTCTTGAGTGCTTTCAGAAGTGGAGAAGGAGGAGCTGAGGAATTCATCTTTATCGATGTGACCTTCCTCTGGTATGGGCGAGACATGAGTGGCCAGTGGGGGATAGTCTATGGGTACTTCTGGGGGAACATTCTATGTCGAGGCATTGAATGTACTGCCACCAGTAGTGTGTTTCAGGATGACATTGGGGAAGGGCGGCAGGTCTTCGTTTGTCATTGGGAGCAGTTTCTTGAAAAAGGCGTTGAGTTATGCACCCCGTGCCTTGATGTACCCAAAGAAAATCTCCATGTGATCTCCAAATGCTCGATCTTCTCATGAGTTTCTCGTGTGTACGTGACCACTGCTGCCATTCTGGCCACGGTAACAGATTTTGCTCCTCTCTCCAGACCAACATGCGAGGCATTGTCATCAAAGCTCATTAACTCTATAACTTTCTTCTTGGTGATTCCCTCCTTGGATTTGATGAAATCCTTAAATGGTTCATCGGGGACCTTATTTTTCCTGCACAGAGCAGTTATCAAGTTAGGAAATAAGAAATTACCTTGGTTTCTTTTGGCGCATTCATGGATATGCTGGAATATAAGTTCTCCAATGTTGATCGCTTGCCCATATATTATCGAATGTAATAGTATCCGTCTTTTCACTAGCACAGTCGCGTTATGGGAGGTTGACATTAGCTTGCCCTTGAGAAAGTGATTCCACAATTTCACCACCTATTTAAGGGCTCGACGATCGACCCATTTCCTCGTTAGCATATTTTCCTCGAATTTAGCCCACCCGAAACAAAGGTCTTCGAGTACTCCACTGTAAGTCTCTTGGTCTCCCTCAGCCACAAACCTCTTATGCTGATCATCTACTTCCCCAACTTGAAATATCTGTTGAGTGTTGAAGGGGAAAATCGAAGGAGTTTCCCTCTGACATAAACGGTGTGCTAGGATGGGTCTTCAAGATGGGAGTAAAATTCTCTGACCATCGCTGGTGCTACGAATTTAGGTGGCGAGCAAACTTCTCCAAGTTGTGTTTTCAAACCACATCCACCACTTCCGGTCTGAATGGTTCTTCATTTTCCGATGGAAAAAATGAAACCATCCTCCAAATACACTTGCTATTTTTAGAGGTTTTTAAATCGTGCTTCGGCTGTCTGGAAACACTCAAAGCCTGGTGTTGGGGCTGGGTTTTTCTTCGATATGGCCATGATATTCGTTGGTACAATGTGTTTTGTGGCGACGATAGGGAAAATTTTTAAGGAAAAAAGTTTTTTTTTGAAGGAGAAAAAGTGATGGACGATGATGAAGATGGAGTTGAAGTTGTTTTTTTGGAAAGTTAATGGGTGGTTTCTTCGAGGCAATTTGTTCAAAACGAGAGGGCAAAAGATATGGCATTGAATGCTCAATATTTTATTGGACGTAAAGTGGGGGAAAATAGTTTCCCTCCTTACAATTGCCGCTAAAACCTCTTTTGCTCTAAGGTTTCTTTTCCTTTCATGCGTACGTTCTCACCCCATGCTGCCACGTGTACCTTGCATGCCTACAATAAATAAAAAGAATAAAGTAAAACATATACTTAGTGTATAAAACAACTTAACTTATTTATGTACAAAATTCAGATTTTTGTTGCCTATGCAAAGAATTTTATTCAGGTAAGTAAGGCAAACTCTTGGACATCATATGCTATTGATGACAGTTTATCGCACATGACTGGTGCTCCTTTGTATTCCTTTAGTCTCTACCCGTTTACTTTGAAAATGGATCAATCGTCTCGGTTCTTGATTTTTATTACTCTATTGTCATGGACTTGATGTACGATGAACGGTCCTGATCATCGGGATTTTAGCTTGCCTAGGAATAATTTGAGTCGTGAATTATAGAGCAATACTTGTTGTTTATCATTCTTTACATTCTTTTATTTTATTTTTGACATATTTTATTATTTCATTCATTTCAAACAAATGTATATTACTATTCCAAATGTATGTATTCGTTCCAAAATTTCTTTGCAGGTGCCCCAATCATTAATAACATGAATGTTTCAGAATTTTATCCATGAGATAAATTTTGAGCGGTTTGTGTTTAGAAGAAATCTATGAGTGCAAAAATGAGGTAGATTATGACGTTTCTAGCAAATCATCAAGGCTAGTGAAAAAGGAGGATAAACATATCTTATCTCACAAAGAATGGATCAAGATTTTAAATCTATAATTAACGAAGAATAAAGATAGATATAAATTGGCTCTTCTTTTTCACATGAAATGATGCAAGAGCTAGTAAAGTTGCTCCAAGATTTCAAAGGCATCTATTCCTGATCGTACCAAAGCATGCCAGGATTGAATACAAATGTAACAGTGCACAAGTTCCTGATAGATTATTAACTCTCTATCTGATAGTCTTTGAAAATTTATTGAGATGTGTGATGGGACTACATGATGAGTCTGGAAAAAATGGAAGAGACATCTACCATCTTAACAAGAAGTTCATTGATTGAGAGATCTGATACCCGCCAATTTAAAAGCTACGTTGTACCTTGGTATGGGTTACCCAAAAGTTTAGGTAATACATTATTGCTTCGCCAATCTCTAGACTCTATCCTCTAAAGTGTTTAACACAATCACCAGCTTAACTAGAAGAATGGCTCAATAGCAAGGGTTGTTATCAAATATGAAATTGTGTATACAAACTAAAAGACGATAAAAATAAAGTGTCATGGCGGATTTTCTAGCCAGTCGTGCATCAAATGATTATGAGTCATTCAATTTTAATTTTCCAGATGAGGATTTATTGTGCATCTCTACTGAAGAAGAAATTAAAACAGGTGATGAATCCTGGAAACTTTAACGCTTTGGGGATAAAAATTTGAGGCAATGATAATTTCTTCAGAAAACGTTAGTTATCCTTTCACAAGCAGACTAGAGTTCTTTTGCATTGACAATATGACAGAATTTGAGGCTTGTGCTTTAAGGATGAGAACAATCATGAAAAGAAAATTTGAGTGCTGAAAACATATGTGAGTTCCTCATCAGTAGTCTATCAACCATAAATATAGAGAAAATTGTCACAAGAAATTATCCTTTGTCATATGTTCATGTCAAACTTCAGTGTGTGCTATGATGGGGAGCACAACACCTTTCTCTTGGGTCTTGGAGTAAAAGTAGACTTACTCATCGTAGTCGAGATTTTGTTGCTTCAAATTTCGACAAAAATATAATTGAGACGAAGCTGAAGCACGATATGATCAGTTGAACTCCGTTAAAAAAGAGGTTAAAATCTATCTCCATGGACAGAGGTGTTAGAAGAAAATGACGCAAGCTATAGAAATCTGAGAGGGTGAGCTAGTGATTGAAAAGATCTTGTCGATTCATAAAGATTTTCGTGAGAAATATATGCCTAATTGGGAAACAAGCATACATTATCAAAGAGGTCGTTTCTGGAGGAGTTTTGATTGAGTGATCCAATAAATTCATATTCAAGTTGAGAAGAATTACACCTAAAGAAAATAAAAAAAAAAAAGAGAAAGAGAAATGAGAACAAGAAAAATAGAAAAAAGAAAAGGAAAATGAAAAAAAAGAAAAAGAAAAAAAAGTAGAATAAACAAAGAAAGAAAGAATGAATGAGAGAAAGAAAGAAAAGAAGAAGAAGAAGAAGGAGAACAAGAATAAAAGAAAACTGAAAGGAGGGTTGAAAATGAGAATCTGCAAAGGTTATCTTAAAACCAAATGAACGATTTGTGTTGAAAACTTGAAAAGGCACTCAAATGTGTTTTAATATTAGGAATTTGGCAAATAAAACCCTCTCAAGTATCTGATGATTTGGGGTGAGTTTCGAGTCTGTAAATATTTTTGGCAATTTTTGAAGTCATTTAGAAATAAGTTTACCTCTACGCTTCAGGGTTGCTTCTAGTTGATTAGTTTAAAGAGCCTGATATTTTTTTGGGAGCTTCATGTCTACAGATATTTTTGAAATATTTGAGATCTTCTAAATAGAAGCTTACCTCAGTGCTCCAAGTTATATCAAGTCAACTGGTTCAGAAACATTCATGATAGTGATGCTTGAGGCATCCGACTTTATTTCTTGATTTTTATCTTTTCCATGATTGTCATGACTTTATAAAATTCCAATTTTCTCATTTTAAGCCCTAATTTTGTTCATTTATAAGCATCTTATAAGTAGATTAACATAGTTCATAATAAAACTAAAGATTTCTTGGTATTACTTTGGACTAATCTTTTAAAGTACAGGAAATCCAAAGTAGCCCAAAACTGTGACACTCTTGCTCATTTGTAAAAAAGTGTATGAGCTGAATTCATGAGGATATTTATTCAATCCCATCAAAGACATTTTTCCAATAATTTCTCATCTGGGGTAAATAAACAAGATGATTTCTCAAACAAGATAGAGATCCTTGAAACTGGTAAGACTTATGTTGCCTCAAATAAAAATGCAAGGGCAAGGGATACATTCTCCAATCCTTGGAACAATAAAGTCTAAAAGTTCAGAAAACTCAAGAATAAAATTTTCACACTTCTTTATGACATCGTCAATAAATGATCAGGAAGTAGGCGAACACCTTAATAAGAAGAGACATCTTTTGTTTTGAGATCTCATGTTCAAGAACTTCATAAGTATCCATGTTGGGGCATAACCAAAGACCTAAATCATGCTTAGGATAACAAGATTCAAGTCAAGAATGTATTGAGAATAAACCTCGTTCCTCGAAGTATCAGGGGTAGAATATAAAGATAAGAAGAGATTACTTTGAAAAGAAAATCATTCATGCTTCAGTTGACAGAATAGTCTTGAAGAAACTTCTCTAATAGAATAGGTAAGTTTGAAGAAAAACATCAAATCATATATTTGACTGCAACAAGAATCAAAGAAAGCATTTCATCTAAGGTTTTAGTGAGAAAACAAAAGAGGAGAGAGAATACAAGTTAACACGAACTGATCAAATTGTTATTTAAAAAATGCTAGCTTGAATTGATAAGTTGGCACACCGATATTGGAGTAGGCTCTAGCCAAGATTGATTAAGTGAAGGAAGATCGAGTTCTCCACTCTTAAGTCAAAAGGAAATTGAATCAACATTTCTGCATCCATGAGAATATTATTTTCATTAAAAAATGCATTACATTTAGACACATTTAATTGCATTCATATTTTCATATATGTATATATATATATATATATATATATATATATATATATATGCATAATTTTGCACAGATCTTTGAAGGAAAGAAAATATTTGTGATGTCAAGAACTTGACAAGAGAAAATCACAATTCAAACCTCAAAATAGATAAAATCACATTTGGAGTGGCAGAGTCTAAAGAGCGAAGGAGTCCAATCCATAAAAAAGCCATTACTTGGAAGTGGGGCATATTGCCCAATCACTAAAATGTTTACATATGATTTGTGAAAAAAAGGAGAAAACGATTTTTAAAGTTTCTATTTAATCTTTCCCAAAATTGAAATTTTTGAAAGGTAAGAAAGCGATTTCCAATGTTTCTTACTTAGTAAATTATTTCCAAGAAATCTATAACACCTTCAAGCATGATATTTTCATTTGATATTTTTGGAAAATGAGAAATCAATTTTCAAAGTTTCTCATTTGATACGACAAAATTTATCTTAATTGAGATTGTTTTTCTTAAAAGCAATTTCGTCTCACTTGAGACAGTTTCCCTTGTAGCACAAGTTTTGGAATTGTTTCACTTGAAACAAGATTTATCTCATTTGAGATTGTTTTTCTTAAAATTAATTTAGTCTTGCTTGAGAGGGTTTTTACTTGAAGCAAAAAATTTGAAATTGTTCACTTGAAACAAAATGTATCTCACTTGAGATTATTTTCAACTTCATATCTCTTGAGACAATTTTTCCCTCGAAACAAATTTTATCTCACCGAATATAGCTTTTCTTCAAACATATTTCTTTTCATTAATTTATATTCATCCCAAATGTTGAATATTTTACAGAAATTCAAAAAGTTAGCAAATACTTCGTTTCACAATTCCATGTTGAAGAAGAAGATTTCAGCAAAGAATTGGTCTACATCTCAAGTTTTGGAAAGCTTAAATCCATCACAAATTGATGTGGATCAACAGTTCCAATTGAAGAGTTCATAATGAGAAGAACTCATCTGAAGAGGTAGAAGAATCTCATAATAAGTAAAACTTGTTCGACCTTTTGCTCAATCCATCGCAGAAGAAGGTGGATTATCATTATCAATAGAAGGGTTTATAATGAGAAGAACTTGTCCAAAGAAAGAGATGAACTTCATAATGAGAAGAACTTCTTCATCCTTTAGCTAGATTCTATCGCATAATGAGATAGAACAAACATCAACATTTTGTTTGATTCCATCACAAAAGGAGGTGGATCATCATTTCCAATGGAAGGGTTCATAATAAGAAGAACTCATCCTAAAGAAGAAAGTTCATAATGAGAAGAACTTGTTCCTTTTAGATCCATCACAGAAGGAGGTGGACCAACATTTCCAAAAGAGTTCATAATGATAAGAACTCACCCTAAAGGAGGAAGTTCATAATTCGAAGAACTTGTTCCTTTCAAATCCATTGCAGAAGGAGGTGGATCAACATTGCCAGAAGAGTTCATAATGAGAAGAACTCATCCCAATAAAAAAGTTCATAATGAGAAGAACTTTGTTGTTTTCTCTCAGATTCATCACAGAAGGGTGTGATTTAGCATTTTCATCCAGAGTTCATAATGAGAATAACTCATCCAAAGAAGATCGAAGAGTTCATAATGAGAAGAACTCATCCAAAGAAGATCGAAGAGTTCATAATGAGAAGAATTTGGAGCTCGAAACTTGTCGAAAGTCAGATCAAAAAAATTAGTGCTTTTATGTCTTTGCTCTATTCCCATTTCACTGTAATTAGCAAAGAGGGGCAGCTGTAATCACCAATTTTTTATCCCTATCCATGCCTTTCCACCACCAATCAACCCCACCAAATCCACAACAACATTTTTTTATTTGAAAGATGTAAATGGGTTATAAAAACCTCAATATGTCTGTGAAAAAGCTTCTCTCCCCTTCCCCCGATTGTCGCTTCTCTCTAAAAACAAGGAGAGCATTTTGTATTATCCCTCCCCTATTTTTTGAAATAGAAAAGTAAGCAATACAAGCATACAAGTTTCTTTTCTTCAATTTATTTTTTTCAGTAGCTTGTTTTTTCATTTCATTTTTTTGAATAAGAACAGTAGGGAGAGGAGGGAGAGAGCTTACCTTTCAATCGTCGAGTTTATCCTCGTCAGAGGCTTGTTCGATCGGCGTGCGTTGAGGGTCTTCGGCCGAATTTGGAAGGTGGGGGCAAGTTTGGCCATGGAGAAAGAATGGAAAATGAAAGAAAGGGGGGATAGATTTTTTTTTCACGTGCTGCTGGAAAGAATGGAGGGGGTTTAGTTTTTAACTTTTGGCTAAATCATGCATTAGGTCATCCATTTCCAGTGTACTTTATGCTTTTGTCAGAAAAATAAATGGTTAATCGTGTTTAGGTCCCTATACTTTAGGCACCTATTTGCATTTTAGTCACTATTCCATGGATAAATTCCTCTCAGGTCATCAGCTGTTTAGAGCTTCTTTGTGTTCTAGTCACTAAAATTAGGGGAAAGTTATGAAATCATCCCCTTTATGAGTGTTTTTACATATTAGTCATTATGTATTATTTTTTTTATTTGTTATGATTTTGACCCTCTATTTTGTTTCATTTTAATTTAATCATTTAATTATGCTTTTATTTATTTCGAATTAACCACTAATTTTTATTTTCTTCCATTTTAACCATTGTTATATTCATTTATTTATTGTTATTATTCTATTCTATCTTGTGGTGATCTGATCTGAGGTACGATCCACATTATTATGGTATGGACTCTACTAACATCTAACCACTAACTTTTTATTTATTTATTTTATATTCGAACTATAGTACAGCCTTACGACGACCCTCCCCAGGGTACGACTCGCATTATTTGCAGTCCGAGTTAAATATTAAATATTAATACTAACGTTTTATTTTTATTGCTCCTTTATTTTTATATTTAATTTTATGCACATTTAAATTTATGCCTTTTATTTTTCTTTATTTAATTTTAGTCATTGCATTTTGTTTGCTTTAGTTTTTTTGAGCTTTTATTTTTATCCCTTATTTTCAGCAATTTAATTTCAGTCCTTTAATTATTGCACTTTAGTTTCTATATATTTTATTTTAGTCCCATGAATATATATATGCATGTTTCGTATTTTTATCATATTGAGTGCCTTATTTTGCTATTTTGCATTTTTGGTCTTTATGTTATTTATGATTTTATTTATGATTCTATTTCATTTAAGCACCCATAATGTGTGATATTTATTTTGTTCATTGCTTTTCTAATGTTTATATTTTTGCCACTAAAATTGAAATTTTTATCATTGACTATGATTAATTAATTTGTTTAAATATTTCTTCACCTTGTTTGGTATATTTAGATTTTAAAATTGTTAAATGTATTTCTATGACTATTTTGATTAATTTCAATTTAAATGGATTACAACATTTCCCTCAATTTATTAAGATTTATTTTTTTCTCCCTTTCCATGTAAATTTGTATGTACATATAGATCTAGACATTTCGATATATATATATATATATATATATATATATATATATATATATATATATATATATATAAGCCTCATAAGCATAACTCGACCGATTTCATAATTGGATAAAATGTAGTACTTATTTATTTTAAAATATTAAGAAAGAATTGTCTTAAAGTAACTAGATGTCATATTCTGATATTTTAAAATAAATACCCTTTTAGAAAAACCTAAAAGTCAAGTATGCTTAAAATTAATCAAGATTAAAGGGAAAAGGAAATGTTCTTTTATTTAAACTTGTTGAGACAATTCGTCTAATTTTTATTAGGGATTTGGTCTTGATCTTTTTAAATAATTGAACATGACTTATCTTTTCTAATTAAATTTGTAATTTGGATTAATTGGCTTTTTTTATTTTTGGTCGAATCAAATTATTTAATCTTGAATTCTTTTGAGAAATTATTATATTTTTTATTTCAATTTGAAAGAGAAATATTCATCTTAAAGTATTTTAGGGATTATTTTCTCTTCGATTGGAAATATTAGAATATTTTATATTTCTCATTGGAATTTTCTGTTAAATAAAAATTGTATGGTTGAATTTGGAATAATAGGATCATAACTTAAACTTATATTTGAATTCTTAGATTTCCACTATTAGAGACAATTTATAATGGATGAGGTACTAATTTTGGGCATTATAGGGGTGATTATCCTTCCCCATGTGTAATTGACCCCGAACCCTATTTAAAAAAATTTATTAAAAAATGAATTTTTGGTTACATGTAGGCTTGTTTATCTTTTAAAATGATGTTTTCTTAAAAATTCTTTTAAAAGATAACTCTTTTAAAAGATAATTTTTAGGTATTCGACCTACCTAATCCAAAAGGTCAATGGGGACTCCAAAACATTTCTTTTATAAAAATCGAGTTTTTCACAAATAAGTCGAGACTCGTTTTGAGCTTTAGGGATGGTTACGATAGTATTTATTGTTGATGGTTTTCTTGGTCGATATATTTTTCGTAGTTCCAAGTACGTGTAGCAAGGAAGGTGGAAGTATATTAGATTAGGAGCAGGTTTATTAGATTTTCCATGCCACACCCTAAAATCTGGGTTAATATTTTAGTCTTGATAAATTAGTATTTTTATTTGCTTCAATTATTTAATTTTAAAATAAATTGAATAAATGTAGAGTTTAAAGATGTTGGCTTATCTTGTAGTTTTACTTCAAATTTTTTGTTTAGAATTCTGTTTAAAGTGTAATTCTTACTTTTGTTTTATTTCAAATTCTTTTATTTATTATCTCATAAATATTATCTTATTATCTTAAATTGTTCATTTATTTTAATTTTAAAATATATTTCGTAAACTATCTATGTTAGAGTTAATTTTTAAATAGGACTTCTATATTTATTTTTATCTCTATTTTAGTTGAATTTGATGTTATCGATTTATAAAGAATTTTTTATTTTTCCTAAACCCTATATATTACCATGAAATGAATAGATAAAAAATTCATATTTTCCCTTATTATTTCATTTTAAATTCAGTGATTATTAATTTAGTTATCTTTTCTAAGATAGTGTGACCTTTGTCCACTAAACTTGTGACTTAAGATTTCGTCCACAAAAGTCTTTGCTCGTTAGTATATATATTGCTATATGATTTCAAGTGTGTGTCTTACCATGCTACAACCGTTTTACTTTTGTTTAATATTTTTTCTATTGAATTTGGAATAGTTAAATTATTAACGATATGATATATCTGAATATCTATGTGTCTCTATTTGGTGCTATATTTATGTTAGTTGTTTGATTGGTTTAACATTGATTTGAAGTATGTATGTTATGTGTTATTATTGTATTAATTACAATTCATATAAGTATGTTATATGACACATGTTATTTATCAATTTCAAATTTATGCTATGTGATAACTCCATAAAAAGGTTGTATTTAGGGCTTTTTCACTTAAAATATTGATTGTGTAAAAGCCCATATAGGATCATATAGATGCATTTAGGAGCATATAGTTGCATGTGGTGGATATATTTTGATGTGGCATTTTATTTTGGAAAATAGAGATGTGTTATAGGGAAGATGTGTTGTTTAATATTATACAAGATTTGGGAACAATGATGTGCAAGGAGAATTGTTTCAACAAATTTGAAATGCTGAGAAGAATGAGAACACCGTGGCAACTCGAACACAAATTTGGACAGAAAAGACAAAAAAAATATATTTTTATTCAAGCCAGTTGTACTTGTCTACACGTGCTATCTGCTGCAGCCACCTAGGAGGAGGACCATTTTCACCTTTGTACCACCCCTCATGTGAAGGGAATGAACATTAGGGTACCATAGGAATTTTGACACAAATCCCTAGGTTTATTCCCCACTATAAGTAGGATATAAGATCACCATGTTTAGGGGGAATTGATTTTAAAATATTTGAGCTGAAACTTTAGAGATGAGACGTGGATGGAAGAAAAAGCTTTTAAATTTTCCCTTTCCTTCACCTTAGTCGTGGCATTCCTCCATTAGGAAGCTTGAGGGAGTAACGAGCTAGGCATCCGAGAGGAGCTAGCGAGCTAGTGCAGTTCGTAGTAGTCGAGGGGAGCTCCAATAGTGCACGTCGAATACTTTTACTCCATCACTTTGTTGTTTTTTTATCTCTTATCATATTTGAGTTGTATGGAACAGATGAATTTCATGTTTTGTTTCATGGAATATTTGAACCCCACCATAAACTAGCTTTATTTGGTGGGAATTCACCATGGATGCTTAAGTTTTTCCTTAATGGATGATTGTTTTTCTTTATATTTATATTTGTTTTGATTATGGTCCTTAATGACTAAAGGTTGTAGGAGCTATGAGAGTAACCATTCCTTAGGAGATTACTTAGTGTTTGAGAGAAACTAAGTAACTCATCTTTGGTGTTCGAGACAAACTAAGGAGGATTAACATAAGCAATGGGTTTTAGATAGTAATTAGACCTAATCCACCCTTAGACATAAGGATAGGATTTCAATCGACTAAAACAAGTAGTTCTCGGTTGAGAGGTTAAATATTAGTGTTGACGTTGTGTGGTATTGTTGTGACATATTCTATTGATTTGAACCAATAGGATCCCTACACTTTCTAACGTCAAGAGGTATTGCCACGGCCTTATCAACTTGGTGAGTTCCATGAGTTGTCCATTTCCTTCCACATCACATTATCATTCTATCCCCACCAATATATGTTTCATTTTTCCTCAGCACTCTCATTAGTACATACCATCACACTAACTATACTTAGATTAAGTAGTTATCTACTTTAATTGAACTTATAAATTTGCTCCAATCCATGTGGATACTACACTCACTCATCATTGTATTACTTATTCGATTGTGTATACTTGCACATACTTCACATCCATATTTATTACTCATAAAATGCGGACAAGTTTTTTGGCGTCGTTACCGAGGATTGAAAACTGGAAATTAATTAGTTTTGACATAGCATTTTTATTTTACTTCTTCATTTTTTATATAGTTTAACTTTTTATTTTCCTTGTATTTTTCAAGATTTTTTTTGGTGTATGACTAGAAGAAATTATGACAATCCATTAGAACCAATTGAACCTGAGATAGAGAGGCTTTTTAGGCAAAGGAGACGTGCTCAAGTATACATGTAGCAAATTGGCAATCAAGGTATTGGTCAAGAGGAATATCAAAATGCCGAGGCAATTCTGAATGTTGGGAATACAGCTAGGCCTCGTGCTATTATAGATCATTTAAATCCTATCTTGGATGACTTAAGTCCTGGAATTGTGGTACCTAAGATTCAGGCAGCCCATTTTGAGCTCAAACTAGTCATGTTTAATATATTGAATTTGATAGGGCAGTTTGGGGGAATGCCACATGAAGATTCTAGGCAGTATATTCGTAACTTCTTGGAGGTGTGTGATTATTTCTGACAACAAGTAGTGCACAAGGATGTGCTAAAGTTCAAGTTATTTCCATATTCTCTGTGTGATCGAGCAAAGGCTTGGTTGAGTGGTGTTCCAGCTGGCTCGATGGAGTCTTGGTCTATGCAAAAGGTTTTTGCTACGGTATAATCCGCCGAACATGAACACACAACTGATGAATAACATTGCTTCTTTTTGTCAAGCTGATGACGAATCAATGTATGAATGTTGGGATCGGTATAAAGGAATGCTTAATAAATGTTCTAATCATGGTTTTCAATATTGGACTCAAGTAGTAATGTTCTACAATGGAGTCAATGTACCCACGAGGATTAAGCTGGATGCCTCGGTAAATGAGACATTGCTTGATAAATCACCTGCAGAGGCATTTGACATCCTGGATAGGACTTCCATCAATGATTATCAATTCCCATCTATAAGGCTTGAAGCTGGGAGAAAAGCGTCAGGGACATTCAAGCTGGATACTAAGAATTCTGTGTCCACCCAACTTTATGCTATTACCAATATTCTGAAGAATCTGCAACGATCAAGTAAGAAGAAAGAAGTATAGGTATCCAACTTAGCATGTCTACCATGCCATGGCAATCACCATGAGAGCGAGTGTCCTATCAATCAAAAATCCATCAACTATATAGGAAACTACAATTGAGCCAATAACAACCCATATTCTAACACCTATAACTTTGGATGGCGTCAGCATCCAAACTTCTTAAGGGGAAATCAAGGAACCAACAATGCAAGTCAGCCCGCTAGGAAGCAGAAATTCAGTAACTCCCAAGGTTTTCAAATGAATATACCATGGCATAATTCTAATAACGGAGTACTATCTTCATCCAACACAAGTTCTTTGAAGGCCACAATTCAAGATTTTATAGCAACCATGAAGACCATGCTACAAGACCATGTTACATCCATCAAAAACCAAGTACCCTTATTAAAAAGTTAAGGAGATTTTCTTCAAAGCCACAACTCGACTTTGAGGGCTTTAGAGGGTTAGATTGGTCAAACTGCTGCGACATTACAAGAACATCAACCAGGTCGTCTACCAAGTGACACTAAAGTTACTAAAGCTCATGGTAAGGAGCAATGTAGTGCACTCAAACTACATAGTGGCACCCAAATCAATGACAAGATAAGTTTGAGGGAAGGAAGAAGGATGATTCAACCCCCATAACCGTGCAAACTGAGCTTGAAATGTCAGAAGAGACATAAATAGATGAGGACAATGATGAGGGTTCATCCAATGAAACTATTATGGGAGCAAACAAAAATGCCACGGAAAAAGTTGTTCCCACCTAATCATTAGAAGAAGTCAGACCCCAACCACCCTTCCGACAAAGACTGAAGAACTATAATGATGACATTCAATTCAAGAAGTTTGTCGACATTCTAAACCAGCTATACATTAATGTTCCATTTCTTGAAGCTGTAGAGAAAATGTCCACATATGCCAAATTTCTCAAAGAGATTATTACCAAGAAAAGAAAATTTGAGAAGTACGAGACCATTGCCACGACAAAAGCTTATTGCTCTGCCTTAAGCAAGCTACCGCCAAAGCGAAAAGATCCAGGTCGCTTTATTATTCCATGCTCGATAGGAGAAAACTATGTTGGGAAGGCACTATGTAACTTGGGTTCAAGTGTGAAATTAATGCCAAAGTCGATCTTCTTGAAGCTTGGAATAGGAAATGCAATATCCACATCCGTTATTTTGCAACTAGCCGACCGCTCCCATATTCGTACTGAGGGACGAGTCGAGGATTTCATTATCAAGGTGGATAAATTTGTGCTCCCAGTAGACTTTCTTATACTTGATTGCAAGGCAAATGCCACATCGCCCATAATATTGGGGAGACCCTTCATAACTATTAGGCGTATTCTTACTGATTGTGAAAAGGGCGAGCTCACCATGAGAGTGGCTGCCAATGTGTAACCATGAATGTCTTTCGTACTCTCAAGTATATGGATGAGTCTGAAGAATGTCAGAGCATTTTGGAAGCAGATTCAGTGATAGCAGAAGAAGCTGATAAATTTTGCCATAACAATTTCATTCAGATGGAAAATTACGAGAGACTTATTGAAGAGGAAAGCGTTGAGGAACCCGAGGACTTTTCTTGGAAGGTGCAACAGGCTAGCTTCCTCATAGCTAGCCCAAATACACACTTTAAACATCTTGATTTTGATTAGTTTATTCCTCCTAAGCCCTCATTATAGTATGCACCTACCCTAAATCTAAAGAATTTGCCACAACATCCTAAATATGCTTACTTGGGTAGTGGTAAAACTTTACCACTCATTATCTATTATAACCTTACTCCTAACCAAGAACATAGCTTGCTAAGTGTTTTGTCACAGCATAAAAATGCATTAAGATGGATTATGTCAGACCTGAAGGGGATAAGTCCCACTATTTACATGCACAAGAAAGTTATAATGTAATAAATCCTCAAATGGCTTGAAGCTAGAGTGATTTATGCCATATCTAATAGTTCATGGATAAGTCTTTTCCAATGCGTGACCAAGAAAAGAGGCATGATTGTGGTAACCAGTGAAGACAATGAGCTATTACCAACATGCACCGTCATCGAATGGAGGATATGCATGGATTACCACAAGTTAAACAAGGTTACCAAGAAGGATGATCTCCCTTTTCCCTTCATATATCAAATACTAGATCGATTGGTGGGCAAGGCATTTTACTGCTTCTTGGACGGATATTCTGGGTACAATCAAATTGCCATTGCACAAGAGGATCAGGAAAATACTATGATCACATGTCCCTATAGCACTTATGCTTTCTGAAGGATGGCTTTTGGACTCTGTAATGCCTCTGTAACTTTTCAACACTACATGCAAGCTATCTTCTCTAACATGGTTGAGAATTTTCTAGAAATATTTATGGACGACTTATTCGTTTCTAGAGATAACTTTGAAAATTCCTAAGCAATCTGGCAAAAGTACTCTAGTGATATGAGGAGGCTGACCTCGTGCTGAAATGGGAAAAGTGTCACTTCATGGTGATTAAAGACATTGCGCTTGTCCATAAGATCTCTCATAAGGGCACTAAAATGGACAAAGCCAAAATCGAAGTGATTGAAAATATACCCCCACCAACATTTGTCAAGGGCATTAGGAGTTTCCTTGGACATGTTGGGTTCTATAGAAGATTCATCAAGGACTTTTCCACAATTTCTAAGCCCTTATGCACCCTGCTTTAACAAAATCAGCCCTTATGCACCATGCTTTAACAAAATTAGCCCTTATTGTTTGATAGAAATTGTCATGACGCATTCACTGAGCTGAAACAAAGACTTATCTCTACACCCATTGTGGTGCCCCCGATTGGATGTCACCATTTGAGCTAATGTGTGATGCGAGCGATTATGCCGTGGGAGTTGTTCTTGGGCAATAAAGAGGTAAAAGTTTTCATGTTATATATTATGCTAGTCGTACCTTAAATGAGGCACAATTGAATTATACTACCACTGAGAAGGAATTACTTGTCATTGTATTTGCATTTGACAGGTTTAGGTCATACTTGATAGGCACCAAAGTTATTGTTCACACTGATCACTCATCCATAAAATACTTAGTGTACAAGAAAGATACCAAACCTAGACTCATTAGATGGATATTATTATTACAAGAATTTGACTTAAAGGTGATAGATAGAAAAAAGTATTGAGAACCAGGTTGCAGACTATCTATCTAGGCTAGAGAACATTTTAAAATGTCATGACAATTTAGATATTCAAGAATAATTCCCTAATGAGAAAATTTTATATACCACAACAATTATGTGGTACGCTGACATAGTTAATTTTCTTATTATTGGTATTTTGCCTTATGAATTGAACAGCCAGGGCAGGAGGAAGTTCCAGCACAATGCGAAGATATATTTCTAGGACGAGCCATGTTTATTCAAACAATGCACATACCAAATATTAGACATTGTGTCCCTGAAGAGGAGCAAAGGGACATTCTACACCATTGTCACACAGCCCCCTATGGAGCCCATTTTGGAGGTGAAAGGACCATTGCAAAGGTCCTTCAATCTGGCTTGTATTGGACTTCACTGTTCAAGGATGCTCATGAGTTTTGCAAAGCGTGTGATAGATACCAGGGCATTGGGAACATTTCCAGACGACATAAAATGCCATTGCAAAATATTCTAGAGATCGAGCTCTTTAATTGGTAGGGCATTGATTTCATGGGATCATTCTCATATTATTTTGGAGACTTATATATCTTTCTTGCTATGGAATACGTGTCCAAGTGGGTTGAGATGATTACAGCACTGATGAATGGCTCTAAAACCATGCTCAAGTTCCTTCACAAGAATATCTTTACGCGATTTGGGGCACCTAAAGTCATCATCACCGACGAAGGTATTCATTTTGATAAAAAGCTAATTGCCAAGGCATTGCAGTGATATGAAGTACGAAACAAAATTTCCACGACATATCACCGACAAACCAATGGGAAAGCTAAAATATCCACTCGTGAGATTAAGCAAATTCCGGATAAGGTGGTGAATCCGAGGAGGAAATATTGGTCCCCAAAGCTTGATGAAGCACTTTGGGCTTATCGAACAACATTCAAAATGCCTTTGAGAATTTCACCTTTCAAGACGATGAATGGGTAAGCATGCCACTTACTCGTAGAGTTAGAGCATAAGGCATATTGGGCTATCAAGAAGCTAAATTTTGATGCGCAACTAGCTAGGGAGAAAAGATTACTCGACCTGGATGAAATAGAAAAGTTTAGAGTACAAGCATATCAAAATTGCAAGCTTTAAAAAGAAAAGAACAATAAGTGTCAAGATCGAATTCTTTTTCCATGTCAATTTCATGTAGGTCTGCAAGTGCTCATTTACAACTAGAGGTTGAAGCTTTTTCCCGACAAACTTAAGTCATGATAGTCCAAACCCTTTGAAGTACACCATGTCTACCCTCATGGTGCTATTGATATAAGGAACATAGATGATGGGACCATTTTTAAAGCCAATGGCCAGCTTCTGAAAGCATAACAAGGAGCCCCGCTCTTGCGTGACAAATCGACACTCTTCTTGCAAGATGCCCGAGTTTGCCTGTACAGCATTTTGAAAATGCCACGATATTTTATATTTACTCTTGTGCATAAATAACACGTTTAATTTATTTTATTTTATTTTTTCAGTTATATGAGTAATTTTTAATTTTTAAGGACCCATACAGATGGCATGTGAGGATAGTACGGTTAATGACAGAGGAGTGGTGGCAACAAGACAAATAAAGGAGGGAAATCTTTACTTTTTACTTTTTGAAATTTCTTTCTTTTTTGGTTTTACTTTTGCATTTAATAATTTTGTATATTTCTTTAAATCACCCCATCCACCCGTTAAATAACCCATTTTCCCTTTTTATGTTTATCTTTCTACTCTCTCATTTCAATTTCATATTCTTTTCTTCTTTTTACCTCCTTCAAACAGCATACCATAACTTCAAGCTTCAATCTTTTTCATCTTTTCTTTCTTTTGTCAACCAAACGATGGTGCGCTCACACCATCCAAGCATGACTCCTTGGTCCCCACCACATTTCATCGATAAAGCAATGCAAGAATGGGTTTTAAGGGCTCAAGAACCGTCGGGTTTTCTTTGAGCTAGGCTTCCTTTTCTCTAACGATGAAGATGTCAACATTGGAGAAGATGTAATGGATATTGTCAACCAAAAAAGTGGCATATATTTTCTCGACATCTTCTCTTACAATTGCCAACCTAATCGACCTTAACCAACATGTCATGGTGGTTTACGGTATTTCTATTTGTTGTACCCCTTTGACTATTAATCGTTACTTTCAATTGTAGGATATTGTTGATAGCCACACCACATTTTCAAAGGAGGCAGAGAATGAAACTTACCATGACATTTTGGAGGACCTCTGATTTTCAAACACAAAATGGAATAGGCAGCAAGCGAGCTGACGATCAGTCAATTGCAAGAGGCTGTAACCGAGGGCTAAGTTATGGAACCACTTTATAAAGAATAAACTCATCCCCACTGCCCATAACACCACTATCTTACTACAGATGATGGTTCTTCTACACTCAATTTTGGTTGGACGCTCCATTGATGCGAGAGAGACCATAATGCAAAAAATGCATACTTGTTTGAAGCGACTCGCAAGTGCCTTGGTATTTCCAAACCTCATCATGAAAATTTTCCATAAGAAAAGGTGGTCGAGGTCCATTTTGATTAAATATTACTTGGGTTGTTAGGTATTACAAAGGCCAAGCCACCTATGTTGCTAGGGTTCAAAGAGAACAAGGGTAAGGAAAAAGATGAGAGAACATCCCGAAATGATGTGAACCAAGATGCCATGGAGAAATTAGATGCTCGTATAGAGGTAGCCAAGCAGACTCAGGATCAAGTGACTAGTCTAACCAGCAACCTAACGACCTTTTCTGCCTATGTCAAGCGAATGGACGAGGTTGTGGTAACTACCTTCATGGAGCTCCTTCTGCATGTAGATCTTAACTTCCCGGTATTTCTTGATATACTATTGTGAACATATGAGGATGCCACAACATCAACAGATGTTCCCCAGCCAGCTAATATGGAGGAGCCAGAAGATGTTGATCCAAGCCACATGATACAGTACAACTAAAAATAACGTAGTAATCCCCTTTGTGAAGGAGTCAATGCCATTTGAAGAAGGTGTCTGAATGTGAGGAGCCTCAATTAACCTCGATCCCTGAAGGCCTTATGACTCTCTACTGTACCACCAACGGACTCTGAACACTTCAGCCTCACACCATTACGCAAGCGCCCGCGTCCCACAACTGTTGCAACGCCACCACCATAAATATTCAATGTACCTTGCATTGCAATGCATATCATGTAGTTTAGTTTTCACTTAGTTTTTATCAATGATTGAAGACAATACTTCTCTCACTTTTGGGGGAGGTAGAGTTCTTATTAAATCATTGCATGATAGTATTAGTAGAATGAATATGCCATGACATTAGTAAGTGTTCGAGTTAGTTTTTTGGAATAAATTAATGATGTTCGATGATGATGAACAATTTATGGCTAGAATTGAATGTACTTGACTGTGAGAATGATAGAACCAACTCTAAGACTTGTTTCTTTGTTATTTTTTATACATGATTTTATTTTTTACATGCTTAAGGGACTTAGATATTTTTTATAAGAGAATTCTTTCATATCTTGGCATAAAACTTTGACAATGACCTTGAATGATGAAAACCCCATATTTTTCTTTCAAAAAAATATGAGGAAAAATAAAATTGTGAATAAATGTTTTGGCACAATTATAGAGGGACACTCCTCTATGTCATGACATTGCCTAGATAATGTATTTAAATAAATGGCAGCCACGGTATATGAGTGAATGAAAGTAGTCATGGGATGACTCTACCTAACTAGCTCAGGGGTAGAAGGTATGCTCCCTTTCACCTAGAGTGTGGGATGGTAGAGGTGATGAGCTGATACCCCTCGTAGAAGTTTAAAAGAGAGAGAGAAAAAAAACATTGTGGGAGTAAACTTGCATTTAAGTGACTAATAAATGCCATGGAAAATAAGAGAGCTTGCCTAGAAATTTTCTAGATTTGTTAAGCATGAACTAGATATAATTACCCACACACACAAAAAGAATCTTGGCCTAGGGAATAGTACTTGATTTCTCAAACTAGTCTAGTGTGTTGAAGCCAACTATCTTGAGGGCTGAAGTTCTATCCCATATGATTAGCTTGAACCTGAACATGCCATGGTATTTTTGTCTTCCTTACTACTGTCCATTGCTTGAGGACAAGTAATATCTTAAGTTTGGGGGGTGATAACTCCTTAAAAATGATGTATTTAGAGACTTTTCACCTAAGTTATTAATTGTCTAAAAACTCATATAGGATCATATAGATGTATTTAGGAGTATATAGTTTCATCTTGTCGATATATTTTGTCATGTCATTTTATTTTAGAAAACATAGTTGCGTTATAGGGAATGTGTGTTTTTAATTATGTGCAGGATTTAGGAGCAATGATATGCAAGGAGAATTGTCGTGAAAAATTGAAAATGCTAAGCATAATATGAATACTACGGCAAGCATAAAAAACAAGAAGATATTTTTATTAAAGCCAGTTGTACTTGCCTTCATGTGTTATTTGCTGCAGCCACCTTGGAATTGACCACTGCCACCTTTGTACCACCCCTCACGTGAAGGGAATGAATCTTAGGGTACCATGGGAATTTTAACACAAATCCCTAGGATTATTCCCCACTATAAATAGGATATGAGATCACTAT
Organism: Hibiscus syriacus; assembly: GCF_006381635.1. NCBI lineage: Eukaryota > Viridiplantae > Streptophyta > Magnoliopsida > Malvales > Malvaceae > Hibiscus > Hibiscus syriacus. Next base: position 2,479,182 of record NW_024063086.1, on the reverse strand, counting down.
ATTTAGGAGGACTTGATTTTAAAACATTTGAGCTGAAACTTTAGAGAGGAGAGGCGGCTGGAAGAAAAAGCTTCCACATTTTTCCTTTCCTTCACCTTTGCCGTGGAATTCCTCTATTAGCAAGCTTGAGAGAGTGGCGAGCTAGGCGTCTGAGAGGAGCTAGCGAGCTAGGGCAGTTCGTGGTGGCCGAAGGGAGCTCCGGCAGTGGACATCGAAGGATTTTCCTCTATCCCTTTGCTTTTTTTTTTATCTCTTCTCATATTTGGGTTGTATGGAATGGATGAATTTCATGGTTTGTTTCATGGAATATTTGAACTCCACCATGAACTAGCTTTATTTGGTGGGAGTCCACTATGGATGCTTAAGTTTTTCTTTAATTGATGGTTAATTTTCTTTATGTTTTTCTTTGTTTTGCTTATGGTACTTAATGACTTAAGGTTGTTGGAGCTATGAATGTAGCCATTCCTTAGGAGACTACTTAGTGTTCAAGAGAAATTAAGTAACTCATCTTTAGTGTTTGAGAAAAACTAAGGAGGATTAACATAAGCAATGGGTTTTAGATAGTAACTATACCTAATCCACCCTTAGACATAAGGTTAGGATTTCAATCGACTAAAAGGAGTAGTGCTCAATTAAGAGGTTAGATGTTAGTGTTGACGCTGAGTGGTATTGCCGTGACATATTATGTTGATCTGAAACAATATGATCATTGCACCTGCTAACGCCGAGAGGTATTGCCATGGCATTCTCAACCTATCAATTCCCTTGACTTGAGATAGCATAGGGAATTTTCGTAAACTCGGTCGGGCAAGTAACACATAGAAGCAAGACCATCCTGAGAATATAGACTTAAGTTTCCTAAGTGACTCCTATCATTAACTCCCGTAGTAGCTTGTTGCGTGAGGATTGTCAAGTCATTATATTCAAATCCAATGTTTACATTTTATTTTGTCTTTACATTCTCATTTGATTCATCTACACACAATCTATTTTACCACGAAATCATCATTTGCTTCCACATCAAACTATCATTCTATCCCCAATAACACACATTTCATTTTGCCTCAACACTCTCATTAGTACATACCATCACACTAACTATACTTATATTAAGTAGTTATTTGTTTTAATTGAAATTATAAATTTCCTCCAATCACTATGGATACGACACTCACTATTCACTGTATTACTATTTCGATTGTGTATACTTGCACATACTTCGCTTCCATATTTAGTACTCACAAAACGCAGACACAATGCATTTAGATTTTAAAATTTATGTAAATTTTTTTACATTCAGATCAAATCAGAATTTAGATATGTATATTTTGATGTCATGACACATTGAGAATGGATTGATAGGGGAAGTTCAATGTGTTCACCTGATAGGGTGAATTTCACTTTGGATTTAGTGGCCTCTGCCATTTTGGCCTCTCTCCAGTAAACTTTCGACTCAAGATTCCGACCACATAAGTATTTGTTCATTAGTATAATTATTGTTATATGATTTAAGCTGTGTGTCTTATTATGCTACAACCATTTTAATTTTTTTAATAGTTTTTCTGTTGAATCTGGAACAATTAAATTTAGATTGATATGATGTATCTGAATCTCTATGTGTCTCTATATGGTGTTATATTTGTATTAGTTGTTTGATTAGTTTAACATTGATTTGAAGCATTATGTTTTGTGTTATTATTGTATTAATTATAATTCGATATGCATGTTATGTGACACATGTTATTTATCAATTTCATATTTATGCTATGCATTTGAATTTTGAAATTTATGTAAATGTTTTTACATTCGGATTGGATCAAAATTCATATATGTGTATTTTGATGTCATGCCATATTGGGATGGGATTGATAGGGGAAGTTCAATGTGTTCACCTGAAGGGGTGATTTTCACTTCAGATTCAATGGCTTCTGCCTTTATGGCAGACCCCACTTCGGATGGTGTGTTGTAGTTAGAGTGGTTCTGTGAAACCTGCTCTTCAGACAGTTTGTGGTATATGGGTGCGTTACATTTGCATATTTATGTGTACCGTGAATATTATAACTCGCATTGTGATTATGCTTGTTGATTGTTTTTTCTGAATATTTTGTTTATTCACACGTTTTGATATCACTGAGCTCTATAGTTCACCTCCTTTATTTATCTCTTTCAGATATTTCAGGATGTTAGGATCGGATTGACATCTCGAGGATCAATGTCTTGTGTTTAAATTATATTTTGATAAAGTGATAATAATTCTATAAATTATGTAATTATGATTTAATATTTGATAAATTATTTTGAATTCAATTCTGGATCACTTCAGTGATCAACGTGACTTTCAAGATTCGACCATAGCATCTAAGTAGGGTTGTGGGGGTTTTATTTAGTGGTATAAGAGCCACTGGTTTATCAACCTCAGACTGTGGAGCCAACCAGAATAGTAATTTTTAAAACTAATAAATAAAAATAATTTGGAAATTTGGAAAAGAAGATTTTAAACTAGTTTTTATCTCACATATGTTTTGAAATTATTTTTATTGACAAGTTCTGAGAATCCGATGTTAATCCTAACTCTAATTACTTTGTTTTTCTCTGCGCTTAGGTAAATATTTTCTTGTTAACTCTATGATTTGAAATTGTTGTCAAGTCGGGAAAATTTTCGAGGACGAAATTTCCTAAAGGATGAGAGAATTGTCACACCCCAAAATCCGGGTTAATATTTTAGTCTTGATAAATCATAATTTTTATTGGCTTCAATTATTTAATTTTAGAATAAATTGAATAAATGTTGATTTTAAAGATATTGTCTTATCTTGTAGTTTTACCAACTTATTTTTAGTAATCAATTTTCCTCAAATTTTTAGTTTTAGAATTTTGTTTAAAGTCTAATTCCTATGTTTGTTTTATTTCAAAATCTTTTCTTTATTATCTCATAAATATTATCTTATTATCTTAAATTATTTATATTATATTATATTATTTATTTTATTTTAATTTTAAAATATATTCCGTAAACTATCTATTTTAGAGTTGATTTTTAAATAGGACTTCTATCTTTATATTTATATTTATCTTCATTTTAGTTGAATTTGATCTTATCAATTTATGAAGTATTTTTTTATTTTTCCAAAACCCTATGTATTGCCATGAAATAAAAAGAGAACAAATTCATCATTTCCCTGATTATTTCATTTCAAATTCAGAGACTATTAATTTAGTTATCTTTTCTAAGATCGTGTGGCCTCTCTCCACTAAACTTTTGACTTAAGATTCTGATCACAAAAGTCTTTGCTCATTAGTATATTTATTGTTCTACGATTTAAGGTGTGTGTCTTACCGTACTACAACCGTTTGATTCTATTTAATAGTTTTTCTGTTGAATCTGGAATAATTAAATTATGGTCGATATGATGTATCTAAATCTATGTGTCTCTATCTGGTGTTATATTTGTGTTACTTGTTTGATTGTTTTAGCATTGATTTGAATCATGTACTTTTTGTGTTATTATTGTATTAATTACAATTCGGATAAGTATGTTATGTGACACATGTTATTTATCAATTTCATCTTTATACTATGCATTTGGATTTTGAAATTTATGTAAATATTTTTACATTCGGATCAGATCAGAATTCATATATGTATATTTTGGTGTCATGACACATTGGGATGAAATTGATAGGGGAAGTCCAGTGTGTTCACCAAACGGGGTGAATTTCATTTCGGATTCAGTGGCCTCTGCCTTTGTGGCAAACCCCACTTCGGATGGTGTGTTGTAGTTAGATTGGTTCTGAAGATATTCATTTTTTTCATTTTAATGTTATTTATATAATAATTATTATTATTATAATTATAATTATTATTTATTATTAATATAATATTTAATATTACAAAACCCAAAATTGAGGCCCAAATTCAGAAGCCCAATAGAAACCCTAAACCAGATTAGGGTTTCCCTCTTCCCCAGCCGCCTCAGCCTGCTACCGTTGGATCTGGCAAGATCCAACGGTCCAGATGGTTCTAGCAGGAAACCCTAGGGTTATGATACCCTAGGGCCACGACGCCGGCCGCCTCTCTGACCCGTCCATCCACTGCTGCCACGCTTCAACAGAAACATCCAGAGGAAGCAAGGAACGCCGTCCACGTTCCAACCATGGGGTGAGTCACCACCTACGGTCCGGTGACTCACTGAACTTTACCCTTCGGACCGGTCCGAAACGAACACCGGTGATGGCTATAAAGCCATCACCCAACCTGCAAAAAAAAAAAGGAGGAAGAACGGAGAGACAGCAACCAATAACCAGCAAAAACAAAGAAAACCCGAGAGCAAAGATACAAAAATAGCAACCAACAACCAGAAAAAACAAAACCCAAAAATAAGCAAGGAGAAGACGGAGAAATACTTACCGAAGCCCTCATACATCATCGGAAACCTTCGAAAACCGAAGGTATTTTTGTAGATTTGCTCTGATAGGGATTGTTTTAAAGGAAACGGTCATCGGAACCATCAATAGGATGGTCCGATCTACGTTTAGGTGTAAAAAAAAAAAATTTCGGCCACCGGATGCGGTGTCCGGCGGCGTAAAATGCGGCAGTAGACGACTGCCGGCCGACGACCGGCTTCCCTCAGCTAGAGAGAAGCCAGAGAGAAATTTGTCTCTCTCTGTTAAAGAGAGAACAGAAAGGAAGAAATGAGAGGCTGGCCCTACGGGCCAGTCGGTTTCGGGTATTAATACCCTCTCCCAAACGACGTCGTTTTGGGGAGGGTATTTCTGTAATTTCATAAAGGGTAAACCCCGTCCGAAGCCATTCCAACTTGTAACTCTTATAATTTAGTCACTAAATCGAATTTATAAACCTTTTAATTTGATCTCTAAATTTTAGTTTTATTTATTTTAGTCCTTTTTATTAAAATAATATATTTAGGATAAATAACAGATTTAGTCCTATAATTTTAATAATTAATATTTTAATCTGAATAGTATGTTTTAATTTATTTTATTCTAATATCCGAATTTTATATAGTTTTATTTTAGTCATTAAATTAATAAAATAAGAAAATAGCATGTTTAATCCCTTTAATTTTGATTAATTATGAATTAGGTTTTTAATTTTAATTTTACTATAATTTAGTCACTAATTTTAAATGTTTTCATTTATTTTACTGCTTTTAAATATATCGTTCTAATTGTATTTTTATTGTTTTATCTGTTTATATATTTAAATACTTTTATTATTATTATATAGTCATAAATATATATAATAAAATAATAATTTATATATATTTTTAATAAATTATTTTAATATTTATTTTTCAATATCGAAGAAAAGGGCAGTCTTAATACAACTGGATGTCCTATTCTGGTATTTTAAAATTAAATATTATAAAAAATATTATTTAATATTTATTAATATCAAAGAAAAGAAATGTCTTAAGGCACCTAGAAGTCCTTTTCCGATATTTTTAAATAAATATTTTTATAATTTTGAAATAATAGGATTATAAATTAAATATATTTTAAAATTTTAAATTCTTAATAATAGAGACAATTTATAATTAAAAAGTACCAATTTTGGGCGTTGTAGGGGTGCTAATCCTTCCCTAAACGTAACTGACCACGAATCCCTTTTTATTATTAAAAAGAACGAATTTTTGGTTATAAACGCAGATCAGTTCATTTTTTAATTGATGTTTTCTTAAAACTCTTTTAAAAAATAATTTTTAGGTATTCGACCTACCTGACCCAAAAGGCCGATGGCGACTCCCAAATTATTTTCAAAACCATTTACTCACATCAATTTTCCCGCCAAGTATAATATTTCGTGCCCGGACGAAAACCGGTTACGACAGCTTGGCGACTCCGCTGGAGAACTGGTCAAACTTTTAAAAATCAATTATAAATTGTCTCTATTAATTATAAATTAAAATTTCATATATTTAATTTATAATTTTTTTATATATATACATATTATTTTTATAGTATTTTATATATATTATTAATATTTCATTTTATTTACAAGTATTTTATTTCATTATTTATTTTTCTGTCAAAGGTTTGAACATTTCTCCTCACACACAACACTTGCATTGCATAACATAAAGCTCTATAATTGAGTTTGTCCCTTTTAAGTGGGAGTAAAAGCGACGTCTTCGTGAGAATTTATTCTCCGTGTCAGACCTAGCAAGTAACTTTCGGGGTTCATATGCTCTATGTCTTCGTGAGAATTTATTCTTCGTGTTAGTCATAGAGAAATGTATCTCCTCGAATTGAACTCGGTCCGTTTAAGTCTGTAATGGACTAGGATTGAGGGTTTAAAAGCCCAAGGGGGCATCAACAAGGACAGTTCGAGTACCTTTATTCTTAGATCTGAAACCCTGCATATAATAAACCCTAGAAACTCTTCTGATCCGAAGTCATACCGAAATTTTGTCCAAAATAGGTATACACACAGGAGAAATGAATTCTAACTTTCCTGTTAATTTATTTATTTTATTGATTAAATTACATGTATATTTTAATTATTTAAATTATGAAAAAGCATGTTTAAATAAAAATATTTAGGTAAATGTTATTATTAAATTTCTTTATTATGTAAACTAATTCATTTCTTTTTGTGTGTTCTTTATTTTTTCTGTTTGCATAGCATCATACAGGATAAAAGGAATTGATCCTAGTGTTAATTGTCTCATTGGAAAGCCTTTATATATGGATAAAAAGTGTTCAAATCAAGTAATTCTAAACTCAGAAGTAAGACAGTGGGATGAGGACTTACAAAGACAAGAAGGAGACAGTTTGCAGGATGATTATGTATCTGACTTGGTCAGTTATGCTCCAGTTTCGCTAAAAAGAAATGATATGCAAGATTTGCGAAGTATTTGGGAAAGTTGGGATTCAAACAAAAAATTGCAGTTTTATCAAACTTACGGAGACATCCCATATTTGCTCTATGTCGAAGTTGATGATGAATTACTCAGAGGCCTAATTCAATTCTGGAATCCATGGTACATTTGCTTCACTCTCAATAAGGAGGACTTGGTCCCTACTATTGAAGAGTACACAACTTTGCTACATATAGAAGGGGCTTTGGAGAATCGAATATATTCAAAGTCAATTAAAACTCAACCCTTTCGAGTTAAATTAGCAAAGATTGCCGGGGTACGAGAAGAATGGGTGGCATCCCGTACAAAACAAAAAGGCGAAAGCGAAGGCATTGCTTGGACCAACATTAAAGAACTTATTCAGAGCCATCCAGATATTAAAGTACGATTCGATTTATTTGCTCTGGGTATGTATGGTATGGTCATCTTCCCAAAAGTATTGATATGTTGAAGCTGCAGTGGTAGATTTGTTTGAACAGCTACCGAAAAAGATTAATCCTGCTTCTGCAATCCTAGCAGAGACCTTCAGATCGTTAAATGCTTGTAGAAAGCTAGGAGGTGGACGATTCTCAGGGTGTACCCAGTTGTTATATGTTTGGATCCGTAGTCATTTCTGGAGGACAGAAAAGGTTTCATACCGACGCTTTAATACGGATTATTCACCATTAAAAGAATTTCTGGAGCAGGAATGGCCGAAAGAAATTAAGAAAGATATGTGGATTAAAGCCTTTCGAAATCTGCAAATCAATGACATTGTTTGGCGAGCCCCGTGGCAAATCCAAAGGGAATTCTTTTACAAATGTGGAGATTACAATTGGATAATGCTGCTCGGATTATGGGGAGGAATTGGATATGCACCACTTCTGGTCATAAGACAGTATGAAGGTCGTCAATTTGTACCTGTCACTGCTGGATTACAATCATCTGAGTTCGCATTCCACAGCAAAAATTATAAAAGAAATATCATGGAAGCCGTTACAGCTTGGAAAACAACTTTTTGTATCCGAGCTAAAGCAGCAAAAGAAATGCTAACTCCTGATTATGAGGAATGGAGATCTGTCAGGAAAAATGAAAATATTCCTCTACCAGATCAAAAAGAGGATATCTCTATGGAAGATCGCATTAAGGTGGTTCCATCAGAGATTGAAATCCTGAGAGCTGAGTTTGAAGCAGAAAGAGAAGGCTGGTCGAAAGAATTAGAGCAAATGAGACAAGATAAAGCTATGTTGGGTGTTGACATTGACTTTCATTCATCACAATGTGCAATGTTGAGAAAAGATAAAGAAAAAGTTGATGATGAATTCAGAGCATTACAGAAAAATTACCAGGAGTTATATAAATCCCGGAAAGCATCAGGATCAAGCCAGGCAACAATACAGATGACCAGAGAATTGGACATCGAGAAAAGATGAGTTGAAGATCTTAAAGGAAAGAATAGCCGTCTACTCAAAAGCCTTGAGAAAGGAAAGCAAAAAATGGAAGATTTTGAGGTTGACAGAAGAGAGCGAATTATAAAAAGCAAGGCTGAACACCGCGAGATCATGAATGAAATGCAAAGAGAAAGGGATCGAGCCAAAGATTTAGAAGAGATGAAGAATGAAATCTTTGATAAATTTGAAGGTGAGAAAAATATCATGTTCAAGGGATTTGAATCTGAAATGAACCAGCTGATTGCTGAACTTGAAGTCAGAGACAAAAAGATGGAAGAATCCAATATTGAAAAAGAAAAATGGGAGCTAGAAAGAAAAAATTTCAACACCAGACTTGAGGTAGAGCAGGAAGTGGCTAGCAATTGGATGCAAAGATGCAGAAACAAGGATGTTCAAATCCAGAAGCTTAATCAAAGAACGCAAGAAGCACGAACAAAACTTGAAGAAGATCTGGATCAATCTAGAAACAAAAATGCAGAGTTTAATGCTTACATTTTGCAACTTGAAGAATCATTGTTTCAAAAAAAGGTTCGTCTAGGACCTAATGATCTCAAAGAAAGTAATGAGGAAAGTACTTCACTGCGAAGACGCATTAGAGATCTTGAAAAAATTCTGCACAATTGTCAAGTCAGAATCACTGAGTTAGAGCAAACTCTTGAAGGAACGAATGAACAATGGCAAAAGTCAACTGATTTCTATGTTGAAAGAAGTGAAGAAAGAAGTAATATGGTGTTCGAGCCCATGGTACAAATGAGCGAAGTTGCTAGATATGTTGGGGAACTAGCTGTTGAAGCCAAAATAATTGAGCATCACGTTGATCCAGTTTCTAAGTGCGGAAAGAAGGTGTCATGGTTAATTAAAGAAATTATAGAGCTTAATAGGAAAGCTACGCCTTATCTGTAGTTATGAATTATTATAAAGAAACTTTTGTATGCCGATGAAAGTTGTTCTATGACAGTTAACTTTTTGGGATCAAAACCTTTTTTGCATACATTCATCATTTCATAATTTTCATTATGAATATTTTTTTATTTATTAAGATAAAATTATGAATTAAAATCTGAAAAAAAATAATATTAAAAGATTTTTCAATCGCAGTTATTCTGGCCAAAAGAGAAATACAACATCACTACGGTACTAGACAAGCTACTAAGAGAATTATGGAGGATAAAATACAACGTATTGAGGAACAGCATAATAAAGAACAAGCAGAAATGAGAATGAAGCTGGAGAAAATTGAAGCCAATATTGCAAATTCACAAGACAGTATGATGCAGAAAATAGAGGACATGTTTAAAAGACAGGCTATCATTGGAAAAATGCCTGAAAATCCTGTATCTTTCGACCAAGAACCTATATATCCTCTAGGTTTTCCACCAGAACCAATTTATCACTCTGGTACTACACCTATACAAATCAATGCTCGTACATCAACATTTCAAGAAGACAAACCACATGAAAATCGACAAGTGGATCCTGCATCTTCAAGTAAAAATTCGCTTATATCAGATGTGAAAATAGGGGATTTTAATACTGAGCATTTAATCCCAGATTTGAATGAGCTGAATGAGAAACAAAAAGTAAATGAAGAATTGATCAGACAGATCAAGAGCTTAGAAGAACGAATGAAATCCGTGGAAATAACTGAATCATTCTATGGGTTTGACGCTAGTGAGTTGAGTTTGGTTCCAGACTTAATCCTCCCCATCAAGTTCAAAGCTCCTGAATTTGATAAATATGACGGTACTACATGCCCTTCATCCCACATTACTATGTTTTGTCGAAGAATGGCAGGATATGTGAAGGACGAGAAATTTTTAATTCACTGCTTTCAGGATAGTTTGACAGGACCGGCTTTAAAATGGTATACTCAATTGACCAAAGCCAACATTAGATCCTGGAAAGATCTGGCTAAAGCATTCTTAGAGCAGTACCGCCACGTAACAGACATGGTTCCTGATAGATGGACTCTCCAAAATTTGGAGAAAAAGAATAATGAAACATTCAGACAGTATGCCCAGAGATGGCGTGATACAGCAGCCCAAGTTCAACCACCTTTTTCAGAAAAAGTGGCCACAGTAATATTTGTCCATACATTGAAAGCTCCTTATTTAAATCATCTAATGGGGAATGCAACCAGAAATTTTGCAGATTTGGTCATTTCTGGAGAACTCATTGAAAATGTCTTAAAAAGTGGCAAAATTGAATCAAATGAGGGGTCTAGTTCCAAAAGACCTATGTACCGAAAAAAAGAGAATGAAGTTAACAATGCAAACTCTTACAACAAGGATTCATCGAAAAGTGTTACAATAACCCAGTCAAGGGTTAAAAAAGAGGAAACAAACACTAATCGAGCAGAGTCCAGAGGATCTCGAAAGGAAAATGAAAGGTTGTCTTTTACACCTTTACCAGTACCATATGCTGAGATCTATGATTCGCTGTTAAAAGCAGATGTCATACGGCCCTATCCTTTGGTTCCCATGCAACCACCATTCCCTCCTTGGTATGATACAAAGGCACACTGTGTTTACCATGAAGGAATTACAGGTCATTCTATTGAAAACTGTTTGGCATTCAAAATGGTGGTTCAAAATTTGATCAACACTGGAAAGTTGGAATTCAATACACCATCTGCATCAAATCATCCATTACCAAATCATGGAGATAAAAACGTGAATACGATTCAGGAAGAGAACAGAAAGAAAGCAAAAACTGACATTTCTGAAATTAAATCTCCTTTTGTTTGGGTATTCCAACAACTCTCTTTAGCCGGTATAATTCCACAACAATTTAGGCCAAAGCAGAATGAAGGCAAGAATTATTGTGAATATCATCAAGAGAAAGGGCATAAAATTCAACTATGTCCTGAGTTTAGGGATTTGGTGCAAAAATTGATGAACAACAGAGAAATAGAATTCTTTGAAGAAGAACCAGGGAAAAAAGAAGATGATATTTGCTCATCAGAGGATTCTAAACCTAATCAAAGAATAAATGATCCTGTGATCATTAATGTGAAATCATCTACGGCGATTCCTGCACCAATAAAGCTGAAAGTAGTTATCACCACTTCTCTACCATTTCCATACAAAGATACCCGCAGGGTACCTTGGAATTATACTACCAATGTTTCAATGATAGGAGGATCTGTTTCTCTAGAAAAAACAGAAGAGAAAATACAGAGTTTGGATACAACATCGACGTCTGAAGCAGCGAGCGAAGTCGGTTTCTTTACAAGAAGTGGGAGATGTTACTCTCCCGAAACATCCAATGCTTCAGAACAAGTGAAAGCAAAAGGAAAAGCCATGGCAATACCTCAGAAGGTATTTAATGATGAATCCCCTCCAGCATTAAATGAGCCTGTGACAGAAAAAAAAGCCCAAGAATTTTTGAAATTCCTGAAACATAGTGAGTATAGTGTGGTTGAACAACTACACAAACAACAAGCGAGAATTTCTATTCTTGATCTATTGATGAATTCAGAAGCACATAGAAATGCTTTGATGAAAATTCTCAATCAAACATTTATCCCTGAAGATATATCCCTCAATAAACTTGACAGAATTATGGGACATATAGCCGCTGACAATTACATAACGTTCACGGATGATGAAATACCGGAAGGCGGAATGGGGTCAGTAAAATCTTTGAATATCACGACACATTGTCATGGTCATGTGTTGCCAGGAGTATTGATTGACAATGGATCCGCTCTCAACTTGATGCCTCTAGTCACACTTCAAAGAATGCCTGTGGATAAATCACACATGAAGAGCTATCAGAATGTAGTACGAGCCTTTGATGGTACTCAAAAAGAGGTGCTTGGGAAAATGGAAATACCGTTGTTAATTGGTCCAGTCGTGTACAATATTGACTTTGTGGTGATGGACATCCACCCTACATATAATTGTTTATTAGGGAGGCCATGGATTCATTCAGCAGGAGCCGTTCCTTCTTCATTACATCAGAAATTGAAATTTGTTGTTGATGGACAACTAATATGCGTCGGAGCTGAAGAAGAAATCATTGCGTCTGTAACAAGCGATGTTCCATATATTGAAACCAATGATGATGCACTTGAATGCTCTTTCCGAGCTCTTGAATTTGTCAATGCAACCTTTATTGTAGAAGGAAGCAAAATTCCATATCCCAGATTATCTGATTGCACCAAGATGACGGTATGACAAACTTTAGGCATCGGAGCTAAAGCTGGGAAAGGTTTAGGAAAGAATCTTCAAGGGATTTCGGTTCCTGTAAATATACAGATGAAGAAAGACCGTTTTGGGCTTGGATTTAAGCCTAATTTTTAGCAAAAGAACAAAGAGATGAAAAGAAGATGTGAAGACAGAAAGGCAAGGTTGAAAGGGAAAGAAATCCTTTGGGAACACATGTTTTTCCCACAGTTGAAGACCACATTCAGATCAGGGGGAACAATTAATGTAGAACAGCAGCTTGTTGAAGCCTTTAAAGAAGAAAAGTTGACGAAAGATCAAAACATAGTTGAAGAAGCTATGAATGGATTATTTATCAACATGATCATGAATGACTACAAGACAGGCAAATACTTGGATAGGATTCGCCCATGTTTTCCTCGAGAAACACTCAACAATTGGACCACTGAAGATCTTCTTATAGTTTTTAATATTAACGCAGAGTAATATTCAGAACTAATCTTTATGTTTAGCTCAAAAGTATGAAAACTTTTTTGTTATCTTGTAAAAGAAATTATGTTAAATATAAGAAATTTTCTTTAAAATTTTCAGATGGCAATCATTCTTTACATTTTCTTACATTTATACATTTATTTATTTCATAAATTTACTATATTCTTTCGGAAATATGTCCGACTTAAATTTGCAGGTGTCACCATGTTAATAGCATGTTTATTCCTAAATTTAATCAAGAGATTAATTTAGAGCAACCCATATGCCTGGAAGAAATCAATGGGTGTGAGGATGAACTGGAATGTGATGTTCCTACTGAACTATTAAGATTGGTAGAAAAAGAAGACAAACAAATTCTACCCCACAAAGAAGAGATTGAGACTGTGAATTTGGGAACAGATGAAGAAATGAAAGAGGTGAAAATTGGTACTACTCTGACAATCCAGATAAAACAAGAATTGAAAAATCTCCTTCAAGAGTTCAAAGATATCTTTGCCTGGTCTTATCAAGATATGCATGGTTTAAGCACAGATATAGTGATACACAAGCTTCCAATCAATCTAGAATATAAATCGGTCCAACAAAAGCTCAGACGAATGAGGCCAGAAATATTGTTGCAGATCAAAGAGGAAGTGATGAAACAGATCAATGCAGGTTTCCTACAGGCAGCTAAATACCCAGAATGGGTAGCCAACATTGTTCCCGTACCGAAGAAAAATGGAAAAGTTCGAATGTGTGTGGATTACAGAGATCTCAACAAAGCTAGTCCGAAAGATAGCTTTCCATTACCCCACATAGACACATTGGTGGACAATACTGCAGGACACGCATGGTTTTCTTTTATGGATGGCTTTTTAGGATATAATCAGATAAAAATGAATCCTGAAGACATGGAAAAAACAACATTTGTAACCATGTGGGGCACATTCTGTTATAAAGTGATGCCATTTGGATTGAAAAATGCAGGGGCAACGTATCAAAGAGCCATGGTAACTTTGTTTCATGACATGATGCACAAAGAGATTGAAGTATATGTAGATGACATGATTGCCAAATCCCAAACTGAAGAAGAACATATTCAAAATCTGAGAAAGCTTTTCCAGAGATTGAGGAAATATCAATTAAAGCTCAACCCCGCAAAATGCACTTTCGGGGTAACTTCTGGAAAACTTTTGGGATTTGTGGTTAGCAAAAAAGGAATCGAGATTGATCCAGATAAAGTAAAAGCAATTCAATATCTCCCACCACCCAATACAAAAAAAGAAGTTCGAGGCTTTTTGGGAAGATTAAATTATATATCTCGATTCATTTCTCAATTAACTAACAAGTGTGATCCAGTGTTTAAATTACTTCAAAAGAATAATCCTGAAGTCTGGAATGAAGAATGTCAAGAAACTTTGGATATTATTAAGAAATATTTATCCAATGCCCCCATTTTAGTATCACCAATGCCTGATAAACCGTTAATTCTCTACTTGACGGTCTTCGAAAATTCGATGGGATGTGTACTAGGACAGCATGATGAATCTGGAAGGAAAGAAAAAGCTATTTATTATCTGAGTAAAAAATTTACTGATTGTGAAATTCGATATCCACCAATACAAAAATTATGTTGTGCCTTGGTGTGGACTACTCGAAGACTCAGACAATATATGTTATACCATACTACTTGGTTGATATCAAAACTTGATCCTTTGAAATTCTTAATGGAATCACCAGCCTTGACAGGCAGAATGGCTAGATGGCAGATGTTATTATCTGAGTTTGATATTGTATATGTCAACCAAAAAGCGATAAAAGGAAGTGTCATAGCTGATTTTCTGGCCAGTCGTGTATCAAATGATTATCAACCTTTGAGTTTCAATTTTCCCGATGAAGATTTGTTGTGCGTATCCATGAATGAAGAAGTCAAAACAAATGATGCATTTGCAACTTGGAAGCTTTACTTTGACGGAGTATCTAATGCTTTGGGACGAGGAATCGGGGCAGTGTTAATTTCTCCAGAAAATATTTATTATTCCTTTACAAGTAGACTGGATTTATTTTGCACCAATAACATGGCGGAATATGAAGCTTGTGTCATGGGATTGAAAGCAGCTATAGAAAGAAAAATCAAATGTCTCAAAATATATGGAGATTCATCGTTAGTGGTGTATCAATTGCGAGGAGAATGGGAAACAAAAGATCCCAAATTGTTGGAATATCGAAATTTTACCCTCGAATTAGTGAAAGAATTTGAGAGAGTTACATTCAATTATCTCCCTCGAGAAGAAAATAAAATGGCAGATGCTTTGGCTACATTAGCTGCTATGTTTCAGGCAACTAAGAAAGTTGATATGATGCCAATCAAAATGCAAGTATATGAAATTCCTGCACATTGTTATAGTGTGGAAGAAGAGGTAGATGGTAAACCATGGTATCATGATATCCTGCAATATATCAAAAATCAAAGTTATCCACCAAATGCATCGGAAATTGATAAAAGAACCTTAAGAAGAATGGCTGCTGGATATTTTCTTGATGGCGAGATTATGTATAGAAGAAGCAATGATCAAATGCTATTGAGATGTTTAAATACCAGCGAAGCTAGAAGCATCATTGAAGAAGTACACAGTGGAATATGTGGAACACATGCAAATGGTCTTTCCATGGCCAGAAAAATAATGAGATATGGATACTATTGGGCTACCATGCACACAGATTGCATTGATTATGCAAGGAAATGTCATAAATGCCAGATATATGCAGACAAGATTCATGTACCCCCATATCCTTTACATGTAATGACACACCATGGCCATTTTCTATGTGGGGAATAGATGTCATTGGAGCAATCACACCAAAAGCATCGAATGGACATTGCTTCATCCTTGTGGCAATTGATTATTTTACCAAATGGGTTGAAGCTGTTTCATATACCAATATTAAGAGGTCCACAGTCTGCAAATTCATAAAGAAAGAGATAGTTTTCCGGTATGGCCTACCAGAAAGGATCATTACAGATAATGCTCTGAACCTGAACAACAAAATGATGACCGAACTTTGTGCACAGTTTAAGATCAAACATGCAAACTCAGTGGCATATCGTCCAAAGATGAATGGGGCAGTTGAAGCAGCAAACAAGAACATCAAGAGAATCATTACAAATACCACTGAAACTTACAAAGATTGGCACGAGAAGTTACCTTTTGCTCTATACGCATACCGAACTACTGTTCGAACATCTACTGGGGCAACACCTTTTTCTTTAGTCTATGGGATGGAAGCAGTCTTACCAATTGAAGTTGAGATTCCATCGCTTCGAATATTGAGAGAAATAAAATTGGATGAATCTGAATGGATCCAAGCTAGATTTGATCAATTGAACCTTATTGAGGAGAAAAGATTGAAAGCTATTTGCCATAGACAGATGTATCAGAAACGGATGATGAAGTCTCATGACAAAAAAGTACATCCAAGAGAATTCCAAGAGGGTGATCTAGTACTAAAAAAGATTTTGCCTATACATAAAGATTTCCGTGGGAAATGGATGCCTAATTGGGAAGGGCCATACGTTGTGAAAAAAGCCTTTTCCGGAGGAGCGTTGATCTTGGCAGAAATGGATGGAAAAATTCTGAGAAATCCAATAAACTCAGATTCTGTCAAGAAATATTATGCTTAATGAAAAAAAAATAATAAAAAAAGAGAAAAGAAAAAAGAAAAGAAAGAAAAAAAAAAGAGGGGTCAAGGTGAAAACCCGCAAAGGGCATCTTGTAACCAAAGGAAGGATTTGAGTTGAAAACCTGAAAAGGCGGCTCAAATACAGGTTGATATTAGGCATCTGGCAATTGAACTCTCTTAAGATTTTGACAGTTTGGGAGAAACTTCACATCTACAAGCATTTTGACAACGTTTGAGATCTTACAGACAAAAGCTTACATCATTACTCTAAATTGTGACAACTTGATTAATTTAGAAATATTTATGCTAATAATTTGTTGAGACATTTGAATTTTTATCATTCTTATGCTTGTCATAACTTTGAATACAATTCTATATATTTCAAGTTCAATTTATTTGAGATTCAATTTATTTTCAAAAATTCAATTTATTCTTCTATGAATTAACATAATTTTGAAATGAGTTAAAGATTTCTGAATATCACTTTATGATAATACTTTTAAATACATGGAATACAAAGTAAGCAAATCATCACCATCTTAAAGCCATGAACAATAAGGTTGTTATGCTGAATACAACCAGCAACAAGGTCGAATTCGACAAATCTACTCATCAATTGCTCCAATCGATCATCATTCAGTTCTTGCATATCTGCTTTCAAAAGTATGCCAAGACAGTAAAAGGCAACTTCTGCATCATTGATCCCAGAGAAAAGAGACAGGACATTGATACCACCATGGAACATGTCTCTATACAGATTATTGTGCATGGTTTTTAGAGAAACCTATAAGCATTTCCACCTCATTAGGTTCAAGTGGAGCAACTTTATTCTTTCCAACCCATACTAGATTCCATTTTCAGCACTCATCAAGAACATATTTCTGGACACTCGAAAGTGGCTCTTTGTCATAAGCTTCAAGAGCCTTACAGATCCTTTCTGTCAATTTGGCACTTCTTGTACATGTTTATAAACAGTTCAATTTTGTTCTTGGATTCCAAGAAGGCCATCATTTCTTTGTCAATGGAAAAGCATCAGCACATGGAGGAAACAGAATAAGAGAAAATCTGTTCTTAATTGGCAGAATTATGAATATAGCCCTTTTCAGTGTAGTAGCATGAAAATGCTTCGAATCTACAAATTCTAGCTTTACATCGAATAAATACTGTGATATCCCAGTCCAAACATTAAATGGAACAAATGCCATGTGCTCATAGCATCTCCTGGAAGTGTTCTTTGAGTTATCTGATCTGGTTTGGTAAAATCAATCATTGAATTTGGAAGAATAATGTGCTCATAGCATCTCCTGGAAGTGTTCTTTGAGTTATCTGATCTGGTTTGGTAAAATCAATCATTGAATTTGGAAGAATAATGTGCTCATAGCATCTTCTGGAAGTGTTCTTTGAGTTATCTGATCTGATTTGGAAAAATCAATCATTGAATTTGGAAGAGGAATGTGCTCATAGCATCTTCTGGAAGTGTTCTTTGAGTTATCTGATCTGGTTTGGTAAAATCAATCATTGAATTTGGAAGAATAATGTGCTCATAGCATCTTCTGGAAGTGTTCTTTGAGTTATCTGATCTGATTTGGTAAAATCAATCATTGAATTTGGAAGAGGAATGTGCTCATAGCATCTTCTGGAAGTGTTCTTTGAGTTATCTGATCTGATTTGGTAAAATCAATCATTGAATTTGGAAGAATAATGTGCTCATAGCATCTTCTGAAAGTGTTCTTTGAGTTATCTGATCTGGTTTGGTAAAACCAATCATTGAATTTGGAAGAATAATGTCCTCATAGCATCTTCTGGAAGTGTTCTTTGAGTTATCTGATTTGGTTTAGTATGAACCACAGAATCAATCATTGGAATTAAAAGATGAACTGCATGATCGTCTTCATTAAGAAGTTTCTTTTAAAGCTTCTTTTGCTTATTTCCTTTCCAAAAAAAAAACATAGCCCAAGTTTCGCCTTTTCTTGTAATTGGGATCATTGCATAATGGCTTCCTACCTTTTACCGGAAGAAATGCGTCAGCAGCCTTAACCATTTGAGCAGCACATATAAAATTTTTCAATTTTGCAATTGATGAATCTGAACCACATCTCTCCATGGTTATTGAAGTTTCAGCCTCTGAGAATCCCATTTTTGTCAAGTATAACAGTTTATTCTCATCATAAGAATCAGAATTCAAGATTTCTCGGTATTAAAAGAACTATCGATATCTGTGAAATCATCTTGAAAGATCACTTCATAATCAGATGAGTTGTTATCATAATGTGAAATCATCTTGAAAGATCACTTCATAATCAGATGAGTTGTTATCAGAATTAACATGTTGCATGAATGCAAGCTTTTCAAGAGCCTATACTATTGAGTTTTATTCTCAAGAGGTTTTGTGACATTATATCTACATCTACATTTGTCAAAGATGATAGATTATCTGATTTGAAGAAGAAAGATTTATTGGGTTTCTACAACTGAAGAAATATTCAGTTCACCAATCTGAAATCAAATAACTTAACATTCATGCATCATATTTAGGTGTTTGTAAAAATAGGTGCATTTTCATTCATTTTCATCCATGCTGAATTTTTAACAGGAATTTCAAAGATTTTAGCAAAGACTCAAATCCATCACTTGATGGATCAACTTTTCCAGTTCGAGTTCATAACGAGAAAAACTCATCTGAAGAAGGAAGAAGAAGTTCATAATGAGAAGAATTTGTTCAACCTTTTGCTCAAATCCATCACTTGATGGATCAACTTTTCCAGTTCGAGTTCATAATGAGAAGAACTCATCTGAAGAAGGAAGAAGAAGTTCATAATGAGAAGAATTTGTTCAACCTTTTGCTCAAATCCATCACTTGATGGATCAACTTTTCCAGTTCGAGTTCATAACGAGAAAAACTCATCTGAAGAAGGAAGAAGAAGTTCATAATGAGAAGAATTTGTTCAACCTTTTGCTCAAATCCATCACTTGATGGATCAACTTTTCCAGTTCGAGTTCATAACGAGAAAAACTCATCTGAAAAAGGAAGAAGAAGTTCATAATGAGAAGAATTTGTTCAACCTTTTGCTCAAATCCATCACTTGATGGATCAACTTTTCCAGTTCGAGTTCATAACGAGAAAAACTCATCTGAAGAAGGAAGAAGAAGTTCATAATGAGAAGAATTTGTTCAACCTTTTGCTCAAACCCATCACTTGATGGATCAGCTTTTCCAGTTCGAGTTCATAATGAGAAGAATTCATTTGAAGAAAGAAGAAGAAGTTCATAATGAGAAGAATTTGTTCAACCTTTTGCTCAAATTCATCACTTGATGGATTAGCTTTTCCAGTTAGAGTTCATAATAAGAAGAACTCATCTGAAGAAGGAAGAAGAAGTTCATAATAAGAAGAACTTGTTCAACTTTTGCTTAAATTCAACATTTGATGGATTAGCTCTTCCAGAAAGAGTTCATAATGAGAAGAATTCATCTGAAGAAGAGAAAGTTCATAATAAGAAGAGCTTATTCAACCTTTTGAATGACTCTATCACAGAAGGAAAGAGGTCAACATCATCCCCAGCGGAAAGTTCATAATGGGAAGAACTCATCTGAAGAAAGAGAAGAATTTATTCAACATCTCCATACTAATCAAGTGAAGTCAAATGAAAAAAAACTCATTATCTTTTCGTCTTTGCTCTATTCTTATTAAGAATAAGCAAAGAGGGGCAGCTGAAGATATTCATTTTTTTCATTTTAATGTTATTTATATAATAATTATTATTATTATAATAATTATTATTATTATTATTATTATTATATTATTTAATATTATAAAACCCAAAATTGAGGCCCAATTACAAATGGTGGCCCAAATTCAGAAGCCCAATAAAAACCCTAAACTAGATTAGGGTTTCCCTCTTCCCCAGCCGCCTCAGCCTGCTACCGTTGGATCTGGCAAGATCCAACGGTCCAGATGGTTCCAGCAGGAAACCCTAGGGTTATGATACCCTAGGGCCACGACGCCGGCCGCCTCTCTGACCCGTCCATCCACTGCTGCCACGCTTCAACAGAAACATCCAGAGGAAGCAAGGAACGCCGTCCACGTTCCAACCATGGGGTGAGTCACCACCTACGGTCCGGTGACTCACTGAACTTTACCCTTCGGACCGGTCCGAAACGAACACCGGTGATGGCTATAAAGCCATTACCCAACCTGCAAAAAAAAAAAGGAGGAAGAACGGAGAGACAGCAACCAATAACCAGCAAAAACAAAGAAAACCCGAGAGCAAAGATACAAAAATAGCAACCAACAACCAGCAAACACAAAACCCAAAAATAAGCAAGGAGAAGACGGAGAAATACTTACCGAAGCCCTCATACATCATCGGAAACCTTCGAAAACCGAAGGTATTTTTGTAGATTTGCTCTGATAGGGATTGTTTTAAAGGAAACGGTCATCGGAACCATCAATAGGATGGTCCGATCTACGTTTAGGTGTAAAAAAAAAATTTCTGGCCACCGGATGCGGTGGCCGGCGGCGTAAAATGCGGCGGTAGACGACTGCCGGCCGACGACCGGCTTCCCTCAGCTAGAGAGAAGCCAGAGAGAAATTTGTCTCTCTCTGTTAGAGAGAGAACAGAAAGGAAGAAATGAGAGGCTGGCCCTACGGGCCAGCCGGTTTCGGGTATTAATACCCTCTCCCAAACGACGTCGTTTTGGGGAGGGTATTTCTATAATTTCATAAAGGGTAAACCCCGTCCGAAGCCATTCCAACTTGTAACTCTTATAATTTAGTCACTAAATCGAATTTATAAACCTTTTAATTTGATCTCTAAATTTTAGTTTTATTTATTTTAGTCCTTTTTATTAAAATAATATATTTAGGATAAATAATAGATTTAGTCCTATAATTTTAATAATTAATATTTTAATCTGAATAGTATGTTTTAATTTATTTTATTCTAATATCCGAATTTTATACAGTTTTATTTTAGTCATTAAATTAATAAAATAAGAAAATAGCATGTTTAATCCCTATAATTTTGATTAATTATGAATTAGGTTTTTAATTTTAATTTTACTATAATTTAGTCACTAATTTTAAATGTTTTCATTTATTTTACTGCTTTTAAATATATCGTTCTAATTGTATTTTTATTATTTTATCTGTTTATATATTTAAATACTTTTATTATTATTATATAGTCATAAATATATATAATAAATAATAATTTATATATTTTTTTAATAAATTGTTTTAATATTTATTTTTCAATATCGAAGAAAATGGCAGTCTTAATACAACTGGATGTCCTATTCTGGTATTTTAAAATTAAATATTATAAAAAATATTATTTAATATTTATTAATATCAAAGAAAAGAACTGTCTTAAGGCACCTAGAAGTTCTTTTCCGATATTTTTAAATAAATATTTTTATAATTTTGAAATAATAGGATTATAAATTAAATATATTTTAAAATTTTAAATTCTTAATAATAGAGACAATTTATAATTAAAAAGTACCAATTTTGGGCGTTGTAGGTGTGTTAATCCTTCCCTAAACGTAACTGACCACGAATCCCTTTTTATTATTAAAAAGAACAAATTTTTTGTTATAAACGCAGATCAGTTCATTTTTTAATTGATGTTTTCTTTAAACTCTTTTAAAAAATAATTTTTAGGTATTGACCTACCTGACCCAAAAGGCCGATGGCGACTCCCAAATTATTTTCAAAACCATTTACTCACATCAATTTTCCCGCCAAGTATAATATTTTGTGCCCGGACGAAAACCGGTTACGACAGGTTCTGAAGAACCTACTCTTCAAACGGTGTAAGATGTATGGGTGCATTACATTTGCATATTTATTCATACCATGAATATTATGGCTCGGATTGTGATTATGTTTGTTATTTTTTCTGAATATTTTGTTTATTTACACTTTTTGACCGCACTGACCTCTATAGCTCACCCCCTTTATTTATCCCTTTGAGATATTTAAGGATATTAGGATCATATCGACATCTCGAAGATCAGAGTCTTGGATTTAAATTATATTTTGATAAATTATTTTTCGATAAAGTGATAATAACTATATAAATTATTTGTAATGATATTTAATATCTGATAAATTGTTTTGAATTAAATTCTAGATCACTTTGGCATTGACCTCTACACCCTCAAATCCATAATCATAACTTCAAAACCACAACCATAGCCCCAAAACACCCATTGTAAACCTTAAAGTCAATACCCGTGGTCGAGAAACCTTTGGCATTCAATGTTTATGATATCGAAAGTGAGTTGGAACGACGATATCATAGAAAAATTGAGAAAAGGGGACAATCAACGGAAGAAACAAACTGCAATATGGAGAAAAATAATGAACTTTACCTTCTAGTTCCCGATGGTAGTGACTCCGGTGGTCGGACGACGAATTCCAACGGTGAGGAGACACGCACGTGTGAGGAGACAAACATATCTCCATTTGGGTTTCATTCGACGGTGGATGACGGAGATCGGGAGAAGAGAAGTCAAAAGGTCTATGACTAGATGTGGGGACATTTAGGCTCTTCCCGTCGATGCTATCAACACTTCTGACTATTTTTGAAAGGTTGATGAGGTGTGGCTACTGGCATGGCTAGCCCTCATTGGAAGGTTGCTGGATATGGCTGGTGGACCTTTGGTCATGGGGTTGGGTAGTTTTCTAACCAGGGGGATTGGATTTTTAATTGTTTTCTTTTTTTACCAGCCTTTTAACAACTAAAAAATATTTATTTAATCTATGACATAAAACCGTTAAAAAATTATTACTAAAATAGTACTAAAATAATATTTATTTAGTAAAGTTGATTTTACATGACGCACCTTATATCGACGTGACAAGTTTTTTTAGATGATTTTAATATTATTCAGGATTAAAATGAAAGAAATGAGAATAGTATATCAGAAACTTAAAAATTATACGAATATTATTAAAAAAAAGAAATAGCACGCATAATATATGTCAGATACATATTTACATGAGCACAAACTAGCCGAGCAACAACACACGTGTATAGATATTAACTTGAATCACTCAATGAGTAACATATATGTTTGGAAGACTATTTAAACAATTTTAAAAAATCATAAATAAACAATGTGAGATTTAGAAATATCATGACAAAAACTTGTTGATTTTGAAATGTACTTGAATAAACTCGTATCAATACGATGGTTAAAGAATGTTTTGAATATTAAGACTCGTATCAATGTGTTACTTGATCAGAATCGTATCAGACTTATATTGATACAAATTTGATCGAGTTTAAAAAATTATCTTTAACAATTCAAAATCAACAATTTTTTATCATGATATTCTCAAATAACATATTGTTTATATATGTATTTTTTTAAATTGTTCACATATAGTCTTCTATATATGGACTCATTAAATTATCTTACAAGGGTGTATCGAGGACTGGGCCTACCTACGCTACGACCCACACCATGTCTCAAAAATAAAAAAATTGAATATAATTTGAATAAAAAAATTTATAAGTTATGTTAAAAAAATTATATTGGTCTAATTGATATATTTTTCTAGATTTAGTTTAAATAAATATAGTTGTTATTGTATTTTTTAAATTAAAAAATAAATATAAATTGCGTAAGATAATTTTTTTATTATATATTAATCCACTCAATAAATTTATTTTCTATTCATCACGGTTATTGAAGACAAAATATATACACGTGTGTTGTCTTTTGGTTGGTTTATGCTTGTGCAACACGTATTATATGTATTATTTCTTTTCGAATAAAATTAATATAATCTTTTTTGAAAATTTAACTCATTATTTTTATTTTTTATTTTTGTCTTAGATGACATCAACTAAGAAGAGATCACCTAAAAAATTTGTCGCATGTGGTATATCTTTTTGAAAGGTGTTTTCCATGTGGTATATCTTTACAAAAAAAAATATCACTTTAATCAAAAATATTATTTAGGTTCCACAAGTAAAAAGAAAAAAATTAAAATTTCATAAATTAACCTTCTTCCAGTTTTTGCACCGAAGAAAAAAAATTATTTGGTAGCGCTCGAGTTTAATCATATTTAAAAAATGAGAAAATAACTTCAGTGGCCGAAAATTCCTTAAATATACGATTTTGACCAACTTTTTTTCTATTTACCAAAATGACCAACAAAATTGCAATACGATCTCTAAATCGCAACGCGATCTCCAGTATCGCAAATCAGTTTCCAGATCCGCATCGCGATTTTGACTATCGCAATGCGAATATGTAAATCGCAACGCGGTTCTGACTGTCGCAACGCTGATTTCAAATTCGCAACAGGTTTTAGTTTCGCAACACAAATGTTTTGGGTATATAACTACGCAGAAGCAGCAACTCATAACCTAAATCCCTAAATAGCAACTCATTCCATCTCCATCTATCACTCTCTCCGACGACATCCGTTCTTATATCTAACGACATCCTTCCCCATCCGGCAACAGGTTTTAGTTTTGCAGCTCGTTTGTTTAGTAAATTAATTTACAATAATGAAATCATCTAATGTTGATCATGTTTGGATAGATTTGTGTTTTGGAGGGTCATGGGAGAATGTTCATGGTGTTTTACAATATATGCCTTTACCCAAGAATCTTCAACTAAAATTGTCATTAAAATAGTTAACATATGAAACTCTAATGTTACGTGTTGCAAATAAATTAAATTTAGAGCTCGTAAGTGAATTTAGGCTATCTTATCAGAGAAAAGGTAAAGTTTATTTGTTAACCGACAATGAAGATGTTGAACGATTCATTGCTTACATTAGTGTTTCGCAAGATGATGTTACATTGTATGTTGTTGAACCTAGAAGTAGTGAAGTTGGGTCAGTAGCGGGTAGTAATCAACTAAGTTTTTCAACCCCAGTTTATGGTGCTCAAAATTTAATGGTTCCACCACAATTTCATCACCAAGTAAATTTTGTTTCACCACATTTCCAATACCAAACACAATCTCAAAACCCACAACCTTTCCCTAATCCAAATCCCAATCAACTTTCAGCACCAAATTCCGGTTTTCGTATTGACCAGTTAGACAATGATGAGCCAACAGAAAAAATTGTGAGTACTAGTCAGTATTCGAAATTTGATCTTGGTCAATACCCGGACTTTGATCTTGGTCAATACTCAGATTTTGATGATGTTTCAGAAGAAGAAACAGACCCTGCGTGTAATGATTTTGATATTGGTCAATACCCAAATTTTGATGATGAAACAGCCACTGCCGTGGAAGATGTTGTTGATGATAATGAGGAGGAAGTTACGACTGTGAATGAACATGTTGAACATCCATTCTGTAATTCATATAACCCTGCAGAAGAAGAAAAAAAAGAAGATATCCCCGAAGAAAAGTCCCCGAAGAAAATGCCACGGGAGTATAACTGGAATATGCCAGAATTACTTCAGATACCGGAAGAAGAGTTGGTAAAGATAGCAGTTGATTGTTACACAAAAATTATTCGTATCAAGAAAAATGATTGTTTTGATACAAAGGAAGACTTGAAGATAGCTTTGTATACGAAATGTGTGGAAGATGGCTTCAACTAAAAGTTAACAAATCAAGCAAAGATCGTTTCGAAACAAGGTGTATGATTGACAAAAACTATACGTGGCGTATGATTGCAAAGAGGATAAAAGATTGTGAAATGTTTCAAGTTAGGACTTTTATTGATAAACATACATGTTCAATAACCTAAGTTTTTCCTCACCATAGACAGGCAAACAAAAAGGTGTTGGGTGGTTTTCTGGCTGAGTTAATGTTTTTGAATGGCAGGGTATATCGGGGACATGAAATTATGATTGACATGAATGCTCGGTTCAAGATTAGTATCTCATATTCTCAAGCTTGGAAAGCCAAATGTTATGCCTTGGAATTGTTGAGGGGGTCGCCAGAAGCATCGTTTTCCCAACTATCGGCTTATTGTCACAATTTAAAGCTAAAAAATCCTAGGTCGGTAACTCATATCAAAACAGATAGAGATGGACGCTTTGAGTTGCTGTTTATTGCCATTGGTGCTGCGGTTAGTAAATCAATATAATTTTGTTGACTCACTTTTGTTAGTTACATGCATTTCACAGTTAAATGATTATATTTCTTGTGTATATGATTTTGTAGATTTGTTCGTTTATTACTTGCATGCGCCCAGTTATTATAGTTGACGGAGCACATTTAAAAGGTCGATACCTTGGAGTAAACTTATTAGTAGTAGCCATGAATGCTAACAATGGGATACTGCCAATAGCTTACAGGGTTGGCAAATCTAAAACCTCTGATTCATGGACATGGTTTATGGGGCATCTTAGGGATTGCATAGGTCCTATTAGCAATCTGACAATCATATCCGATAGAGCAAACTCAATTGACAACGCTGTTAGAAGGTGTTTCCCAGATGCTTTTCATGGACTTTGTGGTGTTCATTTGTATAGAAATCTAAAATCAAGGTCTGTTGGTATAAAAAATCACAAATGGACATATTGGAAGGCTGTAAAAGCTTATCGGGAAGTGGATTTTAATAAGCATATAAATTGTTTAAGACATGTTTTGCCTTAGTGTGCTCAAACACTAGAAGATGTCGGGTTTGAAAGATGGTCAAGAGTACATCAACTTGGAGCAAGATATGGTTTCATGACGTCTAATAGTGCAGAATCAATCAACGCTCTAAGTCGTCATTCCTGGAAATTACCCATTACTATGTTAATGGAGTTTTTTCGAGCCTCTATTCAACAGTGGTACTACAAGAAAAGAAACCATGCAGGTATTATTTCTTTAAATGCGTAACTTATCATATATTTTACTAAGTATTATTTATTTAAATTTACATGAACATTGGAACATCGTGTTACACCATGGACTGAAAAAAAGATAACGAAACGTGTTGTGAAGTCAACGTCATGGAGAGTTGAACCATGTTCAAACACTTTGTTTGAAGTACTGGATAATAAATTAAATGGGCTTGTCGATCTAAATGCAAAGACGTGTAGTTATATGAAATGGCAAACATCTGGTTATCCGCGTGGCCATGTTATAAAAGTTGTTCTTCATTTAAACCAAGATGATTCAAGCGCATACGCTATGGATTGCTACACTACAGAAGTATATCGACAGACTTATGCCGAGATTATCTACCATATTCCACATCCTTCTGAGTGGGACATATCAGATGACTTACAAACAGTTTTGCCACCAGCCATGGATAGAAGGCTACCTGGCCGACCAAAAAGTCAAGATCGTATATCGTCTAAGGGTGAAGAGAATAAGAGATCGACATGTAGTCGGTGCAAGGAAAGTGGTCATACAAGGTTGACATGTGGATCACCAGTGCCATCACAATCATCTTTTCCTCTACCAAAATATGGATCCTCATCAAAATCCAAAGCTCATATGGTGTCAAGAAAAAGGCAATCAAAATCAAAATCCCAATCACAACCGGCTTCACCTTTTGGGACTATTAACTTAGGTGATTTTTAAATGCAAACGTTGTATTATGTGTATTTTATGTGTAAACTTTTAACATTTTCAGTTAGGCATGTATTAGTAACTTGAGTTTGAACATTGCTATGATATGTTCAGTTGTTATCACTTATTACACATTCATTTGAATATCGCAACGCAAATTTGACTATCGCAATGCAAAAATCGCAACGCGAATATGACTATCGCAACGCGAATTTGACTATCGCAACGCGAATTTGACTATCGCAACGCGAATTTGACTATCGCAACATGAATTTGATTATCGCAACGGAAATTTGACTATCACAATGAGAAAATCGCAAAGCGTATTAGACTATCGCAACGCGAATTGACTTTTGCGTTGCCATTTTGGCTTTCGCATTGCGATTTTGACTTTCGCATTGCGATTTTGAGTTTAGCATTGCGAAAGTGTACCTTCAACAGGTTTTTTGCCTTCAATATGATGCAGATTGAAATCAACAAATCAACTTTTACATTTCAATCAATTAAACAAGCACAAATAAGAATTATTTACACATCAATTAAACAAATCAACTTTTACAAATCAACTTTTACAAATCAATTAAACAAGCAAAAAATGCTAATAATTCTTATTTTCCTCAGCAATTAAACAAATCAGACTTTTAAGAATCAATTAAACAATCAAAAAAAGTATACCCCAGACAGTTGTTTATGCACCCATACTTCAATTTCACGCAGCTCACTTCAGTATTAACCAGCATAAACCAAACATTTGCTCAAACATCACTTTCTACACATCTAAAACCAACAAACAACAAATTATTATTGAATTCTAGGTACTTAACAACACTTGCATTTGACTTACAAATTGTTTATGGACACTTTGATAATGCGGATGCAGGTAGGCAGCGTCTCGCATATATCGCTCTAGCCATAAAATGCCGAAACCACAAGCCTACTGCACCTCTATCTCTATCGGTGAGAGGTAGAAACTGTGTACTTCTTGTCGTCAAACGCTCCAAGCACATGCATACGAGAGGACCACAATCCCCTCTGGCTTCCTGTGTTTGTTGTGGCGCTGTCTCGTCTCTGATAACTGTAACATTGAACTTCTTTGGCTTCTTGTTTCCAGAATAAGTCCAATAATTAATCGCATCCAATAATTTAGCCAAATGAGAGCTCATCCCTTAATAATATCTCTCAAATCAAACAATGATATGTAATTTATCATGTTGTCATATACTATTGTCTTCAGGGATGGGAGCTGAAGCTCGACGAGAAGCCAATGAGTACGTTCCAAAACAAGGATAAACACATGCAATCATAAGTAATAATTCAAATTGCGCACTTATTTATGAACACCTTTAAAATATTTAAAAAATAAACACTAACCTTATCGACCTCCCACCATGCAGGATAAAGTTTAGCTTGTCCATTAGCTAACACATATGATTCATGTCGTTGATTCTTCAAGTGAACTACGTGAAAAGACGTCGACATAATTGTATATCGCGTATTTTTTTTATTTTTCCTCAATTTCCTTACTATTAGAAGACGTGACACCCATGCATCAATATGCTGTTTTACAAAAAAAAAGACATATATTAGTGAATTACATAAATTTAAAAAAAATTAATCAAAATGAAATATAAGAAGAAATATAAAACTTACCCCCCATCGAAATAGCCTTTGTCTTCAACCCCTAATAACACACCCCCACCAAGACCGATCAATCAATAAATGCATATCATCGTTGAGTTTGTATATGTCAGCGTAACACCCCTGGCTCCGCTCATGTAGATAAAAATCAACTGCGGTCTTAGCCCAAAGAGTATTATCCAGAATTGTTTCCGGTAGTTGCTCCTCTCCACTTCATCTGTCGGAATGGTACTGGCCGGTAACTCATACGAAATCCAACATTCATCCATCATGTCCGGCACGTGAGGGGGTTTCTCAATAATTCGACATATTACGCCGTATGAATCGGGCTCTTGAATGGTGAGAGGGACCTCTTCAACGATGACAGGGGCCTCTTGAACGGTGGGAGGGGACTCTTGAGGGATGATAGAGGCCTCTTGAACGATAGGAGAGGCCTCTTGAACGATGACAGGTGAGTCAGGCTTCTTCTTACGGAGTCTTCGCATTATTGGGGTGAACGGAGACGTAATGGCACGTGCACGCCGTTTGATGCGTGAACCCCGTCGTGCAAGAAAAACCCGACGTAAAGTATCCACCTTATTGGGCCGCTAAAAATAAATTAATATATAAATCAGTAAATAAACAGACATGATATTAAACAGTGAAAACAAATACAAATATGTTTCAAACTTGCACGGTATTCACCCAAGTCATTATTCTATCATAGTTCACAAAATGCATCAGATAACATTCCGGAAGTAAGCACTTATATAAACATTTAAATTTAAAAGGATAGCATATAGGTTTAGTGCATGTTCAAGGACAACATAAAGAGTAGTAGTTTATTCTTGAAACTTAAATTTGCAACACTGTGAAGTTAGTATTTGTCTGTCTTTTGGTTGAAGTAATGTAATCCAATGAAGTTTCAATTTGCAGAAGAAGAATAGTTTCTGAAACTTAAAATCGCAACACGAAACTTAAAAAACGCAACGCGAAAATGACTATCGCAATGCGAATTTGACTATCGCAACGGGATAATCGCAATGCGAAATAAAAATCGCAACGCAAAACCAAAATCGCAACGCGAAACTAAATTCGCGTTGCGATTTTCATTTTCGCATTGCGATTTTCACGTTGCGATTTTTATTTCGCATTGCGATTATCTCGTTGCGATAGTCAAATTCGCGTTGCGATAGTCATTTCCGCGTTGTGATAGTCATTTTCGCGTTGCGATTTTTAAGTTTCGTGTTGCGATTTTAAGTTTCAGAAACTATTCTTCTTCTGCAAATTGAAATTTGAATGGATTGCATTACTTCAACCAAAAGACAAAACAAAGACAAATACTAACTTCACAGGGTTATTTTAGAACTGTTTAGCAGTATTGGCAAAAACCGAATGAATTTACTAAGCAATCTAAGTGAAATGGTTAATCTAAGTGAAATTACGAGTAAATCAAGTTAAATATGAAAAATCTTAAACTTACCTCGTTGCGTAGAGTATGAACCTCATTCTGCAACGATGCTACCATCTCACGTAGAACCGCTACCTCACCACGTAAAGTAGATACCTCGTCACGCCATGCACCATTGTCATCGCGTAAAGTACCGACCTCCTCACGCAAGGCATTGACCTCATCACGTAACTCCCCTAACTCATCTCGTGGAGGTGGAGAACAGGGAGATAAATGTCATGGCATCTTTGTCGGTCGCCTATCATGAGGTGATGGCGGAGAAGAGGCTTGATGATGTGACGGAATAGGTGATGGCTCTCGTTGTAGAGGTATATAGTGTGGTCGATCAGGTGATGGCTCTGGGTGAGGTGATGGCTCTCGAAGTGGATGCTTCTCATCATCCATGCCATCAAAAAAACACTTACTAGCTTTCCACCAATTAGTGGCAAGCTCAGCCTCCGTGGGTGTCAGCCTCCGTAATGGAGTGTTAGCCTCCTAACAATATAAAAGCTCAAACAAAGTTAAACGTGTACTAGTAATAACTTGTTTATATATGGTAGTATTTGTGTTAACTTACATCATTTATTTTCGTATACCGTAGTAACTCTTCCCAAATCAACAGCCGACGTTTCCTCTTCCCGGAAATAGCTCTAGGAATATCATTTGAAGTTTTGAATGCATATGTCTGCATGTCGGGAAAAGCCTCAAATATCCAAATCTACAAAAACAATATAATGCACAAACATTAGTAATTGTTAAATAATTAATTATAATTTTGGAAACATTATATAGAAATTCTTACCTTAAAGGCCCAAATAAAGCCTGACAAAGTGTATTTTGAACCATCGCCATGCAAACTTTTGCGGTCATCAAAGGCAGACGACAACTTATTCCAGGTAGTTTTCCATAGATACGAACCCCACGGAAACAGGTTCCATGCATTTAGGTCCTCTACCAATAATATTAGGTCCTTAGGAATAGGTTGTTTGGCCTCTCTACCTAAAAAGCCGGCATGCAAAAGTACTAAAAGGCATACTCGGACAACATCGACGTCATCCATCAGAGTAAAACCATATTTCTTATTCAATAATCTCGTCAAGTCGTCGACGTGTAAATTCGGCTTCTCCATTGACAGCTCAGGAAAAACCCAGGATAACCATGATGGGCGGGTAATATGACTAGTGTATCGACCTACATCATCGTGTCCGAAGCGTAGACCAGTGATTAAGCAAAACTCCTCCCGCCCAAAACACGTATACGCCGGTGGAAAATGAAACCATATCTCTTCATTACCACGTTTTATACTCTCGGGTAGATCGCTAGTCATGGTCTGAAGCCACAAATTGGTCAACATAGCATCTCCATCCGGATGTTGTACTTTCAGCCATGGCCCGAAGCAAGTATCCTCAAACAATTTTCTTTGTACAAGTGAAAGCTTCGACGCAATTGTAGTGACTAGGCTTATTTTATTCCTTAAGGTCAATTGAGCCGAAAAAAAGTTCTACAAAAACAATAAACATACCAAGTTAGATTAAAAACTACACTGTGAAGATATACCAAAAACAATAGAGAATAATAATAAACATAAAGAGTAGTAGTAGTTTATTCTTCAAACTTAAATTTGCAAAACTATGAATTTCGTATTTGTCTTTGTTTTTTGGTTGAAGTAATGCAATTCATTCAAGTTTCAATTTGCAGAAGAATAATAGTTTCTGAAACTTAAAATCGCAACACGAAAATGACTATCGCAACGAGATAATCGTAACGCGAAATGAAAATCGCAACACGAAAATGACTATCGCAACGCGAATTTGACTATCGTTGCGATTTTCATTTCGCGTTGCGATCCTCGGTTTAAAATAGTCATTGTCTGAAATTGAAACTTGAATGAATAGCATTACTTCAACCAAAAGACAAAACAAAGACAAATACTAACTTTACAGGGTTAAAGACTAAACAGTTTATCAGTATTGGCAGCAATCGAATGAATTTAATAAGCAATCTAAGTGAAATGGTTAATCTATTATTGAAATTACCAGTAAACTTATCATTAATTTCAATATGAAAAACCTAATAATAATGCAAAAATTTCAAAATAAAAATAATTAAAAAAACTAACCCTCGGTGATTAATTTGGTTGATTTTCCATTTCTGATCGTGAATGATTGTGAGGGTGGCTCTGAGAGATGGAGACGGATTTCGCCGGAGATGGGGACGGATTTCGTCGGAGATGGGGACGGATGTTACCGTAGAGAGTGAGAATGGAGATGGGATTGAGTTGTGATTTAGGTTTTAGGTTAAGAGTTGCGATTACGGGATGTATTAATATTCATGTTTGGAATTTGAAAATAAAATACACGTTGCGATACTAATGGCGCTTTGAAAATCGCATTGCGATTTTGTATTATCGCAACGCGATAGTCAGAATCGTGTTACAGAATTACGTTGCGATTATGTATTATCGCGTTGCGATAGTCAAAATCGCGTTGCGAATCTGGAAACTGATTTGCGATACTGGAGATCGCGTTGCGATTTAGAGATCGCATTGCGATTTTGTTGGTCATTTTGGCAAATCGAAAAAAAAGTTGGTCAAAATCGTATATTATAAGGAATTTTCGGTCACTGAACTTATTTTCTCTTAAAAAATTTATTTGATATTATTTATTTATTTATTTTGGCCTATAACTTTTTGATTATATTAAAGGATAAAATACGCAAATATTTATTGACTATAAAAAGTTATTTTGTTAAATTATTGACTATTAAATGTTATAAAATAATCCCTCAACCACATGATATTATTTTGTTGAGTCTTCTGATTATCAAAAGTTACAAAATGGTCATATGACTATTCATATGTTATAAATTCATTATTTTCTATTAAAAATTTGACAGTCTTCTGAATTGGACTTTAATATGTTAAGTGTGATATGATAAAATATGATCCCATAACTATTTGAGTTGTATTTTATGTATCGACTCTCCATTTACATTGTGTCGTCGAACCAGTACTTGAAACATTAAGCTATTGAACTAGTACTTAAAAGCAACGACCATACTAATTGGAATCATTAAAATATAATTTTATCATATCACAATCATCAGGTTAACATTAACTTAAATTATAGTCAATTTTTAACATAAAAAGATCATTTTAGAACATATAAATAGTCAAGTGATCATTCTGTAACTTTTTAATAATCAGATGACTAAATAAAACATCTTATAATTAAATGATCATTTTATAAGTTTTAACAGTTGAAAAATTCAATAAATCAACTCCCTGTAAAACCGAAACTTAGGATAAAGGGATAAGTAAAAGAAAAAAACCATTTTTCTTTTATTCCTAAAACATCTCCATTGTTTTTTTCTCAGGAGTAGTTCTATTAGATCACCTTCATATTCGACAATCACGCCCGCAAATTACTCATTGTTAAGAGAGAAAATGGCAGCGGTCATGAAATTCCCAACCCCTGCCAACCATTTACTTGTATCCCCATATTGAAAACATGTAAATGAAATCAAAAAGAGCCAGAGATAAAGCATAAACTCGATGCTAAGGTTGGCTAGCATTAGGCTTCGGCGACCGATAAGGATGGTTATTACGATATGGCGAGATTTGCTGACCATTTGGAGTGAGGGGGCTCCTTGCAGATTGTACACTCCTTGTTGACAAGGCCGCCGGCACTCTATTTCTGCTTCTAGATTTTGACGTCGATGCCATTCGCTCGATTTGTATGGCTTGGAACTGAGAAGAAGAACAAGCCATATCCTTGAGATTTGGCACGGGGTTTAAGGCTTCAACAACTTCACTCATCAAGGGTCTGGCTTTTGGATCACGGCTAAGGCAATGGGCAGCCAATTGGATAGCTCTCTGAGCACCTTTTATCGAGAACTGTCCTTCAAGACGGGGATCAAGAAGGCGGTAAAATCTTCGTCTCTCTGCGAGGTAGGGACGGGTCCATTCCACCAAATTATGCTCTCCATTTGGTCGGTTTTTGTCCATGGATCTTCGGCCCGTCAACATCTCAAGGAGAACCACCCCAAAGCTATAGACGTCACTCTTCGAAGTAAGATGCCCTGGAAAAATATGGCCCTCGTTATGTCAAAATGTTTCTTATTTCATTCTTTCATTCTTTTTACAAGGAAAAACAGACCATAGTTGCATATTCAGCTCATAGAATCTTATAATCTAGTTAATGTTTACAATATAGATAAGTTGACATAATACTATCGATATTTGTCAAATCTTCGAAAAAGTTAAACCGTATGTACCTGTCATAACATACTCAGGTGCTGCATAGCCATAGGTTCCCATAACACGAGTAGATACATGAGTCTTATCTCCCACGGGACCATCTTTCGCAAGTCCAAAGTCCGAAAGTTTGGCATTGTAATCCTGGAGAAGATTTCAAAATAGTTGAGAAGATGGATGACACAAGTTAAAGAGATCAAATCATTTCTATACCATATTAGTCACACACCGCATCTAACAGTATATTTGATGTTTTAAAGTCCCGATATATTACTGGCCGCTCAGCCTCCTCATGGAGAAAAGCAAGACCCTTCGCAGCACCGAGTGCAATTTTCATTCGGATGGACCAAGGAAGAGGCATGGACCCTGATAAAATGAATGCCATTAAACTAAATCAGAACAAACCATCACAATCACTGGACAGTTTGCAATCGTTAATCAAAACAGTACGTTACAAAGAAAATGCTTTTATATCTCCATGTTATCGATGACAGAAACTGTTATTCCTTCCTAGTTGTTTGTAAATGAGATCAAAACTTATTGACCACAGTATCATTTTCGGTTAATTTGAGGGGCAGCAAACTAAAGATACAAAGGAAAAAAAAGTGAGTACCAATCCTTATTCCAACCTTATATATCTTAAAACAGTTATTGAATTATTGTAGCGATCATCTATATAGCATAATCAGCATCCAACGCTGAGGGCAAATTCCAGCACAAAAATATTGAAATATCTTAAAAGATAGGTTGTTAGCCCTATTGCCTTATATAAATAAGCTCGTTTCTTTTGGATGCTCGGGTATTTCCCATGTAAGCTAAGACTAAACAGTAGGCTATCGGCTTAGTTAGGTAGAATCTTTACCAAGTACGGGCAGACAAGCAAGGCAAGTTGATAAATCTCTAATTCTCTATTAATGAGTTTAATAACATACTTCGGAAAAGGTGATTCTCCAAGCTTCCTCGAGGCATAAACTCGTAGACAAGTAGCCTTTGATCATCCTCAATGCAATACCCAATCAACTTGACCAAATTAGAATGGAGGAGATCACCGAGATAATTAACTTCAGCCTGCCACATACAAAGAGACCAAAGCATCATAATAGCCTATGTGTTAATAAAAGATGCTGATATAATTTTAAGTGTTAATAAATACTATAATACAGAAATAGAATTCTTACAAGCCATTCTCTATGGCCCTGAAGTCCGTCATGGTTAAGGGTTTTGACTGCCACAGGCAACCCTGTGCCTGGTTTTACCGGAGCAGTTCCATTATCATTGATCCAACCTTTGAATACACAACCAAACCCACCTTCACCAAGAAGACTCTCAGGTCTAAAACTCCTTGTTGCAAACTTAAGCTCGTTAAAGGAGAATTTTCTAAGCTGAGAAGCAACTTTAAGC
This sequence comes from Hibiscus syriacus, assembly GCF_006381635.1. NCBI lineage: Eukaryota > Viridiplantae > Streptophyta > Magnoliopsida > Malvales > Malvaceae > Hibiscus > Hibiscus syriacus. The sequence goes on along the minus strand of NW_024063086.1, from coordinate 2,442,337 downwards.
TCCTCACTTAAGTTTGGAGTCGATGGAGTAATTTCAGCATTGGTAATAGTTGAAGATGTCATAACCGGAACAACTGGCTGACCTCTGCTGGTGTCATTTGACTTATTTGTAGTGTCATTTGACTCGTTCGTTGATTTACTTTCAGCTGATTTCCTCAAAAACAGTGAAAAAGTTAGATCGTCTGGGCTAAGTGAATTTACAGACACCACACAGATTTTCACACGCAAACAACATGGTTATTCAAAATGTTTATAAACAGATACTACTAATCGTAATAAGAAAGAAACAGAGAAACCCTTGTGTCTTGTCACATTATTCACCTCCAAAACTAGGGGAAACACGAGAGAATGACCACGTGGTTGAACCCAAGGTATAAATCACACTTTCATTTCATTATGTATTAGACGACAAATAATAATCTACAAGGCGACAATCTCAGAGATCAAAAGTAGAAGCGAATTTGACAGTTTGCGAAATTACCATCCATCAAATATTCACAAATGGAAAATAATCACTGCAGTAGTAGTACAGCAAGAGATTCAGATCAATATCAATATCGAAACGGACAAAATTGCCAATTAAAGCATAGAACCAAATCGATCAACAATATACGATTCATTGAACATCAACGTGTAATTAAAAGGCCAAACGACAGATAAAAACAACAACATTATGCATTAGAAGAAAAATAAGAAACTACAAGGTGATAATCCTAAAGTATAAAGTATAAGAGAAATGCACAACAAGAAAGCAATCATTGCAAAGTAGCACAGGAAGAGAAATCGATCGATATCAGTACGGAAATGGACATTATATCATTGCTAAAGCATAAAACCAAATCGATCAACAGCATATTCTCATCTAACATACATGTGATGAAAAAAGCATACAGTTTACAATATCAACTTACACTTAGAAAGCCAAATGATGGACAAAAGATAAACTAATCAGATAAGCCTAAGCAAAGTCAATTACTATCTAACAAAGAATATAATCAATTGACAAAAACAAAGAAGCTCCAGAAACAGTGAAACCAAACCATTAAATCAATATATGGAGTGCTGACATTATATAATCACTCAACAGATTTCACTTTAGCATTAAGATACCTATTACCAAATAATCAATCAATATCTAACAAGGAATATAATGAATCGACATAAACAAAGAAACTACAAAAAAACAGTGAGGAGAAAAAAAAAACCCCAAGAAATTGATTAAATTTATATACCATAAGGAGTGCTGGTTCCACTTATGGAAGCCTCCATTTTGTTCCTTGGAGACAAGCAGTTTCCCATAAACCTAAACTTAAACCAACACCCGGGCTCACCATCTTCACTATCTTTCTTCTTTTTTCCTTCTGATTTCTCAACACTCAAAGGCCCCACCTGGATGTCACCTTGAACTAATCCCATTTTGCAAGTAATATGTACACTAGATTCCCATGTCTAGATTTCACCCAAAAAAAAAACCGAAAAACATCAGTTCCCCCCGCCCCCTCTTTCGACAAAACATTAATGAGTAAAATCTACTAAATGAAGAGAAAAATCATAGAATTCACATGAAAACAGATACTCTTTTGTTTCAAACCGAAAAAGACTTGATTCCAAGAAAAAGAACAGAAAATGACATAAACCCAAATTGGAAATAGGTCTAAAATAAATGACATTCAAAGAGGAGGACATGCAACGCAAGAAATCAACTCAAAACAGTAATCTATAGCTAATATATAGAAGAATGTGAAACTTTTAAAAAAAGATAAAACCCAATAGAAGAAACCCAGAGTGTAAACAGTAAAGAACTAGAATTAAATAACCCCAGATTCTTCAGTTTAACACCAAACGCAAAACATTCAACTTTTCTTCCAACAGTTACAAACAGCACAAAAAGACATAAACACACAAAACAATAAGCGGAGCAAAGAGTTTAATTTTTCCATTGTTTTCAAAGAAGGGAAAGTAATGCAGCATTTGAGAAATAGAAAATCTTTGAAAGCTAAAACCGAAAGACAAGAACACCCAAAAAAAAGTGGGGAAAAGAGAAAAGAGCGGTATTTTCGCATGAAAAGGAGTGAGAGTTTGTGTGTGTGTTTTTGTAATTTTTGAGAGAAGTTTAAATTAACACGAGAAAATAAAAACAATAGCTTTGGTTGGATTTGAGTTATCTTGTTCCAATGCCTACAAGATAACGTTTGCTTTTTTGTTTTGTTTTGTCTTGTACTTGTAAATACGGGAAGAGAAATAAATATTTAATGAGTAAATTACAAATTTGGTAACTAAACTTTACTCTTTATCCTATTTCACTCACATTAATTTAAATCATTTTTATTTTCATCACTGAGATTAATACATTGAGTTTTTTGTTCACTCAACCGTTTTCTCACTAACAACATTATAAATGGATTGTTGTTATATAGATGCAAAACGACTTCATTTTAACGAAAATTTTATTTTTTTTAAAAAAAACATATTTTTAACGTCGTTAACTATTTAATGGCGAAGTGACAAAAAAATTCAATGCGTTAAGTTTAATAAAAAAATTTAAAACTTTTAAAGTTCAGTGAATAAAATAAGAGAGAGAGTAAAAATCAGTGATGAAATTTCCAATTTACCCATATTTTATTTATGACGGTTTGTTTCTATATATTATTATTATTTAGATAAATAAATTTAATTTAAAATTTATCTTTGAAGGCGCAAATTAATCGTAGCCCCAAAAAAACTATAGTCGACTGTTTTAATTAGTATTCATAATGGTTCTATGCTATTTTTGTAAAAAAATAATAATTAAATTACAGTATTTTAGTCTTCTAAAAAATTAAAACTAAGTATTATTTTGGCTAAAGTACACATTTGGTCCATCGACTATAGGACAATGCTTTCTTGAGTCCCCTCCATTAAAAGTTACAAAATGATAATCTAGCACTGCTTTGGTGAGTCCCCTGGCTATTAAAAAGTTACAAAATGATCATCTAATTATTCACATGTATCAAACTCATCTTTTTTGGTTTAAAAAATTGACAACGATGTGAGCTGGATGTTAAACTATTGAATGAAATATGATAAAATCTGATCTTATAACCGTTTGAGCTATATCTTGTGTATCTACTATTCATTTACATTATGTCATCGAGCTACTGCTCGAAACATTATGTCGTCGAGTTAGTGCTTAAAAGCAACGGTGGTGCTAGTAGACATCATTAAAATATGATTTTATCATATTCTAATCAACATGTTAACATCTGTAGACACAATATTTTCGTCCCATATGTCATGCCTTTATAATATATTATATTAAACATATATTATATATTATATTAATTATTTTTTTTGTTTTGTTACACATTTCAGGTCCAAAACATTGGCCCACGAGTGCAGCCCACCATGCGAAACCCACAAACCGGTCCAACTAGGGTTTTGAAACCCTAGCTTTCTTCACAATGTTTCAGCGCTGTTTTTGTGGTCAACCGAACATCTCCAGCCAACGCCTCACGCCAGCCGCTCGCCGTTCTTCACGCATCAACGCCGGATTTCTCGGCGACCAACAGAAACAACCAAGGAGCATTAGAGTTCTAAACCGAATAGGACTCTAAAAACAACTTATTTTTGTAATTATAAATTACATGCACACACACACAAGTGAGGGGAGGAGGAGAAAACAGAGGGTTGTACACAAAAAAAATGCATTTGTAAATCGCAAAGGAGCATCAATAAAAGGTATTTTTACCTCGTTTCATTTCGGCTGCTGGGTGTAATCGGCTTCGGCCTTCGTTGTTTCTCACTGCGCTTTTCCGTTCGTTTCAAAAAACCTCATAAGAGGAGATTTGGCCGAGGATCTAAGGGGGGAAAACCGGGATCTTTCTTTTAGATCTACCCCCGAGGCCTAATTTTTTGAAAAAACAGTTTTGATATTTGAAAAGGGGAGAAGAAAGACTTTCGGAAAAATCAAATTTTTTTAAGGTTTGCCGTCGATGAACGGCGGCCGGCGAGGTGGCTACGGTGGGTGTTTTCTAGAAAACGGGGTCTGTGTTCTTCACTTGGAAGAATAGCCCAGAGAATTTAGAAAGGGGGAGGGTCTCGGCTATTGAAGAAGAGAGAATAAAATTTTTTAAAAACAAATTTAACTTAAATACATGGCCCGTTTAGACCGTGGCCCGATCCGCTCCATGCAATGGATCCGCGTGTTTCTTTTCAAAAGAGGGTTAATACCCGCTTTGGTCCATCTTTCTTCCTAAGCTTTTATTTCACTCCTAATTTCTTCTAAAATCAATCCCCAATTCAATTTTCCGTTCAATTTAGTCCCTTCACGTTTTCCCCCCTCTTATTTTTATTTAAATAATGCACTTATTATTATCTATAGTCAACCATATATTTTTATTATTTATTATTCTTATTTTTTATTATTTGTTATTATTGTTACTTCTTTCAATATTTTAATTTAAATATATATATATATATCACTATTATATTTTATTAGTATGTACGTATATTCTTTTATTATATTATACTTTTTTTCCTTACTTTTATTTATTTAGTTAGTATGTATATATTTATTTTATTATTATTTTTTCTATCTAATATTTTATATGTATATTTTTATTATTTTACTTTATTACATATTATATATATATATATATATATATATATATATATTCTACACACATTTATTATATACGTTTTTTCCCTTACCCTTTTTTTTATACATTTCTTTTCTTTATTTTATATTACTTCCTTTATTCCATTCATTTTTGTACTTTCTTCATTATTTATTTCCATTTTATCTAACATGTTACATGACCTTTTTAAGGATGATTTCACATAAATCTAAGGTAAGCAGTTTGGATTGTAATTTTACCTTTGAATTTAAACTTTTGACTTTCGTACTTAAAGATAACTGGAAATTACGTAGTACCGAAAGGGCGGTTCAAGGGTGCTAATCCTTCCTTGACCGTAACCGACTCCCGAATCCGACACATCTTTGGTAAGATGCAGATCAGGTAATAAATAAGGTACCCGATTAACCTATTTATTTTTTAAATAAATGATCGGTGGCGACTCCAACCCAATTCATTTAATCTAAGTCGAAGCCCGATTCCGGGCCCAACCGAAAGGCGGTTGCGACAGCTTGGCGACTCCACTGGGGACACAGGTAAGTGAGTCAGGCTAAGGTTATTTCCAGTTGTCTTTTTAACGAAAAGGGTAAGTTTAAATTTTAAGGTAATATTTCGATCCTTTTTACTTACTTTTGATTATATTTTCGAGTAAATAGTTGGACTAATCGTTTTCTCATGATTTAAGTCTTCAAAGTTCTTTTCATCTAAGGCTCTATACCCGAGCTCCAAACCCTATTTTAAGTGGGGGTGAAAGCGACACCTTCGTGTGAATTTATTCACCGTGCGGGCCTAGCAAGTAGCCTTCGGGATTCATATACCTTATGTCTTCGTGTGAATTTATTCACCGTGCGGGCATAAGGTAATGTGTCCTCTCGAGTTTAACTTAATCCACACAAGCCTGTGATGGGTTTAGGACTAAGGGTCTGGCAAGCCCAAGGGGGCACCGGCAAGGAGAACTCGGGTACTGTTTTTAAAACCTAAACCGGGAGACCATGAGGAATTAGAGCCTACCCCGAAACCACATTCCTAAACCTAGGATATTTTTACCCTAACCATGTTTTTTTGTGTTTTTTTTCCTTCCGTCATTTTTTTATTATTTGTATTTTTATTTTACTAATGTTTTTGCCTTTGTGTTTGTTTTCTAGCATTTGCATCATTACAAGAGGCTATTGATCCCTAAAAAGTGTTTGTTATACACAAAATAATTCGAATTAATGGACAAAGATGTTGTAATACAAGATATTGAAAACGCTGAGGCACGACTATGGTCCGAGAAGACTCAGAAAGAGAAGTGAGACAGTCTTCAAGGGAACTATGTGTCAGAGCTGGTTAGTTACGCCGCTGTCAGCCTGAAACAAAATGATGTCCAAGAACTGCAAAACATTTGGGACAGTTGGAAGAATGACAGAAAGCAGAAGTTCAGCCAACGATATGGTGATATCGCCCTCTTGCTCCATGTCAAGACTGATGAGCCCCTGCTTCGAGCATTAATTCAATTCTGGAACCCGAGATATAGTTACTTCACCTTTAACCGGGAAGACTTGGTGCCTACTATCGAAGAGTATACTACCCTACTGCACTGCGAAGGCATCAAACTAGAGAGAGCATATATCAAGCACATCAAGAGTCAGCCCTTCAAGAACGAACTGGCCAAGATTACAGGGGTTGATGAAAAGTGGGTAACTGATCGACTCCGGCACAAAGGTAGCGGGGAAGGAATCGAGTGGATCCACATAAAGCAACTAATGAAAAACCACCCTGATGTGTGGAAGACTATAGACCTTTTTGCACTGGGTCTGTATGGTGTGATTATCTTTCCGAAGGCTGTGGGGTGCATTGACGCTGCCGTGGTGGAACTGTTTGAGCAACTCTCGAAACGAGTTAACCCAGCACCAGCCATCTTGGCCGAGACCTTTCAATCTCTCAACCATTGCCGAAGAACTGGCGGAGGAAGATTCACCGGGTGTATGCAGCTCCTTCAGGTCTGGATTCACAGCCACTTCTGGAAGACTAACGGGGTTGCCTACCACCGTTTCAGCACCACCTATTCACCTCTAGGTGAGTTTATCACCTTGAAATGGCATGAAGGTGCTTCGAAGAAAAAATGGATGAAGGTCTTTACGAATCTTCAGGACCGGGATATTGTCTAGAGAGCCCCCTGGTTATTCCTCAGCGACCTTCTTTTCCGATGTGGTGATTCTGACACTGTGACCTTACTTGGACTTTGGGGAGCAGTCGGGTATGCTCCGTTATTAGCACTTAGACAATATGGGGCACGTCAGTTTGTCCCAGCAACATGCGGATTAGCTAGGTCAGAGTTTGAGTATCACGGTGACAGCTATAAGAAGATGATCAAAGAAGCAGCCGATTCATGGAGGAAAGTATTCCGGATGGATGTTGTAGCTGCCAGAAGCATGCTCACCCCGGATTATGAGGAGTGGCGAAGGTTGAGGAAAAATGACAATATTCCAGTGCCAGACTGTGAGGACACCCGTACCATGGAGGAACATCTCAGGCATGTCCCTTCTGAACTCGAGATAGCCAAGACCGAGTTTGAAGCTGTGAATAATGAGCTAAAGCAGAGGATAAGGGAACTTGAAGCTGAACGTTATCATTGGAAGCTTGATACCGACTCTCAGAAAGATCGGGCAGATAAACTGGAAAGAGAGCAGAAAAGAGCCCGTTTTGAGCTCGAAGACTTGAGAAAGGGGTATCAAGATATGGTCAAGGATAACTCCAAGTTGAAAGTGGCTTCTGAATAATGGAAAGACGAAGCTCATAGCCTGAAAAGGAAGTTCGATGGGCCTGATGAGAGAGCTTGGAAGGAACAGATGAAGACTGCCCAAAGATGCTTGGCAGATAGTCAATATCAGAACCAACGCTTGAGAGTTCGGGTAGCTGACTTAGAAAAACAGCATGAGAAGGATGACAAGACAATAGCTGAGTTGGAAGCTATTGTAGATGGGTTCAAGAGGCAAGCAAACGAGCTTCAGATAGTGCCCTTCGACGGAGGATTACAATGGCGTTTCCGTTGGGAGCAAGCACAGCGAAGGGTGAGGGCCCGAGATGCAACCATCCGAGATTTCCTGGATCAAGTGCAAAAAGAAGCCCGTCATCTTCACGGCCTAGCAAGGGAAGCTGGAGTGGTTCGACAAGGCATTCAACCAGTGACAGATGAAGGCAGAAGACTTGTTAACCTACTGGAAGCTGTTTGGGGTCTAGAGGATTTAGTCCGAATGTACCTTTAATTTGTTTTTATGTCTCTAAAAAGATAAAACATTTTTGTCTGAATAAGGATTATTTATAATAATGAACACTTTTCTGGATCAATGCCTCCAAATTGCATACATCATACATTGCATATTTTGCATTTTTATATTTCATGTTTTTTTTATTCTCCATGTTTTTACATTCGTATTAACTAACAGAACATGTCTCAGACACCAAGCTTACCACCGCAAGCTTTAGATACGCATCACCCTCACAACACTCGTGCAAAAAAGAAACAAATAGATGTCAGAATGGAAAAACTCGAGGAGAACATGGCAAGACTTCAAAAGGAATTGGAGGACAAGATGGCTCAGAACAGTCAACGTACCATGGAGTCCATAAAGAAAAGCACGGAGTCCCTAGTCGACCAAATCATGGCTAAGTTATCTGGTTTACAACAACAGACAAGTGCATCCGAAGAAGGTGCATCTGAGGGGATAACCATACCACCGACCCCACAAGTGGTTGCCTCATCCGGGACCTTACCTGGACCGCAAGGTGACTCATCTGCCGCTAGAGGGAAAGCTGTATCAGCGGCAAATTTACAGACTTCTGCGGTAAAGCCTGACAGTCATCTGGACGACTGCCCTATCCCAGATTTTGACGAGGAGGATAAGGCGAAGAAGATGGAAGAAAAGATCAGGATGTTAGAAGACCAAATGAAGATGGTTCAGGGAGACCATGATTATTATGGTGTTGATGCAATGGAACTAAGCTTGGTTCTCGATTTGGTGCTTCCACCAAAATTTAAGGTTCCTGAGTTTGAGAAGTTCGACGGGAACAGCTGCCCTTCGGCCCATAACACTATGTTCTGTCGGAAGATGACAGGGTACAGAGGAAATGACCAACTCCTGATCCATTGCTTTCAGGAGAGCCTGTCCGGTTCAGCTATTCGGTGGTACAACCAGCTTAGCCGAACTCATATCAAGACGTGGAAAGACTTAGCCAAGTCTTTCTTGGAGCAGTATAAGCATATCAACGATATGAGACCCGACTGGGTCATGTTACAAAGCCTAGAGAAGAAACACAATGAGAATTTCTGATAGTACGCACATAGATAAAGGGATTTATCTGTGCAAGTTCATCCACCCTTGGTTGAAAAGGAAACAAGAAAGCTGTTTGTATAGACCTTGAAGGCACCTTACTTCGGGCACTTGGTAGCAATCACGTCGGGAAATTTCTCAGATTTAGTCATGGCCGGTGAAATGATCGAGTTGGCCATTAAACAAGGAAAGATTGAGGGAGGAGACTCCAGTAAAAAACCTCCCATGAAAAACAAAGAGCGAGAGATCAATAATGTAAACACCTACAGCGTCAGCAAGGGGGTTACGATCTCAAGCTCAAATTCCACAGCAGCTGTACCATCCGGTACTTCTAGACAGAACCAGAGAGAACCAAGAAGGGAAAGGGAAAGAGAGCAGTTCGAACCCATTCCCATGACATATAAAGAATTATACCAACAGCTCTTTGACACTCATGCAGTGTCGCCTTATCCTATGAATCCAATAAATCCCCCTTACCCGAAATGGTATGACGAGAGCGCTCACTGCGAATACCATGGCGGTGTGCAGGGGCATTTGATTGAAAGTTGTCTCGCATTCAAGAGACTTGTCCAACGAATGCGTAACAAGAATTGGATCACTTTCAACTCCGGAGCACCAAACGTCGCCCAGAATCCCTTGCCCAATCATCAGGAGACAGGAATCAATGCCATTACTACTGAAGGGGGCAGGAGAATTAAATCGAGTGTTTTGGAAATTAAATCTCCTTTGGCTTGGGTATGGAGCCAAATGGTAAAGGCAGAATTTCTTGCACCATATCCAGATACGACAGAAAATGAAGATGGTAACCATTGTTGTTACCACAACAAAGAAGGGCATAAAGTGCAAGATTGCCCAAAGTTCAGATTGTTAGTCCAGCTCATGATGGACCAGAAAGAGCTGGAGTTTTACGAAGAAATTCAATATTCTTTGGAAGCAGATGTTTGTGCCACCGGAGAATCATCAGACAGAAGATTTGGTAGGGGTAGTCCTTTGATAATTACCCCTAAGGCAGGTATAACAGTAATAACACCAGCCAAGGTGGTAATCACAGCACCTCGGCCTTTTCAATACAAGGACAATCGGCAAATGCCATGGAAGTACGAATGCCAGGTGAGTACTTCCAAAGGATGCGATAGCAAAGTGGGGCAAAGACCACTTGAGCCATTCAAAGAAGATGTGCTAGTTGTCAATGAACCTATAAAGGAGGAAGAAGCTAAAGAGTTCCTCAAGATCTTGAAGTACAGTGAGTACAACATTGTAGAGCAGCTCTACAACTTACCTACACGTACTTCAATGCTAGCACTATTTTTAAGCTCGGAAGCACACCGAGAAGCGCTGTTGAATGTCCTTAATCAAACGTTCGTGCCACAAGACATACCAGTCAGCAAGATGGATCGACTGGTGAGCAATATTCAAGCTGATAATCTCATCTCATTTTCAGATGATGAGATTCCATCCGGAGGAAGAGGCCGAACAAAGGCGTTACACATTACTACCTACTGTAAGGGACACGCTTTACCAAGCGTCTTAATCGATAATGGTTCAGCCTTGAACGTGATGTCTTTGGTTATATTGAAGAGGCTACCAATAGATACCTCTCATATGAGAACTTGTCAGAATGTGGTCTGAGCATTTGATGGGACCAAAAGAGAGGTAATCGGAAAGATCGAGGTACCATTGACCATCGGACCAGCCACCTATGATGTTGAGTTCCTTGTGATGGATATCATGCCGTCCTATAGCTGTCTTTTGGGAAGGCCATGGATTCACCAAGCCGATGCAGTACCCTCCACGTTGCACCAAAAAGTTAAATTTGTTATTGACGGGGCCTTAGTAATTATCAATACTGAGGAAGATATCGTGGTAAGCGTGACCATGGAGGCCCCATACATCGAAGTAGACGAGGAAGCGGTAGAATGTTCATTCCGTTCCTTGGAATTTGTGAATGCCACATTCGTGGCGGAAGGAAAAAAGATTTCAAGACCCCGACTCTCCAAATGCATAAAGATGGAGATCAAGCAAACCCTAGGCCGAGGTGCCAGGACCGGGAGAGGTTTTGGGAAATATTTGCAAGGAAGGATTAATCCTATCCTTCTTGTTTCAAAATTAGACCAATTTGGGCTAGGTTTGCAGCCCAGTTATCATGAAAAGAGAAAGGAGATCCAAAAGAATCGGGAGAGAAGATTAGCCAGATTGACTGGAAACGAACTCCAATGGAAGCCTATGATATTCCCGCCTCTTTGTAGAACATTCAAGTCAGGTGGTTATGTGTTTGAAACCACTATATCCGAGTTAGAAGCGGCTCTGAAAGATCTGAACATCAATGCCATGACCACAGAAGATGTTGACAACGGAGATAGATCCGGGATATGCCCTCTGTCACCTGGGTTCGTGCCTAGCAGTTGGTCGGTGGAAGAACTACCTGAGGTTTACAAGAATCTTTCAGAGTAATATTCGAACTATCCCTATTTTCCTATACCCGGGGCAATAAGTGATCTTTTGTAAGGGTGAATAAACATTTTGTTTCAGTTTAATAAAAGATGTATTTTTCTTTTTCCATGGCAAACAAATTTTTCTTTTATTTTTGATTTCATTGTCTATCTCCTTCATTCCAGTACTTCATTTCCAGTTACTCTCAAAGTTAGTTCTTGACCATTCCGTGTGGGATATTATCCTCTCACACATGCACATTTTTCTCCTTACAGGTTCCCAGATAACGATAATGTAGGCACTGATGATCCGGATCCGGAGGTGGATTTTGAATCAACCATTTGTCTTGGGGAATTTGATGAATGCGATAATGAAGAGGAGTGCCACTTGCCTACCGAATTATTGAGAATGATAGAAAGAGAAGAAAAGCAAATACTGCCGCATGAGGAGCCGATCGAAATCTTAAATTTGGGCACTGAGGAGGATCGAAAGGAGGTTAAAATCGGCACAACTCTTTCGACTGAGGCAAGACAAAACCTGATAGTCTTACTTCAGGAGTACAGAGATGTGTTCGCGTGGTCGTATCAAGACATGCCAGGACTAGACACAGATATGGTAGTTCACAAACTGCCAATCAAACCAGAATTCAAACCTGTGCAGCAAAAACTGAGAAGAATGCGACCAGAAATGCTCCTTAAGATCAAGGAAGAAGTCAAGAAACAATTTGATGCCGGTTTTCTTCAAGTGGCCAAATATCCGGAGTGGGTGGCCAACATAGTGCCTGTGCCGAAGAATGACGGGAAAGTACGCATGTGTGTTGATTACCGGGACCTTAACAAGGCAAGTCCCAATGATAACTTTCCTCTGCCACACATAGACACTCTGGTGGACAATACAGTCGGGAACGCCTACTTTTCATTCATGGACGGATTTTCGGGGTACAATCAGATCAAGATGCATCCTGAAGACATGGAGAAGACCACTTTCGTCACAATTTGGGGAACTTTCTGTTACAAAGTGATGCCTTTCAGATTAAAGAATACTGGGGCAACATATCAGAGAGCTATGGTGACCCTGTTCCACGACATGATGCATAAAGAAATTGAGGTTTATGTCGACGACATGATTGTCAAGGCACAGACTGAGAATGAACATATCGAGAATTTGAGAAAGCTCTTCCAAAGATTGAGGAAATTCCAGTTATGGCTGAACCCTAGCAAGTGTACCTTCGGGGTGACATCCGGGAAGCTATTAGGCTTTGTAGTCAGCAGAAAAGGCATTGAGGTTGATCCTGATAAAGTTAAGGCTATCCAGAGTCTACCTCCACCACGAACACAAAAGAAGGTCCGAGGTTTTTTAGGAAGATTGAATTACATAGCTCAGTTTATATCTCAGTTAACCGACAAGTGTGATCCAATCTTTCGCCTTCTTCGAAAAAATAGCCCTGGAGCATGGGATGAAAACTGTCAGATTGCATTCAAGAAGGTAAAAGAGTACTTATCTCACACTCCTATCCTGATGTCCCCTATCCCAGGCAAACCTCTGTTCTTGAATCTCTCCATATTCGAGAACTCTATGGGGTGTGTCCTGGGTCAACATGATGAGTCTGGGAAGAAGGAAAGAGCCATCTATTATATAAGCAAGAAAATCACCAATGGCGAGGTCCGATATCCTCCTATTGAGAAGGTTTGTTGTGCTCTGGTCTGGGCTACAAAAAGACTCCGGCAATACATGTTGTATCACACTACTTGGCTGATTTCCAAGTTAGATCCATTAAAATACATGATGGGTATACCCGCTCTATCCGGAAGGTTAGCCCGATGGCAGATGCTTTTGTCTGAATTCGACATCGAATATGTGAGCCAAAAAGAGGTAAAAGGAAGTGCCATATCTTATTTTTTGGCAAGCAGAACTGGTGAGAGCTATGAGCCGTTGGACTTTGATTTCCCAGAAGAAGACTCGATGGCCATATCTTTAGAAGAAGCAGAGACTTCAACAGACAGTTCCTGGAGAATGCATTTCGATGGAGCATCAAATGCATTAGGACACGGCATCGGGGCAATCCTGATCTCTCCGGAAGAGAGTCATTACCCATTTACCAGCAGACTAAACTTTGATTGCACCAATAACATGGCAGAATATGAAGCATGTGTCTTGGGAATTCGGGCTGCACTGGGGCAAAATATAAAGACTTTGCGGGTGTATGGTGACTCAGCCTTAGTAATTTATCAGCTCTGAGGAGAATAGGAAACTAAGGATATAAAACTGTTAGAATACGGGAGACTAGTGCTGGATCTGCTCGAAGAGTTCGACGAAGTCACCTTCCACTACGTGCCTAGAGAAGAAAATCAGATGGTTGACGCTTTAGCTACCTTGGCAGCCGCATTCAAGGCTGGTGGGGAGTCTGAAATGATACCAATTAACATGCAGTCATATGAGTACCCAGCTCATTGTTACCAAATTGAAGAAGTGAAAGACACTAAGCCTTGGTACTACGACATTCTGCAGTATATCAAGCATCGGAGTTATAAAAAAAAAACACTGAAACCGAGAAGAGAACCCTTAGAAGGTTGGCAGCTGGATACGTCCTTGACGGAGAGGTTTTATACAAGAAGAGCCATAATCAAGTCCTGTTGAGGTGCGTCGATGCTGAAGAGGCAAAAATGATAGTGGAAGAAGTACATGATGGAGTTTGTGGAGCACATGCAAATGGACATATGATGTCAAGACAAATAATGAGATGTGGATATTTTTGGTCCACAATGGAAAGCGATTGCATCAACTATGCTAGAAGACGTCATAAATGTCAGATTTATGGAGACAAGATAAATGTTCCACCCCATCCGCTTCACGTAATGACGTCACCATGGCCTTTCTCTGCGTGGGGCATGGAAGTTATCAGGCAAATCCATCCGAAGGCTTCGAATGGTCACCGTTTCATTCTCGTGGCAATTGACTATTTCACGAAATGGGTAGAGGCTGCATCGTATGCCAGTGTCACTCAATCCACTATTTGCAAGTTTCTGAAGAAAGAAATTATATGTCGGTATGGTCTACCTGAAAGGATTATCACCGATAACGCAACAAACTTGAACAGCAAGATGATGAGTGCTGCTTGTGAACAATTTAACATAAAACATCACAATTCCACTGCTTATAGACCAAAGATGAACGGAGCAGTAGAAGCGGCAAACAAAAACATTAAAAAGATAGTGGAGAAAACGACTGAAACTTACAAAGACTGGCATGAGAAGTTGCCTTTTGCTTTGTTCGCCTATCGAACCTCGGTACGAACCTCGACTGGGGCAACTCCATTTTCACTAACTTATGGAATGGAAGTGGTGCTACCCATTGAAGTTGAGATTCCGTCTCTCCAGGTCTTGACAGAAGTCAAACTGGACGATGCAGAGTGGGTACAATCCAGATATGATCAGCTTAATCTGATAGATGAAAAAAGACTGAAAGCCATTCATCATGGTCAAATCTATCAGAAACGAATGATCCGGGCACATGACAAAAATGTGCGCCCGAGGATATTCCACGAAGGAGATCTAGTGTTAAAAAGAATTTGGCCAGTCCAGAAGGATTTCCGAGGAAAATGGACGCCAAATTGGGAAGGACCTTATGTCGTGAAAAAGGCTTTCTCCGGAGGAGCCCTCGTCCTGGCTGAAATGGACGGACCTAAACTGCCACATCCCATCAACTCGGACACAGTCAAGAAATACTTCGCTTAGGATGAAAACCTGAGAGGGTGTCCTAAGTCGGAAAAAAAAAGCGTTTAGGGTGAAAACCCGAAAGGGCGCCCTAAATTGGAAAAAAGAGAAAAAAGAGAAAAAGGAGAAAAGAGAGAAAAAAGAAAAGAAAATAAGGCGGGTTCAAGGTGAAAACCCGCAAAGGGCGTCTTGCAACCAAGGATGGGTACAAGTTGAAAACCCAGAAAGGGCGATTTGGATACTAACAGTGGAAACATCCCGGTACAAACTCAACAAATCGGAGAAATGCTATGCTTTCCTGAATGTTGTCGTATTTTCAAAGATCCTTTGGCAAAGGTTGCATGCAAGGTCACCAAACTGCTTTTCAGCTCAAAAGTGCTCACATTATCGAGATCTAAGAGATTCATTTACACATCATCGTGTATTCGTTTTGTAGAATGTTTGTCATATTTGTTCTTCTTCTCCCTTATGAATAAAGACAATCTTCCCTCTAATTCCTTTTTGAGCATCTTGAATTGGACTTAAATCTAATGATTTATTTATTTTTGTGAAAGATAATCGCATATTACTGTACAAAGATTCATTGAAAAGTACAGGTACCCGAAAGCCGATCAAGGCTTATGCACATACTTGAGATGGTCGAGAAGCATCTCCCAAATCAAAAATAGAATGTGCACACTAGATTTAAACATTTGAAGAATTCAAGATCAGGAATCAGAACTTCAAGATTTCAAAATCAAGAGTCAACAACGACAGGCCACCGGAGATCGAGATTTCTCTCCATAGCCCACAATAACATATGGTGCATATGCATTTTAGGCATACCTAAGAGCATGACATCCATAACATCGAATATATGCATATCTTTGCAGGTTTTACCTAGAGCCAATTTCAACTTCACAACGAAGGATATTGGACTCCAGATAACACAAGTTCAACTTCACGACGAAGGGACCGCTGGTTGTCAACAAACAATTTCCCAATTTCGGAGCCAATTTCAACTTCACAACGAAGGATATTGGACTCCAGACAACGCAAGTTCAACTTCACGACGAAGGGACCGCTGGTTGTCAACAAACAACTTCTCAATTTCAGAGCCAATTTCAACTTCACAACGAAGGATATTGGACTCCAGACAAAGCAAGTTCAACTTCACGACGAAGGGACCGCTGGTTGTCAACAAACAATTTCCCAATTTCGGACCCAATTTCAACTTCACAGCGAAGGATATTGGACTCCAGACAACCCAAGTTCAACTTCACGACGAAGGGACCGCTGGTTGTCAACAAACAACTTCTCAATTTCAGAGCCAATTTCAACTTCACAACGAAGGATATTGGACTCCAGACAACGCAAGTTCAACTTCACGATGAAGGGACCGCTGGTTGTCAACAAACAACTTCCCAATTTCAGAGCCAAATTTAACTTCACAGCGAAGGATATTGGACTCGAGACAACGTAAGTTCAACTTCACGACGAAGGGACCGCTGGTTGTCAACAAACAACTTCTCAATTTCAGAGCCAATTTCAACTTCACAACGAAGGATATTGGACTCCAGACAACGCAAGTTCAACTTCACGACGAAGGGACTGCTGGTTGTCAACAAACAACTTCCCAATTTCAGAGCCAATTTTAACTTCACAGCGAAGGATATTGGACTCGAGACAACGTAAGTTCAACTTCACGACGAAGGGACCGCTGGTTGTCAACAAACAACTTCTCAATTTCAGAGCCAATTTCAACTTCACAACGAAGGATATTGGACTCCAGACAACGCAAGTTCAACTTCACGACGAAGGGACCGCTGGTTGTCAACAAACAACTTCCCAATTTCAGAGCCAATTTTAACTTCACAGCGGAGGATATTGGACTCGGAATAGTACTTGGATTTCAACTTCACGACGAAGGATATCCAATTCTCAGGTTCAACTTCACGACGAAGGGGCCATATACAATTCCAACTTCACAAACAGATTGACCCAACTTCACGATGAAGGAGTCATCTGTAACACCACAACACCAAAGTCTTCCGGTCAAGTTTCACCTTCACGATGAAGTATCTTGAGCCAAAAGACGATCCAGAGACCACTCATCAAGTGCTTTGAGTCCGATTTGAACTTCACAACGAAGGATATCATGCTCAGAAGCTACCAGTTCAACTCAACCTCACGACGAGGGAGTCATTTTGTGATTCAATTCGAATTAACAGATCAGCGATTACACTAGACGAAATTTGTGTCTTTAATCTTTGCTCTATTTTCGTTACACGATAATGAGCAAAGAGGGGCAGCTGTAGACACAATATTTTCGTCCCATATGTCATGCCTTTATAATATATTATATTAAACATATATTATATATTATATTAATTATTTTTTTTGTTTTGTTACACATTTCAGGTCCAAAACATTGGCCCACCATGCGAAACCCACAAACCGGTCCAACTAGGGTTTTGAAACCCTAGCTTTCTTCATAATGTTTCAGCGCCATTTTTGTGGTCAACCGAACATCTCCAGCTAACGCCTCACGCCAGCCGCTCGCCGTTCTTCACGCATCAACGCCGGATTTCTCGGAAACCAACAGAAACAATCAAGGAGCATTAGAGTTCTAAACCGAATAGGACTCTAAAAACAACTTATTTTTGTAACTATAAATTACATGCACACACACACAAGTGAGGGGAGGAGGAGAAAACAGAGGGTTGTACACAAAAAAAAGGCATTTGTAAATCGCAAAGGAGCATCAATAAAAGGTATTTTTACCTCGTTTCATTTCGGCTGCTGGGTGTAATCGGCTTCGGCCTTCGTTGTTTCTCACTGCGCTTTTCCGTTCGTTTCAAAAAACCTCATAAGCGGAGATTTGGCCGAGGATCCAAGGGGGAAAAACCGGGATCTTTCTTTTAGATCTACCCCCGAGGCCTAATTTTTTGAAAAAATGGTTTTGATATTCGAAAAGGGGAGAAGAAAGACTTTCGGAAAAATCAAATTTTTTTAAGGTTTGGCGCCGATGAACGGCAGCCAGCGAGGTGGCTACGGTGGGTGTTTTCTGGAAAACGGGGCCTGTGTTCTTCACTTGGAAGAATAGCCCAAAGAATTTAGAAAGGGGGAGGGTCTCGGCTATTGAAGAAGAGAGAATAAAATTTTTTAAAAACAAATTTAACTTAAATACATGGCCCGTTTAGACCGTGGCCCGATCCGCTCCATGCAATGGATCCGCGTGTTTCTTTTCAAAAGAGGGTTACGATTCATTTTTCCGTTCAATTTGGTCCCTTCACGTTTTTCCCCCCTCTTATTTTTATTTAAATAATGCACTTATTATTATCTATAGTCAACCATATATTTTTATTATTTATTATTCTTATTTTTTATTATTTGTTATTATTGTTACTTCTTTCAATATTTTAATTTAAATATATATATATATCACTATTATATTTTATCAGTATGTACGTATATTCTTTTATTATATTATACTTTTTTTCCTTACTTTTATTTATTTAGTTAGTATGTATATATTTATTTTATTATTATTTTTTCTATCTAATATTTTATATGTATATATTTTTATTATTTTTACTTTATTACATATTATATATATATATATATATTCTACACACATTTATTATATACGTTTTTTCCCTTACCCTTTTTTTTATACATTTCTTTTCTTTATTTTATATTACTTCCTTTATTCCATTCATTTTTGTACTTTCTTCATTATTTATTTCCATTTTATCTAACATGTTACATGACCTTTTTAAGGATGATTTCACATAAATCTAAGGTAAGCAGTTTGGATTGTAATTTTACCTTTGAATTTAAACTTTTGACTTTCGTACTTAAAGATAACTGGAAATTACGTAGTACCGAAAGGGCGGTTCAAGGGTGCTAATCCTTCCTTGACCGTAACCGACTCCCGAATCCGACACATCTTTGGTAAGATGCAGATCAGGTAATAAATAAGGTACCCGATTAACCTATTTATTTTTTAAATAAATGATCGGTGGCGACTCCAACCCAATTCATTTAATCTAAGTCGAAGCCCGATTCCGTCAAAAGACCATCAATTTTTTAACGGAAAAAGACGAGTTTGGAACATAAAAATAGTTAGGTGACTATTTTGTAACTTTTAATAGTCGATGGACTATTTTGTAACTTTTAATAGTTAGGGAACTAAACAAAATAGTGTCCTATAATTGGAGGATCATGTATGTATTTTACTTTTTTTTTGTTTTGAATGATTAATGTATAAGTTTCGAACTTTAATATGTATTAAATATCATAAGTAGGTTTGTAATTAATATTTTAATATATATTTTTTATGATGATTAATTTTTCTTATAATAATTATTCGGACACATATTATTTATATTTACAATTACTTATAACTTAAAAGATTTAAATCACATGTCATATAATTAATGAAATTAATCTAAATTGAATTTAGTTTAATAAATTTGATTTATCCATTATTTAACTTTTAATATATATAACTTTTTCATTAATTTAAGAATAAATTTAAAAAAAATGTAATTTGATTTTATTTGATAACTTAATAAAAATTTCAATTGAATCACTTGAATATATTTGATTATTCTTCTAACCAAATTTAATAAGATATTTAATAATACAATTTAAGTTATTTTATTTTCTGTTTTCTCGAAGGCCTTTATGTTGCATGGAATCACGGCTTTGAACGTGTCAAATGTAAAATTGATTGTGCTGAAACTCATAAGTTTATCTCCTCCATTTACTCCCACACTAGCCCCATGGCCCTTGTTCGTGCGATCTCAAACATGTCTTCTAACATATGGATGGTTGACTTTGTTCTAATTCGTCGTGAAGCAGATTTTGTCGCTGACTCTATTGCTAAAGTGGCCCCTAGCCTTGATGGTTTCTTACGCATCCTTCCGACTCCTCCCCACATCACTAATTGTTTACATAGTGACATTCATGGTCCTTATCTAAGGCACTAACCTCCTTGTAATGGCCTTCAGCCTCCTCTTTGTTCAGATTTTTTTTCTTACTCCAAACATTTGTTACAATATATAAAATAAAAAATTACGCCTTTTGTTGAAACTATTTTGTGATAATTTAAGTATGTTATACATTTATAAAATCTATCATATAGATGGAGTCGTCATCAATCATTTTAAGCTAGATACGATTGAGTACTCGTAAATTGTGGATTGTGTCTAAAATCAAAACCAAAATCAAAGTCAAGACTTATTAGAAGTGAAGAAAATTGGAGCACCCGATGTCGCTCAAACTTGATATATTTTCAAAAGTCATATATTGTTTCATTTTAAGAAGTTGGAATAAAAAAGACTCTTTTGTTAGCAATGCAAATTATAATAAATAAAAATAATGTATAAAATAAATAAGACAAACAAAAATAATAATGAGATAAACAAACAAACAATAAAAAATATACAAAAACATGTTATGACTAAATTGACAAAAATGAAAATCAATTGGGCTAAAATAACATTGGTTAATGCAAAATTAGGGCTACATTACAACTTAATACTAAGGATGGGTTGAAAGAGTAACTTAGCCAAAAGATCAGAAGGGTTGGGTCGCAGGTTGAAAAATGGGTTAAATGTTCAAAATGGTGACATTTTGGGGGTCTGATTAGTCATCCTAAATTGGATCATTTTGGAAGGGTTCAAATATCATATTTTATCCTTTTTCTCCCCATTTTCTCTCTCTTTCTTTTTCTGCTCTATGTCTTCTCTATAAGGCCGACAGAAATTAACGTCTATGTCGTCACTACTCATTCAGTTATTACTGTGCATCGCCAGTCATCGTTGATGGTGAAATTATCATAAAATTACATGGGCAACCTATGTAATCCTCTGTATCCAACCAAGATGATCCGAATCAAATATTAGATGCCAAATTAATCACAAGAGTGACTTATATACAAATTTAAAATTTAGGGGTTCATTAAAAATCCTAATATGTATTTTTTTTTTGTAAAGGAACGAAGAAACCAAGATTACATTTTATTTAGCTACTGTTATCAGCATGCTGCAGCTCACAAACCTCCAATGGTAGGTTGTTAAATTGGAGAACATCGAAGCCATCTGAGGTGGCTTGTTTAGCCAATTTATCGGCTACCTTATTTCCGTCACATCGCACTTGCCGAAGTTTGATAACCCATTGTTATCGACACAATTCACGAATATCCAAAAGGATGGTGGGGAACCCTTGTCGAATTGCCACCTCTTGTATGAACGAATCGCCTCCTTACTATCGGACTCTACCAACCGTCTAAAATCTAGATCTCATGCCATTAGCATGCCAACATAAATTCCCCATAATTTCTACCTCCAAGACCGAGCGTACTCCAATAAAATTTGAAAAATCAACTAGCCAACTAGTTATTTGGTCACATATCACACCACCACACGAAGGTCGACTATCCATTTCAGTCTGGGCACCATCAGTGTTTAACTTGACCCATGTAACACCCAATCCGATCGGACCTGAAATTCGGAAGATTTGGATTCTACACGGGACCACCGAAGCAATTAACCATTTTTTTTGAAACACATAACTCATATTAGCATAAACCATTCATAAATTAAAACGTAACATTTAAGTTTTACAAACGAGGAGCTCCCAAAATAATATCTCCAAATAAAATATTAGAGTTTACCAAAAGAGTTACGACTCAATTACACATAAGGTCTAGAAATACATGCCCACTAAAATAACCAAGACATAATTTGAAGCTCGATGAAATCTAGAATCTACAATCTGGTGATAAGCTCCTTGAACTGGAACCTAAGAAACTGCGAACGGAAACAATTTGGAACGTTGAGCTATGCGCTTAGTGCCACACAAATAACTCCACTATACTACATGCATCCATTAAATGAGTATGCTAGAAAGTATAATTATAAATAAACAGAATGCATCAAGCACGGGTCACTACACAACATCATGTACTTTTAGAACTACGAAGCATAAACATTGCCATCGAATAACTAAAGTACCTTAGAACAAATACGGAAGTGCATTTGCACTAATACTAAAGTGCCTTGGCACTGTAAAAAATGTATCCAAATGTCTCACAAACATATATATTAGACGGTCGCTATACATTCAAGTATATTGGGTGTCTTCGTCGTTTCTCGAGTGTCAAACAAAGACATCAATCTTATGCATTATCTTTTCATAGTGTTTTCATGCTTATCATAGAACATTAAGGGGTTATCACTTTCAAGCTTATTAGGGCTATTATGTGGGTTCTAAACTCCTTCCCCAGCAATTAACCGAAAATCATGCTTTTTGCCTAACTTAAAACGTTGGTATCGAGATCATATCAGTATCGATACCGTCACATGAGTATTTGTACCCATCCTTGGTACCAGTACCAAAATTGGTCTCTGGAATCTGAGAAGGTTTTAAAGTATCAGTACCTCTAGTGATGGTCTTGATACTACTTTATCGATTGGTATCGATACTACCCAAGTATCGATACCAAAATGGGTCTTTGGAATTTGGCAACCTAATCGATGGTATTGATACACTAACCTCGGTATCAGTACCTCAAGAACATTATCAATACCCTTTGATAGAGTACTGATACTACTGACCAAAATCTCTTGACTTCGATTTTCTTATACGAACAATATCGATACTGTTATTACAATATTGACACCTTAAACCCAGATAACTCTATTTTCTCATGAGTAAAACTCTTACCTACAACCAAAAATCCTTCCTAAAGTCCTCGAATGCTATTTAAAGCTTATGGGAATTTAAGGAGATCATAATATATCATTTTAGTGCATACTAAACATCAAAATACTCCATTTCCCTCATGAATCATAAACAACCCATTTTCACCCATACAGAGAACAAGCAAGCAATTCACTTCTAATGACTCTACAAGTGGTATAAGAGAGTTAAAGTGTGTTACCTTACTACAGCTGATGGAAAACGTCCACAAGGGTTACCCAAGCACCAACATCTTCTTTCTCTTGCCCTTGAAGCTTTCTCCAACTTCTCTCACTTCACCAAAAGCAATAAAGAGGATTACTAACTTACTTAAAGACATTAAGTGAGTAGAAATATGATTATAAACTCTTAGGGATGGATTTGGAACATCCTAAAGATCTAAAACCTAAAAACTCTCTAAAACCCCCCATCTTGACCACCATGGTCAAACCTTAAGATGGTGATCTTGAATTGAAGCTCTACGGGAGGAGATTAAGGATCTTACCTTCACAATTTGGACTACGGCATGTAGACATTAAAGGTGCTTCCTTTGCTCTAGCCACTAAGAAGATAATGATGAAGCTTTGAGAGGAAGAAGAAGACAAGGTAAAGGGGAAAATCAGCTTTCCCAGCAATTGACATTACCCAAATTTTAATGTTTTCAGCCTTTCAAAACTTTGAGGGTTAATTACTACCCTAGTTCTTCCTCCTTTGGTCATAATTTAAAAATGCCACTTTTCTAATCTTTTGGGCTCAACCCAAGCCCAAAACCAAGTCATTCATAACCCAAATGTCCCACAAGGCCTTACTATGGCACCGAAGCCCAAAATATTTACCTGAGATTTCTTACCTAGTTTTTGGGATGTTACAAACTATCCCAACAGAGGAAGCAACCCGAAATTGAGACTGACCCCTATCAAAGATCCCATGCAACTAAAAGTACCTGCTCCATCGATAGCATGATGAATGACCTTCAAAAGATTCCGACTTCGCTCAAAACTTGATATACCAAAATCCACCAGATTTTTGAAGGCCATAGCATTTCTGAAGAGCCAAAGGATCCAAATAATTGCACACAAAAAATCTTACTCCCTTGAATCAATCGTGAAATACTATAGGTTCGTAATATTCAAACCAATCCAACCACAAATATCTATGCTAAGAAAATCTTCCAATTTTTCCCTTTTAATCAATATCAACCAAATAGAATATGCAGTAGGACCTAATCGAAACATGTGATTAATGTCTTCCACATATGCAGAACATATCAAATAGTTACTATCTGTGGTGAAGTGCCACTACACTCTCTCATCATTGGTCATCAACTTACCACAACATACCAACCACATAAATATCTTAATGTGTTGTACCCTCCGGAAACGATGAATCTGTTTCCAAAGGTAGTCTACGACTATCTCAGACATATTACTTTGAATTTCATATGTCACTTTCATTAAGAAGTTGCAATCCTCTCGACCCAAATACTCCATTGTATTCTCATAAGTGAACACTTTGCCCCCTTCATAGCATTAATGTGTAATAAAATCGATCATGGAAGCAAATGTTGGAAGAGTTACGAATGCCAATTATCTTCATAATCCACCATGTCTGCCACTCAAACACTTCCAATAATAGGAGCAGCATGCAGTAGCACATAATTAATTAGAGGAATATCATTCGAGACCAAATCATCAAGCCAAAAATGCATCCCTCTCATTACCAATATTCCAACATATATTATTACATACATCACTCCAAACAATGCCCAGCTCTTTCCATAGCGTCGAAAAACTACCACGGTATAATGTTGTCGGTGTACCATCATCGCATTTATATTTGGCGCAAAACGAACCCACAAGGCTCATTTATTAGCTACTAAATTGAAAGCCAACTTCATGAGAAACACCTCATTTTTAGTACTCATCGTTCAAAATTTGAGACCTCATTGCGAAATTGACTGACAAACATCTTCCCAACGAACTAGATGGACAACCCTATTATCTGGTGAAATCCCTTATATGAAGCATCGAGTTAGTCATTCCAACTCTACACATATTCACTTAGGAAGGACTGTCGTTTGCATCGTATATGATGGAATTGCTGATAAGACTACTTTAGCGAGCGTAATTCTCCCCGCAAGTGAAAGCTTTTCGCCTTCCACCCACTCAATCTCTTCTGAACTATTTGCACTAAGTATTCATATGATGCAACATTTACCCTTAAATGAAGAATGAGAACACCCAAATGTTTTTCGAGATCCAAAACCTTTACAAAGTCAAAGGTCGAGCTTATCTGTAAGCATAAATCCAAAGGCATATTCTTTGAGAAGAACATAGTAGTCTTTGCAATGCTCACTTTAAATCCAGAATCCGTGCAAAGTTATAAAAAATGTCTTTTATTACTGTTAACTGATCAAATGAAGCTTCCGCAAACAATATCATATCGTTTGTAAAAAAAAGATGAGAAATTTTCAGACACCGTTTAGAAGATCTAAAGGTCTGCCATTGTGACTAATAACTTTTATCAGAATCCTCTGAATAAGTCGTTCCATACACAAAAGAAAAAGATACGAGGAGATTGGGTCTTCTTGACGGATGTCCCTTGATGGTTTGAAGGAATCTGACATCGAACCATTCTAGAGAATTTGCGTTGAAAGTGAAGATACACAATGAATGATAAGATGTCATAGTGAATCTAGAATCCTGATATCCTAAAGCGTATCACCAATAAGTCCCCATTCTAACTGATCATACGCCTTCTTCAAGTTAATCTTAATAACCATCTAACCATGCTTCCTAGTTTTCCTCCGCACTGTATGAACAATATCCTGAGTAATGATAATATTGTCAGTAATTGAGCGTCCAAAGACAAAACTAGTCTGGTTCTCTATGACCCATCTCGGAAGTAACAGTTTCAGCCTATTAATAGTAATCCTAGTGAAAACTTTATAGATTATCGTACATAGAATAACTGGATGGAATTGACTCATCCATTATGAAGTGGAAACTTTAAGGAGAGGAACAAGCAAAGTTTTATTCAAATGATTTGGTAAAATGCCATCGACAAAGATTCTCTCGACACAATCGCACACCGAGTAACCCATTATGTTCCAATTCTTTTGAAAGAAACCAACGTGTAACCAATCAACTCTAGGTTTTTAATAGGCCTCTTATAAAAAACAGCATCCTCAATTTCCAATTCTGAAACCGGGGCTGCCAAGTTATTGAGTTCGACCTGATTAGCTTTCGGAAACAAACCAAAAGTCCCATAATGATGGCTAGTAATATCATCACTCGAGAAGAGGGAATGATCCATACCCATCATCTCATTCGGATTAGTGCACTAGGTACCATAGACTCATTTTAAATCTGTGATTTTATTCGCACTATGCCTAGAAAGAGTGGGGACATGATAAAATATAGTATTTAGGTCTCCCTCTATGACCTAATGCACGCAAGCCTTTCACCTCCATAATTTATCCTCTCGTTCGATTACATTTTCAAGTTCAACTCACAAGTTGTGTCCCAAATCGAAAAGGAAATTGGAGTGACCTGAATGAAGTTCCCTCTCTATACCTCTCAACCGTGATAATAAAACATTATTCTTCCTGATATTTCCAAAGACCACCTTGTTCCAATTTGTCGTTTCTTCTAGGAAGAAGTCAATATTAGTTTCAATAGCTGCATCTCTCTTCTAAACAGACCCTAGAAAATCTCGGAACTTGGGATGATATTTCCATATTTTCATAAGTCGAAAAGGCCTCATTTGATCCCCGACTATAGGGCGCTGCTTTGTTGAGTCCTCCGATTATTAAAAGTTACAAAATGGTCATCCGACTATTAATATGTCCAAACTCATCATTTTTCGTTAAAATAATTAGTTACGATCTCAGCTGAGCGTTAAATTATTAACTGAGATATGATATTTAAGCTATATTTTGTGTATCGACACTCCATTTACATGATGTCATCGAGCTACTGCTTGAAACATTATGTCGTCGAGCTAGTGTTTAAAACAACGATAGTGCTAGTAGACATCATTAAAATATAATTTTATCATATTCTAATCAGTAGGTTAACATCGAGCTCAGACGACCGTCAAAGTTTTAAGGGAAAAAGACGATTTTGGAACATATGAATAGTTAGGTGACTATTTTATAATTTTTAATAGTTGAGGGACTCAAAAAAATAACACCCTATAATCGAGGGACTATTTTATAACTTTTAATAGTCAAAAGACTCAACAAAGTTTTACCCTATAGTTGGAGGACCATTTATGTACTTTTACCCTATTATTTTTTAGGTTTTGAATGATCAATGTATAAGGGAAAATTTTTGCAATAATGTTACTGAAACAAATATTTTTTAAGATAATGCAGTCAACGGATTATTTGTTGGAATATGGCGAATGCTATAGCTGTAGGGGAGAGTCGCATGGTAGTTCGACAACCTATCTTGGACGCCATGATAGCAGTGCATCTTCAAGGTTGAAAGACGGAGTTGCATTGTGTTCAACGCGTTGTTGAAAGTCACATGACTTTCCATGCGTCTCCCATACAATGAGTCAGTGTACGTGAAGCTCGCATTTGAAGCCTTCTAATGGAAGTCTGCTCCCTGCATGGGAGTAGTAATGCAACAATAATTCACAGCTTGTTGTTTAAGAAAGAAGGGTGTAACCGGGTATGAATTGAGAAACGAGAGGAGAAGACATAAGAAATAAGAGAAGAAAGAAAGGAAAAGAAGAAAGAAATACGAAGGTAGTTTTTAATTTTTTGTTGTTGTTTAAATTAGTTATTTAGTTAGTTTAGATTAAATTAAATTATTTTTCTTTAAATTATTGTTGTTTAAAAATTATTTTTTTAGATTCGTTCAAATGACAGAACAAAATCAACTATTGAGACTTGACAATCAACATATTTCTAGTCATTTGGGAATAATGGCGTTATTATTATTTAATAGAATAATATATTTTTATTTTTAACAAATTATTATTAATAAATGCTAGAAGTTTATTTTACGATTAATTGATTAATTTCATGAATTAATTAATCGTAGGAAGACAAGCAGCAAGTCCTCTGTCATCAACTCAATATTTGTGATAAGCAACACCCTTCAATTGAAGATAACTTGCAAAAGGATGATTTTACTATGTAACATTTGTTCAAGAGTACAAGTTGATCCTGAGTTTGAGGTTGGAGACCAGAAACACATTCATTTCATTTTCCGTGTGGAGAATACACGATAACTCTGAAGGATGTGACCATGCAACTCTAGGTCCCAACAAATGGGATGCCAGTGGTGCTGAAAAATGACTACTGTTGACAGTAGTTTTCGTCCGAGTGACATTTATATTATATATTATTATTAAATAATATTATAAAGCCCGAAGGCCCGGTTACAAAGTAGGCTCATAGGCCTATGTTACAACCAAGCCCAGAACCGTCCAGGCCCAACAATCCTAGTAGGTCCAAGGAGCCTGAACCCAGCAGCTAGGGTTTCCATCAGCATCTCCAACCGTCAGAAGCTCTCCACCGCATGATCAGAAAGAGATCCAAGGGTCAACAAGGCACCAGCAAAACCCTAGGGTACTCATTGTAACCCTAGGGCCTATTTTGGCCACTGCCTCCAGTAGCTCCAACTGAAGAGTGCCACGCCTCCACCGCCTCTCCAGATCCCTCCCGAAGATTCCAGAAGATCAACGAGAACCGCACAACACACTGGTCTACGGTGAGTCACCACCATAGGTCCGGTGACTCACCGGATTTCCTCATCATTACAAAGGATCTCTGAAGGCTATAAATAGCCTGATCCTGCAAGGAAACAAAAAAAATAAAACAACGACAAAAACAGCAAAAAAGAAGAAGAGAGGCACAACAAGCAACAGTAACAGCGACGAAAACAACGAAAATAAGAGTCTAAGAAGCTTACCCAACCGCCGAAGTTTCAACGTCGTCAGAATCACCGTGAAATCGAAGGTAAAGCCTTCGGTATTTTTTAGATCTAGGATAATCTAAAGGCTTTTAGGCAGATTAGAGGTCGGATTTGGAGCAAGGGGAAATAAATCTTCATTTTGATAGGGTTTGGTGTTTTCCGATCACCGTGGATGGTGGGCGGTGGTTGCGGGTTGCGGTGGCACTCGACGGTCGGCCAATGGCCATTTTTACTTCCGGTGAGGTTTTTAGAGAGAACTGAGAGAGTTCTCTCGTTTAGAGAGAGAGAGAGGAAAAGAGAGAAATGGGAGAGTTTGCCCTTAAAGGGCCGCAATAGTGGGCATTTATACCCTCTCCCATACGACGTCGTTTTGGAAGAGGGGCTTCTGTGTAATTTAGTCGTGGGCAAACTACATCCGTAGCCACTCCAGATATGTAAACCTTTCATTTTGGTCCCGAAGACAGGTTCTTACATTTTTAATTTGTTTTTTTTTACTTTATTTAATTTTATTATAGTCCTATTTGTATATTTATATATAATTTAGGGTAAAATAATGTTTAGTCCATAAATATTAATAAGTTTATATTTTGACCTATATAGTAATTTAGGAAAAATTGCATAATTAGCATGCAACTTTAATATCATTTTAAATTAGGTTATTTAATTTTATTACTTTATGTTTTAATCATTAATTATTATTATATGATTAATTATTATTAGTATTTATACTTTAGGATTATTATCTTACATAACTTATAATTTGATCTATGTAATATAATTTTATAATAGGATTAATAATATTATTTAGTATTTATATTAAGTTTAAATCCAAAGAGCAAAATTATAATTTATTGCAAAAAGACATTAATTAATAAATATCGGTACCAATTTTGGGTGTTATGGGGGTGCTAATCCTTCCCCATACGTAACCGACTCCCGAACTCATTTTTCTGGTAAGCAGACCCGAGTTGTATTATTTTAATATTATTATTATTAGGAATTTTATTAAAATAATATGACATTTTGGTGACCAATCTCACCAAATTAAAAGATTGGTGGCGACTCTACAACTTGGTGTTTCACCTGATTCAAGGAAGATAAACACTTACTTTTTCGAGACTAGTTATAGTCTTTGAGGTATACTATTTGCACTCTCCGTCGTCGGGCAGAGAAACGTCTCGACAGCTTGGCGACTCTGTTGGAGATTTTAAAAGAGAGTACAGTCACCAATTTATTAATATTTGTCTTTGCAGTAAATAATAAATTTGTTTTAATTTTGTTATAATTATTTTTATTATTTTACTAACTTTTGTTTTTTTATGTGTGTACAGATTTAATTAAAGTTATTAGAATAGAGTAATAGGGTGTATATTACTTTATTTCTTTTAATGCTCTTTCTCACCCATTGTGCACTGCATTCCTGGCATGAGCTAAAACCCCGCTCTTATCCTATTTAGTTTGAATGAGAAACTACTCCCTCGTGTGGTTTTCACCTTCGTATGGGATAGGGGACAATTTTTTGAGCTCACACCTTATGTTCCTCGTGTGGTCTTCACCTCCGTATAGACATAAGAAAGTGTATTCCTTCGAATTGAACTTAATCCGAAAGTCTGTAATGGACCAGGATTGAGGGCTTGATAGTCTAAGGGGACACCAACAAAGGACAATTCGTTGACCCTTTGACCCTAGAGCCAAAACCCAGAATATAATAAACCTAGGACAAGTCTAGGCAGAACCTAACCCGAATAAGTCTTATAAGATTAAGCACACAAGGGAAATCATGTTGAGTCTTTTCTTTTATTTAGTATTATTTTATTTTTTGAATAAATGCATGTGAACTAGAAATCACGCGGTTATGTTTATTTTTCCAAACAAAGCATGGAACTAGAAAGCATGAGGTTGAGATATTCTTTTTAACTGGTTTTTGTACTTTTGTCTGTTCTGAAGGTATATTAATTTTTATGTTTGCATTTGAATAATCATGACATACTTAAGAGTGTGAATTCAAGAGTGATTATCAGAATCAAAGGTTTTCATTATGAACAAAGGGTTTCATGATCAAGTAAACTGTAAAGCAGCCAAAAATGATATCTTGAGGAAGCTTTTAAAATCATGGAGGGGTATGCACATAAAAATCCTGATAGATTGGTACTGAAAGCATTTTATGGTAAGAGCATCAATAGAAGCAGTCACAAGGGAGAGAGTTTTTATGAAGCTCAAGCCCATTT
This sequence comes from Hibiscus syriacus, assembly GCF_006381635.1. NCBI lineage: Eukaryota > Viridiplantae > Streptophyta > Magnoliopsida > Malvales > Malvaceae > Hibiscus > Hibiscus syriacus. The sequence goes on along the minus strand of NW_024063086.1, from coordinate 2,411,380 downwards.
TTGGAAAGAAGAAAACAAGAAATTGAGCACAAAGGTCGAAGCCATGCTTAATGATTTTCAAAAAGTCAAACCTTCAAAGATGTTGGACTTGGAAATACTTTAGAAGAATGGATAATAGGATTCATTAAACTGAAGAGTGATGTTGATCATTGGAAAAGATACATGAAGACCAAACAAAGAAATTCTCATATGACTTTCAAATTGCTGAAGAAATATAAAATGCAACCATCACCAATTTGGAAAAGTGTCAAGCTGAAAACCAGATATTGAAAAAGGACATAGATAACATGGAAACTCCATATCTGATTCATCAAAGCGAGATTGATGTTGAATTAAAATCTACTAGAGCTAAAAATCACACATTGATAAAGATGGTGGATGATTATGAAGATATAGCACAAGAAATTCTTGAACACCGGGGCTCTCTTATAAGAGAAAATGAGTAATTTTGCCTAAAAATTCAGAAGATGGCAGGTGAGATTCAAGGAAAAGAAGATGACATAAAGAAAGCCGCTGCCTAAGCAAGCAAGGTAGCTCACAAGCTGGTAAACTTAGCCGGTTTTACAAGGGAACTGAAGCAGGATGACAATTTGATTTTGGAGCATAAATGGAAATTAACTTGCCTTTTTAAGGAAATAGAGAAATTACGGGGAAAAGCTATCCTTATATGTAATGATCTTTTGATGTACTAAAAATTCTCTTTTGTGTTTAATGGAAGCTGTTTTAAGATGATCACTCTTGAATTACACCCTTTACATACATACATACATACATACATACATACATACATACATACATACATACATATTTATATTTACATTCATGTTCCACATAGTATGATAACGTGTGTCAATCACAAAGACTTGGGAGTAATTAGTAAAGGATTTTGAAATCAGGAATTTTGAAAGCACATCCAAGAATCAAGATAGGTCTTTAAAGGATTAAAAACAATGAATGAAATATTTTCTCGAGTTGGAAAGATTGAAAGAATCCAAGAACAACTTGTAGAAATCCAACGAGAAATGCTTAAAGAAACAAGAATGTTCAAAGCTGAGTCCAGGGAACAGATGAACAATATGAGGAGTATGATGCTTACTCTACTATATGGGGAGAAAATGTTAGAAGATCCTATTGAGCGTGAGAAAATGAAAGCCTTGGGAAAAAGTCTGGATTTTAATGATGCTATGATAATCGATGACCAAGAACCTATCAAGGAACTCAAAAATCCAATTCATCTTCACGGATCAGGAAATATGACAGAAGACATGGAAATTGAAGTTGGTTCAAAGAAGAGAAATATGGAACATGTCCCATTTAAAAATGATAAAAAAGGTAAGAAGGAAAAGAGGATGACACATCTCATTCCAATTACAATCTCATATTCAGAGTTGTTACCCTTTCTCTTTAAAACTGGTCTTGTGACACCTATTCCTCATAGTACTTATTTGCATCCAAATTGGAAAAATGTCAATAATCCATGCAAGTATCATTCTGGAGATTTCGGTCATCCTACAGAAAATTGCATAATGTTGAAATTAAAAGTTCAAGACCTTATGATAGAAGGGTTGTTATGTTTCGAAAATGGGAAACCTAAGCTCCTCAGGAACTTAAAGCTGATTGAAAAAGAGAAATCTTTAAATCACCATTTCTCTCAGGAAAACAAACATTTTCAAGAAAACAATAATAAGGAGACAATGATATCAAGAGAATTTCTATCCTGTTTTCCTTCGGTCTCATGCAACAAGTTATATGCCAAATTACATGAAGACCAACTTATTGCCCCATGTTTAGCTAAACCTTTAATACCTCCTTACCCAAGATGGTATAATAAAAAGGTCTTTTGTGAGTATCATGCTGGAATTCGAGGACACTCCATTAGAAATTGTGGCAACTTCAAACGACAAGTTCAATACTTGTTAAATCATGGATTTATAGAAATGGATGTTAACAGTCAATCCATTTTGATCAAACATCTGGGAGTCAACCCCCATAATAAAGTTAATAGTGTTAGAACAAATGGAGGAAAAGGAAAAGCCAAGGAAGATGAAGTATGTATGGCTAATTTAACTCTAGATACTTCTCTAAATCTAAAAGATGATGAAAAAATGAGAAAGGAAAAAGAAAAAGGAAATGTAATTCGAGACTAGCCTACATGTTTAAAAAGAAATGAGGCGGATACAACCTTGGAGACACCTATGTCAAGTTTTCTGAAATAAAGAGAAACAAGGGGCAATTTAAAGAATTTAGTTAATGCTACACCAATCACAACTTTAAGGAGCATCCAGAACTAGGATACAATGACCAAAGAGATTGATTATGAAATTCAAACTAAGCCCAATTACCAGTAAGGAAAGATGATGATAAGATTTGATCAAGAGATATATGAGGAAAAAGAAGAAGTGTGTATATCTAAAATATTATCCAAAGAAGCTACCCAAAAAATGATCAAGAAATGGGGGAAAATATCGACAAAGATCCTGGTCTGATTATACACCCCACATCCAAGGAATAATAGGGCAGTGGAAGTTGTTATCTACCACTATTGTACCTTTCATTTTGTAGCATCTTGTTTGGATATGTTTTTGTTCCTTTCTCCGCATTTTGAAATAAAATGTTTTGCTTTTAAGGTTATGAGCATTGAATCAATTTTGCAAACTTTTATTTCTTTGAATATTACTTGATAAAAAAAACTCTTTACAATTAGAGTTATACATCTTTGACAAAAGTATCAAGATTGAATACTACGCTGACCTTACCTCAAAAGAAATGCATCCCAAACACTACCCTTTTACAAAAATGAGAGAGCCTTCTCTAATGCTGGTATTGATATTTAGAAGCATACAACGTGGGGTATCTTTTGTGAGGTATCTTTTGTGACATTACAAAACTGATTAGATTACTTTTTATTGATGAGGTTCGATGATGAAACTTTGACAAATCTAGTCTAAAGTTAGCTGCTTGTGAATTGAAATTTAGTGATGAAATTTTCTGACTTCCACCAAACATAAACTATAACAGGTTCTCTTAAAAAAGGGTAAGAGCTATGTATTCAATAAAAGCTGAGCTGTTCCACTAAGGAAATTAGTTTTAGAGGAAACTCAAAAGCCCCGACTTTATGAATAGATTATGTTCAAAACATTACATTATTCGGATACTTGGCAGTTTGGTGTTTGGTCCACTGTGATTGTCAAGTCAAAGACTTTGTGATAAAATGAACCCTTCAGCTAGCCCAATGAAGGCTAATTTCAATAAAGCTGAATTAAGCTAGACAAAATGATAAAAGGTTACAAAAGAAGAAGTTGTTGTAAAGAGAGTGAAATAATACCTGCTATAGTCTACTTCACACATGTACACACAGAAATTTCATTATTAGATCAATATTTTCACACTGCTTTGGTTAGAATCCAAGATTTTAGAGAATTGAAATGGAGGTATTCTAGAAGGTCTAGTAACTGTTATGCTAGTTGTGTCATTTTGTACGTATTCGGTTAAAGATACCAAGTCAAGAAAGTGAGGCATGAGACAATGTTCACAAAAGAGTGAGAGAGGAGTGACATCTTCACTAAGATGTAACCATAAAAAATAGGAAAGCCAACCTGAAACTAGCCTCTCAATTTTGATACTTGTCAAAGAACTATAACTCTGAAATAGTAAAAGTTGTTGATTCTTTTGATATTCTTTGAATTCATGCTTATGATATGATTCTATTATGAACCTTTAAAGTGCAATATTTTTCAAAATTCTTTCATTCTTTGATAGAAAAGAGAGGAAGAACATTTTTAAACAGGATTGTCTCAAACGAAGAAGGATCTTGAATTAAGTTGAGGCATATTCTACCCCTATTAGAAAAAAATAAATAACTAAGGCTAGAATGATGAAACATTTCACATTATTGAAAGCAAGTGGCCCGAGAAACCAAAGTCTGTGGGAATTGGACTTACAATATTCCTTTGTGACAACCCGTCAAGCAAAAGATGATCGCCTCATTCGAAAGAAATGCACATTCTCATAGTACTACTAAAAAAAGGCAAAAATGCAACCAGTCAAGAATGATCGCCCCATTCTAAAAAAAGGAACATATCTTGGAAATTTATATCAGAAGAATTGGCCACTTCTTAAGTTATGACAATATGAAGAGAATTCCTCAAGTTGCTGGAATTAGAGCATTCAAGATCAAGAGATTTGGCACGAATAGAGCCACGAATACCCACAAAAGGAGCATTATCAATGTTGGACCTTGTAAGGATCATGAGATTCAAATCAAATGGACATTGAAAGTTAGCCTTACAACTTAGCATGTTCAGATATCTTGAAGGCTCGCATTCACATAAAAAGGCTGGGGCATGCTGAAGGCCCATTTTAGATAAAAATGATCTAACAGGGTATTTTAAAAGATCATACTAGTATGAAAATGTTAGGTCGTCTTGAAGGCTCACATCAGCATGAAATAATGTTGGGGCATTTTAATGATGGGGCATGCTGAAAGCTCATATCAGACAGAAATGATCCATATGGGATATTTTGAAGGCTCACATTAACAAAAAACAAATGACTGGGGCATGCTGAGGGCCCATATCATCTAGGAATATAAGGTCTTTGATTTGAACAAAGGTTTCTAACAAGATAGAAAGGTATGAAGAGAATGAAAATGGTGAAACAAAGACAATTGAGTTGATCATACATCACTGTTTTATCCATTATACGATTACATTATCCCCACAGGAGTCACATGAAAGCATGAATGTATTGTCAAATGTTCCTTGATATAATGCTAAAAAGTTAAAGAATCTCACTTGTATTCTTTCTGAAGTATCATTATGACATCATACAAAACCTCTTAACATCATACAAAGAGTTATCTGGTTGAAAATTTAGGTAGAAAACACAGGAAATGATGAATGTGTTGTCAAATGTTTTTCAAAACAATAATTATGGTGTTGAACCAATATTGCAATCATGTGGTTGATTTAAGATGAAGTTTATCTTCAACTCCAAAATGAGAAATGATGAAGATTTCTTTACACAAAGATAATTTTAACAACAAGAAACTAGTGGAGCCAACTAAGATTGAACGATGGGTTAAACATCTTGACATGATATGATTTGAATAACCTTGTTCGAGATCTGATTAGATGTGGAGACATAAAAGGAATTAGGATAAATCCTTCTTGAGATGTGTTTCAAGAGTCAAATCAGAACAGACATGACTGATATCCTGATTAATCTCTGCTGAGTTTAGCACATTTACATCTACATTATACAAGGATGATAGATTCTATTTTCAAAGATGAAAACTTTATCGGATGTTTAAACAAGTTCAGGAAAAGACAACTGGTTTTATCAAGGACAAAATGTGGCAACAAGGTTATAATTATGAATATGGCAAGAGTTCTAGAAATGAAACAGTTCTTCTGAAGGTAAAAGAAGACAAAAAGATACAAGTTAACCAGATGGTTATTCAGAAATGCAAAGGAATGATCAAAAAGAAGATTAAAATTTGGAGTCAAAAGAATATTGAATCAACATTTTGCATTCATAAGAACATCATTTGCATTCATCATATATTTGATTGCATTTGCATAGATACATTTTCACATAAAATACTAGAGCCATACAAACATCTGAAGAATAGATGGACGCAATCCATATAGAAGAAGCATTATTTTTGGGGTATGCCCAACCAACAAGTTGTTTTGGAAAAAACGAGAACGATTTTTTAACGTTTATCATTTAATCTTTTCCAAAAATGAAATTTTTGAAAAGTAAGAAGTTTCTTACCCCGTAAGTTATTTCCCACGAATTTGTAAATCTTTTGGGTCATTTGTAAGTCTTTTAAGCATGATGTTAAAACCTTCAGGTCATCTATCAGTCTTTCGAGCCAGATGATAAGTCCTTAGGGCCATCTGTCAAATCTTTGGGTAGGATGTTCACATATGATTTTCGCATAAAAATGAGAAAGTGATTTTCAAAGTTTCTCATTTAATGTTCTAGAAAATGAAATTTTTGAAAAGTAAGAAGTTTCTTACCAGTAAATTATTTCCCACGAATTTGTAAATCCTTCAGGTCATTCTTTAAGTCTTTTGAACATGATGTTAAAACCTTCGGGTCATCTATCAGTCTTTCGAGCCAGTTGATAAGTCCTTAGGGCCGTCCGTCAAACCTTTGGGTAGGATGTTCACATATGATTTTCTCATAAAAATGAGAAAGCGATTTTTAAAGTTTCTCATTTAATGATCTAGAAAATGAAATTTTTGAAAAGTAAGAAGTTTCTTACCCATTAAATTAATTCCCACGAATTTGTAAAGCCTTCGGGTCATTTGTAAAGCCTTTGGGTCGTTTGTAAAACCTTCGGGTCATTTGTAAAGCCTTTGGGTTATTTGTAAAGCCTCCGGGTCATTTGTAAAGCCTTCGGGTCATTTATAAATCCTTTGGGTAATCTATCAGTCTTTCAAGCAAGATGATGGATCTTTAAAGTCATTTGTAAAACCTCCACGGAAGAGTAGTGGAATCAAATAAACTTTGAATCTGATCTTCACGGAAGAATAGTGGAATTAGATTCTTCTCAAGTCAATTCAACCTTCACGAAAGAGTAGTGAAGTAATTCAATTTTGAGTATGATCTTCACGGAAGAGTAGTGGAATTAGATTATTTTCAAGTCAATTCAACATTCACAGAAGAGTAGTGAAGTAAATCATTTTCAAGTCATCCTCAGCCTTCACAAAAGAGTAGTGAAGCAGGAGCACGATCATATCAAAATTCGATCTCCACGAAAGAGTAGTGGAACAAATTCCTAGCAAATCAAGAAGTTCACTCGATGAATTTTTTTGTCTTTTTATCTTTGCCTCATTCTTGTTTACATAAAAATAAGCAAAGAGGGGAAGCTGTTGACAGTAGTTTTCATCCGAGTGACATTTATATTATATATTATTATATTATATAGTAATATTATATATTATTATTAAATAATATTACAAAGCCCGAAGGCCCTGTTACAAAGCAGGCTCATAGGCCCATGTTACAACCAAGCCCAGAACTGACCAGGCCAAATAATCCTAGTAGGCCCAAATAGCCCAAACCCAGCAGCTAGGGTTTTCATCAACATCTCCAGCTGCCAGCAGCTCTCCACTGCACGATCAGAAGGAGATCCAAGGGACCACAAGGCACCAACAAAACCCTAGGGTACTCATTATAAACCTAGGGCTTATTTCGGTCACCGCCTCCAGTAGCTAAAATGAAGAGTGCCACGCCTCCACCGTCTCTCCAGATCCCTACCGAAGATTCCAGAAGATCAACGAGAACCGCACAACACACTGGTCTACAGTGAGTCACCACCATAGGTCCGGTGACTCACCGGATTTCCTCATCATTATAGAGGAGCTCTGAAGGCTATAAATAGCCCGATCCTGCAAGAAAACAAAACCAAGAAAACAATGACAAAAAAAAAACAATAAGAAGAGAGACACAACAAGCAACAACAACAACGATAAAAACATCGAAAGTTTCAACGTCGTTAGAATCACCGTGAAATCGAAGGTAAAACTTCGATATTTTTTAGATCTAGGATAATCTAAAGGCTTTTAGGCAGATTAGAGGTCAGATTTGGAACGAAGGGAAACAGATCTACATTTTGATAGGGTTTGGTGTTTTTTGCCACCGTGGGTGGTGGCCGATGGTGGCAGGTTGCAGTGTCAATTGACGGCCCAGTTTTACCTCCGGCGAGGTTTTTAGAGAGAATTGAGAGAGTTCTCTCGTTTAGAGAGAGAGGGGGGAAAAGAGAGAAATGGGAGAGTTTTCCCTTAAAGGGTCGAATATTGGGCATTTATACTCTCCCCCATACGGCGTCGTTTTGGGAGAGGGGCTTTTGTGTAATTTAGTCGAGGGAAAACTACATCCGTTGCCACTCCAGATTTGTAAACCTTTCATTTTGGTCCCGAAGAGATGTTTTTACTTTTTTAATTTATTTTTTTAACTTTATTTAATTTTATTATAGTCCTATTTGTATATTTATATATAATTTAGGGTAAAATCATGTTTAGTCCTTAAATATTAGTAAGTTTATATTTCGACCTATATAGTAATTTAGGGAAAATTGCATAATTAACATATAACTTTAATATCATTTTAACTTAGGTTATTTAATTTTATTACTTTATGTTTTAATCATTAATTATTATTATATGATTAATTATTATTAGTATTTATACTTTAGGATTATTATCTTACATAACTTATAATTTGATATATGTAATATAATTTTATAATAGGATTAATAATATTATTTAGTATTTATATTAAGTTTAAATCCAAAGAGCAAATTTATAGTTTATTGCAAAAGACATTAATTAATAAATACCGGTACCAATTTTGGGCGTTATGGAGGTGCTAATCCTTCCCCATACGTAACCGACTCCCGAACTCATTTTTTAGGTAAGCAGACCCGAGTTGTATTATTTTAATATTATTCTTAGGAATTTTATTAAAATAATATGACATTTTTTTGACCAATCTCACCAAATTAAAAGATTGGTGGCGACTCTACAACTTGGTGTTTCATCTGATTCAAGGAAGATAAACACTTACTTTTTCGAGACTAGTTACAGTCTTTGAGGTATACTATTTGCAGTCTTCATCACCGGGCAGAGAAACATCTCGACAACTACAATGATGTGGAAGTACTTTTCCATGAGTTCCTAGGGCAGACAACAATAAAACCAGATTTAAAAGGGTGACGTTTAAGGCTATTATGGTTGGAGAATCAATTTAAGCTCTAACAAAATAGTACCAGTAAGAAATTTTATTTTCAACTTGAGCATATATATTGTAGTTGTTTGGGGGAGTTTTTATGCTAGATAAATCTGGTAATCTGGTTTACACGTATTATCTTCTATTTTTGAGAAATTTTGAGAATACTCGTTAATATAGTTAAGGATCAGTGATATTGGCGTTCTCGTACCGTGAGATGTGCAAGGCGTCATTAGTTGTTACAATCATAGACTTGGCACATGCTTCCATTTTTAAAATTGATTAGTCGAACTGCAATTAACTTTTCTCTTGTTGGAATGTAATATGAATTCTCTATTTTAATCTAAAATCTTAATTAGAACTTATTTATTTTGATTAAAAATAATTAACGAATATTTTTTTATTGATATACAAATTGAGGTATAAATATAAACAACGGGGTTGGTGCATAATAATATTAAAGAGTTTAGGTTAAATATCGACATTCATAGCAAAAAGGATGTATATATAATATATTATTAATTTATTTTTATTTATTTAAATATATATATATATATATATATATATTTATTTATAATTTTATAATATTTTCTAATTAATTTTTATAAATTTTAATTTTAAAGTTTAATTGGAGGTTGTACGTAGATGAAGAAATTATTGCGTGCATCCTGCAAGATGTTTGGGATGGTTGTGAATATTAGTGTGCCATTACACCATTGATTCATTTTGCTTTTGTTGAGATTCAGTTTTTAGATAGAGTGCTAAGGCAGTTCGGCTTCCACAGCCTATTCCACATATTCCATGGGATCATGACCACCTCCACAGATTAGATGGGCGGGATGAGCACAACGTGAATTAGGTTGAGAAATATGAGGACTACATTCATTCCTGGTGCAACAGAGCTTCATACTTGACAACTCTTAATCTCATTCAAGATAATGAATTTGATTTTTAGACTTTTGCTTACTTTAATTATTATTGGGATAATGGAAAGTCGTACCTGATAAAGTTGGATAGTTTATGAAATTTAAGAAAAAAACAATTTGGTAAAGCAAAAAAATTTGATAAAGACAAAAAATTTATATCAAGAGGGAGTTCATTTCACCACGAAGCTGAAACATCATATGTGGATAATAGCTCAACATAATTCTTGGGTTATGTGGGATCGTTTCATTAAGAGTTTGATGATTCTACTGTTCCGACATACATACCCGAGTTTATGCATCCTTAGGCACCCATATACTCTCCCATGTTTGAATCAACATATGATTTTGAGCACATGACAACATAGATGTCAAATACAACTATTTGTCATTCTACGTTTCCACCAGAGATGGACGAGTAGAGTTGTGGGCATACATTTTCAACACCAGATCATATGCCCTCAGTGAATGAGGAGGATGGTTACCAGACTCCTGAGTAACCGCAATGGCCACAACATTATTAACGATCGCCTCAACAATATTATTCCACAACACCCCGGTACTAGCTAGAATTATAAACAGGTCATTGCAATTTGCATAAAATTAATATTAAATAAAATGTTATTTTTTTAATGATGGTTTAATTTTGTTTAATTTATCATACTCTTTCAAATAAAATGTGAAAATCTATCACACTAATTCAGAAATAACCAAACATTCATTCATTCAAATAAAATATAGAAATTCATCACACTCATTCAAAAATTAAATAAGAAAAACCAAACATTTAAACTAAAATTCATTCATTCATTCAAATTGAAATAAAAAAAGAAATTTAAATTTTCGTTCAGATACAAATACAAATATGATTACTAATGAGGCCTATATCTTGATAGATTTGGACACTTTTTATTAATAACCTTCACCCCACATAATTCACATCTCTTCAGTAGACATTTCTCTACAATATGGAAATTCATAATGGTATGAATACAAGTGGACTTAGGTCGATCCTTTGGACTTTTACGAAGCATTGGATTTGGTAGTCATTCTTCATGAGCCTTTTTTTGCCTTTATGATCCATTTGGGATATATCCAAATTCATAGCATGTATACATGCAACAACTGCATGAGTACATGTATATGTCCATGCCTCAAAGCGACCACAATCACACCATATGTGTTATAAATCAACTCTAAATATTTGACCTTCTTCTTCTTCGTTGCGATGTATAAATGTCAACAAAAGTATGTTCAATTAGGTTAAAGTTATGAACAAGCATTGAGGTTACCAATCGCTCGTTTGCTTCCATTGCTTTCACCACTGTTGGAGCCCAAATTTTACCTCTATTTATGAGACACTCAATCTCATTCCCTTTATTAGACCAAACCTTAACCAACCTAAAGTATGTCTCTTTCACCACACTCGTTATTGGGAGATGACATGTACCTTTTAATACTGAATTAATGGCCTCAACAAGATTTGTTGTCATTTGTCTGTATCGCCGACCACCATCCTATGCTTGCGACTATTTTTCCCGCGGGATTTTTAAAACCCACTTCTAAACACGCTCATCATCATGAAACACCTTCAAATTCTCAAACTTTTTATCAAAATTTGGTTGGCGTAGTTCGTATCCTATTTCATAATATATATATTGTGTTAAACATCAATTAAAAAACACATAAATGGATACACACATGTTTAAAATAAAACTTACCAATGATTACTATCTGGCTACGAATACGAGCGTTATGAAACTGGTCGATATTATTCTTACCAATACGACAGATACAAAATGTGGGATATGCATCCGGAGGTATCCAATGACTTCATGGTCATTCAATTGTCGCCAAAATGCTCGTTTCTCTATCGAATATCAAACAAACTTCATCAATGGCCAAATCAGGCGCACCACCACTACAAAAATTATAATCGTCAACCAAAACAATTTCCCCAGTTTTTTCATTTTCACTGGAATCATCATGTATTTTCCCCCCATCGATTTTCAACATCAACAACAACAGTCAATTCCTAATGATGTATGCTTCTCGTCTCATACTCTGTTGTTGTGGATGTCCCACCGACTTCATTTCTACTTTCCAATAGCGTCATAAAATTGTTTATCGACTTGTATGTCGGATCCTCAAACTCATTTCTGAAAGTAATTTGAGATGAATTTCGAGCCACATTTCTTGATGACCTAAAAACATCATATATCTTACGTACCTCAACAAATAACTTAATAACTACAATATTTGTTTACTCATGTAATCCAATCATGGTTCAAGTGGTATTGCAACATATCTAACTGGATTGGGACATATCATAAACCTATACTTCAAACCATCAACTATAGCTAGAAATTTTCTTTTTATCCTCTGCTTCATTTCTACAAATGTGATGTCTCTTTTGAATATCATATTTATAAGTTTCTCAGACTAGAAAACAATTTCGACCTCACTTTCCATAATATGTCCACTATAATGGATAATCGTGAAAAAATTGTTGCTCATTTTTTTACAAATTAAAAAAAATTGTATTTAGAATAAAATTACTGGTACATATGCTATGATCATAACATGATAACAATAAATCGTAAAATTATTATACAATATAAAAATATAATAATAATAATATTATATAAAACAACAATAAATCATAAAATACAACTAAAAGCAACTACAAATATTATAAAAATTATATTAACATAACAATAATTCATAAAGTACTTCAAATAATTTTTTTGACGCTTACTTGAACGTTTCTTTCAACTTGATTTGAAAAAAAAATCTTTCGATCACTCTTTTACTAGCACGAGGCTTCTATTACTATTTTCTTGAGCATTTCAAAACTTTCTTGACATTTCTCCATCCAGAAAAATTGCATATCCTTTCATAATAACTTAGTTAGCGACAACGCTAACACTGAGAAATTCTTCATAAACTGTCTATAATAACTAGCAAGTCCCAAGAAACTCTGAACTTTAGAAACATTCTTTGGGGGTTGCCAATCCATTATAGCTTGGATCGTTCTAGGATCTACTCTTATGCCTTATGTGGAGACTATGTGACCAAGAAAAGCAACTTTGGCTAACCAAAACTCGCCCTTTGACAATTTGGCATACAACTTCTTCTCACGAAGTGTATGAAGAACTACTCGAAGATGAGCATCAGGTTCCTCTCTTGACTTGGAATATACCAAAATATCATCTATAAATATCACCATGAGTTGATCCTAGTACGGTTGAAATACTCGGGTCATCAAGTCCATGAATGTCGTAGGTGCATTAGTCAAACCAAATGGCATCACTACAAATTCATAGTGCCCATACCGAGTCTGAAAAGCTATCTTTGAAATATCACCCCTTTGATCGTTAGTTTATGGTACCCCAATCTTATATTTATCTTAGAAAACACCAATGCTCCTTTCAATTGATCAAATAGATCATAAATCCTTAGAAGAGGATACTTTTTCTTTATTGTTACTTTATTTAACTGACGGTAATCGATACATAATCGCATATACCTGTCCATCTTTTTCACAAACAGCACAGGTGCTCCCCAAGGTGAAACACTAGGTCTTACAAATCCCTTATCGAGTAACTCTTGCAATTAGGCTTTTAGTTCTCTCAATTCTGTCGGATCCATCCTATATGGAGCCATAGAAACATGTTCAATACCCGAGTAAACCTAAATCCTGAATTCTACCTCACGATCTGGAGGCAATCCTGGTAACTCATCGGGAAAAATGTTTGAAAATTCTCTAACCGTGGGAATATCATTTTCTCTAACTTTCAGTATTTGAGTATCTATCACATTGGCTAGAAAAGCTATACAACCATTTGACATCATTTTCCTTACAGTCATAGCCGATATCACATTTGATGGTGATTTCACTTTTTCACCGATCACTACGATTTATGAACCTTCTGTATCTTTTAGAAATAAATGTTTCTTACGACAATCGACCCATCCATAATGTGAAGACAGGCAATCCATGCCTAAAATGATTTCAAATTCATCGAAGGGCAACTCCATTAAGTTTATCGGGAACACAATCCCTTGGATGTTTATAAGACATTTTCTACATACTCGAGTTACTTTCGCACTGTGACCCATAGGGTTTACCACTATCATCTCACTAAAATTTGGTTCTAAAGGGATTCCTCTAGCTCTAACCAACTTTGTACTGGTGTATAAGTGTGTAGAACCAGAATTGACTAAAACAAATACATGCTTATCAAAAAGATGGAAAATACATGTTATGATTTCAGGGTCATCTCAGTCCTCATTAGTCTTAATATTGTAAATTCTAACGAATCCCCGAGTCTCTTGTCTTTGCATTGAATTTGATTATCCCCTGGATCTACCCCTTTATCTGCTTCTATTTGAGGCTACCACTAATCTTTTAGATTACGCCAAATTGTCCCTAGGTTTCTTAGGACAGTTCGAAGAAAAATGACTAGTCTCGCCACATTGGAAACAAGCTCCACTAAGAAGTCTGCATGCTTCACTGTGCAATTTACCACATGTTTAACATAGAATTCTTTCCCCATATACCCTACCTGAGTTAGTAGCAAAAGACTAAGATTATATATTTTTCTGCGAAACTACTGCAGAACTATCTCGATTAGTACATATGGAACTCGAGAACTTGCCTCTTTTAACATGAAAGGGAGTGGAAGGTATTCCCAATCTTTTCCCCGTCTGTAAACTCTACTCTGTAGCTAATGTCTCCTCTTAAGCTCTTTCAATAGCTTTGGCTCGGTTAATGACTTCTTGTAAACTTGGCAAGTTCAAATCCAACATTATCTCTTTCAACTTTGGCCTCAAACCCTCTATAAACCAATCACACCTTGCTTTATCATTTGGAACTGCTTTAGTAGCAAAACGGCTTAACTTGTTGTACTCAGCCTTAAACTCATGTACAACTCGATCACCTTGCTTCAGATTAAGGAACTTTAACAACATTACCCATCTGAACTGTTCACCCACATACTTGTTCTTGAATTCTTCCAAGAAGAATTGCCATGTCACTTGCTCCGGTGGCGCATACATTGTAGTACTTGACCACTATACCCGAGCTGATCCTCTAAGTAAAGATACAACTCCACCCAACTTGTTAGGATTCGAACATTGAAGACTCTCAAGCATTATTATAACATCATTTAGAAATAAATCTGCCTCTATAGGACCCTCACCCTTTTCTTCTCAGAACTCTAGAGCTCCCAAACTCTTTAGCTCTTTTGGGATCAACATTCTTGGTGCTGGAGGAACAGTGGGAGATCAAGTCAGTATAGTGTCAAGGGCTTGCATGAAAGTTCCAAACTCAGGCACATGAATCCCCTGATGTGCAGGTGCAGTAGCATTTTCAGTGGGGAGAGGTTGTTCACTATTAGCCTCATAACTTTCACTACCAGTTCCTTTTTGCATCTCTTGTTCCCCAGCTCTTCGTGAATTCGAAGATTCTGACATCTATTATGACATACATAATAATAACATTACAATTACTAAGGAGTGTCATCACTTTCACTCTAATGACACCATACCAGTAACATTGACAATCTTTATGGCATGTAATCCCTTTTCTATTTTAAAATAAAATCAGTTTCTACCATGAATCAGCTAAACCTGTAGTTATGATACCAATAAATGTAACACCCATCTCCCGTATACCTTTTTGTACACGAGATACAGATGCCACATCACTTTTAAAGGAATTCCTTATTTTAAAACACATAAAATTTTGTTTTTCGATTTTTTAGCACATAACATTTTTAAGATAAAGAAAAACATTGATTGTAATTTGTTAAAAAATTCTACTTAATTAATAATTTACAGCATTTTTAGTACTTTAATTACATGCCAAAATAAGATTTTTCCAAAATAAACTGGATTTTCCTATTATTAGTGAGGAGTCCACCTTAATTGATGATCATTGTTGCTATAGATGCACTCCTTACTCAACTAATATATGTCTTTCCCTACGTGTGAAATCAACACACGTTAAATATGTACTTAGTGAGACATAATATTGTAAAGAAACATTAATATATACTTAAGAATATCATGGTTATTTGATTTCAAATAATTCGTATCATCCATAAGGATTAGATAAATTCCTATTTTTGAAACCAAACTTCTTTTATAATATTATCATAAACATCCTTAGTATGTCCAACATACTTTTCTTTCTGTACATTTTCCCATTTTTTCTTTGGTAATTATTCATTAATTTAATTTATGGCATCCTTTCATGCCTTAATGCATTCTTTCATGCATTTAATTTATGACATCCTTTCATGCATTTTAGTTAGGGCATCCTTTCATGCCTTAATGCATCCTTTCATGCATTTTAGTTATGGCATCCTTTCATGCCTTAATGCATCCTTTCATGCATTTCATTTATGGCATCCTTTCATGCCTTAATGCATCCTTTCATGCATTTTAGTTATGGAATCCTTTCATGCCTTAATGCATCATTTCATGCATTTTAGTTATGACATCCTTTCATGCCATAATGCATTCTTTCATGCATTTTAGTTATGACATCCTTTCATGCCTTAATGCATCCTTTCATGCATTTTAGTTATGAATTTGTTTTAGAGTAGTTCATACTCAAAAACACATTCATAATATCCTTTCCATACATATAATGATAACTTATTAATTACTATAAAGCATACATTAACTTAAATGTTCAAATTTGAATAATTGTGAATCTTATTCATCTCAAATAATTACAATAAATGTACTCACCTGGTACTCCCCTCTAATAAGATGTAGAGATGTCTGGCTAATCAACAACTTTATCTTTCTCCCTTTTCTTACTAGATTCAGGAGCTTGGTTACAATCTACAAAAGCATCCATTAAGTATACATAACATACCAATGTTAGTATACTCCTTAACATTATACTTTAAAAATATTCAAAAGTAACATTATTTCAATTTCTATAACAATTTCAACCTATATTGTAGTTCCAAGCTCAATAGTATCGGAACTACTAACCTGGTATCGATACTTCTATACTATGGTACCGATACCCCTTTCAATATCGATAACATTTTTATATTCTGTGTTACATGGTATCGATACCTTTCTATCAGTATCGATACTACTATACTATGGTACCGATACTCCCTTTCAGTATCGATACCATTTTGATATTCTGGATCCATGGTACCGATACTTCCCCTTGTTAGTATCGATACCCCATCAGTATCGATACTACTTGCATCGGTACCGGTACTGTTCGTCACATTTATACCTATGTACACTTATAGTATCAGTATTGTTCTATCAGTATGGATACCCTTACCCAAATTTGCCATTTTCTGCTCGATTTTTACTAAATTTCCCCCTCTAATCTCTTACCTTTACCTCAAACAATACTATTAAACTTTTCTTTACTTAACCCCACTTTCATTCCTTCATTTAACCTCTTATAACATTTAGAATCTTCATAGAACACTTCAACTCAAGAATCATATCATTTTTCTAAACATGTTTTTAATCGTATCTCATGCTTATAATCTCTCATTCAATCCTTTGACAAGTTAATTCTACTAATAAACCTCTATAAAAACTCATATATCAACATATCATTCAAAAAATGATTTCCTTAAATCTCATATAAAGTATTAATTACTTAGTTTTAATCTTCTTTAATCCTTCCTTAAGCTTACAAAACACTTAATGTTACAAGAGCAACCCAAAATTTAAAGGAAGAACTAACTAATTGAAGTTTACCTTATGCCAGAGAGGAGAGCACTACCCACGTGAGTGAAGAAGAATAGAAATGGCCTAACTTTCCTCTCTTCCTCCTATAAAATCCCTAATAAAGGATATATTTTAAATTCATTTTCCCTTTTAAAAGACCAAAGTACCCTCTTAAATTATCTATTGGTACAAATTATTCTAAACACTATTTAAAATCATTTTCTCATCTTTTAACACTTATTTAAATAAATCTTAAATTTTCAAATCTTTTCAATAAAGTCCATGACATGATATTTGGGGTATTAAACTCCTGATCACCGGCCACAGACCGACCCTCACATGCCGGCTATCGGGTAGGTGACCAACCTACACCAACCGATGACCATGACCCCGACCAAAGGAGGCCAACAAAAAAAAAATTCACCGTCTCTCTCATTCTATCTCTCCCCTATGCCAAGAGGCTTAAAACAAAACTCAACATCGTCCACCAACCACTCACGTTCCCCTCACTCCCTTACGATTGACATCAAACAATCGATGAAGACCTAAACGACGTAAAAAGGGCCACGCAACATTCGCTCATCACTCACCAACCAAGCTGCAAAAACAAACTCCGAACATCAACCTCTCGACTGAAACTCCCAAAGACTTTTGATATCATCGCTAGCCACTAACCACCAACATTGCTTGACCAGAACCGTTCAAAAATGACCACCTTTATTCCACGAACAAATGAAAAGAAAAAAAGAAAAACAAAAAGCAAAATAGTGAGAAAAAGTCAAAAGAAAATCTACTTTCATTCCTAATTTTTCGGGAAAGGGGGTCTGTACATGGTAGTTGGTTGGGGTATTAATAACCTCAATTGCTACATTTTTAATTTTTTATAAAATAATAATAAAAATTATAAATAAATAAATGGTGGTTATAGCTGCCCCTCTTTGCTCATTACTATGGAAGAGGAATAGAGCAAAGATAGTAAGCACTATTTTTATCTAGCCTGAACTGCTAAAATCTTGAGCTCCAATTTCTTTTGATCGGGCGAGTTTTTCTCATTATGAGCTCTTCGATGGGGATATCAATCCACTTCCTTTTGTGATGGAATCACCAAGGTTGAACAAGTTCTTTTCATTATGAACTTCTTCTCCTTCGTCGGATGAGTTCTTCTTATTATGAATTCTCCTATTGGAAATGTTGATCCACCTCCTTCTATGATTAAATCGAACAAAGTGATGATGCTGATCAAACTCCATATACGATGGATGAGCCAAGTATTGGCGCTGTTCCAACTCTGTATGTTTTGGAAATGAGCTAAGGTTGAGCAAGTTCTTCTCCCTCATCGGATAAGTTCTTCTCATTATGAACTCTCCACTGGAAATGTGGATCCCTTGAGTGAGGTGTTGTTGATTTAACTCCATATGTGATGAATCGAACTAAGATTGAACAAGTTCTTCTCATTATGAACTTCTTATCCCTCATCGGATGAGTTCTTCTCATTATGAACTCTCCACTAGAAATGTTGATTCCTCGAGTGAGGTGTTGTTGATTTAACTCCATATGTGATGAATCGAGCTAAGATTGAACAAGTTCTTCTCATTATGAACTTCTTCTCCCTCATCGGATGAGTTCTTCTCATTATAAACCCTCAATTAGAAATATTGATCCCTCGAGTGAGTTGTTACTAATTTAACTCCATATGTAATGAATTGAGCTAAGACTGAAGAAGTTCTTCTCATTATGAACTGCTTCTCCCTTATCAGATGAGTTTTCCTCATTATGAACCCTCAACTGGAAATGTTGATCCCTAGAGTGAGGTGTTGCTGATTTAACTCCATATGCGATAAATCGAGCTAAGGTTTAATAAGTTCTTCTCATTATGAATTTCTTCTCCCTCATCAGATGTGTTCTTCTCAATATGAACTCTCTAATGGAAAAATTGAATTGTTATCCATTCTTTGAAGAGTTTTAAACCTACAAAAGATTATCATATGTCAGTAATAATTGTGTTTAAATTACTCGAAGATATTGACCCAAAGGTCATCGAATTTTGCTGAGATCCATTTATTTCAATGGTGAAAAATATTGATTGATTCTTTGCTTATGTCATGAAATTAAATATTTTTTGGCTCTTTGAATTCTTGTCATATATTGAATACTTGATATGAAGAATGTGTGTTCTCATATTCTGCAAATGCCTGAATATATATATGCACGATGGCATTTTAGTGCTGCAAATTCTGTTGTCCATTTTAAGTGCATCCTGCTTGAAAGTATTATGGATGGCCTAAAGGACTTATCATCTTGCTCGAAAGACTTATAGATGACCCGAAAGATTTAAGCATCATGCTCGAAAGACTTACTCATGGCCCGAAGGACTTACTCATCAAGAATCCCTTGAAAATCAAGCTTAGTTTCTTAAAAACTTTCATTTATAGTTTTGATTAAGAAACCCCTAAAAATTAGGCTTAGTTTCTTTAAAAATTCATTTGAAAACATTAAGTAACCCTAAAAATTAGGCTTATATTCTTTCAAATTCATTTAAAAAAATCAAGAAACCCCTAAAAATTAGGCTTAACTTCTTTTAAATTCATTTGAAAACATCAATAAACCCTTGAAAATCAAGATTAGCTTCTTTAAAAATTCATTGTAAATAATCATCTAGAAACCCCTGAAAATAAGGCTCAGCTTCTTTAAAAATTCATCATGTAAAGAAACCCCCGAAAATCAGGCTTAGTTTCTTTGAAAGCTCATTTAAAAATAATTAAGAAACTTTTGAAAATCAGACTTAGTTTTTTGAAAGCTCATTTAAAAATCATCAAGTAACTTCTAAAAATCAGACTTAGTTTCTTTAAAAAGTCATTTGAAAATCATCAAGAAGCTTTTAAAAATCAGACTTAGGTTCTTTAGAAAATACATTTACTGGGTAATATGCCTCACGTTAAAAATGATGATTGTTTTGTGTATTGAGTTTCTCAATTTTTGAAATTCTGCCACTCTAAATGTAATTCCCTTCATTTGAGGCTTGAATTCTGACTTTTCTTCTCTTTCTCTTATTTCCTTGGAAAATTTGTAAGAATTATGTAGGTATGTATGACGATATGAATGCACTTACATGTCTCTAAATGTAATGCGTGACTTTCTTGTATGTATAAATGTTTATCATTAATCCTCTTTTGGCTTCAAAGTGAAGATCTCAGTCCTTCTTCAATTTATCCCTCTTGTATGGAGTCTTCCTTAATGGCAACTTGTCAGCTTAAGCTTGCATCTTCCGAAGAGTAATATGATTATCTTATGCAATCATGTCTTTTTTATCTTTTGTCTTTGGTTTCTTTGTTACAGTCTTAGAAGAAGTGCTATCCTACAGTCAGACATATGGTATTGACGCCTCTTCTATTTCTAATTCAATGGTTCTATAAAAAGTAGTGAGGTAAACTCCTCTTGTCCTTATTATACCCTTGGCACTCCCAAACGTGAGGCTCCTTCACCATGTCTGTTTGATTTGAATCTTGTTATCTCATCGAGATCTAGTTTTGGTAATGCCCAAATATGGGTACTCATGGCTCTCTTCTTCCAAATATCTTAATATCGAAAGGTATCACTCTGGTGTCACCAAACAAAAATGTTATTAAATAACTTAAGGGATGATGTCACAATCAGATGGACATTTAACAAGTGCTCAATTATTCTAACAGAAATGTCTTGAATCTTTGCTATGAACTGAGATATATGCCCCTTTTCGACTAAGGCGATCAACCATTTCCTGATGGGTTACTGACGATGTCACAAGGAAATGTTATAAGTTCTATCCTCCAATCCTTCTGATCTCCCAAGTTAATTACTTTCAAGATTGTGAAATGCTTCATTATTCTGGCATCGCTTGTTCTTTTTCTCTGATTGAAGCAGAATGAGCCTCACCAGCTTCAAATACGTTTTTCACTTGATATTGTCCTGTTTGAAAATATTTCTCTTCTCTTTAAATTTTAGAAATGTGAAAAAAATTGATGAATAAATTTAAAAAATGCTATCATTTTCTTCAGGCTCACAATCAAAACAAATTACAACACAAGAGTTCATTGAATATCAAATAAATCAAATACTATTTTAATCCTTAAAAAATATATATACATTTGACAAGTGTAATGATTAATGTTGATATAATGCTTAGGATGTCTTAGGAAAGTAGAGCGTTTCAGATTAATTTGAAGAGGTAATATGTTTCAGGTTAATTTGGGGGAGGCAATATGTTCCGGGTTGGATTCTTTGATTGAAATCTTGATCCTTGATTCTGGTGTTTATTGATTTGATGAAGTAGTTGTTATGCTTATCTTCCAGAAATGGTCAATGGTTTCCAGCCCTCGTGAGCGTATTTGGGTTGTTCAGTGCTTTATTAAGAGATGTATAAGATCATTCTCTGTGCAGTAGTTGACAATCTTCGTATTCGAGCAGCCTTTTCAGGTTTTCAACTCAAATTCTCATTTGGTTTCAAGACGTCATCTAAAATTTTACGTCCTGAACCCTCATTTTATTATTTTTCCCTATCATTTATTAAAGATTTTAGAAAATTATTTTTTGCAAATAAAATTAACCCTGATGGGTGGAATGAAATCTAAAGATAGTCTCTCCACTTAGAAATCCATGTATGATTAAAAGGGACTTTTTCGGGCATGTAATGTATGATAGGGCTTACAGTTATGAAAAAAAGGGATAAATAGGCCCAAACAAGTGTTTAAGGGTTATCAAACCAAAGATCAATTCATCTTGATATCTTTAATCTTGTCTTGCTCGATTTGAGTCTGCTTGTGTGTCTTTTATTTTTTTTTATTTTCCTTTGGTGTTCCATGATCTTCTGGCGAATTAATTATAGATCTTTGAACCAGTTGTACTTGATCAACCTTATGACTTGAAGCTCAATGAATCGCTCGTCATGAAGTACTTAATTGGTTTTCTTTCTTTCCTTTCATTTTTCATTTTTTTATTTTTTTCTCTTCTTTCTTTCTTTTTATGTTTTCTTTTTCCTATATCTCTTCTTTTTCTGTCTGTGTTGTCAACTTGATTTGATATTCGAGAGCTTTGTATTTGATCCCCCTCGCGGTATCTTATTATTTCTCACTATAACTTGTCTCTGTAAGCAAATTTCCTTCACTTTTCCCTCGGTGTGGAGGGTGATCCTTGGTTAGAGTTGAATCAGAAGAAAAATACTATAGGCTCAAATGGGGACAATAAGGGATATATAGTTGTATGTGTGTGTGTGTGTATGTGTGTGTATGTTTAAAGGATAAGTGAAACAAAGTTGTTCATAATCTCATAAACGCAAGTCCTTGTAAAAGAGGTATCCCCAGGGGGACGAGTATTCAGGATTAACCTTATTTACATGAAAACAATGTAATTAATGAATGGTAGAATTATTTCAATTATTCACTTTATTTCTATTTCACTTTACTCCTAGTATGCCCCAATTATTCGAATTGTCTTGTAAAAACTTACTCCGTAACATTACATCTTGTCTTTCTTGCAGGAATAGTTCTCGTACACACAACCATCTTGTACTTTATGTCTTCAGGCTTTATTGAGGTTGGGAAATTAATGTTGGTTTTTTTCTAGGAAAGGAAATAAGTGAATTTGAAGCCATTTATCTTGGGAAATGTAGTATTAAGGAGGAATCAACTCTGTGTGGGAAGGTAAAAGTATGAATTTTGGTGCTTTGGGAAGGATAAGGGCATGGCTTTATTGTTTCAGAGGGAAATGATGTCAACTTTTGATCTCTGTTATTTCAGGTAAGAAACCAAGTAATGATTCTTTCGGCTTTGGATGTGGTATGGAAGGTCTAATCTTGCCACTTGTAAAAAATATATAATTAATGGAGTAGTAAAAAAATCTTTAATTCATTCGATATTCAAAGAATTACGACATAAGTTCAATCAACAAACTATTTATTGAATATACAAAGAAAGAACAAAAAAACGTTCAAATAGGACAATACCAGTGCAATATGGTTTCGCGGTGAATAGAAGAACTTATTCTCGATCGACACCAAAATGTCTCATGACATGTTAAAGGTCAATATCCCTGGGTCAAACAAATACTGGAACTTTCTTTTTGGTGCCCCACAGATCTCATTGATGTTCCTCAAACTTCAGACGGTGCTAACATCACGTCTTTAGCTCTCAATTATTTTCTATGTACGATGAGGTGACTTCAATTTACGTCAAAAGATTCTGCATGTTACTACTAGGATCCGTGATTAATGCACGTTGAGATGCACTGTATATAATGCAATGTATGATGTATAGATGCTAATTCAAAGATGCAAAGATGCACATGTGTTGACACCCTTTTTCACCCGAGATGGGGAAATATCGATACCAACTTGAGGGTTTTTCTTTGAAAATAATTTTCAAATGTGAGGAGTCGCTACCAATCATTTTAAGGTGCGATTGGGACACCATAAAAATTGGTTGATTTTAATAAAACATTTTATTTTTATCAAAATATCGAGTTTTAGGGTTTGCAAAAATCCAAAAATCAGGTTCGGGAGTCAGTTACGCATGGAGAAGGATAAGCACCCCCACAAACGCCCAAAAATTGGTACCAAGTTAATTATCCAATATTTAAAATTAGAAATTTTGAGTTTGATCTTTATTTAATTTGAAAATCATTACAGATGCAAAGTTGAAAAGAGTATCCATTTATTAAAGTCGATAGCATTCACCCCATAACATAAACGCAGGAGATCATCTATTGTGCTCGATAACCAAATATTGCCTCGATATTTTAGAAATTGTGATGCGGTTTTGAAAAGGATGTCAACCTACTTCGAGAATCACCAGTAGTCACCCCCTGAGCATACTTGCAGGAGATATGCCATTAATTCACTAATAAGTGAACATTGGCTTAGGGTTAAAAATAAAATGCAATCAGACAATTTTTTATTCATTCTAATTAAGCTAAGGGTAAATCAAGACTTTTTCTAACTTAAAGTGTCAAATTATGAAAATTAAAGAACCTAAAGGCACAAACCTAGAAGTGTAGTTTCTAATATTAACCTTATTTTATTTTTAAATCAATTATTGAATTGTACCGAGATGGTCCCTCGAGCATTTGGGCGAGGGCCAATTAGTATTATTCCCTAAACTAAAAGACTAAATTGAAATCTAGCTAAAATGGAGGCTCTATTTAAATTATTTAATTATATCAGTATTAAAGCTCTAATCGAAATTCGGGGACTAAAAAGGTCAAGATCTAAAATGCCGTTTTCTAAAAGACTAAAAGAATAGGAGCCTAAATTAATAATTTCTAAAGTTTAGGACTAATTAATAAACCAAAAAATCTAATTATTATCTAAATCAACTTATTAAAAGGGAATTAAACCTAAAGTTTTTTTTAGAAAATATTAATTATTAATAACTTTTAAAAACTAGAGTAATCGATTCGAGTAATCAGGCATATTATGCAAAAACTCGACTCGAATTACTCCCTAATTAAACTAGAGTGTCATCCTAATTTCTAAGTTCGATTTCGAAAGTTAACCTAATCTAAAAAACTAAACCTAAGGATTTAAATAATGAGATATCAAAACAATTAATAAACCAAATTAGAATAATATATAATAAAAACACAAAAAATACAAAATAAAATAAATAAAATAAATATAAATATAAGGACTTAATTACATGAATATCAAATTAAACAGACTGAAATGTAAGGACTAAATCTAAACAAAATATAAAAACAGATTAGGGATTAAAATACAAAAACAAGCGAAAATTAAAGGGACCTAAAGGTAAATTTTCCTAAAAATATATACCATGCATAAAAAAGGTAAATCACAAAAATGTCCTACAGGTGACTACCATGCAAAAACACGCGTAAAGTGGGGGACTAAAAAGTAGTTATACCAAAAGTTTCAAAGCACAAACAAAAATGAGTAAATTATGAAAGCAGTCCCTGTTAGTGGCCACTTTACAAAAACACGGTAA
Source organism: Hibiscus syriacus (assembly GCF_006381635.1). NCBI lineage: Eukaryota > Viridiplantae > Streptophyta > Magnoliopsida > Malvales > Malvaceae > Hibiscus > Hibiscus syriacus. The sequence continues at coordinate 2,386,017 of NW_024063086.1, read as the reverse complement.
AAGTCGTGGGACTAGACAACAATTTCCCTTGAACTTATGTCGTAATTCTTTGAATATCGGAAAAAATCAAAATAACTCAAAAAGCCCAAAAAATTTACATCTACCCACTTATGTACCTTTTAGAGAGTAAAAACTGAAGTTATCGTGTATGATGTAAAACTTAATATTTGATTGCGACGGTCCGACTTTATTATTGAGTGTCACATTAATGACACGATACGATTTCAATATTAAAAAAATTCAAAAGATGCACGATTAAAACCAAATAAACTCATAAATCACACAAACGGAAGTTCACACTAACATATCATACCAATTGCAAAATCATTCATACAAAATTTGTTTTCAAACGAGTTATATGCGTTAGGGTTATTTTTGTCTTTTCAAAATATTTCACAAAATAATGCCCAAAAATTTAACTAAATTGATTAATATGAAATTAAACTCATTTAAAGGCAACATAGTTTTTTTTCTCGGTCAAATGGACATCAATATTGAGGATTTATTTTATTATTTATAATTAAGACAAAATTGATATAAATGTATAAGTTTTGAGAACTAAACTTTTTATTATATCAATAGACGTCATTCTCTCTATTAGTTTATTAACAATTGGTGATCAAAATAAAAAAATATATAAAGTTAATGATAATTGAGACTGTTCAAACAATGATTCAGAAGATGGTGCAACGGGTAATGGTTTTGTTCCTACAGTGGATTTGTTTGGGTGGCGATCATCCTAAGTTATGTCTTATCCATGAAGTAGATTCGATGGTGTTTTGTGTTGTTTCAGTTTGGCGATGTTGGTTGTCTGTTCTAATTTTAGCTTTAGTGGAATTATTGTTACTCTTTTAGATGTTTCGTTTTCAATTTTGTGTGTGTAAGGGGTTCGGTTTGTTCTAGTACGAGACTTTAGATTGTTGGTGGTTTCCCTTTGAGGTCCTTGTAATTCTCTTTGTAGTCCATTTTTCAGTGGTACTATAACTCTCTTTTTACCGTGAAAAAAAGAAAACAAAATATTTCAAATTATAAATGGGATTAAAGAATTTAAAACTAAATATGCGGTAAGTTCAGTTCAACTCAAAATTTTAAAGTTGGCTTAAATATATGTTAACAAAACTCTAATAATAACAACATATTTAATAACAACCCTATTCTATCGATCCTTTTGCTCCTCATTCCTGGCTCCTTGTTTTGATGGTCCTTAGTTTCATAGGGTTAGTTCTACTTAGGGTTCCTGGTCGGTGTGTTTGCTAAGTTTCTCCTTTTGGGGTCAATTGTTTCATATGTTGAAGGAAGCAAAACAGAATATTTAATTACTTTACCATCCACATTCCTAGTGCTAGAACCCGAGACCTCAATAAATAATAACAATTCATTTACCATCGAGGTGGCTTGGCTCGTGGACAAATGATTACTTTTTAATCTTCTCAATTGTTTCTGTAATGTTGAAGGTTGCTGCAAAACAACAGCATATCCCACCCGAACTTGGGTCTCTTCCGAAACTGCAAACTTTGGATCTATTCAACATCCATTTCTCCAATGAACTACTAGGATAATTTGGACAGTCAATTACTTTGCAATACATGTAAAATCTTTTTATGTTTAGAAATTCTAGGATAACGATATTGCATTTTAACATATATTTGACTTAATCAACGAAGATATCCTATTTTTAAACTTTATATTTTTTACATATGGATTTTGATGATTTAAAAATATCAATATGAATGTTCAAGTGATAAACAACTTGATATCGCTTAAGCAAGGTGTCGTCATTGTTTTTTGCCCGGGTGGGGAAAAATAGTACAACTTGGAGGTTTTCTTTGAAAATATTTTGAAATGCGAGGAGTCGCCACCAATCATTTTAAGGTGCAATCAGAAAACCATAAAAAATAGGGTAATTTTAATAAAGCATTTTATTTTATCAAAATACCAAGTTTAGGGTCTACAAAAACTAGAAAACTAGTTCGGGAGTTAATTACGTGTGGGGAAGGATTAGCACCCCATAGCGCCAAAAAATTGGTACCTAGTTAATTACCCTATATTTAAGAAATTGAAAATCTTGAGTTTGAACTTTATTTAATCGAATATTCACTATAGATGCACAGTTGAAAAGTATGGTCGTTTATTTAAGCCAATAGTGTTCGCCCTAGCATGAATGCGGGAGATCAACTATTATACCCAATAACCAGACATTGCCTTAATTTTAAAAAATCATGATGTGGTCTTGAAAAAGATGTGGACGTACTTCGGGAATCACTAGTAGTCACCCCTTGAGCATACTCACGAGAGATATGCTACTGACTCCCTAAAAAGTGAACATTGCCTTAGGTTTTAAAAACATGTACAACCAATCAATCAGTTATGGAACCTAATTATTCTAAAATTAATTAAATCTTCTTTATAGCTTAAAGTGTCCAATTATGAAATTTAAAGAATCTAAGGATTAAACCTAAAAACGTAGGCTTTAATATTAACCTATTCAATTTTAAGCAATTATGTAAATCGAATAATTAATTCGGAACCTCGAGCAAAAGTGAGGATCGAATTAAGAATTCACCTAATTTAAGGACTAAATAAAAATATAGTAACATAGATTAGGACTAAAATATTAAACATCTAAATCAAAAGGTTTAATTAAAACTTAAAATTTTTAGGACTAATTTAAAGAAATCAAAATTAAAGATAAAATTAAAAGTAATTACCAAGTAAAAGGACTAAATTGCAATAAATGGAAAATGCAAAGCTGAGATTAAAGCATAAAGTAAAGGATTAAAATGAAAGAAATCATAACATAAGTCTTAAATTAAGAAATTGTATAAAATAAAAGCTGGAATATAAAGAGTGAAATGTAAATACTGAAAAGTAAAGACACAAATTAAAATAATAGAAATTTAAAGGGTAGAAATGTAAATAACAAAAAATAAATTAATTGAATAAAAAGGGGTTAATTTAATTTTACCCGAACCATGAATAACGTGGTTCATACCCAAGGGCGGGTCACCACAAGGTTGTATTAGTGTTTAATATCAAAATTTTAATGACAATAAATAGGTAGAAAAATAACGAAATTGATGGATCATATTCAAAACAAATAAATAATAAAAAGCAGTGACCAAAACACAACAAATAATAAAACAATAGCTAATTTAGAGAAAACAAAGTAGCAGAAATGATGACCAAATTAAATTTAAAAATGAAAGCATGCCAAATCTAAAATAAAACGAAATGTAAATATAACCAAAATGTAAACAAATAAATCAACATATCAAAATTAAAATAAAATAAAGGGTAAAAAGTGACCATAATATAAACAATATGAAATCAATGTACCAGATTCGAAATAAGACCAAAATAATCCAAAATCAGTTACTAAACTGCAAATATACGGCTAAAGTTGGAGCAATGAAGTGTAGTTTTCCCCTAAAATAGGTCGCCAAGATGCAAAAACGCGACAACTTTAGGGGGATTAAATGATGATTATACGTAAAATTTTACCTAAATTTAAGAATAAAAATAGGAAAAATTATTCAATTAAAACATAGAAATTAAAATAAAACAAAAAGTAAATAAAATTCAATGGCTATTTGTAAAAGCACGACAAAAGAAGGACTTAAGAGCAATTAACCCTTAAACTTCATGTATATAACCTATATTTTTTTCGTTTCAAACTTATTCTTAATCTTAACCCAAAAACATTCTCCATTCTCTTTATTTTCCAAAAAAATGGTGAAGAGCCCCGCCGCCGGCAGCCGTGTCGGACACCGTCGACTGCCGTATCTGGTGGGCGTCGAGGCCCAAAATTTCCAAGGAGGCTCTCCTCGACGTCAGGAACATGAAACTAGCCACAGTTTTGCGAGAAACGGCTCCCAACTCCGTGAAAATGACCGGTGACCTTTCGGTTTTTGAAGCTCTGATCTCCTCTGTCAACCGTCGGATATAGCTGATTTTTCACTATGTTGTTCTCCACATTAGTAAGCTCCTCCTCACCATTCAGATTGGCCAAAGGAGATCCCGATCGCCGGTGAAGTTTCGGTCAAGGGGTAAAGTGTTCCATTTCTTCCCTATTTTAATTTTTTTGAATATGTTGTGTTAATAGGAAAAAAATAATAAATAAAAAAATGGAAGAGGAATTCTTGAAAATGCTTCTCTTCAATTGCTGGAAATGGGGTATACTACACATATTTATTTTTGATCGGGAAACCCTTTTACAATCTATTTTCTTTTTTGAATGAGGAGTCCCCTTTTTACATTGGTTTTTGCTTGAGGTTTTATAAGAACCCATTTATAAATTAAAAATTACATCCTATCTCTAATTTGGGCACTGTTGGAGCAGTTTGTAGGGAGTGGAGGTGGCAAGGAGATGGTGATGACAACAACAGTAACCGGGGTAATCAATGTCCCAGTTATTCAGGGATTGCTTATTGTTATTTTCTTTTTTTTATTGTTTATTGATACAAATATAATATGTGTAGGGTGAAAATTGGTGATTACAACTACCCTTGTTTGCTCATTTCTTTGAAACAATAATATAGCAAAAATATAAATCACCAATTTTAACCGATCTGACTGCTTGAAATTCTTAAGCTATAACTTCTCTTCATTACAAACTCTTCACTCTCCTCAGATGAGTTCTTCTCATTATGAGCTCTCCACGAGAAATGTTGATCCACCTCCTTCTATGATGGAATCGAGAAAATGTTGAACAAGTTCTTCTCATTATGAACTTCTTCATTGGAAATGTTAATCCACCTTCTTTTGTAATAGATTAAAACAAAGTGATGATGATGATCCAACTTCTTATGCAATGGATGAGCCAAGGTTGGTGTTGTTCCAACTCCTTGTGTGATGGACTCGAGCTAAGGTTGAACAGGTTCTTCTCATTATGAACTTCTTCTCCCTCATCGGATGAGTTCTTCTTATTTTGAACTCTTATACTGGAAATATTGATCCACCTCCTTCTGTGATAGAATTGAACCAAGGTTGAACAAGTTGTTCTTATTATGAACTTCTTCTCCCTTGTTGGATGAGTTCTTCTCATTATGAACCCTTCCATTGGAAATGTTGATCCACCTCCTTCTATGATGGATTCGAACAGCGGTTGAACAAGTTCTTCTCATTATGAACTTATTATCCCTCGTAGGAGGAGTTCTTCTCATTACGAACTCTTCCATCGGAAATGTTGATCCACCTCCTTCTTTGATGGATTCGAATAAAGGTGAACAAGTTCTTCTCATTGTGAACTTCTTCTCCCTCGTCGGATGAGTTATTCTCATTATGAACCGCTTCATTGGTAATGTTGACTGTTTATCCCCTCTTTAAAAAGTTTTAAACTTGTAAAAGATTATCATATGTTAGTGATTTGTATTTAAAGTACCCGATGGTCCTCAATTTTTGTTGGGATCCATTTTTTCAATGGTGAAAAATATGTACTGATTCTTTGCTGAAGTCGTGACATGAAATCTTAGTTCACTCTTTAAATTCCTGTCAGATGTTCAAAATTTGATGAACAATGAATATGTATGCTCATACTTTTGCAAATGCCTAAATATGCTTGCATGATGTCATTTTAGTGTTGCAAATTTTATTGTCTAGTGAATCTTTACTCATTTATATTTGTTGAGTTTTCGTATTTGTTAGGTCCCTCTTAGAAATAAAACTGCTCACTTGCATTGAAGCAATCTAGCCATTTCTTGGTAAATGGTTCACTTCTCTACATGAAAAGGTCAAGTTGAAGAAAGGCATTACTGAAAAGGCTTCTATGGGAAAATATTTAGAAGGACTCAAACGACATCCTAGAAAAAGGTCTTAAGAAGGACTCAAACAATTTTCTAGAAAACTAATCCTAAGAAGGAAAAAATAGTTTCTCAAAATAAATTTTACAGGCATCCTTATGAGAGGGAAATCAAAACTTATCATTTGTATGAAATGATGAAATATATGATGCAAAGGTGTAAATTCATGTAATATGTATGAGTGCATGTTTTCTTGATCTGTTGGGAATGGTTGCAAGAGCAGTCTTCATTGCTAAAAAAGTTTTCATTCTCTTCCTGGTTCGATTGTCTTCCTTATTTGTCACACCTAAGCTTATTCTTATGAATCTTGACTTGTGAATGAGCTCATCTTGCCCTAGTAAATTTTGACCTTTGATAAATTTGGCTCCTCCAACCAGAAAGTTTTGAAAAGAGAATCTATCATTTCAAGCTCTGGAGACCGTGTACTCGATGCTACCTTTTGACGAAAAATCAATAGCCATTGTCTAGAACTAACCACCACAGAAACTGACAGAACATTCGTATTCCCTGAAAAGTCCTACAATACATTGAATTTTTTAAAGTTTTATCATCCATTTAGCAAAAAGAGAACTTCCCGGTCATTCTCTTTTAATCTTGGCACAGAAAAAACACGACCTTCCAATTGGATGAAATCAGAATTTTTAAAAACCCCTTATGAACTCAACATTGGCCCAGCATACTAACTAATTTTACAAGTAGCATTCATCATTTCTTGTGTCTTCGACATTTATACTCAGTAAATCAATAGAATAATGCAACTGTATGTTATGATTCCCAAAGGACTTATCATCGAGAAACCTTTGAAAATCAAATTTGACTTCTTTAAAAATTCATTTACAATTATCATCAAGAAACCCCTAAAAATTAGGCTTAGCTTCTTTAAAAGTTCATTTGTAAACATCAAGAAACTTTTGAAAATCAGGCTTAGCTCCTTTCAAAGTTAATTTGAATATATCAAGAAACCCCTGAAAATTAGGCTTAGCTTATTTCAAAATTCATTTGAAAGACATTGAGAAACCCCTGAAAATCAGGCTTAGTTTCTTTCAAAATTTATTTTAGGACATCAAATTGTTTGGGTAAGGTGCCCCCACAACAAAATAATGATTTTTTTTCTTGATTGGGCTCATCGATCCTTGAGACTTGGCCACTTTGGACAAAATCCCCTCCATTCGAAGCTTGAATTATGCTATTTCTTCACTCTCTTCTTTTCTTTGAACAATATGTAAATATATGCCTTGATGCATGAAATATGAATACAATTGATATGTATCTAAATGTAACACATGAGGTTCCTGTATGCATAAATGTTGATCATCAATTTTTCTTCTGGATCAAAGTGGAGACCTCAATATTCATTCCCTTGATCATTCTTGAATAGATCCTGTCTCAATATCGATGTAGCAACTTGTTAACTCAGGTATGCAATCTATTGGGGATCAACCTAATCATCTTGTGGTATTTATTTTTTATCTTCATTTTAAAGGAAAGGCTTTCTCTCTCGAATTCTTGTTATGACAAGGTATAAGGCCTTGACGCCATTTTTTTCCCTGACTCGATCTCTTAATCAAATTTGTTTCTCAGGACAGTTCTTCCAACTAAAGTATGAATGGTTTGTTTCTCAAGGTAAGCTCTTTTTCTTTTCATCTTTTGACCCTGGCACTCCATGCAGCAAGGCTCATTCACCATGTCTGTTTGATTTGAATCTTGTTATCTTAGTGAGATTTGGTTTTTGTAATGCCCAAATGTGGGTACTCCTGGCTCTCTTCGTGCCAAATCTTATTCTCGAAAGGTTTCACTCTTGTGTCACTAATTAGAAATCATATGCCATCAACATAAATGTTATCAAATAATTTAAGGGCTTTTCTTCATGATTCCACAATCAAATGTACACTTAAGAAGTGATCAATTATTATACTAGAAATGTCTTGAATATTTGTTATGAGCTGAGATATGTGCCCCTTTCGACTAAGGCGATCATCTACTTCTTGATGGATTACCAATAACGTTACAATGAAGTGTTAGAAGTTCTATCCTTCAGTTCTTCTGATATCTTAGACTATTTTACTTTCAAGATTGTGAAATGTCTTCATTAATATGGCATCGTTTGTTCTTCTTCTCCAATTGAGGCAAAATGAGCCTTACCAGCTTCAAGGACCTTTTCACTAGAGATTGTCATGTTTGAAAATATTTTCTTCCTTTTTCAATTTTAGAAATTTGAAAAAGTTTGACAAATAAGTTTTAAAAATGTTTTCATTTTCTTCAGGCTCGTAATCAAAACAAATTATTACAAGAGTTCATTGATTATCAAATAAATCAACTTCTCTTTTAATCATTTGAAAATTATATATATTTGACAAGTGTAAAGATTAATACTGATATAAGGCTTAGGCTGACTTGGAAAGGTAGAGTGTTTCAGGTTAATTTGAGGAGGTAATGTGTTTTAGGTTGGCGTTTTTTTGGGTTAAGGTCTAGCTTTCTTGATTCTGGTGTTCATTGATATGATAAAGTAGCCGTTTTTCTTATCTTCCAGAAATGTTCACTGGTTCTCAGCCTTCGTGAGTGTCTTTGGGTTGTGCATTGTTTTATCAAGAGATATATAAGATCGTCTTCTATGCAATAGTTGACAATATTCGTATTCAAGTTTCCTTTTCAAGTTTTCAACTTGAATTATTCTTTGGTTTTAAGACGTCATCTAAAATTTTACGTATTGAACCCTCCTTTTACTATTTTTTTCCTATCATGCATTAAAGATTTTAGAAAAACTATTTTTTTTTGCAAATAAAATTAACCTTCAGGGGTGTAATGAAATATGAATATAGTCTCTCCATTTAGAAATCCATGTATGATTAGAAGGGACTTTTATGGCACGTAACGTAGCATAGTGCTCAAAATTATGAAAGAAATGGATAAATAGGCCCAAACAAGTGTTTAAGTGTGATCGAACCAAGGATCAACTTGCGCTGACATCTTCAATCTTGCTTTTCCTAATTTAAATATGCTTACAACTGTTTCATTTTCTTCATTTTCTTGGATCCCTCTAGACTACCCATTTTTGGGTTTTTATACTAGAGTTCATCTCCATCTCACTATGTCATCACATTCTTAATCTTCTTATTGAATTTAGATCTTTGAACTAGTTGTACTTGATCAACCTTGTGGTTTGAGGATTATTAAGTCAGTCGTCTTGAAGTATTGTTCTTTATTCCTTTTTTTTGTTTTATTTTCTCTATTCTTTTTCTTTATTTTATCTCTTTCTTATGTTTGTTTTTTCCTTTTGCTATATATTTTTTCTATCTCTGTGATGTTAACTTGATTTGATCTCTAAGAGCTTTGTGTTTGGTCAACCTTGCAGTATCTTGTTATTTCCCACTTTATTTCACCATGACTTGCCACTGTAACAAAATCTGGATTGATGGCTTTCATTCTTGCATGCATATTCCTTCACCTTGTCCCCTGGTGTGGAGGGTGATCCTTGGTTAGGGTTGAATCAGAAGAAAAATACTGTAGGCTCAAGTGGGGACAAAAAAGGATATATATTTTGTGAAGTGATAAATGAAATAAAGCCATTCATTATCTCACATATAGAAATCCTTGTAAAAGACGTATCCCCAGGGGGACAAGTATTTAGGATTAACCTTATTTACATGAAAATAATGTAATTAATGCATGATATAATTATTTAAATTATTTCCTTTATTTATTATTCTTTCATTTTCTTCTGGTATGCCCTAATTACTCAATCTTATCTTCAAAAAGTTGATCCACGATACATCTCTCGCTTCCCTTGTATGAATAGTTCATGTACACGTGGACATCTTGTACTTTGTGCCTCCAGGTTTTACGGAGGTTGGGAAATGAATGTTAGTTCTTTTTCTAGGAAGGGAAACGTGTGACTTTAAAGTCATAATTCTGAAAAAGGTAATGTTATGGAAAGGTTACCTCTGTCTGGGAAGGTAAAAGTACATATTTTGGTTCCTCGGGAAGGATAAGGGCATGCCTTTATTGATTCAAAGGAAGGTGATGTCAAGGTTCGGTCTTTTACTAATGAGCACACACAGTGTAAGGAAATGAGTAAGGGTGTTCGGCTTTTGAGGGAGAATGAAAGGTTTAATCTTGCCACCTATCAAATATATATAATTAATGAAGTAGTAAAAGAACCTTTAATTCATTTGATATTCAAAGAATTACAAGATTAAAACTTGATTTATTACTCATAACCTTAGAATGACAGAAGTTCAATCATCAAACTATTTTAAGAAAATAAACAAAGAACAAAAATATGTTCAAATAGAGCAATGTTAGTGCAATAAGGATTCATGGTGGATGTAAGAATTTTTTCCTCATTAGCAATAGAATGTCTCATTACACGTTAGAGGTCAATGTCCCTAGGTCAAACAAATTCTGGACCTTGCTCTCTGGTGTCCCACAGATCCCAAAGTTATGGCCCAAACTCCATATATTGTGTTAACATCAGGTCTATGGCTCTCGATCCTTTTCTAAGTAAGAATGGGGTGACTTCAATTACCTCAAAAACTTCTATCACAAGATTATCCGCCAGTTACTCCCAGGATCCGTGATTAATACACGTTGAGATGCAAAGTATATTATGCAATGTATGGTGTATATATGCGAATTCAAAGATGCACATATTGTCAAAATGATTTCTTAAAAACACAAATTTAGTTTTTAAGTGATTAAAAAAATCTTGTCTCGATTTATTTGGTGTTTCCTTTTAAAAAACGATTCGAGGAGTCACCACCAATATTTAATTAGGGTGTTATTAAGCACCCAAAATGTTTTTTCATTTTAATAAAATTTCATTTAAAATTTATTAAAATAACCTTTTAAGGTCATAGTACCAAAATTCGAGTTCGGGAGCTGGTTACACGTGGGGAAGGATTTGCACCCCCAAATCGTCCTAAATAGGTACCTAGTCGATTAATTAGTTGTCTTTGCAATGAAATTTATGAATTCGAGTTTAATTTAATTCAAGATTCAAACAAATAATATTCCTTGAATTTTAGAACAAAATATAGTAACATTTAATTATTTCCTATTGAGAAGAATCGACCTCTCATGCCTTAAAGCAGTCAATTCCTACTCCAATCGAAATAAAAAAACATTAAAATTCCATTCTAAAGTTCATTATGAATTCCAATTCATGAATGATGATAAAAATAAAAATTAATTAAACACTTTTTATCAATCTTTTCAGAAAGAAAAAGGATTTTAGATTATTTATAGATATTGAGATCGGACCTTTTATAAGTTCTAACGATCTTTTCTCGAAGAATTTAAATAGATAAACAATTTTTTTCTCTCATTCCCAAATTTTAAGAGTAATCAAATTTTAGGATTTTCTTTTAATGGGATACACTTTCATTTTAAAATTATCATAAGCAACTTTCTTATACGTTAAGACAATCACTTCACAACAATCTTAAAATGAATGAATATTATCCTTAGTTGAATTATTTTGATTCGAATCAAGTCTTGCTTATGAGGGTTTCATTTAATATTCAATTTAATTAAAAGATACTACATAAATACATAAAAGAATCTAGATCTATATGCTCAAGTGATCATTTGCACATGTATAATATTATGGAGCATAATTTAAGTAATACATTAATATTTTATCCTTACCTAATAAAATTAATGTACATATCTACCAACATCTTAAAATAAACATGTACATTAAATATTAATGAATTAAATAATCTATTGTGTTAAATTTAATGTAAGAGAGCTAAGGATAAAGAAATATTTATAAAATTAATGCTTTATGAAAGTGCAAAGCCAAAATACACGTCAAAGACCAAATAATGACTAATGTGCATTAAATTACAAATTAAAAGTGCATGATAGATATAAAACCGAAATAGTAGTAAACAAATAGTGACAAAAATATAAGATTTGTAAATGTCATGGCCAAAATCAAATATAAATAAAATATGACAATAAGCAATATGGTGACTAACATATAAACACGAGAAAAATAAATACTTAAAGTAAACTAGTGCAAACTGTTATTCAAGTGTCCAAACTACGAAGTTATAAACCCAAAAGGACCTAACATGCTATTAACCCCTAAAGACTCAGAAAACACATGTGAGGGTTAAGGTGAAACAACATCATTTTACACTGGGTATTTAAGCCCAAGATCAAGGCTTAGTTTTTAAAGCCTAACCATTTTCCTTTTTGTTTGGTTTTTAAAGAAAGATAGAGAGTTCAAAACTTTTTCAAGCTCCAAACCAAATAAGAAAATGGCCACTGTTAACTGGTGATTTTCACCACCGTTCACGGCTGCCGAAAGATAACCCAACACCACCAAAATGTCCCTTTTCACCCCTATCCCAAATACGAGGCCTCTTTGCCTAAAACTCACCCTAGGAGTCTAGATCTAGATTTTACCTTCGTACAACTCGGATTCCGACAACGTTTGGGATTTTCGATGAACTATAGGCTTTTCAACGATCAAGAAAGCATGATAAACTCTCTTCATCCTTTCTTTTTCGTTCACTCTTTGTAATCTTTTATATTTTTTAAACTTCTCTCTTTTTTTCTTTTTTCCTATTGATCCATTTTCTTAAATTCCCTCTATTTTTCTTTTTCTTTTTTTCAAGCCCCCTTCCCGAATGGTTTGTTGCCTGTTATATTTTCCCTCTTTTGCATGTTTGGTGATGGCTACTTCATAGGGGCATGTTTTCCCCTAAACCAAATAGTTAATATCCCAGATTTCTCGGGATTTAACTTATTTTTTAAGGTGTTTGGTTGAATTTTATTACTGATTTTTTATGGCTTCTGACTTTTTACTTCTTTCAGAGATGATTATGTTGAGTAGATGAAACGACGTCTGTTAGATGATGGGAACAGACGACCGAAATAATGGCGGCGGTGTGGGTGTTCTCTTACTGAAGGCGATGGTGGCTAGAAACCCTAGGATTTCAAACCATAATAGTTTTGGGTTTTACTGAGCTTGGGTTAGGGTTGGTTGGCCTCTTGTAATTGGGCTTGTAAGGCCTGTAAAAATAAGAAAATAATACTATTTATAATATTATTTAATAATTATAATAATAAAAATGATAAAGAAAACCTAGATAAAATGGGTGTCTACTGTTAGAGTATGCCCAAAGACCAATCATATGATGATTGTAATAATACTTTTATTTACTGATTTTATTGAATAAAGACATTACCGCTATTATTTTCATTTATATATATGTGTTTAACATAAACTAGAAGATAATAAAGTCCATATAATGACATAATTGTTATTATTAAAAGATCCCTAGTCAAGTATTATTATGGGCATGGATAATAATAATACGCTTAAGACTAACATGTTATTGATTGATGACAATGAGTTGTCATTGACATAGAGATGTCAGAATTGATATATGATTATATTGTTATAGAACAATGAATTGGATTGACCGACCATGAGCATATGTCTTGGGTTATTATGTGACAGTCATAACATTGCTCATGGTGATGACTATATGTATGATCCTCAGACTTGAGATCAATACTATCCTAACATATATTGTTGTATGTTTTGATGCAACTAAACAAGCTCCGTAATTGGTTGCTCTATAAAGACTGTTATTGAATATATCTCAATATATGTAGTGGGTGTGTATGATTAAGATAGGATTTGTCCTTCCTACATAATAGGAAATATATCATAGGCCACTTGATTGAGTAAGACTATAAACGCATGGCCATGCTAGAATAAGTTGATATGAGATATCATAAACTATTTGTTAATTAAAGTCTACTCTAGATATCAAGAAACAATAAATGGGCTATACAAGTATGACTAGTCCAAGACTTGTGCCTATTCTAGATATAAAGAACATAAGGATGTAATACGTAAAAGAGTAATCACCAAGATGATATGTCGAATCATATTTTCTTGTAGCTTAGCTGGCAATGATATATTGCTAGATGTCACTCATTGTATGTAATATTAGAATTGTTCTAATAATTACTGCTAACGTTACAAGAACCTACAAGGTCACACCCTAGGATTGAAATGAGCAAATATGTACAATTTGTTGTACGTTACTAAAATATATATCTAGAGTTAATTAAATATATGTTTTAATAATCTCGAATATTTAATTTCAATTAATTAAATATAAATTTAATTAATTTGAAATAATAAAATCACTAATATGATTAGGGTAACTTGGATATAAGAGGATTATTAAATTCTAATTAATTAAATATAGATTTAATTAATTTGAAATAATAAAACCCTAATATGATTATGGTAACTTGGGTATAAAATGGTGTGTTAGGTCTAGCAGTCGTTTTTACACAACACACTCAAAACCTTCATCCGTTTTCTCTCAAAAGAGTTTTGGGGAAAACAAAGATTGTTCTCAATCGGCTGAACTGAGTAGAGGCCGAGACGTGATTTCGTGGAGGCTTAAGATTCGAACCGATCTACACCACCAGTATTTACTGTTATCCTTGCTGTTTTTCAAGGAACCCACTGTAAGTATTCGTATATCTTCCTCCTGATTTTAGTCTTTCGTATTTGGATTGCTGGTGAGACCATTAAGTTTTCTTTTTCGCTGCGCCACGGGGTGCACCGACGGTCACAACAGTGGTATCAGAGCCACTTGTACGATATGATTTTGGGTTAAATTTTTGGTTGATGCGATATGTATGAGATGCATGTTCTAGTTTTATTGATTTCGGTAAATATGTTGATATCATTGTTCGAATCGATACCCGTAACGATTAATATGTTAATTTGGTAATATGATTTTCAATCGATTTGTTGCTGGATGATCTATGGGAGTGCGATAGCAGATCGCGTTTAGCAGTGGAACAATGGTTGTTCCGATGCAGAAAACCTTCGGGATTGAAAATCCCAAAAGAACGATTCTGTTGATAATTGTTATCAAATCGTGAAGTTTTTCCATGGAAATAGAAGTACTATTTTTCAAAACAATCTTACCGACCCATATTAATATTTTTAACAAAGGTGTAACAACGTGTATATATATATGATATGTTTGTTTTGCACGGTGTTTGATATGCATGGTTATAGCCCTTGTTCAATTCACAATGGTTTATTTTGAAATACGGTCTGTGAGCCTTGCCTTTCTATATCTCTGTTATATTTTTCTTCTCATCTTACTCCCTCGTATGTAAAACGAGTTTCTCTTAAAATTGTAAATCTATGAAGATTCACAAGGAGCAAAAGAATGGCGAGAAGATGCCTAGAGAGTAGTCTTAGGCTTTAGGGTTCTTGGTTCTCCCATTGGCTTTGGATTGGCACCTTAGTCATTGGTTTGGTCTATAACCATTGCATCTTATTTATTGTTATATTTGTTATGTATGCAATGCATCAAATGATATAATAAGAATAAATATTGATGAGATCAATAAGGGCCTAATATTAAAATGAACAATGATGAGATAATTACGCAAATCCCTCTTTATAATCTAAGTTAACTTAACCGTCCAATATTTACCCTCGTTAAGGCTTTGATCGATATTCTGTGGCCTTTACCAAAGCACTGGCACATAAATCTATCTTGGTTAAACGCAAAGAATAAGCAAGTAATATTCACCGATTGAAATATTGGTAATAACTTAGCTAGGTTATTCTAATAGGATTAGAAACCTAGAGGTTAAATATTTGGATAAGTCATGAGATGACTTGAACAAAAGTTGTTCACAAAAAATGAGGAGTTACATGAGATGTAACTAGTCAAGTGTTACTTACCTAAATAATCATTATCCTAAAAGAAAAGCCAAAGTTGATTTGGGAAATTGATGTATTATGGATCCTCACACACTAGAAAAATTTTCGTTGAATTTTTCTGAAATTAAAAAAAAGAGGGTTTTTAATTTTGAATAAAATAGTGGGAGTAATTTGTAAATAAAGTCCTATTTATAAATTTTAATTCAGTAAATTTACTTACTTTAATATTTCCATTGTTGTAGATTTAATGGTAAACGACACTTTATCATTGCGATCACTCCTTGAGAATGATAAACTTAATGGCATAAACTTCCTTGACTGGTGTCGTAATTTGATAATTGTTATCAAACAGGAAATGAAGGAATATGTCATTGAGCAACCTGTTCCTAATGAACCGCCAGCTAATGCTTCAAAAGCTGACAAAGACAAATTCAAGAAACATATGGATGATATGTCAGATGTTGGATGTCTAATACTTGCCACCATGACTCCTGAGCTTCAGAAGTAACATGAGGACATGGTTGCATATAAAATGATTCAAAATCTCAAAGAAATATATGAGGAGAAAGCACGTCAAGAGAGATATGAGACCTCTGAAGCTCTATTTCAATGCAAAATGGCAGAGGGAACTCCTGTAGGAGCTCATGTCATCAAGATGATGGGCTACATCCAAACGTTGGAAAAGTTGGGATTTCCTCTCAAAGATGAATTGGCTACCGATGTTATCCTGTAATCATTTCCAGATAGCTTTAGCTAATTTGTCCTTAATTTCAACATTAATGAAATTAACAAAACTTTTTCATAGTTATTTGGCATGTTACGAACTACTGAAAGTAACATGAAAAAGGTTGGACCTAAGCCCATTCTGATGGTCCACAAGGACAAAGGAAAGGGAAAGAAAAAGGTAGTGGCAAAGTCTAAGGGAAATGGTAAGACCAAACCAAAAGGGAAAAATGCATTGAAACCCAAAGGGAGAGTTAGCAAAGAAGGAAAATGTTTCCATTGTGATAACACCGGACACTGGAAGAGAAACTGCCCTGTTTACCTTGAAGAGGTCAAGAAGGCAAAAGCAAATGGAATGTTTGTTTCAGGTATTTATGTTATTGATGTTAATTTGTCAACATCTACTTCTTAGGTATTAGATACTGGTTGTGGTTCTCATATTTGTACTTCTGTACAGGGACTGCAAAAGAGAAGGAATCTGGCTAAAGGAGACGTGGACCTACGAGTGGGAAATGGAGCAAGAGTTGATGCATTATCTATAGGGACATATGTTTTATCTTTGCCTAGTGGACTTGATTTAAATTTAGAGGATTGCTTATGTGCCTAGTTTGACTAAGAACATTATTTATATTTCTTGTTTGGACAAGATTGGCTTTGAGATTATTATTAAGAATAATTGTTGTTTTTTTATCTCGATAGTGTTTTTTATGGTTCGACACGATTGGTTAATGGTCTCTATATTTTGGATCAAGATAACACCATTTATAACATAAATGCTAAGAGATCAAAAACAAATGACTCGAATCAAACTTATCTTTGGCATTGTCGTTTAGGCCATATAAGTGAGAAACGGATATCAAAACTTCATAAAGATGGATTCTTAGATTCATTTGTTTTCGAACAATATGATGTATGTGAATCTTGATTGTTGGAAAAATGACTGAAGCTCCTTTTAATAGTAAAAGTAAGCGAGCAAGTGATTTATTGGGGTTGATACATAGTGATGTATGTGGACCAATGAATACACAAGCCAGAGGTGGATTCCATTACTTCATTACTTTTACCGATGACTTCAGTTGGTATGGGTATATTTATCTTATGCGCCATAAATTTGAAGCCCTTGAAAAGTTTAAGGAATTTAAAATTGAAGTACAAAATTAACTAGGAAAGAGTATTAAGGCACTTCGATCAGATCGAGGTGGAGAATACTTAAACATAGAGTTTGATGAACTCCTAAAAGAATGTGGGATTGTCTCACAACTTACACCACCTGGTACACCACAGTGGAATGGAGTTTCTGAAAGAAGGAATTGAACACTATTAGACATGGTTCGATTGATGATGAGTCACAGTGATCTTCTAACTTCTTTTTGGGGATATGTACTTGAAACAACTGCTTTCACACTAAATCGTGTTCCATCTAAATCGGTTCAAAAGACACCATACGAGATATGGACTGGGAAACGTCCTAGTATGTCTTTTATGAAGATTTAGGGTTGTGAAGCTTATGTAAAACATCAGATGTCTACAAAGCTCGAACCTAAATCTCATAAGTGTATATTTGTTGGATATCTTAAAGACACTAAGGGATATTATTTCTTTAACCTTAATGATAACAAAGTATTTTTTGCTCGAACATGAGTTTTTCTCGAAAGAGAATTTCTCTCAAAGAAAGGGAAGTGTAGAAATATTGAACTTGGAGAAGTTCAAGAACAACAGATAAATGAATATGAAATTGAGCATGTTTCACAAGTTGTTGAGGAGCATTCAACAGATTTAGAAACACAATTACTGCGTAGATCCACAAGAGAACATCGTGCACCTGAGAGATTTGGATTTCTCGTTACGACACATGGAGATGTTCTTATTATGGATCAATATGAGCCCAGGACTTATCGAGAGGCAATGTCTAGCCCAGACTCTGAGAAATGGCTTGAAGCCATGAGATCTGAGATGGATTCCATGTCAGTAAACCAAGTATGGACTTTGGTTGAACCACCTGAAGGGGTCAAACCTATAGGGTGTAAATGGGTTTTCAAGAAGAAAACTGACATATATGGTAATGTACAAACATACAAGGGGAGATTAGTCGCTAAAGGTTTTCGACAAGTTCATAGTGTAGACTATGACGAAACATTCTCCCCTGTAGTTATGTTTATGTCCATCCAAATCCTGCTCGTAATAATTGTATTTCATGATTATGAAATCTGGAAAATGGACATCAAAACCGCCTTTCTTAATGGAAAACTTGAAGAGGATGTGTATATGACACAACCAGAAGGTTTTGTCTTTCCAGGAAATACTGGAAAGGTTTGTAAGCTACAGAGGTCTATTTATGGACTAAAGCAAGCTTCTCGAAGCTGGAATCTTCGTTTCAATGATGCAATCAAAGAGTTTGGTTTTATCAGAAATGAAGATGAGCCTTGTGTTTGTAAGAAGGCTAGTGGTAGCATTGTTTCTTTCCTAATCTTGTATGTAGATGACATACTCATCATAGGAAATGATATACCTACTTTACAGTCTGTTAAGACTTGGTTAAGTAGTTGTTTTTCTATGAAAGATTTGGGTGAGGCAGCGTATATCTTAGGAGTTAAGATCTATAGAGATAGATCAAGATGACTTCTAGGTCAGAGTCAAAGTACATTTATAGACAAAGTTCTGAAAAGGTTCAGTATGGAAGAATCCAAGAAAGGATTTTTGCCTATGAGACATGGCATTTCTCTTTATAAGAAAATGTGTCCTTCAACTCCACTAGAAAGAGAACAGATGAATAAGATTCCATATATTTCGGCTATTGGTTCTATAATGTATGCCATTATATGTACTCGACCAGATATATCATATGCTCTAAGCATGATGAGTCGGTATCAAGCAAACCCTAGTGAAAATCACTAGGTTGCGGTTAAAAATATCCTTAAGTACTTAAGAATAACTAAGGATAAATTTCTTGTCTATGGAGGGGATGAAGAGCTTAGTATAAAAGGTTATACTGATGCCAGCTTCCAAACTGAGAAAAATGACTCATAATTACAATCGTGTTTTGTATTTTGTCTTAATGGAGGTGCTGTGAGCTGAAAAAGTTCGAAGCAAGACACAGTAGCTGATTCTACAACAGAGGCTGGATACATTACAACCAGTGAAGCAGCAAAAGAGGCTGTTTGGATCAAGAAGTTCATATCGAAATTATGGGTTGTTCCCAGCATATCAGATTCTGTAGAACTCCATTATAACAATAATGGAGCCATTGCACAAGCAAAGGAACCAAGATCTCAACAAAAATCCAAACATATTCTTAGGCACTTTCATCTCATTCGGGAGATCATTGATCGAGGAAATGTGGAAATATATATAGTACACACGGATGACAACATTGCTGATCCCTTGACGAAGCCTCTTACACAAAAGAGGCATGATCGTCACACTGAGTCACTCGGTATTAGATATGTGAGTGATTGGTCTTAGTGCTAGTGGGAGATTGTTAGAGTATGCCCAAAGACCAATCATATGATGATTGTAATAAAACTTTTATTTACCGATTTTATTGAATAAAGGCATTACCGCTATTATTTTCATTTATATATATGTGTTTAACATAAACTGAAAGATAATAAAGTCCATATAATGAAATAATTGTTATTATTAAAAGATCCCTAGTCAAGTATTATTATGGGCATGGATAATAATAATACTCTAAAGACTAACATGTTATTGATTGATGACAATGAGTTATCATTGACATAGAGATGTCAGAATTGATACATGATTATATTGTTAGAGAACAATGTATTGGATTGATCGACCATGAGCATATGTCTTGGATTATTATGTGACAGTCATAACATTGCTCATGGTGATGACTATATGTATGATCCTCAGACTTGAGATCAATACTATCCCAACATATATTGTTGTATGTTTTGATGCATCTAAACAAGCTCCGTAATTGGTTGCTCTATAAAGACTGTTATTGAATATATCTCAATATATGTAGTGGGTGTGTATGATTAAGAAGAGATTTGCCCTTCCTACATAATAGGAAATATATCATAGGCCACTTGATTGAGTAAGACTATAAACGCATGGCCATGCTCGAATAAGTTGATATGAGATATCATAAACTATTAGTTAATTAAAGTCTACTCTAGATATCAAGAAACAATAGATGGGCTATACAAGTATGACTATTCCAAGACTTGTGCCTATTCTAGATATAAAGGACATAAGGATGTAATACAGAAAAGAGTAATCACCAAGATGATATGTTGAATCATATTTTCTTGTAACTTAGGTGACAATGATATATTGCTAGATGTCACTCATTGTATGTAATATTAGAAATGTTCTAATAATTACTGCTAACATTACAAGAACCTACAAGGTCACACCCTAGGATTTAAATGAGCAAAGATGTACAATTTGTTGTACGTTACTAAAATATATATCTAGAGTTAATTAAATATATGTTTTAATAATCCCAAATATTTAATTTCAATTAATTAAATATAGATTTAATTAATTTGAAATAATAAAATCCCTAATATGATTAGGGTAACTTGGATATAAGAGGATTATTAAATTCCAATTAATTAAATATAGATTTAATTAATTTGAAATAATAAAACTCTAATATGATTATGGTAACTTGGATATAAAAGGGTGTGTTAGGTCTAACTGCCGTTTTTACACAACACACACTCAAAACCTTCAGCCGTTTTCTCTCAAAAAGAGTTTTGGGAAAACAAAGATTGCTCTCAATCGGGTGAACTAAGTAGAGGCCGAGACGTGATTTCGTGGAGGCTTAAGATTCAAACCGATCTACACCACCAGTATTCACTGTTGTCCTTGCTGTTTTTCAAGGAACCCACTATAAGTATTCGCATCTCTTCCTCCCGATTTCAGTTTTTCATATTTGGATCGCTGGTGAGACCATCGAGTTTTCTTTTCCGCTACGCCATGGGGTGCGCCGACGGTCCCAAAATCTACAGTTTCCCATCTTCGTATATTTTGTGTTAACAAGAATAAGGCAAAGAAAAATAGACAACGTCTATTGTCCAGTTCCATCTTAATCTTATCTCAAGTGAGACTAAAAATGATCATCTGTTGAGTTAATCGATCGAAGGAATCGGCTAAGAGGGGGGTGAATTGGCAATTAAAATTTTGGTGGAAGCTTTTGCAGAAAATTAAGAGTAATTGCACAACGATTTAGAGTGGTTCGACTTTCTTAATCAAAGTCTACGTCCACTACCTTAGATATCCACACTAAGGATTTTCCAACAAATTCACTAATTTGTTCTTTCTTTAGAGGCCAAAGAGATAACCTTACAACTCCCTCAAGAATATACCCCAATTCTTGAGAACACTCTTTCTCAAAGAGAAGATTAAAAATTTTCAAACTTACAAGGAAATCCTCACAAGGTAGATTGTTTGCACAATTATAAAAAAAAGAAAAGAATACTAAAGAATGAATACAATTGAGTACAAGTAGTGTTCTTGAAAGCAAAATGAATATTGAATGAAAAATAGGCTTGAAATGCTCAAACTTGAGGTTTGATGATTTCTCTTTGATTATATCTTGATTCTTGTTGAATGTTGTTTCTTGTTGTTGATAAATGGCTTCTAAGCTTGTTTAAATACACCTTCAAATGAGTCTGAACATTGGGGATGCTTAGTGGAGTCAACAAAGTTGTTTAAGTGTGAAAACAATTAATTAAAGCAGTTGGGAGCGTCAGTGCATTGATGCATTCCCATGGTGCATCAGTGTAAAATTCAAATATTTTGATTGTTGGACCCTT
This sequence comes from Hibiscus syriacus, assembly GCF_006381635.1. NCBI lineage: Eukaryota > Viridiplantae > Streptophyta > Magnoliopsida > Malvales > Malvaceae > Hibiscus > Hibiscus syriacus. Next base: position 2,363,977 of record NW_024063086.1, on the reverse strand, counting down.
AGTGCATCGGTGCACTAAGAGTGCACGATGCATCAAGTGCATTCGATGTTTCAAAATAGCCAGAGTGCATCGATGCATGGATGGTGCATCGATGCATCAAATGCATTGGATGTTTTCATAAAATCCTCAGTGCATCGATGCATGGTATGTGCATCGATGCATGAAATGCATTCAATGTTCAATTTAATTCATGGTGCATCGATGCATGGATTGGTGCATCGGTGCATCACTTTGATAAATTGATTTTAGGCTTGATTTTAGTTCAAAATACTTTATGAAAATTGTTTCAAAAATAGTTTAAGTATAAAATACAATTTTACACATTTAGTAAGGTTTGAATTTGAACTTGAAAGACTTGGAGTAATAATTTGATATTCGATTAATTAAATCGAATATACCTAGAAAATCATTTGTAAAATCTTAAAATTCATTTAAACTTAATTTGTTATATCGAAACAAAAAAATGTTTTCAATAATCTCCCCCTTTTTAATATAACAAATCATTTGTGTCATTTTAAGATTTTCTAAAATTTTGAAATCAATTTTGAAAAATTACTCCCCCTTACTACAACACTTCTCCCCTTTAACACTTCTCCCCTTTAACACTTCTCCTCTTTAACACTTTTACACTTCTCCCCCTTAACATTTTTACACTTCTCCCCCTTTTTGTTAAATCAGAAAGACATTAAAATGTTTTAAACAAGGTTTTGAAAAGCATAGCCAATTGATTTTAAATATATATATATAGCTTAAGCTACTAAGATCACAATCAAAAGAGAGATTAGCCATTAGTTCCATAACCAATATTCATAAACAAATGTGAAATGGCATAATTGGTCATATATATCTAATGATACAAAAGTAAGAAAATTCAACCAAACCAAATATATATATATATTAAGTTCAAAATCCAATCATCCAAACCATAACAAATTCAAGAATTTAACAATCCAAAACAAACAATCCAGAAACATAAAAAACAATCCAAGTTTGAAATACTAAGAAAGCATGGAGAAAAGGTCTAATCCATTGGAGGGTCGGGAGGAGGAGGATAATGAGCTCGAACTTCAAGAGTGAGTGTGTCCATACGTTCACGCATCTCCTGCTGAAACTCAGTAATCTGAGACTCCATGGAGGTAAACCTCATATCAAACAACTCCAAGAAGGATCTAAAATATGGTGGCATTTGATCTTCTTGCTGTGCCGATTCTGGTGCAGGCTCATCGTCTGGAACGTGATCGTCAATATCTTGCATAAGTTGTTGAAACTCAGGATCATCATCAGCAGCCGGTGCCGGAGGAGGAGGAGCACGAGAAGAGCTAGGAGCAGCTAATGAAGAGCTAGCTCCCTGAGTTTGCTTACCAGGTCGAAATACCCAAAGACCGGTTTCCTCGTCTTGTTTCCAATTCACTTTCTTCTAGGAAGTAAGATTGATTTGATTTTGGAGTGGGATAGGATTGTCGAGAGAGACGTTTAGACTGAGTTTGATAAAGAGGTTACTCAGAAGACATCCATAAATCAATGTTTCAACATGTTTTGAAGGAACAATGTTTCTGATATCCACTAGTTGACTAAAAATAATGTGGGGCATATTTATTTTGATCTTATTTTTAATACAGCACATCCACCATAAATCCCTAGCACGAAGAGTGGAGTACCTACCTCCGGATGGTCTAAACCACCAAGAGATCATCAAATGAAGAAAATGATCGTGATGAGATCGTAGAGTACTAACACTAGAATTTGGAACATAGGGATATTCCACATTTTCATTCTCATTATATAACCCATCATCATCTAACCCAAAATGAAAAGTTATAGTCTCGGGATCAATATTAATATATTGGCCTAAAAGATAGGATCTAATGGATATAGTTCTACATTGAGTTTCATTTTGAATATATATCGCATTGGAATAGAAAACGCGGACTAACTGCTGATAAACGATAGGTTTAAGCTGAAACATTTTATCAAACTTCCAAGCTTTAAGAATCAAAAGGTATTCGAAGTTAATATATATCATAGCTTGAAGAGAAGTAATAAGCTCTTTCCGGATTCTATAAGATTGAAAAGAATTTCTGTACCTAGACTACAATTCATCTCTACGACGCTCAGGCATGTTAAAACAAGATCCTAATAGAGATGTAGGTGGAGGAGGAACAAGATTAGGAGGTTGGTTTGAATGAGAATGACTCGATGAAGTCCTAGGGCATTTGGGATTTGACATGTTTTAAAGATTCGTAAAAAGGAAAGTAACCTGCAATTTGAAACACATGTATGCACAATAATCAATCCTAATACTCAGTTGAGTCCTCAACAATTCAAAGTTCTCTAAACTGAATCCTAATGGGCAAGGTTTTGAAAACTATTTGAAAACAAATTTTGTAAAATCATAATATGTATAGTTTTTATGAAAACAACATAATTAAATCAAAAACATCAAATTTAAAATTAAATTCAAATTTTTGATTTTTTTATTTCAAAAATTCAAAAATTTCTTTGAAAATTTGTGAGGTTTTGATGAATTGATTGTAAAATCTAGTTTGTAATCATCAAACAATCAATGCCCGATAAAATGTTCATCCTAGAACTAATTAAAACTAGTCCTAAGATTAGAATATGATAAAATAGAGGTTTTTAGAAAAATATTTTGAAAATTTCGGATTGATGAGAATGAGATGTTGTTTTACACGATTTGATGATAAGAGCAGGATAAGAATTTGAAAAGCTCGAAGATTCCGACAATATTTCATTGATTTTGAGCAAAAGGAGATTTTTGAATGAGAGAGGGATGAACTGCGGGGTGTTTTGAGGCTTAGACATTTGAAAGAATGAGAAAATAGGGTTTTAATACCTAAAACCCGATGGATGCATCGATGCATGGCCTTGTGCATTGATGCACATTCAAGGCGTGCATCGTTGCACCTTCATGGTGTATCAATGCACATTCAAGGATACATCGATGCACTGTTAGGTGTATCGATGCATTAAGCACAAAAATGTCAAAAATCCGTTTTAAACACTCACAATGCTAAATTAATTGGCTCTAGTGGTATTGGAAACTCATATATTCAAAATCAATCATGTTCAATTAATCAAATTAATCCTTAAACTATTTTTGAACATAAAATTAATTTTCATCAAGCAACATAAACTCCCCCTAACTAATAGCAAAGAATGCAATCAAAAATTATTATTATAAGCATTTTTCATTTATACTTAAAAGTGATAAAATTATTTTAAACACTAAGTGAATATAAGTCAGTTAAACCTAATTCTCTCATATGTGTCCAAAATCTTTCCTTGTCTAAAGGTTTTGTAAAGATATCCGCTAATTGGTGCAAAGTATCAACAAATTCTAGAACTACATCTTCCTTAGCGACATGGTCTCTAATGAAGTGATGTCTAATTTTAATATGTTTAGTTCTAGAGTGTTGGATGGGATTTTTAGTGAGACAAATAGCACTAGTATTGTCACACTTGATAGGAATGGTACCTACTTCAATTCCATAGTCAAAAAGTTGTTGTTTCATCCATAAAACTTGTGTACAACAACTACCAGCTGAAATGTATTCCGCTTCAGTGGTAGATAATGCTACACAATTTTTTTTCTTTGAAAACCAAGAAATCAACATATTTTCAAGGAATTGGCAAGTACCGGAGGTGCTTTTCTATCTAATTTGCATCCTCCATAATCCGCTTCAGAGAAGGCATGCAAGCTAAAGCTAGAGTCTCTAGGATACCAAAGTCCTAAGCTAGGAGTGTCCTTAAGGTATCTAAAGATTCTCTTAACAGCTAGTAAATGTGATTCCTTAGAGAATGATTGAAATCTAGCACATAAGCAAACACTAAACATAATGTTCAGTCTACTTGCCGTTAGATAGAGCAAAGAACCAATCATTAACCTATATAATTTAACATCCACACATTTACCTCCTTCATCTATGTCAAGCTTTGTTGATGAGCTCATTGGAGTGTCATGAGGTTTCCCATTTTCTATTCCAAACTTCTTGAGCATATCTTTGACGTACTTAGCTTGATTGATGAAGATGCCATCTTTTCTTTGCTTGATTTGGAGTCCCAAGAAAAATGAGAGCTCCCTCATCATGCTCATCTCAAATTCACTTTGCATTAGCTTTGAAAATTCTTGGCAAAGAACATCTGTTGAAAAATTTTGATATTTCGATATAACAAATTAAGTTAAATGAATTTTAAGATTTTCCAAATGGTTTTTCTAAGTATATTCGATAGAATTATTCGAATATCAAAACATTACTCCAAATCTTTCAAAGATCATTTTTAATCCTTACTCAAAGTGTAAAATTAAGTTTTAAACTTAAAACAATTTCAAAATAATTATACAAAGTATTTCAAACCATTTCAAAGCCAAAAATTCCAGATTGCTCAGAGGGAACCGATTCCCCCCAAAGGGGGTACCGATTCCCCCCTGAATGGTTTGGCTCTGAGAATTCCAGTATGCTCGGAGGGAACCGATTCCCCCCTTGTATAACGGTCGAAATATTTGAATTTTACACTTAGGGAACCGATTCCCCATAGGGGGTACCGATTCCCCCACGCTCCAAATTGTTTTATTAATTGTTTTCACACTAAAACGGCTATATTATTTTCTCTAATTATCCCCAACGTTCGAAAGTGATTCAAGGTGTATTTAAGCAAGCTTAGAAGCCATTGATCAACAACAAGAAACATCAAGCAATTAGAATCAAGAAAGAATCAAAGAGAAAGCATCAAACCTCAAGTTTGAGCATTTCAAGCCTATTTTTCATTCAATATTCATTTTTCTTTCAAGAACACTTATTGTGCTCAATTGTATTTATTCTTGAGTGTTCTTTCTTTGTTTTAGAATTGTGCAAACATATTTGCCTTGTGAGGTTTTTCTTGTAAGTTTGCAAATTTGTATTTCTCTTTGAGAAAAGAGTGTTCTCAAGAATTGGGGTATATTCTTGAGGGAGTTGTAAGGTTATCTCTTTGGCCTCAAAAGAAAGAACAAATTAGTGAATTTGTTGGAAAATTCTTAGTGTGGATAGCTAAGGTAGTGGACGTAGACTTTGGTTGATAAAGTCGAACCACTCTAAATCGCTGTGCAATTTCTTTCAATTTTCTGCAAAAGCTTCCACAAAAATTTTTATTGCCAATTCACCCCCTCTTGTCCGATTCAGTCAATCGATTAACTCAACAACTGGTATCAGAGCCTAACTCATTTGAAGGTTTAATCGCCTCTTGAGTCGATTCGGGAAGAGTTATATCGATAATCAAAGTCATCAATGGCCTCCGCTTCAAACTTCGACTCCGATCTCGATTCGATGCCCGTCAACAAGCCTCCTTTCTTCAATGGAGCTAACTATGCCTATTGGAAGAATAGAATGATGTACTTCATTCAAGCAAGTGACATGGGAGCATGGAATACTGTAGAAGAAAGATACATCAAACCTCTCACTCATCCAAGGTTGTGGAGTGAAGGAGAGACAAGAATGTTCCAGCTCAACTCCAAAGCCATCCATATCATTTTTTGTGCTCTTGGACCAGATGAATACGGAAGAGTTTCATTATGTATAACCGCCAAATATGGGACAAACTTCAAGTCACTCATGAAGGTACCGATGAGGTAAAGAAATCTAAAATTAGTATTTTAACGCATAGCTATGAAAATTTCAAGATGAAACCAAATGAAGATATCAAAGCTATGACGGATAGATTTTCAACGATTGTCAATGGTCTCAAATCATATGGAGAGATCATTTCAAATGAAAAGCTTATGAGGAAGTTAGTCTACTCCCTCCCAAAATCGTGGCAATCAAAGAAGACGACAATCATCGAGTCTAAGGACTTAACGTCCTTAACTCTTGAAGAGCTAATTGGGTCACTCCTCACTCATGAAATGATGCTCGAAGATGAGGTGGATCTTGACAAGATTGACGAGACACCAAAGGAGAAGGAGAAGAAGAAAAACATTGGAGTTGCTCTCAAATCCACAAAAGATGAGAGTGATTCGAATGACGATGACGATGACGATGATGAGGAAATGGCATTGTTTGCCAAACGGTTCAGAAAAATGATGAGACCTTATCGAGGAAGAAAATTCAAACGAAATAAAGGCCTCAAAAATGAACCGAAAGACAAGGACCCAATCATTTGCTACGAATGCAAAAAGCCAGGGCATGTCAAATATGATTGCCCACAATTGAAGAAAAAGGGTCAATCAAAGAATAAGCACAAGGCTCATGTGGCTAAATGGAGCGATGAAGAAAGTTCCGATGAAGAGGAACAAGAAGTAGCTAACTTGTGCTTGATGGAATTTGGGGAAGATTCTAAGGTAACCTCTAACTCATCTGATTTTGATGATTTATCCTATGATGAGTTATTAGAGGAATATAATGGGTTGGCTTCGGATTATGAGAAATTATTTTTAAAATATAAAAATGATGTTTCAAAATTGAAAAATGAAAACAAACTCATATCCAAAACCAACAACGATCTTGAAAGTAAAATCAAAGATTTGCAAATCAAACTAGAAGAGTTTGAAAAGAAAAATTTAGATTTGAAAAATTTACTTTCAAAGATCAATGATGATCATCAAAAAGAAAATTGATGATCTTAAAACTTCTTTTGATAAAGTTGGAACAAAACATTTTGAAAAAGGTGGAAATTCAAAATCCAACTTTGTTAGAAAAAGTTTTAGAAACTACAATCATAGAGGTCCCCAAAGAACCTCTAATGGAAAAATCGTTAAAAGTATGTGGGTTCCTAAAGAACTCATTACTACTAAAGATAAAAAATATCCTACACAAATGGATACCTAAGGGGACTAGGATTTTGGAAACTAATGAATATGGACCCAAAAGAATTTGGGTACCAAAAATCAAAAATTAATCTATGTTTGTAGGGAAAGGAGCATTGCTACAAGGCACGAGAAACAAATTCAAATTCATAGTACCTTGATAGTGGATGTTCAAGACACATGACCGGAGACAAAAGCCGGTTCATTGAGCTTAACACCAAAAATGGAGGCGAAGTGACTTTTGGAGACAATTCAAAAGGTCACATTGAAGGTATTGGTACAATAGGTTATACCTCTTCCATACAAATTAAAAATGTTTTATATGTGAATGGATTAAAGAATAATCTATTGAGTATTAGTCAATTATGCGATAAAGGATTCAATGTCTTTTTTGAAATTAATGGTTGTAAAGTCATTGACATTACATCTAATCGGATTATGCTTGTTGGTCATAGAATAGGAAACATATACATGGTGCATTTAGATTCTTTTGATATGACTAATTTATGCCTAGTTGTTAAGGATGAGCATGATAGTTGGTCATGGCATAGGAGACTAGGACATGCTAGTATGAGTGTTTTGCAACGGTTAATTCAAGGATACCTAGTAAGAGGCTTGCCTAAGCTTAAATTTGATAATGATAAAATCTGTGATGCTTGTGCTAAAGGAAAACAAAAACGAGTTTCTTTTAAATCCATTAATGATGTATCAACTAGTAGAGTTTCACAATTGATCCATTTAGATCTTTTTTGGGCCAACTAGAACTACTAGCTTGGGTGGAAAACAATATGCATTTGTCTTGGTAGATGACTATTCTAGATATACTTGAGTTCTATTTTTAAGTACTAAAGATGAAGCATTAGAACAATTCATCACATTTTCAAAAGTAATCCAAAATGAAAAAGGTTACTCTATAACTAGTGTTAGGAGTGATCATGGAACTGAATTTGAAAATCTTGGATTTACTGAATTTTGTAACTCTAACGGTATTAGCCATAATTTTTCAGAACCTAGAACCCCTCAACAAAATGGAGTTGTTGAGAGGAAAAATCAAACTTTAGAAGAAATGGCTAGAACCATGCTTTGTGAAAATAATTTGCCAAAATATTTTTGGGCGGAAGCCACAAATACCGCTTGTTATGTTGTAAATCGAGTAATGATTAGGCCAATTTTAAAGAAAACTCCATATGAAATTTTCAAAAATAAAAAGCCTAACATTAGTTATTTTCATCCTTTTGGATGTAAATGTTTTATTTTAAACAACGGTAAAGAAAACGTTGGCAAATTTGATGCTAAAAGTGATGAAGGAATTTTTCTGGGTTATTCCTTAAATTCTAAAGCCTATCATGTATTTTAATAAAAGAACTTTAGTTGTAGAAGAGTCTATACATGTTGTTTTCGATGATAATCCCCTTCCGAGGAAAGATTCTTGTGTGAATGATGATGTAGGTGTTATAAATACAAATGACATTGGACATGACGTTGGAGAACCATCATCAAAGGAAGAAACGAAAAATGAGGAAACTCATGATCCTCTTGAGAATCCAACCATTGAAGAAAGGGAAGTATCTTATCCAAGAGAGTACAACTATGTCAAGGATGGTGAAATTATAGGTGATCCATCCAAAGGGGTAACAACTCGATCTTCTCTTAGAAATATTTGTAATTATGTTGCATTTATCTCATGCATAGAGCCTAAGAATATTAAAGAAGCATTAAATGATGAACATTGGATTATGGCTATGCAAGAAGAGTTAAATCAATTTGAGAGAAGTAAAGTATGGACATTAGTTGAAAGTCCTAGTAATAAATCTACTGTAGGTACTAGATGGGTATTTAGGAATAAGCTTGATGAGAGTGGTAATATAGTGAAAAACAAGGCTAGAATTGTTGCTCAAGGGTATACTCAAGAAGAGGGCATAGACTATGATGAAACATACGCTCCCGTAGCTAGGATGGAAGCAATTAGAATGTTATTAGCATTTGCATGTTTCAATGAATTTAAATTATATCAAATGGATGTTAAAAGTGCATTTTTAAATGGTTTTATAAAAAGAAGTGTATGTGGAACAACCTCCAGGTTTTGAAGATTCAAATTTTCCGGATCATGTTTTAAAATTGACAAAAGCTCTTTATGGTTTAAAGCAAGCTCCTAGAGCTTGGTATGAAAGATTGTCAAATTTTTTAATTGAAAAAGGTTTTTCAAAAGGGAATATTGACACTACATTGTTTTTGAAGCATAAAGGTAAAGATTTATTAGTAGTTCAAATTTATGTTGATGATATAATATTTGGTTCTACTAATGATGTTCTTTGCCAAGAATTTTCTAAGCTAATGCAAAGCGAGTTTGAGATGAGCATGATGGGGGAGCTCTCATTTTTCTTGGGAATCCAAATCAAGCAAAGAAAAGATGGCATCTTCATCAATCAAGCTAAGTACGTCAAAGATATGCTCAAGAAGTTTGGACTGGAAAATGGGAAACCTCATGACACTCCAATGAGCTCTTCAACAAAGCTTGACTTAGATGAAGGAGGTAAATGTGTAGATGTTAAATTATATAGATCAATGATTGGATCTCTACTTTATCTAACTGCAAGTAGACCAGACATTATGTTTAGTGTTTGCTTATGTGCTAGATTTCAATCATGTCCTAAGAAATCACATTTACTAGCTGTTAAGAGAATCTTTAGATACCTTAAGGACACTCCTAGTTTAGGACTTTGGTATCCTAGAGACTCTAGCTTTAGCTTGCATGCTTTTTCTGATGTGGATTATGGAGGATGCAAATTAGATAGGAAAAGTACCTCCGGTACTTGCCGATTCCTTGGAAATATGCTAATTTATTGGTTTTCAAAGAAACAAAATTGTGTTGCATTATCTACCACTGAAGTCGAATACATTTCAGCTGGTAGTTGCTGTGCACAAGTTTTATGGATGAAACAACAACTTTTTGATTATGGAATTGAAGTAGGTACCATTCCTATCAAGTGTGAAAATACTAGTGCTATTTGTCTCACTAAAAATCCCATCCAACACTCTAGAACTAAGCACATTGAAATAAGACATCACTTCATTAAAGACCATGTCACTAAGGAAGATGTAGTTCTAGAATTTGTTGATACTTTGCACCAATTAGCGGATATCTTTACAAAAACTTTAGACAATGAACGATTTTGGACACTTAGGAGAGAATTAGGTTTGACCAATCTATCTTCACTGAGTGTTTAAAATAATTTTAGCAATTTTAATAATAAATAAAAAATGCTTATAATAGTAATCTTTGATTACATTCATTGCTATTAGTTAGGGGGAGTTTATGATTCTTGATGAAAAATTAATTTTATGTTCAAATATCGTTTAAAGATTAATTGAATTGTTTGAACATGATTAATTTTCAATATATGAGTTGCCAATACCACTAGAGGAAATTAATTTAGCATTTTGGGTGTTTAAAATCGGATTTTAGCATTTTGGTGCAGAGGGAATCGATCCCCCTTGAGGAACCGATTCCCCCTTTGAAGGGGAACCGATTCCCCCCACAGGGGAATCGATACCCCCTGGGGTTATGGTTATACACGGGAAGAACCCTTCAAAATCCTCAAAAACCCTCTATTTTCTTCCGTCCGCCGTTTCTCACCCTCTAAGCACTCAAATCTCCATTTTCGCCTCAAATCAACGTTTTAATCGAAATTCACTTCAAATATCATCCCTAAACCTGTTGGAATCATCAAAAACGTGCAAACTTCATCTAATCTCACTCAAATCCGAATCATTCAAGGATTTTCCAAAACTTCTATTTTATCAATTTATGAACATAGAACTTTTAATTAGTTCTAGGTTGAATTTTAGATTGGGCATTGATTATTAGTGATTAGAAACTAGATATTACAACTAATTTCATCAAAAACACAAGAATTTTCCAAAATTTCTAAATTTTTGAAATAAAAAAATTAATTTCAAATTATTGTGTTTGATTAAATTAGTTGTTATGAAAATACATATATTGTTTCTCAAAACCATATTTTTCAAAAAAATTCAAAACTTTTCCCATTAGGATTGATTTAGAGAACCTTGAATATTGAGGACTCAATGTTTGGGATTGATTGAATTGCATACATGGTTTTCTAAATGGAGGTTATCAATTCTATTATGATTTTCTAAACCATGTCCAATCCTAACGTGCTAGGTCATCTCTAGTCGCTTACACCATCAACCAAATCACCTCCAATCCTCCTCATATTCCAATTACTAATCCTAATCCATTGATCCTAACTGACTATCCAAAAATTCGTGTTTCAATCATCCTGGTCCTAGAAATCATCATTTTTGGTATATCAATTTTGACTCTTACAAAATCCGGGAAGAACGTATTCTCGTCAAGCTATGTTAGCTATCATTTTAAATATCTTCCTCTTTTACAAGAGTGGAAATTTGATAACTCTTTGACCTTGAACCCATCGTTACCATCAACTTGTTCGTATTTTCTATTCTAATGTCGTTTGTGTTAAAAACCAAACTGAAACCGAAACCATAGGAATTCGTTCCTACCTCCTAGGACAATTCTTATATATTGACTCGGCTTACATAGCCAATACATTCGGATTATATAATGATGGTATTTCAAATGAAAACAGGTTTTAGGATCTCGTTATAAAAGAAGGGATAGTGCAAGTGTCTTAGACCTCATGAACGTTTTCTTCATCTAATGATTTCTTGGTGGTTTCGACCATCCGGAGGTCGTATTCTACTTAGAGCCTTAGATATTTGGTGGTTACAATGTTTCGAAAACAATATTAAAATTAACCTACCTCAGATTATTTTTGCTGAAATTGTTGAAACTGTAAATCTTGTTCCTAACAAGAAACTCTGTTCATCTCTTGTTTACGGTTGCATTTTGAGTACTCTGTTTTCAAAAGCTGGGCTTAGAGTCGGTCTAGATGCCATTTTTCCCCTTAAGAAACAAATTAACCTTCTTTCCTTAACGAGAACAGGATGGATTAAGGATAAGGAAACCGGTGAATGGGTTCGATCTTCTGCAAATACTCCGGGAGCTAGTTCTTCTCAAGCTCCACCCGAAGCTGACGAAGATCTCGAGCTTGAACAATTAATGCGAGACATCGATGAAGCCGAAGATGAGCCTAAGCAGCCCGAAGAGCAAGCACAACAAACGCATCAAATGCCTCCATTTTTTCAATCCTTTATGGAGACATTCGATTTTCGATACGCTACCATGGATTCACTTTTTTCTTCTATAGAGTCCTACTTATCCACAATGGGAGCTCAACAATTAGAAATTCTTCGGGAGATGCGTGCAAACAATGAAGCAACCAACGCGCATATTAATGACTCACTCACGAATGGTCGCTATGCGAGCTCGTTTTCCTCCTCCTGATCTTGATATGTGATTCTATGTTTTGCTTTGAACTCCAAACTTATTGTTTTAACATTTTGAATATTTTGGAATGTTGATTGACTTTGAATTTGTTTGGATTTATGAATGGTTAGAAATTATCTATTTGGTGTGATTAAATTTATTATTGCATCATTTACTTCATGATTAGATATATTACCAATTTTGCCATTTCACATTAATTATGAATATTGATTATGAAACTAATGGCTAACGTTTCTCTTGCTTGTGATCTTAGCATCTTATATTATATATAATCAATTGGCTAAATGATTTCAAAACCTTGTTTAAATTCTTTAAAATGTTTTTGATTTACAAAAAGGGGGAGAAGTTAAAAAAATGATAAATGGGAGAGTTAGTGTTAAAGTAAGGGGGAGTAATTTCAAAACTTGATTTCAAAATCTTAAAATTACTAAATGTTTTGTTATATCAAAAAGGGGGAGATTGTTGAAAACATTTTGATATTTCGATATAACAAATTAAGTTAAATGAATTTTAAGATTTTCCAAATGATTTTTCTAAGTATATTCGATAAAATTATTCGAATATCAAAACATTACTCCAAATCTTTCAAAGATCATTTTTAATCCTTACTCAAAGTGTAAAATTAAGTTTTAAACTTAAAACAATTTCAAAATAATTTTACAAAGTATTTCGAACAATTTAAAAGCCAAAAATTCTAGATTGCTCAGAGGGAACCGATTCCCCCCCAAGGGGGTACCGATTCCCCCCTGAATGGTTTGGCTCTGAGAATTCCAGTATGCTCGGAGGGAACTGATTCCCCCCAGGGGGTACCGATTCCCCCTTGTAACGGTCGAAATATTTGAATTTTTACACTTAGGGAACCGATTCCCATAGGGGTACCGATTCCCCCACGCTCCAAACTGTTTTATTAATTGTTTTCACACTAAAACGGCTATATTATTTTCTCTAATCATCCCCAACGTTCAGAAGTGATTCAAGGTGTATTTAAGCAGCTTAGAAGCCATTGATCACACAAAACATCAAGCAATTAGAATCAAGAAAGAATCAAAGAGAAAGCATCAAACCTCAAGTTTGAGCATTTCAAGCCTATTTTTCATTCAATGTTCATTTTGCTTTCAAGAACACTTATTGTGCTCAATTGTATTTATTCTTGAGTGTTCTTTCTTTGTTCTAGAATTGTGCAAATATTTCCTTGTGAGGTTTTTCTTGTAAGTTTGCAAATTTGTATTTCTCTTTGAGAAAATAGTGTTCTCAAGAATTGGGGTATATTCTTGAGGGAGTTGTAAGGTTATCTCTTTGGCCTCAAAAGAAAAAAAAATTAGTGAATTTGTTGGAAAATCCTTAGTGTGGATAGCTAAGGTAGTGGACGTAGACTTTGGTTGATAAAGTCAAACCACTCTAAATCGCTGTGCAATTTCTTTCAATTTTCTACAAAAGCTTCCACAAAATTTTTTATTGCCAATTCACCCCCTCTTAGCCGATTCAGTCAATCGATTAACTCAACAACATCATTAGTAGAACCAAATATTATATCATCAACATAAATTTGAACTACTAATAAATCTTTACCTTTATGCTTTAAAACCAATGTAGTGTCAACCTTCCCTCTTGAAAAACCTTTTTCAATTAAAAAGTTTGACAATCTTTCATACCAAGCTCTAGGAGCTTGTTTTAAACCATAAAGCACTTTTGTCAATTTAAGAACATGATTTGGAAATTTCAAATCTTCAAAACCAGGAGGTTGTTCCACATACACTTCTTTTTTTATAAAACCATTTAAAAAAGCACTTTTAACATCCATTTGATATAATTTAAATTCATGAAAACAAGCAAATGCTAATAACATTCTAATTGCTTCCATCCTAGCTACGGGAGCATATGTTTCATCATAATCTATGCCTTCTTATTGAGTATAGCCTTGAGCAACAAATCTAGCCTTGTTTCTCACTATATTACCACTCTCATCCAGTTTATTCCTAAATACCCATCTAGTACCTACAATAGATTTATTACTAGGCCTTTCAACTAATGTCCATACTTTACTTCTCTCAAATTGATTTAACTCTTCTTGCATAGCCATAATCCAATGTTCATCTTTTTAATGCTTCTTTAATATTCTTAGGCTCAATGCATGAGATAAATGCAACATAATTACAAATATTTCTAAGAGAAGATCGAGTTGTTACCCCTTTGGATGGATCACCTATAATCTCACCATCCTTGACATAGTTGTACTCTCTTGGGTAAGATACTTCCCTTTCTTCAATGGTTAGATTCTCGAGAGGATCTTGAGTTTCCTCATCTTTCGTTTCTTCCTTTGATTATGGTTCTCCAACGTCATGTTCAACGTCATTTATATTTATAATACTTACATCATCATTCAAACAAGAATCCTTCCTCGGAAGGGGATTATCATCGAAAATAACATGTATAGACTCTTCTACAACTAAAGTTCTTTTATTAAATACTCGATAAGCTTTAGAATTTAAGGAATAACCCATAAAAATTCCTTCATCACTTTTAGCATCAAATTTGCCAAGATTGTCTTTACCGTTGTTTAAAACAAAAAAATTACATCCAAAAGGATGAAAATAGCTAATGTTAGGATTTTTATTTTTGAAAATTTCATATGGAGTTTTCTTTAAGATTGACCTAATTATTACTCGATTTACAACATAACAAGCGGTATTTGTGGCTTCCACCCAAAAAAATTTTGGCAATTTGTTTTCACAAAGTATGGTTCTAGCCATTTATTCTAAAGTTTGATTTTTCCTCTCAACAACTCCATTTTGTTGAGGGGTTCTAGGTGCTGAAAAATTATGCCTAATACCATTAGAATTAAAAAAATCAGTAAATCCAAGATTTTTAAATTCAATTCCATGATCACTCCTAACACTAGTTATAGAGTAACCTTTTTCGTTTTGGATAACTTTTTGAAAACGTGATAAAATTTTCTAATGCTTCGTCTTTAGTACTTAAGAATAGAACCCAAGTATATCTAGAATAGTCATCTACCAAGACAAATGCATATTGTTTTCCACCCAAGCTAGTAGTCCTAGTTGGCCCAAAAAGATCTATATGGATCAATTGTAATACTCTACTAGTTGATACATCATTAATGGATTTAAAAGAAATTCGCTTTTGTTTTCCTTTAGCACTAACAGATTTTATCATTATCAAATTTAAGCTTAGGCAACCCTCGAACTAATTTTCCTTGAATTAGCCGTTGCAAAACACTCATACTAGTATGTCCTTGTCTCCTATGCCATAACCAACTATCATGCTCATCCTTAGAAACTAGGCATAAATTAGTCATATCAATAGAGTCTAAATGCACCATGTATATATTTCCTATTCCATGACCAAGAAGCATAATCTGATTAGATGCAATGTCAATAACTTTACAACCATTAGTTTCAAACATGACATTGAATCCTTTATCACATAATTGACTAATACTTAAGAGATTATGCTTTAATTCATTCACATATAAAATATTTTAATTTGTATGGAATAGGTATTACCTATGGTACCTATACCTTTGATGTGACCTTTTGAATTATTTCCAAAAGTCACTTCTCCTCCATTTTTAGCTTTAAGCTCTATGAACTGACTTTTGTCTCCGGTCATGTGTCTTGAGCATCCACTATCAAGGTCCATGAGTTTGAATTTATTTCCCGTGCCTTGTAGCAATGCTCCTTTTCGTACAAACTTAGATTAATTTCTAATTTTTGGTACCCAAATTCTTTTGGGTCCATATTCATTAGTTTCGAAAATCCTAGTCCCCTTAGGTATCCATTTGTGTAGGATATCTTTATCTTTAGTAGTAATGAGTCCTTTAGGAACCCATATACTTCTAACAATTTTTCCATTAGAGTTTTTTCGGGGACCTCTATGATTGTAGTTTTTAAAACTTTTTCTAACAAAGTTGGATTTTGAATTTTCTCCATTTTCAAAACGTTTTGTCCAACTTTATCAAAAGAAGCTTTAAGATCATCAATTTTCTTTTGATGATCATAATTGACCT
The DNA here is from genome assembly GCF_006381635.1 of Hibiscus syriacus. Taxonomy (NCBI): domain Eukaryota; kingdom Viridiplantae; phylum Streptophyta; class Magnoliopsida; order Malvales; family Malvaceae; genus Hibiscus; species Hibiscus syriacus. Next base: position 2,347,756 of record NW_024063086.1, on the reverse strand, counting down.
TTGAAAGTAAATTTTGCAAATCCAAAATTTTCTTTTCAAACTCTTCTAGTTTGATTTGCAAATCTTTGATTTTACTTTCAAAATCATTGTTGGTCTTGGATATGAGCTTATTTTAATTTTTCAATTTTGAGACATTATTTTTATATTTTAAAAACAATTTCTCATAATCCAAAGCCAACCCATTATATTCCTCTAATAACTCATCATAAGATAAATCATCTAATTCAGATGAGTTAGTGGTTACCTTAGAATCTTTCTCGAATGCCATCAAACACAAGTTTTCTACTTCTTGTTCCTCTTCATCAGAACCCTCTTCATCGCTCCATATAGCCACATGAGCCTTGTGCTTATTCTTTGATTAACCCTTTCATTTCAATTTTGGGCAATCATATTTGACATGCCCCAACATTTTGCATTTATAGCAAATGATAGGGTCCTTCTCTTTTGGTTCATTTTTGAGACCTTCATTTCGTTTGAATTTTCTTCCTCGGTAAGGTCTCATCATTTTTCTGAACCGTTTGGCAAATAATACCATTTCCTCGTCATCGTCATCTTTATCTGAATCACTCTCATATTTTGTGGATTTGAGAGCAACTCCAATGTTTTTCTTCTTCTACTTCTCCTTTGGTGTCTCATCAATCTTATCGAGGTCCACCTCATCTTCAAGCAATATTTCATGAGTGAGGAGGGAACCGATTAGCTCTTCAAGAGTTAAGGATTTTAGGTTCTTAGCCTCGATGATTGCCACGATTTTGGAAGTGAGTAAACTAACTTCCTCACAAGCTTTTCGTTTGGAATGATCTCTCTATATGATTTGAGACCATTAACAATCATTGAGAATCTATCAGTCATAGCTTTGATATCTTCATTTGGTTTCATCCTGAAATTTTCTTAGCTATGTGTTAAAGACTAATTGTAGATTCTTTTACCTCGTCGGTGCCTTCATGAGTGACTTGTAGTTTATCCCATATTTCTTTGGTGGTTGTACAAGATGAAACTCTTCCATATTCATCTGGATTGCTTTGGAGTTGAGCTGGAACATTATTGTCTCTCCTTCACTCCACAATCTTGGATGAGTGAGAGGCTTCATATATCCATCTTCTACAACATTCCATGCTCCCATGTCACTTGCTTGAATGAAATACATCATTCTATTCTTCCAATAGGCATAGTTAGCTCCATTGAAGAAAAGAGGCTTGTTGACGGTCATCGAATCGAGACCGGAGTTGACATTTGAAGTAGAGGCCATTGATGACTTGATAATTGTTGTAACTCTTCCCGAATCGACTCAAGAGGTGATTAAACCTTCAAATGAGTGAGGCTCTGAGACCAATTTTTGAGTTAATCGATCGAAGGAATCAGCCAAGAGGGGGTGAATTGGCAATTAAAATTTTGGTGGAAGCTTTTGCAGAAAATTGAGAGTAATTGCACAACGATTTAGAGTGGTTCGACTTTCTTAATCAAAGTCTACGTCCACTACCTTAGCTATCCACACTAAGGATTTTCTAACAATTTCACTAATTTGTTTTTTCTTTTGAGGCCAAAGAGATAACCTTACAACTGCCTCAAGAATTTACCCCAATTCTTGAGAACACTCTTTCTCAAAGAGAAGATTACGAATTTGCAAACTTACAAGGAAATCCTAACAAGGTAGATTGTTTGCACAATTCTAGAACAAAGAAAAGAACACTAAAAACTAAATACAATTGAGTACAAGTAGTGTTCTTGAAAGCAAAATGAATATTGAATGAAAAATAGGCTTGAAATGCTCAAACTTGAGGTTTGATGCTTTCTCTTTGATTCTCTCTTGATTCTTGTTGATTGTTGTTTCTTGTTGTTGATCAATGTCTTCTAAGCTTGTTTAAATACACCTTCAAATGATTATGAACGTTGAGGATGCTTAGTGGAGTCAATAGAGCCGTTTAAGTGTGAAAACAATTAATTAAAGCAGTTGGGAGCTTCATACCCATGGTGCATCGGTGCATCAGTGTAAAATTCAAATATTTTGACCGTTGAACCCTTAGTACATCGGTGCACTATGAGTGCATCGATGCATCAAGTGCATTCGATGTTTCAAAATAGCAGAGTGCATCGATACATGACTTGTGCATCGATGCATCAAATGCATTCGATGTTTTCATAAAATGCTCAGTGCATCGATGCATGGTATGTGCATCGATGCATAAAATGCATTCGATGTTCAATTTAATTCATGGTGCATCGATGCATGGATTGGTGCAACACTTTGATAAATTGATTTTAGGCTTGATTTTGGTTCAAAATACTTTATGAAAATTGTTTCAAAAATAATTTAAGTATAAAACACAATTTTACACATTTAAGGTTTGAATTTGAACTTGAAAGAATTTGAGTAATAATTTGAAATTCGATTAATTAAATCGAAATACTTAGAAAATCATTTTTAAACTCTTAAAATTCATTTAAACTTAATTTGTTATATCTAAACACAAAAATGTTTTCAACATCATCATCTCAAATGAGATATTTAAAGAAAAAAGTATATGCTTCACTACTCTTTAGGGTAGATCCTATCTGGAAACTCTGATTCACTTCATTGATCTTCAGGGGAGATTGAATTAGGTTTGATTTGGTTCACTGCTACACATAGAAGATCAAATATGAGAAAAATGATATGTTTCGTTGCATTTTAGGGTAGATTAGATCTGGAAACTTTGATCCACTCCACTATTCTTTAGGGAAGATTGAATATGGTTAGATTTTCTTCACTATTCTTTAGGGAAGACTAAATATGATAAAGAAAGTGGATATGCTCCACTAATCTTTAGGAGAGAATTGATCTGGAGACTTTGATTCACTTTACTGCTCTTCAGGGAAGATTGAATACAGGTTGATTTGCTTTATTGTTCTTTGTTCGCGTGTTGTGAGTACTATAAATTATATGCAAATAGTGTGCAAGTATACATAATCGCTCAAGTAATATAATGATGAGTGAGTATCATCTCCATAGGGATTGCGTGAAATTACAAAAGTCTAACCAAAGCAATGCACTATTCTATCTAAGTATAGTTAGTCTTTATATATACAAATGTCACGGCAATGTAAATGTGTATGCTGGTGGATATGGAGTGATGGTCTGATGGTGTAGCAAATGGAAATGCAATGGCAATGATGGATGTTTAATGTTGAGTATGGTGAAATTTCAAGGCAATGAAAAATGGTAAAAACAGTAAATAAAAAGAAAATAGAATGTAAAGAAAATAATCCTCACGTGACAAGCTTCCAAGAGAATGAATGGTAGGGATTGATCTAAGGATGCTAAACTTATTTCTCAAGTATATTTAAGCTACCTGGTCTTTACTTACTCGACAGAGCTTTCCTAAAGTATTCAAAAGAACCTAACAGAATAGGATGCCAAGGCATCTGCTCTCACTCAACGATGTTGGCCAGCCTACCCTATTGATAAAGACACCCTTTTTAGTCGTTAAAATCCTATCCTAGCCTCTTCTGAGAACTAAGAGATTAAGTTATAATATTCCTAGGCCGGTTCAAAGCCCCTTGAAAATACTATAACTTATTGCTTATGTGGATCTTATCTTCCGTTTCTTCCGAATACTTACAGGTATTTTTAGTCTAGGATTCTTCCGAATACCTAACCTTCATCTAAGAAATGGACATTTGCATGCCTCTTACAAGCCTAGATGGTGAAGCATTCATAAGCAAAGAAAATAAAGAACCAAAATAAACTTAAATATACCATTAAAAATAAAGTTCAAACAACCATTAAATCAACCACCACCAAATAAGTTAGTTCATGGTGGGGTTCAAAATATCCAAACACAAAGTCATGAAAATATTTGTTCCAACAACCCAAAAATAAATATAAAATAGAAGAAAAAAGGGAAGTTGAGAAGAACCCTTCGACGCGTCACCGAAGGTCTCCTCTCGATCACCGTGAACCACCTAGCTCGCTAGCTCCTAGCTCACCACTCCTTGGAGCTTTATCAATGGAGGAATATCCCAAGGAAAAAGGAAATAAAAATCTGATTTTTGCTACACTATGCGTGTGCATCAATCCTCTCTTCCTCTCTCCCACGAGGTGTCATATATAATAAAAAAATATCTAGGGGTAATGATGATATTGTTGGGTGCAAAATACCCCTCATACCCCTAGAATCACATATTGAGCGTGAATCTTATCCTTCAAGTGGCAGTGGTCCTCTGGCGGCTCTGGAAGGAGGTTACAGCAGTCCTTCACGTGCAGAGACACTGTCTAGTGCCAGCTGTCCTTGTGCAGAAATATCTTTTTTATCTTTTTCTACGCCAGAAATGCCGAGGCATTTCATTCTGCTTTAGCAACGTGTGATGTCGTGGCATTACTTCCCAAAGAATCCTTTTTCTTGCTATTCCCTGCACACCACAAACAAACTGCACCTTTCCCTCAAGCAGCACCATTAAGAAATAAAATAACACTACCACCACAAATGCAACTATATACAACTATATGATCCTAAAATGCCTAAAATGAGCTTTTAAACAAACAATAACTTAAGTGAAAAAGGCCTTAAAAGTAACCTTTTTAGAAAGTTATCACACCCCCAAACTTAAGCTATTGCTTGTCCTCAAGCAATGTATAGCAGTTACATAAGTAAAATGTCATGGCAATGTTCGACAGTAAGACAGTTGGATAAAATTGAATTTCAACCCTAAAAAAATAGGCTTCAACATGCTAGACTTATCAAGAATTCAAGTACTTTTCCCTAGGTCAAGATCCTTTGTGGTAGTGTGTGTGCGTGATTGTATCCAATCTATACTTAGCAAACTTATACAATTTCTAATCTAGTCCTCTAGTTTTTGCCAAGGCAGTTACTTATTCATTAAGCACATTTTTACTCCCTTTTTTTTAACTTGCTGTTATGAAGGGAGTCAGCTCATCACACCTACTCTCCCACACTCTAGATGAAATGGAGCATACCTTCCACCCCGAGCTAGTTAAGTAGAGTCATCCCATGACTACTTTCATTCACTCATATGCACAAGGCTACCATTTATTAAAGAAAGTTCCAGGCAATGCCACGGCAAAGAGAAGTATCCCTCTACAGCTATGCCTAAGCATTTATTCACAGTTTCATTTCCAAGGGAGTTGTTTTTGATTTTTTCTTTTAAGCACAAAACTATAATTCAATGCCAAAACTAACTAGAGTTCTTTCATAAATTTTTTTCTAAATTTTCTAAGTATAAAAAGCATACAATTCGTGTAACATTTTCACAAAGCATCAAGCCCTAGAGTGAGTTGTATCATTCTCAACAGTCATTTACATTCAAAATCTAGCCTAACAAAAATCATAATCATGGGGTATCCTAAAAACATTCTATCTAACTATCCTACCATTTACTGATGCTATGGCATAATACTACGCTAATGCTATCATGCATATGACCTACCAAGAACAATACCTCCCCCAAACTTAAGGGAAGCATTATCCTTAATGCTTATACTAAACTAAATATAAACTAAATGCCATGCAATGAAATGCAACTAAATTATAATGAATTCAAATGAGGTACCTCAATGTTTGCGTGGTGCTGGTGCCTTGGAGGTGCTAGCAGCTCCTTGCTTGGTGCGCTTGCGTATTGGTGCTAGGCTGGACTCAGAAGAAGTGGAGTAATGACGCGTAATTCATCCAGCCGTGGTCTTGGTGCGTCGACCATTACGTGGTGCAGGAGAAGGATTGGGTGCTGGGACAGGGTTGGGTGTTTCTTCGACAGGGACAATGGGCGGATATTCAGGAGTTTCAGAACGGTGCAGAGCAGGAATCGGATCATCAGCGGGAGGATGGACTGCATCTTGTTCGGGCTCTGGAGATGCCTCGGCATTAAATGCTGGTAGAATTTCGTCTGGGAAGCCAGGGAAATTCCTTTGGCTGTAGGGAATAATTTCTTGAAACATTGATTCCACCACAGCATCTCTATGCTTCACGTATCCAAAGAAGTTACGGATATCACCGTGTAAAGCTTGCAGGTGTGTCTGAGTCTGCATCACAGCTTCTTCGAGAGCAATTAGCCTTGCCTCGGCATTTGATTGTGTAGTACCTGCAGATTGCTCATGAGCAGATTCTTTAGATTTAGGATTTTCATGTCCTAATAGCAGTGGGAGTCTGGCTCTAGTAATGCCCGATAATCCAGGTAAAATTTCATCAAAAGTATTTTTCTCAACCTTTTTCTTACGACATAAGGCAGTAATTAAGTTAGGAAACACTAAAGCACTTGCCTTTTTACTAAAGCAGTCATGAACTTGCTGAACAATAATACGCCCAACATCAATAGGACGGGACACCATTATCGAATGTAAAAGCAGTAAGCGTGAAAGTGATACCGTAGTGTTGTGGGAAGTGGGCATGAGTTTATGCTTAAGGAAGTGATTCTATAACTTGGCGCGCGGCTGAAGACGTTCTCAGTTGACCGAGTATCGACTCGTTTGACGCCCATTCCATTCAGTCTTTTCGAAACAAAGGTCCTCCAAGACCCCATCGTATGTGGTGCTATCAGCCTCCTCTTCGAACGTGGCATGCCCATCTACTACATCCTGTAAATGAAAATATTGGTTAATCGTAGTGGGTGTAAAACGGATCTGCTTACCTTGGACGAAGATAGAGTGTTGGTTGGGCTTGGAAATATTCGCGTAGAACTCCTTAACCACCGAGGCATTTACCGAACCAGGATGACGGGCGAATTTCTTCCACTTGAGCGGTGTCACGATGTCCATAACATTGGGTCCAAAACCACTATCGGTTTCCTCGGTAAAAATAAATCCTAACTCAAAAAAGAGATTTCGGTTCTTCAAGTTTTGGAACTGAGCCCTGGCCTCGTCATCTTCAAACTGTTGCCAAGCGGTAGTGTCGGTTAGAGCCGGTCTTGAACGCACCATTTTCGTGTGTGTATGAAGCAAGAAAAATGATAAAGGAAGAAACTTTTGAAAGCTTTAAAAACTTGGATGTATTTTAGCTATGGAGAGAATAAGGAAGAATATGAGTAAAAGAAAGAGAAAAAGTAAAAGTTAAAATGAAAGAGAAAAATTAATAAAGAAAGAGAAAAGAAAAAGTTAAAAATTTAAGAGGGAAAAGGTGTGATAGGACAGTTAAGAGAGTACTGAGTGGGTGGAGGGGGTTATGAGTGTATGGGAAAGGAAAAAAAAAACTGCCAAAAGGTAATGATGGTGATAGGACAAGTCTGTGGAAAGAGAAAAAGAAATGTTAGAAATTAAATTAAATAAAAAGAAACAAATCAAAAGAATATCTCTCCAATTAATGCATTGTCCTTTCCTTCCTTTGGTAACAGCTCCTTGCACGGTTTGCAGCACTATGGTCCCTACAAATCATATCAAAAATTAATTTCAAAATGAAATAAAAATAAAAATAAAGAAAAACTTAAATTTTAAATTTTTATTTATGCACAGACACAAATTCAATGCCGTGGCATCGAATTTTGGTTCTCCTCTGGGCACGCTTCAGTATTGTGCAGACGTAACACGTCCTTGTTGTGTGGTGGTGGAACTCCATTGTAGGCTTTCAGATGCTGGCCATTGACCTTGAAGATCATCCCATTATCTATTCTCTTGATGTCAACAGCTTCATGGGGATAGACATAATGCACCTCAAATGGTCCTGACCATCGAGATTTGAGTTTTCCAGGAAAAAGTTTGAGTCTGGAGTTGTAAAGCAAGACTTGTTGCCCCTCATGAAAATACCGTGGCATCAGTTTCTGGTCATGCCACTTCTTGGTTTTCTCCTTGTATATCCGAGCATTCTCATATGCTTGTGCTCTAAATTATTCCGTTTCATTAAGTTCAAGTAATCTCTGCTCCCCAGCTAGTTGAGCATCGAAATTCAATCTCTTGATGGCCCAATAAGTTTTGTGTTCAAGCTCAACCGAGAGATGACAAGCTTTACCATACACCAACTTAAAGGGTAACATCCCCAAAGGAGTCTTAAATGCAATTCTGTACGCCCAAAGTGCTTCATCCAACTTTGGCGACTAATCCTTACGCCTTGGGTTCACCACTTTCTCTAAAATCTGATGATCTCTCGATTAGATATCTTTGCTTGCCCATTTGTCTACGGATGATATGCCGTGGCAATCTTATGTCAAACTCCATATCTCTTCAATGCCTTGGCAATCAACTTGTTATCAAAGTGGGTTCCCTCATCACTAATGATAGCACGAGGTACTCCAAATCGAGTGAAAATAACTTGTGAAAAAACATGAGTACGGTTTTGGAGTTATTCCTTGATGTTGCTATTGCTTCCACCCATTTTGACACATAATCCACATCAAGCAAGATATATAATTTTCCTTCAGAAGATGGGAATGGTCCCATGAAATCAATGCCCCACACATCAAACAGTTCTATCTCCAAAATATTTTGTAGCGACATTTCATGTCGTCTGGAGATTTTTCAGTCCGTTGGCATCGATTAAATCCTTTGTAAAATGCTTGGGAATCTTTAAACAGAGTTGGCCAGTAAAAGCCTGATTGCAGGACCTTAGCAGCAGTCCTTGCTCCACCAAAATGGCCTCCAGTTGGGTCCGAATGACAATGGTACAAAATATCACTTTGCTCCTCTTCAGGTACACATCGTCTAATGAGCTGATCGACACAATGCTTGAACAGATATGGCTCATCCCAAAAGTAGTGCCTTGCATCGTGCTTGAACTTTTCTTTAGCCTGACTATTCAAATCAAAAGGAACAATTCCACTAACAAGAAAATTAACAAGGTCAGCGTACCAAGGGATTGCCGTGGCATATAAAATTTTCTCATCAGGAAATTCCTCTTGGATATCTACAGTGTAATGGCATTCAGAATTGTTCTCTAGCCTAGATAAGTGATCAATAACTTGATTTTCAATTCCTTTTCTATCTACCACCTCTAAGTCAAATTCTTGCAAAAGTAAGATCCACCTAATAAGTCTAGGCTTGGCATCATTTTTGTTCACTAAGTGTTTTATAGCCGAATGATCAGTGTGAATAATAACTTTAGTGCCTATTAGGTAAGGTCTAAATTTATCAAAAGCAAATACCACGGCAAGTAATTCTTTCTCAGTGGTAGTGTAGTTCAATTGTGCTTCATTTAAAGTGCGGCTAGAGTAATAAATAACATGAACCATTTTACCTCGGCGTTGCCCAGAATAGCTCCTACAGCATAATTGCTTGCATCAAACATCTGCTCAAAAGGTGATGTCCAATCGGGAGGGACTACAATGGGTGCCGAGATCAGTTGTCGTTTAAGCTCAGTAAATGCGCCGAGGCATAATTCGTCAACCACAAAGGGTTGGTTTTGTTGAAGCAATGTGCACAAGGGCTTAGAAATCTTGGAGAAGTCTTTGATAAACATTCTATAGAATCCAGCATGTCCAAGAAAACTTCTTATGCCCTTGACCGAAGTTGGTGGTGGCAACTTTTCAATCACTTCAATCTTCGCCTTATCAACCTCAATACCTTTGTGAGAAATTTTTTGGCCTAATTCAATGCCTTCAGTCACCAAGAAGTGACATTTTTCCCAATTTAAGACCAAATCAGCATCCTCGCATCTCTTGAGAACTTTTGCTAAATTGTCAAGGCATCATTCAAAATCGTCCCCACAAACAGAAAAGTCATCCATGAAAATCTCCAGAAAATCCTCAACCATGTATGAAAATATGGCTTGTATACAACGCTGAAATGTTACCGGGGCATTACAGAGTCCAAAAGGCATCCTCCTAAAGAAAAAACTACCATAGGGACAAGTAAATGTAGTCTTCTCCTGGTCCTCTGGTGCGATGGTAATTTGATTGTACCCCGAGTACCCATCCAAAAAGCAATAGAATTCTTTGTCGGCTAATCAATCCAACATTTGGTCGATGAAAGGTAGAGGAAAATGGTCCATTTTTGTAGCTTTATTGAGTTTTTGATAGTCCATGCATATCCTCCATCCAGTCACAGTGCGAGTGGGTAATAGCTCATTATCCTCATTAGTAACCACCGTCATGCCTCTTTTATTCGGAACACATTGGACAGGGCTCACCCATGAGCTATTTGAGATAGGGTGGATCACTCCAGCATCAACCCATTTCAGAATTTCTTTCATCACCACTTGCTTTATAACAGGGTTGAGTCTTCTTTGTGGTTCTATTGAATTATCGTGGCTATCTTCAAGTAGAATCTTGTGCATGTAGATCGTTGGACTGATGCCTTTCAAATCAACAATAGTTCAACCAATTGCTTTTTTATGTTGCATCAACACACTTAACAAACTTTGCTCTTGATTAGCAGTAAGGTTAGCGGAAATAATCACCGGTAAAGTCTCATCGCTACCTAAGTAAACATACTTAAGATGCCCTGGCAAAGTCTTAAGCTCTAGAGTGGGTGGATGCATTAATGAAGGCTTGGGAGGAATAAATTCATCAAAATTTAAAGGTTCAAAATTTATACCTGACCTAGCTTGTAGTAAGCTAGATTCCTCCTCCAAAATTGGAAAGTTGTCGGACTCCACTAAGCTTTCATCATCCACCCAATATTCATTTTCTACTAGCTGAATGAAATTGTTCTGGCAAAGATGTTCAGTCTCTTCTTCAATCACTGAGGTCAATTCATAAATGGCTTGGCATTCTTCAGTGTCATCAACATATTTGAGCATTCGAAAAACATTAACAGTCACACACTGATCAACCACTCTCATGGTGAGTTCACCTTTTTCACAGTCTATCAAGATACGTCCAGTGGCTAGGAAAGGTCTTCCCAGAATGATTGGTGCCTTGGCATCAACTTCGCAGTTCAGAATTAAGAAGTCGACTGGAAACACAAACTTATCCACCCTTACTATGACATCCTCGACTCTCCCTTCAGGTTTCACATGGGATCTGTCGGCAAGTTGTAAAATAACTGAGGTGGGTCTTGCATCTCCTATGCCAAGCTTCAAGAATATCGATTTCGGCATTAAGTTGACACTTGAACCAAGATCACACAGTGCCTTTCGAACGAAATTAGCTCCAATTGAACAAGGAATAATGAAGCTGCTCGAATCATTTCTCTTTGGTGGCAACTTACTTAATGAAGAACAAAATTCTGTTACTGTGGCAATAGTCTCTACTTTCCTCTTCTTGGTACATATTTCCTTCAGAAATTTGGCATACATCGGCATCTGTTCAACAGCTTCTAAGAGAGGTATATTGATATGGAGCTGATCAAGAATGTCCACGAACTTCTTGAACTGAACTTCATCATTATGCTTCTTCAATCTTTGCGGGAAGGTTGGGTGAGGTCTAACTTCCTTAGCTGCAGAAATAGAATTTGCTTTTATCTTGGCATCAGAATCTAGTATCTTAGTAGAATCCTCCTCCTTGTCCTTCTATGTAACTCTATCATCATGTAATTCAACTTCAGTAGTGGGATTAGAATCATCATGTTGTGGCCCACTATCCTTGACTTGTCGATTGATTTGTGTTCCACTCCTAAGAGTTAACACAATGCAGTGCTCCTTTCCAGGTGCTCTAGTGACTTCAGTATCACTTGGAAAATGTCCTTGCTGACGCTCTTGCAATGCCGTAGCAATCTGACCAACTTGACCTTCCAAAGCTCTCAGAGACGAGCTATGGCTTTGAAGTAAGGCGCCTTGACTATGAAGTAAATCTCCTTGTTTTTAAATTGAAGTATAATAGTCTTGCAGCATTGTATTCGTAGTGGATATGAACTCTTGAATTGTAGCTTCCAATGAACTCATGCTTGCTGAAGATGAAGCTCCTCTGTTGGCATTATGCCATGGCATAGCATTTTGGTAACCTTGAGGCTCATTGTGATTCTGCTGTCGAGTAGGTTGATTAACATTGTGGGCTCCTTGATTTCCCCATGAAAAATTGGGATGCTGACGCCATCCAATATTATAAGTGTTAGAATAAGGATTGTTGTTGCCTTGATTGTAATTACCTACAAAGTTGATGGACTCATGGTTGGTTGGGCATTCGCTCTCGTGATGATTTCCTTGGCATAACAGACATGTCAAGCTAGTTGCTTTCTCTTCCTTCACATCAGTGAAACGTTATAAGTTCTTCAACATATTAGTGATGGCTGAGAGTTGAGCGGACACCGAATCCTTGGTATCTAACTCAAATGCTCCAGGTGTTCTCCTTCCACTCCCAAGCCTTGAGGAAGGAAACTGATAATCATTATTAGCAATTTTGTCCAAGATAGCAAACGCCTCAGTAGGTGATTTATCCAACAATGTCCCATTTGTCGAGGCATCCAGTAACATCCTCGTGGGTGCATTGACTTCATTATAGAACATAACTAATTAAGTCCAATCATGAAAAACATGATTTAAACACTTTCGAAGCAAACTCTTGTAACGATCCCAACACTCATACATGGATTCGTCGTCGCCCTGGCGAAAAAGATGATATTTTATTCCTTAGCTGTGTATTCATGTTTGGTGGGTTGTACCTCAATAAGAAACTCTTGCAAAGATCGGCCCATGATTCCATAGAACTGGCTGGTACACCACTCAACCAAGCCCTTGCTCGGTCACGCAATGAATACGAAAAAAGCTTTAATTTCAGAAAATCCTCATGCACTCCTTGGCGAAAAGAATCACAAACTTCCAAAAAATATCGAATGTGCTGCTTGGCATCTTCAGTTGGCATACCCCCAAACTGCCCAATAGAATTCAACATGTTGAACATGACTGGTTTCAGTTCGAAATGTGCGGCTTGAATTTCAGGTGCCACAATCCCAAGATTCAGATCATCCAGCATCGGATTTAAGTGATCACGAATAATGTGCGGCCTAACAGCAGGAGCAACATTGTCTAATACCGCAGCATTATGATTTCCGTCATCCTGACCAATGCCTTGGTTTCCAATCTGATACATATTTCTTTGAGTACGTCGTCTTCTTCTAAAGAGTCATTCAATCTCAGGTTCTATTGGTTCCAAAGGCTCTTCTGAATTACTTCTAGGAAAATAAAACAAAAATATCAAGTAAACTATACACAAATAAAAATGCAAAACAAAATAATATGCTCTGGCAAAACTAAATAACTTCAGGCTGCCAATCCCCGGCAACGGCGCCAAAAACTTGTTCGCGTGTTTTGAGTACTATAAATTATACGCAAATAATGTGCAAGTATACACAATCGCTCAAGTAATATAATGATGAGTGAGTATCGTCTCTACAGGGATTGGGTGAAATTACAAAAGTCTAACCAAAGTAATGCACTATTCTATCTAAGTATAGTTAGTCTTGATATATATAAATGTCACAGCAATGTAAATGTATATGTTGGTGGATATGGAGTGATGGTATGATGGTGTAGCAAATGGAAATGCAATGGCAATGATGGATGTTTAATGTTGAGTATGGTGAAATGTGAAGGCAATGAAAAATGGTAAAAACAGTAAATAAAAAGAAAATAGAATGTAAAGAAAATAATCCTCACGTGACAAGCTTCCAAGAGAATGAATGGTAGGGATTGATCTAAGGATGCTAAACTTATTTCTCAAGTATATTTAAGCTACCTGGTCTTTACTTACTCGAAAAAGCTTTCCTAAAGTGTTCAAAAGAACCTAACAGAATAGGATGCCAAGGCATATGCTCTCACTCAACGATGTTAGCCAGCCTACCCTATTGATAAAGACACCTTTTTTAGTCGTTGAAATCCTATCCTAGCCTCTTCCGAGATCTAAGGGATTAAGTTATAATATTCCTAGGCCAGTTCAAAGCCCCTTGAAAATACTATAACTCATTGCTTATGAGGATCTTATCTTGCGTTTCTTCTAAATACTTACAAGTATTTTTAGTCTAGGATTCATCCGAATACCTAACCTTCATCTACGAAATGGACATTTTCATGCCTCTTACAAGCCTAGATTGTGAAGCATTCATAAGCAAAGCAAATAAAGAACAAAAATAAACTTAAATATATCATTAAAAATAAAGTTCAAACAACCATTAAATCAACCACCACCAAATAAGTTAGTTCATGGTGGGGTTCAAAATATCCAAACACAAAGTCATGAAAATATTTGTTCCAACAACCCACAAATAAATATAAAATAGCAGCAAAAAGGGAAGTTGAGAAAAAGCCTTCGACGCGCCACCGGAGGTCTCCTCTCGGCCACCGTGAACTACCTTGGAGGAATATCCCAAGGAAGAAGAAAGGAAAAAGAAAATAAAAATCTGATTTTTGCTACAGTATGCGTGTGCGTCAATCCTCTCTTCCTCTCTCCCATGAGGTGTCATATATAATAAAAAACTATCTAGGGGTAATGATGATATTGTTGGGTGCAAAATACCCCTCATACCCCTAGAATCACATATTGAGCGTGAATCTTATCCTCCAAGTGGCAGTGGTCCTCTAGCGGCTCTAGCAGGCGGTTACAACAGTTCTTCACGTGCAGAGACAGTTGTCTAGTGACAGCTGTCCTTGTGCAGAAATATCTTTTTTGTCTTTTTATGTACCAGAAATGCCGAAGCATTTCATTCTGCTTTAGCAAAGTGTGATGCTGCAGCATTGCTTCCCAAAGAATCCTTTTTCTTGCTATTCCCTGCACACCACAAACAAACTGCACCTTTCCCTCAAGCAGCACCATTAAGAAATAAAATAACACTATCACCACAAATGCAACTATATGCAACTACAAAATCCTAAAATGCCTAAAATGAGCTTTTAAACAAATAATAACTTAAGTGAAAAAGACCTTAAAAGTAGCTTTTTTAGGAAGTTATTATTCTTTCAGGGAAGATTAAATATGATAAAAAGATATGCTCCACTGAGTGTAAGGGTATATCAGATATGGAAACTTTGATTCACTTTACTCCTCTTCAGGGAAGATTGAATCGGGATTGATTTGCTTCACTATTCTTCAGGGAAGATCAAATCTAAGAAAAAGATCTGCTTCGCTGCGTTTTAGGGTAGATCATATATGGAAACTTTGATTTGTTTCGTTGTCTTTAGGGAAGACTGAATCGGGGTTGATTTGCTTCGCTGTTCTTCATGAAAGATCAAATATGAGAAAAGTAGATATGCTCCACTGTGTTCTAGGATAGATCAGATTTAGAAAGTTTTTTATTTTTGAATCCCTCGATCTTGGGATTTAAAACATATTATTTTTCCCTTGAAGTTTTTAAGATTGTTGATCTTCGGCTTTTATTGAAAAAACTAAGAATGTTTAATTATTATCATGCAATGAATGAATGTTATGATCCTATTTATGCCTAACATGAATGCAATAATGCAATTCCTTAACGCTTTTAATCCTTGGAGGGAAAACCTTTCTTCTGATGATCACTTCTTGAAGTCAATTATTTTCTCAAACTCTAACACCACCATCGATTCACCCCAACTCACATTATTGATTAGCTAGATCTCTGGTTAAAAGGACTTTCTTTTTCTAACAAACATTCTACACGTTCAACTGACTATTAGGAGATCTCTTCTTCAAGTGGTAAATTTATGCACGTTACTTTGATCTGGACACTTCCAGCAACAAAGAATAGAGATCTCTTTTCCATGAGCATACATTATGCATTAAAGCTCACCTCTCTACTGGTAATAAAGATTTTTTTGAAACACAACTAAGTGGCTGAAAATCCTAAGACACCTTAATATGACAATCATTTGGCTAGTTGTTAGGTAAGATCCATACTAAAACCTTTGTAAGCTTAGGAACACCTGCATTTTCCCAAAACTTTTTCCACAATTATACACATTGATCTCATGTTTTCAATTCAGTCAAACTACATGTGTTTAATTTCAATATAAGATACTTACAGAAGGTTGTTAACAAGGAAAATACCTCTTTTCATTTTTATAAATGTAAAGAGTTTTTGGTTAAATACATGGCAAACTTTTAATTGGAAAAAGTTAAAGAAAATGAAGTAGGCGTCCCCGATATTAACAGTATGAATGCTTTTGAACTGGGACGTCGTAGACTGACTCAAGTGTAGATTATATTAAAGTGATCTTGAGAATTATGACGATGCGCAAGGTTGTGAAGTTCCCTCTATACTACCAAATATCCAGATGGTGGATGCTATAAACCAGTGCTGAATCTCGTACGCATTCCATTTTTTCTAGTTGTTTTAATCAGGCCTTTTTCAATGTCTAGTCCCACCCTGATCACCATTTTATGTTATTGCTCAAATCATGATTTATTTCAACTTAAAAATCAATTTAGGATCTTTACCATGCAAAAATCCTAAATTTAAATGATACTCAAGCCTCCCTTTATGGGTTTTCAACTTGAGGCCTCATTTGGTTTCAAGACACCCTTTACGGATTTTCATCTTGAACCCTCCTTTTATTTATCTTTTCTCATTTTTTTTTCTTTTTTCTTATTTTTTCTCCAAACAAAGTATTTCTTGATAGAATCAGAGTTTACTTAGTTGGGTAATTCTGCTCTATCCATCTCAGTAAGGATTAGGGCTCCTCTATAACATGCTTTCTTTACAACATAAGGTCCCTCCCAATTTGGCATTCATTTACCTCGGAAATCTTTTTGAATTGGAAAAATCTTTTTAAGTACCAGATCTCCTTTATGAAACTCTCATGGGTGAACCTTCTTATCATGTGCCCTCATCATATACTTCTGGTACATATGACCATGACAGATAGCATTTAATCTTTCTCCTCGATTAGATTCAACTACCTATCTTGTACTCATTATGCTTCATCTAGCATCACCTCTGATAGAACTCGAAGTGACAGAATTTCTACCTCAATGGGTAACACAACTTCCATCACAAAGAATAAAGAAAATGGGGTTGCCCAGTTGATGTACGTATCAAAGTTTGAAAAGCAAACACAAAATGGTAAATTATTATGCCATTATTTATAAGTCTCAGTCATCTTCTCTATAAGCCTCTTGATGTTCTTATTAGTTGCCTCTACTGCTCCATTCATCTTCGGGTGATAAGTGGTGGAATTATTATGTTTTATCTTGAACTACTTACAGACTGATTCCGTCATCTTATTGTTTAAGTTCAACGCATTATCAGAGATGATTCTTTCTGGAAAACCATATCGACAGATGATCTCTTTCTTTAAGAACTTGTAGACTGTTGACAGAGTGACATTTGTATAGGAAGTCCCTTCGACCCATTTGGTGAAGTAGTCTATTGTCATAAGATGAAATGATGACCATTTGAAGCTTTGGGCATAATTTGTCCAATGACATCCATGCCTCACATAGAGAATGGCCACGGAGCAGTCCTCACGTGTAATGGATGAGTATTGGTATGAATATTGTCTCCATAAATCTAGCACTTGTGACATTTCTTGGCATAATTGATGCAATCAGTCCCCATGGTTGACCAATAATACCCAAATCTCATTATTTACCTTGCCATTACATGTCCATTGGCATGGGTACCACACACTCCCTCATGTACTTCTTCAATAATCGTTTTAGCTTCTTTGGCATCCACAGACCTCAATAGAACTTGATCCTAACTTTTCTTGTACAAGATCTCACCATCAAACAAATACCCTGTAGCCATCCTTCTAATAGTTCTTTTTTCATTCTCAGTTGCCTACTCAGAATAACTTTGATATCTGACATATTGCAAGATATCATAATATTAGTGATTTCTATTGTCTTCCTCTTTTATGCTATAACAATGGGGTGGATACTAATAAGTTTGCATCTCAATGGGCATCATACTTGAATGCTCATTTACTTTAAAGGCTATTGCCAAAGTGGCCAGGGCATCT
Organism: Hibiscus syriacus; assembly: GCF_006381635.1. Classification (NCBI taxonomy): domain Eukaryota; kingdom Viridiplantae; phylum Streptophyta; class Magnoliopsida; order Malvales; family Malvaceae; genus Hibiscus; species Hibiscus syriacus. The sequence goes on along the minus strand of NW_024063086.1, from coordinate 2,330,036 downwards.
GCCATTTGATTTTCTTCTCTGGGAGGTAAATGAATATCACTACTTCAAGCTCTTCGATAAGATTCATGACCATTTACGATATTCGACCAACTTGGGATCTTTTATTTCTCATTCATCTCTAAGTTGATAAATAACTAGAGTTGAATCCCCATATACTTAATGTATTTTTACTTTGCTCTCAATGGAAGCCCTAAGACCCAAAACACAAGCTTCATATTCAGCCATATGGTTTGTGCAATCAAAATTCAGCCTACTAGTGAATGGATAGTGTTCTCCACTAGGTGAGACCAAACTTGCCCCAATTCCATACCCCAGGGCATTCGAAGCACCATCGAAACTCAACCTCCAATGTTCATTGGTAGAAGTAATTGCCTCTTCAACTGAGATAGCCATCAAATCTTCATCTGGGAAATCAAAACTCAATAGGTCATATTCTTCAGAAGCTCTGCTTGCAATAAAATCTACTATGGCACTCCCTTTAACTGCTTTCTGGCTTACGTATTGAATGTCAAACTCTGACAATATAATATGCCACTAAACAAATCTTCTAAATAGAAAAGGTACACCCATTAGATATTTTAAAAGGTCAAGTTTGGATATCAACCAAGTGGTGTGATACAATCTATACTGCATGAGCCTTCGAGTAGCCCAAACCAAAGAATAACACAACTTTTTAATCGATAAGTACCTTACCTCATAGTTAGTAAACTTTTTGCTCAAATAGTAAATTGCTCTCTTTTTTCTTAGTTTGGTCATGCTACCCTAATACACACCTCACTTAATTCTCAAAGAGTCAAAAGTAGATAAGTAATGGTTTGCCTGAGATAGGTGGCCCTAAGATTGGGGATTTGACAAATATTGCTTGATTGGTTCAAAAGCTTCTTGACAATCATCACTCCATACCCCTAAGTTATTTTTACAGAGAATGCGAAAAATGGGATCACAATTCTCAGTTAATTATGAGATAAATCGAGCAACGTAATTTAATCTCCCCAGGAATCCTCAAACTTATTTTTGTGCTTGTGGGGGGTGGTAAAATTTGAATAGCCTTGAATTTTTCTAGATCTATTTCAATCCTCTTTTTGCTTACTATAAACCCCAAGACCTTTCTAAATGTAACACTGAAGGTACACTTACTTGAATTAAGTTTTAGTTGGCCTTTTCTCAATCTCTGGAAGAGTTTCTCAAATTCTCAACGTGTTCTTCCTCTGTCTTGGGCTTGATAATCATATCATCGACATAAACTTCTATTTCTTTATGCATCATGTCATGAAACAGTGTTACCATGGCTCTTTGGTATGTTATCCCTATATTCTTCTACCCAAATGACATCACCTTGTAATAAAGTGTGCCCCACATAAAAATGTAGTCTTTTCCATATCTTTAGGGTGTATATTTATTTGATTGTAACTAGAGAACCCATCTATGAATAAAAACATGGAATTTCCAATAGTTTTTTCCACCGACGTGTCTATGCGTGGCAAAGAAAAATTATCCTTCAGACTGGCTCTATTAAGATCTCTGTAGTCAACGCACATACGAACCTTCCTATCCTTATTTGATAGTGGGATGATGTTTGCCACCCATTCAGGATTTTTGTCCACCTTAAGGAAACCATTATCGAATTACTTCTTTGCTCATTTTATTTTCAGCAGCATTTCAGGTCTCATCCTTTTAAGCTTTTGTTGCACGTGTTTACATTTTGGCTTTATTGGCAATTTGTGTACTACAAATTCAATATCCAAACCCGACATGTCTTCATACGACTAAGAAAACACGTCTTTATACTCTTGAAGAAATTCAGTCAAACTCTATTGTCCCTTGCCTGATAGGGTGGTGCCAATTTTTACTTCTTTATTATTTTCATTTGGTCCCAGATTCAAAGTTTTTGTAGGCTCTTCATGAGGCAAAATCGTCCTATCCTCCCTTTCCACCATTTTCAACAATTCAAAAGGTAAGTCACATTCCTCATCATTATCACAACCCTCGATTTCCCTTGACATATGGGAACTCAAAATCAATCTCTGGATCAATGTCATTGATTTCATGATATTCTTATCTGAGCACTTGAAAGAATAACGAACAAGAGGATATACATACATGAGAATCTATCCCATATTAAGATAAATAGAATGAAATAATATATACATAAATAATAAAGAATGAAGAAATGCATGGGATAAAGTTTTCCACTTTCTGAATTAATATAAGTGCATCTTTCATTGAAAATTAAAACAGACAGATTAAACCTTTACAAAAGATCACATATTTTCCCAGGTTTAAACAAGAAGGAAATTTTTCGTCCATTACTCTGAAAAAGTTTTATAAACTACAGGTAATTCCTCTACAGTCAAATTGTTAAGCACAAAGCCTGGCGGTGCGAGATAGATGCCTACAACTCTTCCTTCCTTAGCCTCATCATCCAATATCACATTAATGCTCAGGTCTCCCAAGGCATCCTCGACAGTTAGTTTATTGACTTGTTGGATTCCTTGAAACATATGACCTCCATATACAAAAGTATCATGCAGCAAAGAGAAAGTCATTGGCTCCCACTTAAGATCCTCTCCATCTAACCTTGCTCTTCTCCTTTCATGGCTCTTTTGGATTTCCTTCAATTTTCCCTCAAAGTTGGCTGATATCTAAGCCAAATCAAAATTTTTTGGTAGTATGAAAAATGGGATTAACATATCCCTGTAGGCTACTATCTAGTCCTCTTTCAACCTTGGCTCTCATTCCTATTGTTAGCTTTAGTTTTATTTGGATATAGTTTGATAGTCTAGGATTTGATATTTTTCTTATCTCAGCTACAAATGTGGCATTAAAAAATTCTAGAGATCTAAAGGAACATTCCACATATTCTTCATCTACCTCCATATAAGGGGCAGTAGTGGACACATAAACAATAATGTCTTCCTCAACATTGATGCATATCAATCTCCCCTCAATCATGAATTTGAGCTTTTGATGCAGTGTGGATGGAACTGTCCCCATCTGATAGATCAAAAGCCTTTCCAATAGGAAATTGTAGGTAGGCATGATGTCCATAACAAGGAACTCGGCCTCATAAGTAGATGGGCCAATAGTTAGAGGGATGTCAATCTTCCTTAGCACTTCTCTTTTCATTCCATCAAATGCTCGAACGATACTCTGGCAGTTCCTCATATGTGTATTATTGACAGGTAACTTCTTCAGGGCTACCAATGGCATTACATTCTGCTCAGAGCCATTTTCAACTAGTACTCGAGATAAAACATGCCCCTTGGATATTTGTGGCTATCAATCATCCCAGACAAGATCTCGTTATCGGAAAAGAAGATAAAATTATCATCTTGAATCTTTGCAACCAATCTATTTAGCTTGTTCATAAGTAAATCCTCTAGCATGAAAGTCTAATTTAAGGCTTTCAACAGAGCAACTCGGTGTACCTTAGAGCTCAATAGAAGAGCAAGTATTGAGATACGAGCATGTAGCTTTTGCAATTGTTCAACAATACTATATTCGTTATGTTTCAAAATTTTCAAAAATTCCACGGCCTTATTTTCTTTCACAGTCTCGTTAATGATTGGCTCATCATCTTTCAGCAGTAAGTCAACCTTCTTCCCTTTATCGGTGGCCATTCTTTTCTTAGGTTTTTTTGGTCTAATTGGGAGAGTAACATCTCCCACTCTTGGTAAAATGGCCTACGTCATCCACTTATTCTTTAGCAATCCCTTAATTATCCATTTTATCCATCTTGCACTCGTATCTCCAAGGGACTTGTTTATTGTGCTTGTAAGGGAATGTAGATACGACTGTGATTACTACCTTATCAGTTATTTTTTCTGCCACACGAATTTTTAGTGTGATGACTAAAGGACAGTTGGCATTGTAAACTTACCTGGAAGAACCCTCAGATGCACGAACCTCTTCCTTTTCTTCTTCTTCAACAACTTCCTTGTAGAATTCCATCTCCTTACCATCTATCATTCTTTGCATCAGAGCTTGGAACTCAGAACAATCTTGTATGATGTGCTCCCCGAATTTTGATACTAGCATACATTCTCACTCTTAACTTGTTTGACTGATATATTGGAGACTAATAGGCCTACTTTGATCATCTGATCCCATATCTAGTGCATGGGTGATTTTACCTCACTCACCTTTGTTGTGATCCTCTTCCCTTTGTCCTTAGTAATTACATTGACCCATGTACCTGCATGATTTGGCAATGGGTTATGAGCCACGTCTGGTTGCTTACTATCACCAAAGTTGATGACATTCTTTTACCTTGATATTTGGAAAATCTTCTTAAAGGTGGTTCAGTTTTCTATCGAATGTCCCAGAACCCCTATGTGATACTCGCATTGGATATTAGAATCATACCATTTAAGGTATTGAGGTTGTAGAGGTGGCACATGGTAAGGTGACACCACATGTCTATTATATAAGATCTGAAATAATTCTTTGTAGGACATGGGGATCAGGTCAAATTGAAGCTTCTCTATCTCTTACCTTGGCCCCATTATTCCCTTCCTAGTAGAATTCTGTGTAGATGATCCTGTAGCTTGAGGTCGAGACACAGTGATATTATTGTACTCAGGCATCCTCACGTTATTAACTTCGTTATCTTTCTTTCTCGTTAGAGGTTTCTTACTAGACTCACCTCCATCAAACCTCCCACTATTGATTGACATTTCGATCATTTCTCCTGCTGTACCCAAATCAGCAAAACTCTTAGACGAGTTTCCTATGAGGAAGCCAATGAAATGAGGCATTTACGTGTTTATAAAGAGCATGTTGGTTTCCTCTTCCTCAAGTGGCATATGAACTTGTACAGCCACATCTCTCCACCTCTAAGCATACTGTCTGAAGCTCTCATTAGATCTTTTCTCCATACTTTACATTATGATTTGATTAGGCCTCACATCATTCACATGTTTATATTGCTCTAGAAAATATTTAGCCAAATCTTTACATGACCAGATGTGAACTCTACTTAACTGATTGTATCATTAAATAGCTAAACCTGTTAAGCTATCCTGAAAGCAATGAATCAAAAGTTAATCATTCCCTACATAGCCAATGATTTTCTTACAAAACATAGTGATATGAGTAGAGGGACATCTCGTGCCATCGAATTTTTCAAAATCTATGACCTTGAACTTGGGAGGTAACACCAAATCAGGAACCAAACTTGACTCTTTGGAATCAATCTCATACATGCTAGTGTCCTCTTTAATATCCTTGATTTCCTCTTCCAGTTGTTTCCATTTCTCTTCTGACTATTTGTTTTGTTATTTTATTCCCTCCTCATCAAAATCTGGGATGTTTTCAACTTGGTGTGGGTTTATAGAGGTTCCAGATATGTTAATGTGTACTCTTCCCGGCCGACTAGTTGCTCCTTATTGTGCTCTGACACGAGGTGGTGTAAAGCCTAGAGGATATAGGGTTTCTTCAATGGTAACACCAATAGTTGAATCATTTCCAAGATCCTCCCTTGATACAAAACTCGAAGGGTACAAAGATTCTTCGATAGTAGCACAGACAGTTGGAGTCACTTCTTGATCTATATTTCTTCCCTGTAACATGCTTACAAGTTTCTCCATCATATCATTATGGGATTTCAACATTTTTTTCACGTATCTCATCTTCAGAATTCTTTATATTCTCATGTATTTCTACCTGGGATTTCTCAATTTGGGCAATTCTCTCATCCATTTCCTTTTTCTGTTATTATACGGATGCTTAGAAGTTTCTAGTATTCTGTCATACAATCTTTTTATTAATGTTGATATTTTATTAATGATTATGAATAATATGACTATTAATGAATAAAATAAAATGTGAAAATCAAATACAATGCAGAAAGTAAAATGTAGATGCAAAATGCAATGTGTTGATTTTGGAACAATTCCTTACAACAACTTTTTATATTAGAAACAAAGCTCAATTACAAGGCTTAAACATATCACAAATAGATCTAAGCTATCTCCCCTAGTTGTTGCATGTTCCCAAGTACTTCCAAAATCCTTTGAGCTTATTCGGTCTCAGGTTCCAATCGTTCACTTACAATAGCGACTTCATGTGCTAAGTCAGCCAAGTATTGAGTGACGCCTTGATCATGTTCCAGGTAGCTTGCGATGAGATCATCTCTTTGCTTAACTTTCCACTGGGCTTGCTCCTAACGATAGTGCCACTATATAACTCATTCTTAAGGGACTATTGGTAGTTCACTTGCCCTTTTCTGAAAATTTTGAACCATAGTCTCAAGTTCATTCATACGCTTCCTCAAGTTTTCAACTTCCCCTTGACTTGAACTGCCCTCTCGACTTTGGTATCATCGTAGTGCTTCTTTTAAACTCAAATACCTTGCCCTTTAATTTCTCATTCTAGGCTTGACTCTCTTGCAGTTGTTGCTGTAATACATTCTTTTATTTTCAAAGTAACCTGTTGTCTACTCTCTTTGAGTTCTTCTTTGCTTTCCCTAGCTTCTCTCTTCAGACTTGCTACTTCTTGCCTCCACTTAGCAGGTGATTTCTTGGAGCTAGTGACCATTTGAGCTTTTACCATTTGTTGGTATTATAACTGAAGAACCTTAAAATCCAATCTGAGTTGATTTTCTACTTTTTCAATTCTGTCAGCTCGACCCATTTTAAATATCAATCTCTAATCCTTTTTGGTACACATCATGTTCCATATTTTGTAAAGTTTATTTCCACTACTTTTTTAGCCTCAAAATCACGCCTGGCTAATTCTAACGGGGATGGTAGAACTCTAAGATGTTCTTCTATGGGTTGCGTATTTTCGGGATTGACCATCATAATGCTATCATTAACTTGATCACTCCTCAATTCCTTATATTCTTATGAAAGTTTAAAGTAAGAGGTGAAGAGATTTACTCGACGATTCTGATTCCATGCGTCAGCAACCCCTTTGACTTTACTTTTATACTGCTCTCCTTTGAATGCAAACTCTTACCCCAAATAAATCCCAAGTTGTAGGAATGAACTATCTTGACCCCTATTACCTGGAAACCAATAAAGGACTGTATCCTACAGAACCTCAAATGCCTGGCAACAACACCCAATCTTGCTCTCCACACCTATAGAGTATGTATGAAGAGATATCACATGAAGCACGCCATAATATGTCACCATCTCATATATCTTTGAAAATGACCATCCATTTTTCCTCAGTGAAACCCCCATACCAATATCAGAAAAGAAAATCTTTCAAAGGTGAAAACCCTTCTAAAAACACTGGACCAGGCACCCTTTCGACATTTTTGAAATGATTGAGGGTCCATACTAGCAACAGGGCTACACACCCTATAAATTATCCTTCTTATTGTCTACAATAATTTAAAGGACCAAATGTCTCGGCTAAAATATCTAGAAAGAGGTCTATATGTCTATATAATCTCTCAAAAATCAACCACTGATACATCAACATACCCTATGACCTTTGAGAATATGGCTAGCCCATAAATACCCAGAGCAAACAGGTCTATCTTCTTTATCTTATCAGAATGACGATCAATTAACTCTCAAAGAGCAGTATAGGTGATGCATTCACTATCTCCTTTCTTCTTGATGCTTCTTATGACTCATTCTTCACTCATCCTAGTCATCAAAAGTAGTTTTTTTAAAAGAATGATTGTTTAGTGGTTTGGTGCACACCCTGTCTACTTGGAATCTCGGACAACAAATCAAGGCATGATACTCCTCTATCATAGGTGTAAGATCCAATCAGTCAAAAGTAAAATAGTTATAGGCGGGGTTCCAGAACTACGTAATAGCTCTAAATAAATTTTGGTAAACCGGGACGTTTAGGAGATTGGAGATGCCACCATCAAGATAATAGAACAACTGTTTATCGACTACTTCCCATTTTCCCCATATCTCTTTCAACTCGCTCAAATCATTTTGATGAACATTGATATGAGTGTAACCAATCAACTCTGACACGTACCCAGGTTGTAAGATATCTCCATTGGTAAGTTGGGAGTGCTTGGACCATCTCAAAACATCTTCTTTATCTTCTACCTATTTTTGGATCATTCGTTACATATTACTAACCTTCTATATGGATATCAATCAGGAATTAACACCATGGAATGAATAGTGCAATGCAAAAATGAAAAACAAAAAAAAAATAAAAAAGGTAAAATAAAATTAATCAGTGATCATAAAGAAATCAATCGATCATAATATAGTTTTTCTATAAAACCTACCCTTACATGCTAACTACCCAATCATGCTTTAGGAAATATGATAACTCCATAAAAAGGCTACTTTTAAGGCCTTTTTCACTTAAGTTATTATTTTTCTAAGGGTTCATATAGGTCATTTTAGATTCATGTAGTTGCATATAGTTGTATTTTTGGTGGTTGTGTTATTTTACTTTGTTAATGTGCTATGTGATGGGAAAGGTGTGGTTAACTAGTGACATGCAGGAAATGAGGAGAATAGGGAAAGTTGAGAAGAATTTCGCGGCATCACATGTTGCTAAAGTAGACTGCAATGCCTTGGCATTTCTGGCGCATTAAAGAATAAAGAGATATTTTCACAAGAAGACACCTGTCAAAGTACATGTTTGCTGCTTGTAACTGTCTGAAAGGGTCCACTACCACCTATAGAGATAAGCTTCATGCCCAATGAATGAATTTGGGGGTATGATGGGTATTTTTAGTGTAAAATTTCCAAGAATACCCTTAGATATTTTTATTATGAAAGGACACCTCACAAGAGAAAGAAATAAGATCATCATCTTTTCCATTTTTCTCCACATCCATATCAACTTCTTCTTCTATTTTTATTGGTGTTCCTCCATTAGCAAGCTTGAGGGAGTGGCAAGCTAGGCATCCGAGAAGAGCTAGTGAGCTAAGGTGGTTAATGGTGGTTGAGGAGAGCTCTGGCAGTGGGCATCAAAGCCTTTTCCTCATTCTATTTATTGTTCTTTCTCATTTTTCTTATTCGAGTTACAAGGAATAAATAGATTTTATGATTTATTTCATGGATTATTCGAACCCCCCCATGAACTAGCTTTAGCTGTTGGGTGTTCACTATGGATGTTTAAGTTTTTTCTTTAAAGGATGATTATTCTTTTTATATGATTTTATTTGTTTTGTTTATGGTGTTTAATGACTTAAGGTTGTAGGTGGTATGAGAGTAGTCATTCCTTAGGAAAATACTTAGTGTTCGAGAGAATTTAAGTAGCTCATCTTTAGTGTTTGAGAGAAACTAAGGAGGATCAACATAAGCAATGGGTTTTAGATAGTAACTAGACCTAATACATCCTTAAAACAAAAGGCTAGGATTTCAATCAAGTAAAATGAGAAGTGCTCGGTCGATAGGTTAAATGCTAGTGCTAATGCTGAGTGGTATTGTCATGACATTTTCTGTTGAACTAATTGGATCCCTGCACCTACTAACACTAAGAGGTATTGCCATGGCATTTTCAACCTGTTGAGTCCCTTGATTAGAGATAGCATAGGGCATTTTTGTAAACTCTATTGGGCAAGTAAAACATAGAAGTTAAACCATCCTGAGAAGATAAACTAAAGTTTTCTAATTGACTCCTATCATTCATTCCCATAGTAGCTTGTTGTACGAAGATTATCAAGTCATTTTATTCAATTTCAAATATCTTCATTTTGTTTTGCCTTTACATTTTTCATTTGATCACACTACACACAAATCTATTTTTCCACAACATTTCCATTTATTGCCATATCACACTATCATTCCATTCCCATCAACACATATTGCCTCATCATTCTTCATTGGTAAATATAATCACATTGACTATACTTAGATTAAGTAGTTCTTTTCTTTGGTTAAACTTGTAAATTTCCACCAATCTCTATAGAGATGATACTCACTCATCATTATATTACTTGTTCGATTGTGTATACATGCACATATTTCGTGTCTATATTTAGTACTCATAAAACGGGAATAAAATCCTACCCAAATATGATTTCTACCCCCATGCTTTGTTATTCACAAAAAAAACCTAACCTCATGCCATTTAATTTGCATGCTTATTCGGAAAAATAAACCTAGCCTCATGATCTCTAGTTCTCATACATTTATTAAGCAAAATTATACTACAAAAGTTAAAATACTCAAAAGAGCGCATTTCCTTGTGTATTCTCCTCATGGGATTCTTAAGGTTTGGGTTAGGATCTTCCTAGGTTCGGGTTCTAGGTTCCCTATATATTGGGTTTGGCTATAAAGTAAAAGGTTCTTGAATTGCATTGCAGTTCCCCCTTGGGCTGACAGACCCTTAATCCTGACCCATCACATACTTTTAGATCAAGCTCAATTCGAGGGAACACACCTCCTTATGTCCATACGGGGTGAAAACCATCACGAGGACCATAAGGTGTGAGCCCCAGGAGCAATCCACTATCCTATACGGAGGTGAAAACCACACGAGAGGGTAGTTTCTCACTCCTACATAAATTGGACGGAGCGGAGTTTTAGCTCATGATATGTAAATGCAATTGTGCAGTGTATGAGGAAAAGTGAAAATATTACAAACAACACAAAATAGAGTTCTCAACATCTTGAACATTTATTTAATCTAAAACATTAGCAAACATATCAATACAACTATTTAGTGGCTAGTAAAATTATAAACATAAAATTTATTTAAACCAAATAAGGGATCAAAAACTAAATTAGATCGAACTAGTAATTTTCATTGCAAATACAATTAATTAATTGACTAATGGCTTGACTCTCTAAAAATTATCCCCAGCAGAGTCGCCAAGCTGTCGAAATGATTTCTTAAAAATAAAAATTTAGTTTTTAAGTGATTAAAAAAATCTCATCTCGCTTGATTTGATGTTTCCTTTAAAAATGATTCGAGGAGTCGCCACCAATATTTTATCATGGTGTGATTGGGCACCCAAAATGTTTTTCATTTTAATAAAATTTAATTTAAAAATTATTAAAACAACCTTTTAAGGTAATCGTACCAAAATTCGAGATCGGGAATCAGTTACGTGTGGGGAAGGATTAGCACCCCCACAGCGCCCTAAATCGATACCTAGTCGATTAATTAGATGTCTTTGCAATGAAATTTATGAATTCAAGTTTAATTTAATTCAAGATCCCTACAAATAATATTCCTTTAATTTTAGAACGAAATACAATAACATTTAATTATTTTCTATTGAGAATAATCGACCTCTCATGCCTTTAAGCATTCATTTCCTACTCCAATCGAAATAAAGAAATATTATAATTTCATTCTAATGTTCATTATTAATTACAATGCATGAATGATGATAAAAATAAAAATTAATTAAACACTATTTACCAATCCTTTCAGAAAGAATAAGGATGTTCTATTATTTAATGATATTAGATCGAACCTTTAATAAGTTCTAATGATATTTTCTCTTCGAAGAATTTAAATAGACAAACATTCCTTTTTCTCTCATTCCCAAATTTTAAGAGCAAACAAATTTCAGGGTTTCATTTAATGGGATACACTTTCATTTTAAAATTATCAAAAGAAACTTTCTTATACGTTAAGATAGTCACTTCACAACAATCGTAAAATGAACGAATATTACCCTTAGTTAAATTATTTTGATTTGAATCAAGTCGTGCTTATGAGGGTTTCATTTAATATGCAATTTAATTAAAGGATGCCACATAAATAAATAAAAGAATCTAGATCTATATGCTCAAGTGATCATTTGCACATGTATAATATTTTGGTTCACTCTTTGTAATCTTTTCTATTTTTGTTCGAAATTCTCTCTTTTCTTTTTTCCCTCTTGATCCCTTTTTTTAATCCCATCTATTTTCTTTTTCTTTTCTTTCCTTTTTTTCGAATCCCCTTTCCCGAATGGTGTGTTGCATGTTATATTTCCCCTCTTTTGCATGTTTGGTGATGGCTCCTTCATAGGGACATGATTTCCCCTAAACCAAATAGTTAATATCCTAGATTTATCAAGATTTAACTTATCTTTTAAGGGTTGGTTGGATTTGATTATTGATTTGTGTTGGTTTCTAACTTTTTACTGCTTGCAGAGATGATGATACTGAGCAGTTGAAATTGGGCTTGTAAGGCTTGTAAAAATAAGGAAATAATATTATTTAATAGTTATAATAATAAAAATGATAAAAAAATTGGATAAAACGGGTGTCTACACATATAAATGAAAAAAATACAGAAATGAGAATGCAAAATGCGAAATACAAATGCAACAAAGGAATTACTCCCAAAAGTAACTGTTACTTGATCAATTCTTAAGAAACCGAAAATGTCTCGGTACACTAAGAAAGTGAAAATTTGATCCATCTTCAAGTTATCCAGCTCCTGTGAGCATTTGGGTACTGTATTGTCTTTCATCATATTTAGGCATGTTGAAACCCTTCAAAGCTTCTACTTCGTCTCATACTTTTAGAAATTCATCGAGCTGCGTTGTGATCTTAAACTATTTCCATCAACGTCAAATCTTCTTAAGTCCAACTGTTACCTCAGCAGGTAGATGTCTGGTTTATCTCCTTAGTAGGTAGACTATCTCTTGATGCTACTCGATCTACGTAGAGAATATTTGAAATTCTATCTAACCTAATGAAAAGCATTGTTGTGGGTATTGTTTTCAAGAACTTTCTAAAAGATTAGTTATTTCAGGGATCAATACCTTTGAAGGATATGTCATGTTCATGCAAAAATAAAACAAAGCACAAGATAGAACAAAAGGAAATCAAGTTAGTAGAAACAAGAAAAAAAAGAATCAAATTAGTTAAAATGATTATTCAAAGAAATGTAAGCTTAGCAAAAATAATTAAATAATACTCAAAGATGAGACTAAGAAATAAAGAATACAAAGGAAATTAAGATTCCTAACTGCATGCTTTGTAGTTCTCCTACGTTATCCACATGGCTCATGTGGGGTAAGTTTACTAAATTCTCTATATGAAGTTTGGTTCTAGCAAATAGTTCCTAAGTTATCCTTACAACATGCTAAGATTAACAAGGACTCCGATTCTGGCCCATTGTAAACTTGCAAATTGGATTCAACTTAGAGGATCACACCACTAAAAGTGTATCTCTAAACTGATATCCGAATAGGCAACTTAGGATGCTTTCCAGAGGTAATTTGTCAAATCCACAGGAGGAAGCCCAATGTTCCCCATGAGGTATGATGTTTTCCATACTTAGGTAAACTGGGATTGAGCTTGGGTTTAGAGCTATGATATGTAACATTCCTAAATATTCACAGAAGTGTAAGCATTAAGCATATAGAAAATCTTTTTTTTTTTAAAACATAATGAACTGTAAGTAAATTAAATAAATTCAATATCAAAATTTCTAAATTCCAAAAGTAGGGTAATCAACTCTAGGCTAGATTCTCAAGTTTTTTTGGAAAACAAAATATCCCCAGCGGAGTCACCAAGCTGTCGTCACCGTTTTTCACCCGGATAGGGGAAAAACCATTACGACTTGGGGGTTTTCTTTGAAAAGATTTTGAAATGTGAGGAGTCACCACCAATCATTTTAAGGTGCGATCGGGACACCATAAAAATTGGGTTATTTTAATAAAGCATTTTATTTTTACCAAAATACCAAGTTTAGGGTCTACGAAAACTAAAAAAGGGGTTCAAGAGTTAGTTACGCGTGGGGGAAGGATTAACACCCCCACAATGCCAAAATTTTGGTACCTAGTTGATTACCCTATATTTAAGAAATTGGAAATTTTTAGTTCAAACTTTATTTAATCAAATATTCACTATGGAGGCACAGATGAAAAGGATGTTCGTTTATTTAAGCCAATAGTGTTAGCCCCCAGCATGAATGCGGGAGATCAACTATTATGCCCAATAATCGAACATTGCCTTGATTTTAAGAAATCATGATGCGGTCTTGAAAAGGATGTCGACCTACTTCGGGAATCACTAGTAGTCACCCCTGAGTATACTTGCGGGAGATATGCTACTGACTCCATAATAAGTGAACATTGCATTACGTTTTAAAAACGTGTACAACCAATCAATCAGTTTTGGAACCTAATTATTCTAAAATTAATTAATGCTTCTTTCCTAACTTAAAGTGTCAAATTATGAAATTAAAAGAATCTAAGGATTAAATGTAATACCCCAAAAATTTAGATAATGACCAAAATGCAAAATTTGAAAGTTTAATGGTCAAAGTAGAAAATTGGGAAAAGTTTAAGGAATTAAGTGGTGATTTTTGTCAAAAAGAATTTTATTTCATAAATGGATTTATTTAATGACCAAATTATAAATTTGGTAAAGTTTGGTGATCAAAGTATAAACTTTGGAAAGTTTAGGGATCAAAATATAATTTTGGAAAAATTAAAAATAGGTCATGAAATTAAGAAATAAAAATATTATTTTCACATTTTTAAAATGTTCGAAAATAATATTTAATGGTTTAATTTCATGTTTAATTTGAATTGTTTGATTAAAGTGACTGAATTGAATTTTTGGAAATTGCAAGGGCAAAAGGGTAAAGTGGAAAACTAATTTGTTCATCTTTGACTATTAAAAGATGACAAGGTTGATATTTAATTTATTTTGAAGATGATAAGGATATGTATTTTGGTTTTATGGTATTTATGAAGTTATATTAAGGGTATATTGGTATTTTCACAAGTTAATGCTTTAAATAATGTTTTGAATGATGATAAGCATGATATCAATCAAAAATATCATGCCAAAGTGTTCTTCTCCAGCATATTCACGTGAGAAGGCTTCCAAGGTAAGAAAAATATTTATTTTCCACTTTTGAGCCAATTCCTTTGGAATTGGAGTTATGTCGTGAGATAGGAAAGTGATCTAAGCGAAAAACGCTATCATTTGGTACCAATATTGTTTTCTAATCTTGCTGGAATTAAAAGATCCCAAATCTAAGGGTTTATGTTCATGATATGATTCATGAAATTGATGATAAATCTTGATGATTTACATGTTGTAGATTCATATTCATGCATGAAAGATGATTAGAACATATTTAATCTTTCTAGAACTTGTTCTTTAAATTTCGGCCATGAATGGTTTAAGTGAGAAAAATTATAGAAAAATTATATATGGATTGGAGATGATGAAGGAAGTATTCTACAAGCCTTAGTAAAATTGAGGACCATTTCGTAAGTTTTGAAAAGTAGAGGATAAATTCGTAAATTTTGGAATATTGATGAAGAACCTAGGGATGAAGTTAAAAGAAATAGTTAGATTTTGAATTTGGTAGTAGGTTCGAAAATTCACGAGAAATTATATAAAAATAATCTTGATACCAATAAATGTAACACCCATAACCCGTATAATTATACCTATACAGATTATAGAAGTCACCCGAATTTAAAAAAAAACCATTTCCACTTTTACAAGTGATTTAAAATTTATTTTCTTAGAATGATAATTGATATTATAAAAATATCATATCATATAAATTATGTTTCATTATAATGAATTTAATTCAAAAGATTTTTTTATGAATAGTGAACAGTGACCGTGAACAGTGGGGGAATCGGTTCCCTGTAGGGGGAATCGGTTCCCTGTAGGGGGAATCGATACCCCATTTACATACTGAAATTTTTTGCTTAAAACATGGTTATTGTTCATGCTACAGTACTGCTACAAAAATATATATAAATTCAATAAAATTCCATTTTGTTTACAAATTTGTTTAACAAAACAAATTAAACATTTATAAAATTACATGCCACTATTTAAATCAAATTCCATCATAGGATGTCTTACTGATATTGAAATATACCTCTCGATGCTTGACGTCATTCCGAACTCTTTATTCAATTACTGGCTTTTTACCTACGCGTGAAAACCATCACACGCTAAGTATATACTTAGTGAGGTAATTTAAAACAATAAACAGTGCAATACAATTCATGCATGATTTTCAATGTCAAATTCAAAATGCCATAAAATCATTTTATTTGCATATCCAATATTTTACCATGATCAATATAATATAAAATCTTTTATCATTTATCGCATAAGCTCGTAAGCTTATTTTACCAAAATACTTACCATTTAAATTCCATAAGCTCGTAAGCTTATTTTATAAACATACTTACCATTTAAATTCCATAAGCTCGAAAGCTTATTTTATCAATATACTTGCCATTATTCATAAGCTCGTAAGCTTATTTGCATACTTACCATTTATTAACCAATAAACCATAACTCATAGACAATAGCCCAATATAAAACCCCGATGACCCTGGGTATTCGAGTAAAATACATGCACCGTAGTGCTAAACCTGCACTAAGCTTACGCAATAGTGCTAATCCGGATATGCCACATAAGGTCGTGCCCACCACCTACACTAAGCTTACGCTATAGTGCTAATCCGGACATGATACATAAGGTCGTATCCACCTTTCCCGCACTTAGTGCCCTTTCACACTATAGTGCTATTATAAACCTGCAACTGCTATACTCTATGGCATGCCAACTATACCCTATCCCTCAATGACTTACTTGGGCATATAATATATTTCATTCGATTCATCCATGGCAAAGTATATTATCAATATTTAACATTGGGCAGTTCATACCCGAAAACATTCATGGTAAAATATCACATTTTTCATGATCAATGCATTTTGATTTCATACCATGAAATTTCAATGTCATGTCAATTTATAAAAATATGACATAATATCATGCTGATATAAACAAGGTCGACTTATCGCAAGTCTTCCCGATGATGTATAAAACATCCATGTATAATTTCATGCATGTATTGCACTCACCTTGACACTTTATGTCTTTCAAAATATATGAACCTCACTATTGTCCACCAAAATCCTTTTTTATATTTGATTTTTTTTATTACAAATCAATCACAATCTGTATAAATCACCAATTCATAACGATACATATGTTAGTATTGTGCTAACATAAACATATCCCATAATAGCTCTATATTCAGACAACTCGCACTACCTTTAAAGAATCCATATTATGTATTGATATACACACTGGAATTTAATTCTGTTTATTCTGTTAAAAACTAGACTCGAATAAGAATCTATCCATATAAATAAATACTTCTAATTCATTCTTTACAATTTATGGTGAATTTTCAAAGTTGATTAACAGAATCTGTTTTGCAGAATCTGCTGTTCGAATTTTCTGACCGTTCCTCGGTTAAAAATTCACATTGTTTTGTATTCACCTTGAAATTGATCCCCGTTTGTTTTAAACAAAACTAGATCGATATATGAACACAAATATATAAAAATAATCTCCAAATTATTTTTATATAATTTATGGTGAATTTTCGAACCTACTGCCAAATTCAGAATCTAACTGTTTCTTTTAACTTCATCCCTAGGTTCTTCATCAATTTTCCAAAATTTATGAATTTATCCTCAACTTTTCAAAACTTACGAAATGGTCCTCAATTTTACTAAGGCTTGTAGAATACTTCCTTAATCATCTCCAATCCATATATAATTCTTCTATAATTTTTCACACTTAAACCATTCATGGCCGAATTTTAAAGAACAAGTTCTAGAAAGATTAAACATGTTCTAATCAACTTTCATGCTTGAATATGAATCTACAACATGTAAATCATCAAGATTTATCATCAATTTCATGAATCATATCATGAACATAAACCCTTAGATTTGGGATCTTTTAATTCTAGCAAGATTAGAAAACAATATTGGTACCAAATGATAGCGTTTTTCGCTTAGATCACTTTCCTATCTCACGACATAACTCCAATTCCAAAGGAATTAGCTCAAAAATGGAAAATAAATATTTTTCTTACCTTGGAAGCCTTCTCACGTGAATATGCTGGAGAAGAACACTTTGGCATGATATTTTTTATTGATATCATGCTTATCATCCTTTAAAACATTATTTAAAGCATTAACTTGTGAAAATACCAATATACCCTTAATATAACTTCATAATTACCATAAAACCAAAATACATATCCTTATCATCTTCAAAATCAATTAAATATCAACCTTGTCATCTTTTAATAGTCAAAGATGAACAAATTAGTTTTCCACTTTACCCTTTTGCCCTTGCAATTTCCAAAAATTACAATTCAGTCACTTTAATCAAACAATTCAAATTAAACATGAAATTAAACCATTAAATATTATTTTTCCAACATTTTAAAAATGTGAAAATAATATTTTTATTTCTTAATTTCATGACCTATTTTAATTTTTCCAAAATTACATTTTGGTCCCTAAACTTTCCAAAGTTTATACTTTGATCACCAAACTTTACCAAATTTATAATTTGGTCATTAAATAAATCCATTTATGAAATAAAATTCTTTTTGAGAAAAATTACCAATTAATTCCTTAAACTTTTCTAATTTTCTACTTTGACCATCAAACTTTCAAATTTTGCATTTCGGTCATTATCTAAATTTTGGGGGTATTACATTAAACCTAAAAAGCTTTAATATTAACCTATTGAATTTAATAAATTATGCAAATTGAATAATTAATTTGGAACCTCGAGCAAAAGCGAGGACCAAATTAATAATTGACCTAATTTAAGGACTAAATTAAAAATATAGTAATCTAGATTAGGACTAAAATATTAAAAATATGAATAAAAAGGTTTAATTAAAACTAAAAAAATTAGGACTAATTTAAAGAAATCAAAATTAAAGATAAAATTAAAAGCAATTACCAAGTAAAAAGACTAAATTGAAATAAATAAAAAACAGAAATATGAGATTAAAGCATAAAGTAAAGGATTAAAATGAAAGAAATTAAAATATAAGACTTAAATTAAGAAATTATAGAAAATTAAAGCTGGAATTTAAAGGACTGAAAAGTAAATGTTGAAAAGTAAAGGCACAAAATAAAATAATAGAAATTTAAAGGGTATAAATGTAAATAACGAAAAATAAATTAATCGAATAAAAAAGGAGGTTAGGGGTTAATTTAATTTTACCTGGACCATGAATAATGCGGATCATATCCTATGACGGGTAACCACAAGGTCTTATTAGTGTTTAATATCAACATTTTAATAACAATAAATATGTAGAAAAATAATGAAATTGATGCATTATATTCGAAACAAATAAATAATAAAAATAAGTGACCAAAATGCAACAAATAATAAAAAGTAGCTAATTTAAAGCAAACAAAGTAGCAGAAATGATGACCAAATTAAATTTAAAAATGAAAGCATGTCAAATCTAAGATAAAACAAATTGTAAATATATCTAGAATGTAAACAAATAAATCAACATATCAAAAATAAAATAAAACAAAGTGTAAAAAATGACCAGAATATAAACCAAATGAAATCAATGCACCAGATTCGAAATAAGACCAAAATAATCCAAAATTAGTGACTAAAATGTTAGTATGCAGCTAAAGTTGGAGTACTGAAGTGTAGTGTTCCCCTAAAACAGGTGGCCAAGATGCAAAAACGTGACAACTTTAGGGGGATTAAATGGTGATTATACCTAAATTTTTAACTAAATTTAGGAATAAAAAATAAACAAAAATTATGCGATTAAAACATAGAAATCTAAATAAAAGAAAAATAAATCAATTCAAGGATTGTTTTGTAAAACCACGGTAAAAGAGAGAGGACATAAGAGAAATTAACCCATAAACTTCATGTATATAATCCATATTTTTTTTTGTTTCAAACTCATTCTCAACCCTAACCCCTAAAAAACCTTCTCCGTTCTCTCTATTTTAAAAAAATGAAGAGCCCCACTGCCGGTAGCCATGTTGGACACCGTAGACTACCATATCTAGTGGCCTTCGTGGTCCAAAATTTCCAGGGAGGCTTTCCTCGACGTTAGGAACCTGAAACTAATCATAATTTTGTGAGAAGCGGCTCCCAACTCCATGAAAATGACAAGCGACCTTTTAGCTTTCGAAGCTTCGATTTCCTCCATCCACTGTCGGATCGAACTGGTTTTTCAATATGTTGTTCCCCTCATTAGTAATCTCCTCCTCACCATTCATATTGGCCAAAGAAAATCCCAACAGCCGGGGAAGTTCCAACCGAGGGGTAAAGTGCTCTATTTCTTCCCTATATTTGTTTTTGAATATGTTGTGTATATAAGAAAAAACTAATAAATAAAAATCAAAAAATGGAAAAGGAATTCTTGAAAATGCTTCTATTCAATTGCTGAAAATAAGGTATGCTACACGGATTTATTTTTTATAAGGAACCCCTTTTACAATTTGTTTTCTTTTTTGAATGAGAAGCCCCCTTTTACATTGGTTTTTGCTTGGGGTTTTATAATAACTCATATTATAAATTAAAAAGTGCATCCCATCTCTAATTTGGGCATTATTGGAGCAGTTTGTAGGGAGTGGAGATGGTACGCAGATGATGATGGCATCAATAGTAACCGGGGCACTGAATGCCCCGGATATTCAGTGATTGCTTAATGTTGTTTTCTAATTTTTTTTATTTGTTTATTGATACTAATATAATACGTGTGGGTGAAAATTGGTGATTACATAAGTTCTCGAGTTTGAGTTCTTGTGTATACAGAAAATATTTACGAGAAAACTTACCAACCAAAGTCATATGTGCGACACGGGTCAGTCTGAATTAATCAAAGCAAAGCCTTAGAGCCTTAGAACCGTGAGGGCAACCAAAAAAACAAAATATATATCAATAATAATCCAACAACACCTGAAACCTTTCCTCATCTGTTTCCAGAGGCTTTGTATATTCCTTTTACTAATCCCACAACTCCTAGAAATACGAAACACTAACATGTATTGTTGTTTGTCTAACAGAATCTTTTTATTTTTATAAAAATTTGAAAAACAAGAGTTAATTGCATCACATGTCCTCAAAGCATGACCCTTATTTTAAATTGATCTCTAAGCTTTTAAATGTTCCAATTTCATCCCTAAACTAAGACTATCATTCTAAATTGGTCCCCAAACATTTTGAACATTCAATTTCATCCCAAACTATACATATATACTAATCACATCTCTTGTTAATAAAATGTTAGGCTAAGTTATATTATTATACGTTTGAAAAAATAAAATTTAGGTTAAATGATGGTTGAAACAATTGTATATTTGGATGAATCTATGGATAAAATTAGAATATTCAAAAGTTCAGGGACTAATTTAGAAAGAGAGTCATAGTTTTGGGATGGAATTTGAATGTTCAAAACTTCAAGGACTAATTTAGAATGAGAGTCACAGTTTAGGGATGAAATTGGAGTATTCAAAAGTTTAAAGACCAATTTAAAATGAATGTTATAGTTTGAGAACTATGATGCAATTAACTGTAAAAAATAAAATTTAAGTATCAAAACTAAAAAAAATAATGATTTAAGTACTAAACATATTATTTACCCTATAATTTATTTCATTTTTCTACTAACAAAAACAAAATTAAAGAAGGATAATCATTTCAATTATTGTGTTCTGTAATAAGCAAAATTAGGTTATGCATTAGGATTAATACAAAGTAGGTGTCTAACGTTGTTCCCGTCACACTTTTAAATATTATGTCCTAATGGCTGCTAAAATATCTATTAAATGACACATGTTATGTATATATTTTTAAAAAATAACTTAAATAATATTATTTTAAGTCAAATTTCTTTAAAATAAATAAATAGAAACTCACATCGCTGTTTTCTAGGTTGTCGCCCAGAATTACAACTTCTGTTTCTCACTCTTCATCCGTTTCCAATTTCCATCTCTTTCTTGCATTTCTAATCCTATTAAATATCTATTAAAAATAATAATAATCCTATTAAATTTATTATAAAGGGAAATTAATCAATCATTTTTGCTTAAAATATATGCCTCTTTATTGTGCTAAATTCATATACTATCTTAATTTTATTTCTTTTTCACATCCTTTTCCTTCGCTATCTTATATTCTTCTCAATCATTTCTGCACAGTTCTTCTTTTTCAATTTGATTACTCTTAATCTCGAAAATAGAAAATTCCCATAATTTCCTTTTCATTTCCCTTGGTTTTTGATGTAATGGGTTGTGCTAGTTCCAAGAAAAAACGATGGCGCCATTGCCGGGCTCCTTATTCACCCGTTCCAAGAAGCTATTCAATGCACGTCCACCATCCGGCTCAGCACAAAGGCGATAGCTACCACGTCGTAGCGTTAACGTCGACAACATTGGTACTCTCAAGCTAGAAGACAACAATGGCGGCAACCTTGAAAACATCTCCAAAATCAATGGGGATTTGAATCATGTTGAAGAAGAGAGTAAAGGGTTGGCTATTGAAGTGATTGAAGCCAAAATATGGTCCAAAATGATTGAAGATAAGATCCCAGAAGTTGTTCCTGAAACAATCAATCTATGGGAAATGATGGCAGGGCTTGAAAACATTGTGCAAGATTGCAAGCTTAAAAGGGAAAAGGTTGTTGTTTATTTTACAAATTTAAGATGTGTTCGAAAGACGTACGAGGATTCTTGTGATGTTAGAGTGATCCTCAAAAGCTTAGGAGTTTGTGTCGATGAACGAGATGTTTCGATGCGCTCGGGGTTCAAAGAGGAGCTGAAAGAGCTGATCGGAGAAGGGTTTAACGGTGGACTACCAAGAGTATTTGTGGGGGGAAGTCGGTGGAGCTGAGGAAATAAGGCGAATGCATGAAGGAGGTGAGCTTGAGAAGGGGGTTCAAGGCTGTGAAGGGGTGGAGATTGATGTTGGAGGCAACGGTGGAGCTTGTGATGCTTGTGGTGATATCATATTTGTGCCATGTGAGACTTGTTCAGGGAGTTGTAAGGTGTATTATGAAGATGATGAAACGAAAGAAGAAGAAGATGAAAATGGCGATGGAGATGGAGATGAAAAGGGTGTATGTGGATTTCAAAGATGTCCATATTGTAATGAAAATGGACTAATTCGATGTCCAATTTGCTGCTGCTGACTTAGGTCATAATCAGGGTATCAAATAGCTTTCCGAAAACGTGATAGCGGTCGTAATATTACGGTAGTGTCGCCGTTCGAAACCGATTTTCACGATTTTTGTGGTGGGTAACGGATTCACACCAATAGCAGTATGTCGCGCCCGCAATTTAACGGGAAACGGTGGATTGCGCCTATAACGGGACACAACAAGCGTTATTTCAACTGTTACTGCAAAAAAAAACTTAAAGAAAAATGATTTTTTTTTGTGTTCATCGTCACCAACCTTTTTTTTCTTTTTAAATTCACGTTTGTTATATATGCATGTTGAGATTCAAAAGGAAAAAGAAAATGGAAAAGTAAAAAGGAAGAACAAACATGTTTTATGGGTCTCGCCTGAGTGGAATTCACTATAATTGGAAAAATGAATCTTCGTCGGAGCTTAAGATTATTGAAGAAAAAGAGAAAAGCATTCACGCTCTGAATTTAGGCTATAATATGTTATGGTTTTCATTTTTTTTTACCTCTTTTTAATACATGTATGTTGAGTGTTGAGTGTTGAGAGAAGAGAGTAGGAAGAAATGAGGAATAAAGGAGAGAACGTGTGGAGGTGGGGATAGAGTTTATGATTAAAATATTTTAAGGTTTATAAGGCTTAAAACAAAACATTTTAGGCCCATTTTTTAAGTATGTTATAAAATATATCTTTAAGGAATATGTTAATTTGTCATCCTTCCACTTTTTAAATTTTATAATTTAATCTATAGTTTAGAATGTAAACTTTAATTTTTGTTTAATTTAGTCCTAATTTCAGTAATTTAAATAATAACGTGTTCACAATGTTATCATGAATTAATTATCTTATCCTATTACTTAAATTTTAAAGTCTTTTATATGGTTAAACTATATTATGTATGTCATTTTAGCTTAGAAAATATTCTAAAAATCATTAAAAATGATTCCTTATAATTATAATTATAATTATTATGTTTTATGATAAGTTGTGCGAAATTTAAAATAATTAACGACCACAGCACCCACAATGACCTCGATGGCATCTGTTATGTCCGCAACCGCGATAAACGCAACGCGGCCGCGAACGCTATTTAAATCCCTAGTCATAACACGAACCATACCATCTCAATGATAAAGAAATATTGTTGTTCTTTGAGGTCTTGGATTCGAGCACCATGAATGATAAGAGTATGATTGTTCAATATCAAATAGTTGAAAGTTATCTTTGAACATATATTGTTTTGTACATACTCAAATTAATAAAAAAATAGTTCATAGAAAAACATGAAAATTTACCATTTTTTCGTGTTTGATCTTTTCTTGTTGCACAGAGAGGAATTTCCATGATATAATTTCAGTATATCTATGGTTGTATACTTTATTATGTTTCCATTCTAAAAGGAAATTTGTATACTTTCCTATAAAGGGGGTTTATACTTTTAGAAGATTGCAATTATAGTTTATGAATCATCCAAAAAGATGAAATACGTAATAAAAAAATATAGTTTGAGATTATTATTTCTTTTAGATTATTTCCATGATAATGTGTTTTGGAAAAAATTAAAATTAATTTAAAGATTAATGATTGAAAATTTATCACCATGTCGAGTCAATATTTTTGAATCATTCATTCATGTTTAAAGTTGCATATGTTTAATCATATCTATTAGATTTTCAACAATTTTCTTCACCAAATGTCAAGTATCTTCATCAAATGGTCTTTTAACCTTTCAATTCTTTTCCTCCTCACCATATAAAGGCTAGTTGAGACACACTTTCGATACAACTTAAGAACAAGAAAAGACTTAGAAAACTCATTTTAAATTCGTTTTTTCTGGTGATAGAGAAAGGTAAGATTGTGTTCGACTGATCATTGTTGTTGTGGTTATTATTATGATCGTTTGTTGCTGTATCTTAGAAAATCGACGTCTAATATTTCTCAAAACACCAGGGAGTGGACAAATCTTTTTTAAGGAAATTGTTCATATAGACCTCAATATCTTTACATATTCAATTTTATGTCTATATACGAGTAAACAATTGCATTCATCTATTTTAATTTTATAGTTATTTTGCTTCGTTTGATTTAATAAAATAGTTGCTTAATTTATTATTATTTTATTTTTCGAATTAACATTTTCTCTTAACAATTTGTCTTTCAAAATTCAAACATTTGGGAATGCATATCTATCAAGAAATACTTTTTGCAAGGCCAAAAGCCCTAAATGTAATTCAATCATCTAGATGAAAATGAGAGACTGACTTCTCTTTATAAAGATGTAAAGCTTAGTTGATAGCATCAATAACATATAGCATCTTAATCAATGAGGTTGGTTCAAGTGATAAGCACTTTGATATCGTTTAAACAAGTCTCAAGTCTAATAACATTTCAAGTGATAAGCACTTTGATATCGTTTAAACAAGTCTCAAGTCTAATAACATTAGTTGTTAACTTGTTAAGAAGAATAATAGATGTCGATGGCATGAATTCTACTACTTTATTAGTATTTGATACATGTGTGTGTTATTTATAAGAGTAAGGGAAATAGGGACGGATCTAGAATTTTTTTTAAGGGTGAGCAAAAATATATTAATAATATAAATTTTTTTATAGCTAGGTGGATACGTTAGAATTTCAGAGTAGACACACGTATATTAATAGGAAAATATTCGAATTTTAAAGATGAAAACTCGAATTTCAAAATATTTCAAGGTGGGCATGTCAACATACGTATGACACTTAGGAGAGGGGTTGTTTGGTATTGTTGAGTTAATCGATCGGATGAAATAGCCAATAGGGGGTGAATTGACAATTAAAATTTTGGTGGAAGCTTTGATAGAAAATTGAAAAGATTTGCACAGCAATTTAGAGTGGTTCGACTTTCTCAACCAAAGTCTACGTCCACTACCTTAGCTATACACACTAAGGATTTTCCACAAATTCACTAATTTGTCTTTCTTTTGAGGACAAAGAGTAACCTTACAACTCCCTCAAGAATTATACCCCAAATTCTTGAGACACTCTCTTCTCAAAGAGAAAATTACAAACTTTGCAAACTTATAGAAAAACCTCACAAGGTAAGATGTTTGCACAATTCTAGAACAAAGAAAGAACACTCAAGAATGAATACAATTGAGCACAAATGGTGTTATTGAAAGCAAAATGAATATTGAATGGATTTTGGCTTGAATTGTTTAAACAATAAATTTAAGGCTTTCTCTCTTTGAATTATTTCTCAAAACTTGTGTCTTGTTGTTCATCAATGGCTTCAAGACTTGTTTAAATACCCTTTGAATGAATTCTGAACGTTGGGGATGATCATGAAGTTAATAGAGCCGTTGTTGTATGTTTTGCACTTCAAAAAGTTGTTGGGAGTGTATGGGTATCGGTACTCCTTCATAGAGGTATTGATATTACCTGTATAAAATTCAAATATTTTGATCGTTGCAAAATTGATGGTATCAGTACCTCTTAATGGGGTATCGATAGTACTATGTAAAGAGGTATCGATGTCGGTCATGGTATCGGTACCCATTTTGCATTCTGTTAATTCTCGGAGTTAAAATCAAAATGAGGGGCATCGGTACCTTTTGGCTAGGTATCGGTACCTCTATATAAAGGGGTATCGATACCCTCTAGGGTATCAGTATCTCTTTTGCATTCGATGTTTGAGGGGTATCGATACTCGTTAAAGAGGTATTGGTACGCCCTATTAAAAACTCAATTTTGACTCGATTATGGTTCGAAATACTTTGTAAAAATTGTTTCAAAAATATTTTAAGAGTAAAACACAATTTTTTATTTAAGTAAGGAGTAAAATTAATATTTGAAAACTTGGAGTAATATTTGTGATATTTGATTAATTGAATTGAATATTATATTTGAAATTGAATATAAAATCTTAATATTCATTAATACTTTATTTTTTATATCGAAACATCAAAATGTTTTCAACAATCTCCCCTTTTGATATAACAAAACATTTTTGAAATTTTAAGATTTTCTTTTGAAAGATTACTCCCCACACCCCCTTACTATATTCTCCCCCTTTTTGTTAAATCAAAAAGACTGTATGATTTATTTTAAAACAAGTGTGCCAAATTGGTGTATATATTTGTATATAGCTGCTAAGATCAAAGTCAAGAGAAATATTAGCCAATAGTCCACATAATCAATATTCATAAACAATATGCAATAGGGATCGGTCATATTTGTTCTAAAATGTAAACGATGCATAAACTAATGAAGTATCCAAAACAAAAACAATCCAAACAACCAAATATCCAAAACACACAAATTCATCAAAATGTTTAAAACAATGGAAGGTTCAAAGATCAAACTAAGAAAACTAGCAAGTCAAGGTCAATCATCCATCGGTGGATCGGAAGGAGAAAATGTGCTTGAGAGAAGCCACATCTTGTGTAAGTGCATCGACCCTAGCATTGAGTTCATCAAAGCGAGCTCGAGTTTCCCTTTGTTGCTCTAAGTGTTGAGCCGTGAGTTGGGACTCTAAGGATGCAAACCTTAATTCAAATGTCTCCATGAACGATCGAACGTATGAAGGCATCAGACTCTCTTGCCTGACTGGCTCATCCTCGGGCTGGTTTACGAGATCGTCGACATCCCGTAAGAGGTCTTCAAGCTCTTGAGTAGCAGCCGGAGTTGGAGCATCTTGTGAAGAGCTAGCACTGGGGGTTTTATTTATTGATCAAACCCATTGGTTTTTGTCTCCAGTCCATTCCGATTTCCATAATGTGAAGTTGATTTCAGTGGTTAGAGGGATGGCTATGCCTAATTCTACCTTAAGACGAGCTTTCATAAACATATTACTGAGTAGACAACCGTAAACTAATGATTCAACATGTTTAGAAGGAATGTGGTTTACGATTTCTACAAGTTCCCTAAAGATGATTTGAGGGAGATTTATTTTCTTATTTTGTTGGATACAATGTATCCACCATAAGTCAAGAGCTCTAAACGTGGAGTATTTTCCTCTAGATGGTCTGAACCACCAAGAGATTAAAAGATGAAGAAAACATTCGTGATAATATAAAACACTCACACTAGACTTGACTTTATAAGGTGAAGGCAGTAAATCTCGCTCATTATCTAACCCTTGATTATCTAGACCGAATGCGCTAGCTATATAGTCTGAGTCTATAGAGATGTATTGCCCCAAGAGATAGGAGTGAATACTTACGGTTGCGGTTTGAAACTCATTTTGTACAAACACCACATTGGAATAGAAAATACGAACTAGTTGATGATAAACAACTGGTTCAACCTTAAAAAGATTATCAAAATTCTATGATTTGAGGGTAGGGAGGTATTTGAATTTTATCTCTTCCATATCTTGGAGAGACAGGATACGCTCTTCCCTAATGTTGTTAAGGATGGTCATTTCGGGTTTATTAGGGATAGGATTTTATGGTGGAATAGGAGGTGGATTTTATGGTTGGGAGGAACGACTATAAGATGACCTTGGTTGTTTGGACATGGTTAAAATCGGAATGGGATAGAATACCTGCAATTAAGAAACATATGCATGTAGCACAATTAATCCCAAAACTCAATATTCAAGGTTCTCTTAGTGTCTAATGGGCAATATTGAAAACTATTTTGAAAACGAAGTTTGAAAAATCATAATATGTATAGTTTTCATGAAAAATAATATAATTAGATCAAAAACATCAATTTAAAACGAAAATAATTTTTTATTTCGAAATTTTAAAAAATATGAAAAATAGTGTTTTTGATAAAATTTCTTGTAGATCATAGTGTAAAACCATAATCTACTAAATGCTCGATCACTAATTTGAACTAAAACTAGTCCTATGTTCAAAAGTCACTAAAATAGTGTTTTAGAAAAATTTACCTTGAAAAATCGAATTGAGTGGAATGTGGTGTTGTTTGCACGAATTTGATGATCTTGGCAGATTTTGAGCAATATAGTGATTTGGGGTTTTAGAGAGGGAATGGCCGGAGTCTTTTTGTTTTAAGGGTTTGACAAAATATTGATTTTTAAGGATTTTAAAGCCTAAACCTGATAAGGGGTATCGGTACCCCTCGAGGCGTATCGATAAACATTCAAGGTGTATTGGTACCGATAAGAACGATATCGATACATAGGAAGAGTGGTATCGATACCTAGTGCACACAATTATAAAAAAATATGTATTTAAACACTTAGCAAGAAAAATTAATCAGCTCTAGTGGTATTGGCAACTCATATCACGAAAATTAACTATGTTCAATCAATCAAATCTACCCTTGAATTTTATTTGAACTATTATTAATTTTCACTAAAGATCATAACTCCCCTTAACTATTAGTATATAATGTATTCAAAATGTTATTTTTACATGCATTTTTCCTTAATCAGTAAAAATGCTAAAATTATTTTAAACACTAAGTCAAGGTAGGTTTGTAAGACCTAATTCTCTCCTAAGTGTCCAAAATCTTTCTTTGTCTAAAGGTTTTGTAAAAATATCCGCTAATTGATGCAAAGTATCTACAAATTCTAGAACTACATCTCCCTTTGTGACATGATCTCTAATGAAATGATGTCTAATTTCAATCTATTTAGTTCTAGAGTGTTGGATGGGATTTTTAGTGAGACAAATAGCACTAGTATTGTCACACTTGATAGGTATAGTACCAACTTCAATTCCATAGTCTAAAAATTGTTGTTTCATCCATAAAACTTGTGCACAACAACTACCGGCTGAAATGTATTCCACTTCAGTGGTAGATAATGCAAAACTATTTTACTTCTTTGAAAACCAAGAAATTAGCATATTTCCTAGGAATTGACAAGTACCGGAGGTGCTCTTCCTATCTATTTTTGCATCCTCCATAATCCGCATCCGAGAAGGCATGCAAGCTAAAGCTACAGTCTCTAGGATACCGAAGTCCTATACTAGGAGTGTCCTTAAGGTATCTAAAGAATCTATTAATGGCTTGTAGATGTGATTCCTTAGGGCATGATTGAAATCTAGCACATAAGCAAACACTAAACATAATGTCCGGTCTACTTGCGGTTTGATAAAGCAAAAAGCCAATCATAGACCTATAAATTTTAACATCTACACATTTACATTCTTCATCTTTCTCAAGCTTTGTATATGAGCTCATAGGAGTGGCTTGGGGTTTGACTTTTTCCAATCCAAATTTCTTGAGCATATCCTTGATTTACTTTGCTTGATTGATTTGGAGCCTTAAGAAAAATGAAAGCTCCCCCATCATGCTTATCTCAAATTCACCTTGCATTAGGTTAGAAAATTATTGGCAAAGAGCATCATTAGTAGAACCTAATATTATATCATCAACATAAATTTAAACTACTAATAAATCTTTACCTTTTCGTTTCAAAAACAATATAGTGTCAACCTTTCCTTTTGAAAAACCTTTTTTAATTAAAAAATTTGACAATCTTTCATACCAAGCTTTAGGAGCTTGTTTTAAACCATATTGTACTTTAGTCAATTTAAAAACATGATTTGGAAATTTTGAATCTTCAGAACCAGGAGGTTGTTCCACATTCACTTCTTCTTTTATAAAACCATTTAAAAATTCCCTTTTAACATCCATTTGATATAATTAAAAATCATTGGAACATACAAATGCCAAAAAAATTTTAATAACTTTCATCCTAGCTACGAGAGCATATTTTTCATCAAAATCTATTCCCTCTTATTAAGTATAGCCTTGAGCAACAAGTCTAGCCTTGTTCCTCACTATGTTACCACTTTCATCAAGCTTATTCCTAAATACCCATTTAGTACCTACAGTAGATTTATTACTAGGCCTTTCAACTAATGTCCATACTTTACTTCTCTCAAATTGATTTAACTCTTCTTGTATAGCCATAATCCAATTTTTATCGGTTAATTCTTCTTTAAAATTTTTAGGCTCTATGCATGAGATAAATGCAACATAATTACAAATGTCTTAAGAGAAGGTCGAGTAGTTACCCCTTTGGATGGATCACCTAAAATCTCACCATCCTTGACATAGTTGTACTCTCTTGGGTAAGATATTTCCTTTTCTTCAATGGTTAGATTCTTGAAGGCGCTTGAGTTTCCTCATCCTTCACTTCTTCCATTGATGATGGTTCTCCCACGACATTTGCATTTATAATACCTACGTCGTCATCAACACAAGAATCCTTCCTCGGAAGGGGATTATCATCAAAAACAACATGGATATACTCTTCTACCACTAAATTTCTTTTATTAAATACTCGATAAGCTTTAGAATTTAAGGAATAACTCAGAAAAAATTCCTTCATCACTTTTAGCATCAAATTTGCCAAGATTGTCCTTATTGTTGTTTAAAACAAAACATTTACATCCAAAAGGATGAAAATAGCTAATATTAGGCTTTTTATTTTTGAAAATTTCATAAGGATTTTTCTTTAAAATAGGCCTAATCATTACTCGAATAATTACATAACAAGCGGTATTTGTGGCTTTCGCCCAAAAATATTTTGGCAAATTGTTTTCACAAAGCATGGTTCTAGCCATTTCTTCTAAAGTTTTGTTTTTCCTCTCAACAACTACATTTTGTTGAGGGGTTCTAGGTGCTGAAATATTATGGCTAATCCTATTTGAATTACAAAAATCAGTAAATACAAGATTTTCAAATTCAGTACCATGATCACTCCTAACACTTGAAATGGAGTAACCTTTTTCAATTTTGATTACTTTTGAAAAAGTGATCAAATTTTCTAATGCTTCATCTTTAATACTTAAAAATAGAACCCAAGTACACCTAGAATAGTCATCTACCAACACAAAGGCATATTGTTTTCCACCCAAGATAGTAGTTTTAATTGGCCCAAAAAGATCTATATGGATCAATTGATACTCTACTAGTTGATACATCATTAATAGATTTAAAGGAAACTTTCTTATGTTTTCCTTTGCCACATGCATCACAAATTTTATCTTTATCAAAGTTTAGCTTTGGTAACCCTCTTACTAAATCACCTTGAATTAGTCTTTGCAAAACACTCATGCTTGTATGTCCTAGTCTCCTATGCCATAACCAACTATCATGCTTATCCTTGGCAACTAGGCATAAATTAGTCATATTAATTAAATCTAAATGCACCATGTATATGTTTCATATTCTATGACCAATAAGCATAATCCTATTAGATGCAATGGTAACAACTTTACAACCATTTGATTCAATCAAGACATTGTATCCTTTGTCACACAATTGACTAATACTTAAAAGATTATGCTTTAAACCATTTACATATAAACATTTTCTACTTGTATGGAAGAGGTATTACCTATAGTACCTATACCTTTTATGTAACCTTTTGAGTTTTCACCAAAGGTTACCACTCCTCCATTTTTGTCTTTAAGCTCAGTAAACCGGCTCTTGTCTCCGGTCATATGTCTTGAGCATCCACTATCAAGGTACCATGTATTTGAAATTGCATTTCGTGCCTTGAAGAAATGCTCCTTTTCCTACAAACATATATTAATTTCTATTTTTTTTGTACCCAAATTCTTTTGGGTCCATATTCATTAGTCCCTAAAAGCCTTGTCCCCTTAAGTATCCATTTTTTAGGATATCCTTATCTTTAGTAGTATTGAGTCCTTTAGGAACCAATATACTCCTAATAATTTTACCATTTGAGGTTCTTTGTGGACCTCTATGATTGTAAGATTTAAAATTCTTTCTAATATAGTTGGATTTTGAACTTTCTCCTTTTTCAAATCGTTTTGATCCAACTTTATTGAAAGAAACTTAAAGATCATCAATTTCCTTTTGATGATCATCATAAACTCTAGAAAGTAAGTTTTGCAAATCAAAATTTTTCTTTTCAAAATCATCGATTTGCATTTTGACTTGCAAATCTTTAATATTACTTTCTAGTTCAATGTTTGTCTTGGATATGATATCTTTTTCATTTTCAATTTTGAAATATCTTTTTGGTATTTTGAAAATAATTTCTCATAATCTGAGGCCAACCCATTATATTCCTCTAATAACTCAGCAAAAGAATAATCTTCTAAATCAAACAAGTTAGAGGTTACCTGAGAATCATCCCCGAAGGCCATTAAGCACAGGTTAACTACTTCTTGTTCCTCTTCATCGGATGTATCATCATTGCTCCAAGTAGCTAAGTGTGCCTTGTGTTTCTTCTTTGAAAGACCATTCTTCTTCAATTGTGGGCAATCATATTTAACATGCCCATGTTTTTTGCATTCATAGCAAATAATTGGGTCCTTCTCCTTGGACTCATTTTTAAAGCCTTCATTTCGTTGGAATTTTCTTTCTCTATTTGGCTTCATTAATTTTTCGAGTCTTCTGGAAAGCAAGGCCATTTCTTCATTCTCGTTATCGTTAGAATCATTCTCATCTTTGGTGGATTTGAGAGCAACACTAATGTTCTTCTTCTTCTCCATCTCCTTCTTTGTGTCGTTCTTCTTCTCATGTTCTACCTCATCTTGAATCATCATTTCATGAATGAGGAGAGAACCAATGAGCTCATCGAGAGTTAAACACTTTAGGTCTTTAGCTTCGATAATTGCAGTCTTCTTTGATTGCCAAGTATTTGCAAGAGAATAAATTATCTTCATCAAAAGTTTCTCAGTAGGGATTATTTCTCCAAATCCCTTGAGACCGTTGACAATTACGGAAAATATATTCGTCATAGCTTTGATGTCTTCATCTGGTTTCATCCTGAAATTTTCATAGATATGAGTAAGAATATTGATTTTGTTTCTTTTACCTCGTCGATTCCTTCATGTGTGACTTGAAGTTTTTCCCATACCTCCTTGGCGGTTGAACAATATGATATTCTCCCGTATTCATCTTGTCCAACTGCACATAAAAGAATATTGATTACTTTTGAGTTGAGCTTCAATAATATCGTCTCTTCTTCACTCCACATGTCTGGATCAGTGGATGGTTCGGAG
Organism: Hibiscus syriacus; assembly: GCF_006381635.1. NCBI lineage: Eukaryota > Viridiplantae > Streptophyta > Magnoliopsida > Malvales > Malvaceae > Hibiscus > Hibiscus syriacus. Next base: position 2,296,220 of record NW_024063086.1, on the reverse strand, counting down.
TATCCTCTCATCATGATTTTCCATGCTCCCATGTCACATGCTTGAATAAAGAACTTCATCTTATTCTTCTAATAGGCATAATTAGTTCCATTAAAGAATAGAGGATTGTTGACGAGTTGAGAATTAAGAACGAAGTTAAAGTTTGACGCAAAAACCATTGATGACTTAAATGTCAATTGAACTCTTCCCGGATCTTCCCAAGAGGTGGTAAAACCTTCAAATGAGTGTCGCTTTGATACCAATTATTGAGTTAATCGATCGGATGAAATAGCCAAGAGGGGTGAATTGATAATTAAAATTTTGGTGGAAATTTTGACAGAAAGTTGAAAAGATTTGCATAGCGATTTATAGTGGTTTGACTTTCTTAACCAAAGTCTACGTCCATTACCTTAGCTATCCACACTAAGGATATTCCATAAATTCACTAATTTGTCTTTCTTTTCAGGAAAAAGAGTAACATTATAACTCCCTCAAGAATTATACCTCAAATTCTTGAGACACTCTATTCTCAAAGAGAAAATTACAAACTTTGCAAACTTACAGAAAAACCTCACAAGGTAAGATGTTTGCACAATTCTAGAACAAAGAAAGAACACTCAAGAATGAATAAAATTGAGTATAAATGGTGTTCTTGAAAGAAAAATAAATATTGAATGGATTTTAGCTTGAATTGCTCAAACAATAAGTTTAAGGCTTTCTCTCTTTGAATTCTTTCTCAAAACTTGTTTCTGGCAGTTCATCAATGGCTTCAAGACTTGTTTAAATACCCCTTAAATGAATTATGAACGTTGGGGATGATCATGAAGTCAATAGAGTCATTTTGTATGTTTTCCACTTCAAAAGGTTGTTGGGAGCGTATGGGTATCAGTACTCCTTCATAGGGGTATCGATACTACCTGTATAAAATTCAAATATTTTGACTGTTGCAAAATTGATGGTATCGGTACCTCTCAATGGGATATCGATACTACTATGTAAAGAGGTATCGATACCGGTCATGGTATAGGTACCCATTTTGCATTTTGTTAATTCTCGGAGTCAAAATCAAAATCTGGGGTATCGGTACCTTTTGGCTAGGTATTGGTACCTCTATATAAAGGGGTTTTGATACTGTCTAGGGTATCATTACCTCTTTTGCATTCGATGTTTGAGGGGTGTCGATACTCGTTAAAGAGGTATTGGTACTTCACTATTAAAAACTCAATTTTGACTCGATTATTATTCGAAATACTTTGTAAAAACTGTTTCAAAAATATTTTAAGAGCAATTTTTTTTATTTAAGTAAGGAGTAAAATTGATATTTGAAAACTTGGAGTAATATTTGTGATATTTGATTAATTGAATTGAATATTATATTTGAAATTGAATATAAAATCTTAAAATTCATTAATACTTTATTTGTTATATCGAAACATCAAAATGTTTTCAACAGGTATTGAATTCAAAATCTATTAGCATCGGGGTTAAAATGATGTTCTTTAATCTATTGAGTATTGACAACGTGCACACACCATGCAGACGCTGCTATTTGAACTCAAAACTTCTAAAGAGATTAACATTTCCTTTTATCTTTGACACTACTTAACAACGAGTTAGTTGTAACCGATTTTCGGCGATATGACGTGTCTCGACTTATTTGTGAAAAAAATTATTTTTTGTAAAAGAAATGTTTTAGAGTCGCCATTGACATTTTGGGTTAGGTAGGTCTAATACTCATAAACCTCCCTTTAAAAGAGCTTTAAAGAAAATATCATTTTTAAAAGATACACCAATCTACGTGTAACCAGAAATTCATTCTTTTTTAGTAATAAAAGGGGGTTCGGGGGTCGATTACACGTGGGAAGGATAAGCACACCCACAACGCCCAAAATTGGTACTCCGTCGATTATAAATTGTCTCTAATAATGGAAATCTAAGAATTCAAAAATAAATTTAAATTATGGTCCTATTATTCCAAATTCAACATGGAAATTCTAAGGAGAAATTGAAAATATTCTAATATTTCCAATAAAAGAGAAAATAATCCCTAAAATACTTTAGGACGAATATTTCTCTTTCCAACTGAAATAAAAAGAATACAATAGTTTCTCCCATGAACTCGATATTAAAATAATTTGATTCGACCAAAAAATTAAACCAATTTGAACAAATTTAATTAATCGTGCTAGATGATGAAAGTTTATATTATAATGGCAAAAAATATAAACACAATAAAAAGCAAAGACCCAAAAATAAGTATCACAAAAATATAAGTGCTTAAATAAAATCATAAATAACATAAGGACCAAAATGCAAGATAACAAAATAAGGCATTCAATGTGATAAAAATATGAAACATGCATATATATATATATATATATATATATATATATATGGGACTAAAATAAAATAAACCTAAATAAAGTGAAATAATCGAAGGACTAAAATTAATGTAATGAAAAATGAAGGAAAAAAATAAAAGATAGAAAATTAAAGTAATGAAATTAAAGGACTGAAATTAAATAAATAAAAAGTAAATGGAAGAAATTTAAATGTGCATAAAATTAAATAATAAAAATAAAAAGAGAAATAAAATAAAATGTTAGTGTTAATTTTTAACATTTAGCCCGAACCGTAAATAATGCGAGACGTACCTCGGGGTGAGTTATTGCAAGGTCGTACTATGGTTCGAACATAAAATAAAAAAAATAAAAATTAGCAGTTAATGTTAGCTGTTAGTGGTTAGATATTAGTAATTATCGGTTAGTGTTAGAAATGTTAGCAGAGTCTGGACCATAATAATGCGGGTCATACCCCTGATCGGGTCACCGCAAGTTCGTATAAGAATTCAAACAAATTAATAAAAATTAACAGTTAGGTGTTAACAAAATCCGACCATAATAATGTGAATCATACCCCAGATTAGGTCACCACAAGGTTGTATAAACATTCAAATATTAATAAGCAATAATTATTAAAGAATCGGTGACCAAAATAAAATCATCAAGCTAACTTAAAATAAACAGAAAAGCATAAGTGACGACTAAAATAGAAACAACACAAAACATAATGATGTAATCAGATACAAGCATCAAAATATGGCTCCTAATGACTAAACTGTAAAATGAATACTAAAGTTGGAGGAGTTGTGGGTGATTAACTCACGAAATAGTGACCTAAATATAAAAACAAGCTAAAGGTCTAGAGACCCTAGCATGACTTGCCCTTAAGAATGGTGACCAAAAGGTAAATATGTGCCTAAAGTATGACAGAAGCCTAATTAACCCTTAACTTTGGTGGCAAAAGCATAAAGTATGCTGGAAATAGGGGACCTGGTGCCTAATTCTCCCAAAATTTAAAAACTAGAAACCCCCTCATTATTTCCAATAGCACGATGAACCCAAAAAAATCTTTCTTTCTTTCATTCTTTTCTCCAAGCACCAAACTCCCTCTTTCATTTTATCTTCTTTCTCTCAACCCCTCTTTCTCCCTAACAATGGCCGACCGTCGCATCCACTCAACGCCAGCCACCAAAAGACGGTGGCCAGCTCCTCACCAAATGATGACTGTGACCAAGACAAAGCAAGGTAAAAAAATTATCACTCTCTTCCTCTCTATTTTTATTTCCTTGCTACTAATTTTAAACTACATGTATACATAGAAAAAAATGAAAATGGAAGTAGTTTCAAACAAACCTTTGCAAAAAATCAAGAACCTCTCTTTTTTTCTTTTTCTTTTTTGTTAAAAAATATCCCCTTTCACATTTTGATTTTGGGTTTTCTTTATAAAACCTTACATGTGTGAAAAATAAAAAAGAAATGATTCGGTGAGCTGTCCTGGAAGGTTACTGGCGGTTGTCGATGGCATGTGGTGTTGGTTATGGAAAGGTATTATAGGCTTCTTTGATGATGAAAAATAATATTTGGGATAAAATTTGGTCGTTACAGTTGCCCCTCTTTGCTTATAGATGTGAAACAAAAATAGAGCAAAGGTAGTAAGCACCATTTTTTTATCTAGCCTGAGCTGCTAAAATCTTGAGCTCTAAGTTCTTCTCATCGGGCGAGTTCTTCTCATTATGAACTCCTCGCTAAGGATGTCAATCCACTCCCTTCTGGATGGTTGAACTGATTGAACAAGTTCTCAATGTAAACTTCTTCTTTAAAAAATATTGACCCAACTCTTTTGCGATGGTTGACCCAAGGTGATGTTGATCCAAGTCCTTATGTGATAGACGAGCCCAGGTGATACTGATCCAACTCTTTCTGGAATCGTCGAGTCCTTGTTGCAAATGATGTCATCTTTTCTTTTTTCTCTTGGTTGACTCTCCATCTCTAGTTCTTCAAGCTTTCCCTCACACCATCATTCTTCCTTGATACTCAATCAAATCGTCCTCTCATCTTATAATTTAATGGATCGCCTCTATAAGTATTTGAAAATCTTCTCATCTGGCTCGCTCCAGCATCACAAATGATGAACCTAATAAGAATACATCTACCATTAATTATCACATCTAAGAATTTTTTATTATTTTTCTTCTTTTTTTACTTCTTTCATCTAGCCCGAAGGTCTTATAGATGGCCCAAAGGATTTGGGCATCATACTCAAAAGACTTATTGATGGCCCGAAGGACTTATTAAGTAAGAAACTTTGGAAATCGTTTTCTTACTTTCAAGAAAAAACAATTTTTAGAAAAGATTTAAATGAGAAACTTTAGAAATCGCTTTCTCATTTTTTGAAAATCATGTGAAAACATCATGCCCGAAGTACTTATGGATAGCCTAAAGGACTTATCATCTTGCCGAAAGACTTATAGATGACCCGAAGGATTTAAGCACCATGATCGAAAGACTTACTCATGGCCCAAAGGACTTACTGAGTAAGAAACTTTGGAAATCATTTTCCTACTTTTTCAAAAATTAATTTTCAGAAAAAATTTAAATGAGAAACTTTGGAAATCGCTTTCTTATTTTTTGAAAATCATGTGAAAACATCATGCCCGAAGGTCTTATATATAGCTCAAAGGACTTATCATCTTGCTCGAAAGACTTAGATGATCTGAATGATTTAAGCACCATGCTCAAAAGACTTACTGATGGCCCGAAGGACTTACTAAGTAAGAAACTTTAGATATTGTTGTCCTACTTTTCAAAAATCAATTTTTAGAAAAGATTTAAATGATAATCTTTGGAAATCGCTTTATCATTTTTTGAAAATCATGTGAAAACATCTTGCCCGAAGGTCTAATGGATGGCCCAAAGGACTTATCATCTTGCTCGAAATACTTATAGATGACCCGAAGGATTTATGCATCATGTTCGAAAGACTTACTGATGGCCAGAAGGACTTACTCTTCAAGAAACCATTGATAATCAAGCTTATTTTCTTTAAAATTTCATTGGAAATAATCATCTAGAAACCCCTAAAAATCAAGCTTAACTTCTTTAAAAATTCATAATATCAAGAAACCTCTGAAAATCATACTTAGTTTCTTTGAAAGCTCATTTAAAAATCATCAAGAAAATTTTGAAAATTATACTTAGTTTCTTTTAAAAACTCATTTGAAAATCGTCAAGAAACTTCTGAAAATCAGACTTAGTTTCTTTAAAAGATCATTTAAAAATTGTCAAGGAACTCCTGAAAATCAGACTTAGTTTCTTTAAAAATTCATTTAAAAATCATGAAAATCAGACTTAGTTTCTTTAAAAACTCATTTAAAAATCATGAAGAAATTTCTGAAACCAGACTTAGTTTCTAAAAAAAATCACATTAGCCGGGTAATATGCCCCATTTCAAAAATGATGATTGTTATGTGTATTGAGTTTCTCAATTCTTGAGGTTCTGCTACTCTTAATGTAATTCCCTCTATTAGATGCTTGAATTATGATTTTTCTTTTCTTTGTCTTATTTCTCTAGAAAATATGTATATGTATGACGATATGAATGCACTTAAATGTCTCTAAATGTAATGCATGACTTTTTTTTATGCAGATATGTTTATCATTAATCCTCTTTTAACTTCAAAGTGGAGATCTCGATCCTCATTCACTTGATCTCTCTTGTATGAAGTCTGCCCCAATATCAATATGGTCAATCTAATCATCTTGAACAATCATGTTCTTCATGTCTTCTATATTTTGTCTTGTTTCTTCAATATAATTTTGGAAGAAGTGTTTCCTCTCTTGAATTCTCATTGTGATCAGGTAGATGAGGGCACCTTACTTGTCCCTGACTCGACTGTTCAATCAAAATTATTTGTCAGGAATCCTTTTCCAACTGAAGAATGAATGGTCTATTTCTCAAGGTAAGTTCTTTTTGTTTTCATATTTTACCCCTGATACTCCGAGCAACGAGGTTTATTCTCAATATGTTCTTGATTTGAATATTGTTATCCCAAACATGATTTAGGTCTTTGATCATGCCCCAATGTCAGTCCTTACGATGCTCTTGATCATCATTATCAAAACTTCTTATTTTTAAACTTGCTCAAACAAGTGATCAATACATGTAATACAGGAATGCCCTGAACATTTGTTATGACTTAAGATGCCAAAAAATCCTAAAACAATGCATGTCCCTTTGTTATTAAGGTGGTCGTCTGATTCTTAGTCAGTTATTGATGACATCATTGTTTCAAGGATTGGAGAATGTCTCCCTGTCCCTTGCATTTTTATTTGAGGCAACATTAGTCTCACCAGCTTCAAGGATCTCTATCATTCTTGAGAAATCATCTTGTTTATCTGCCCCAGATGAAAACATCTTGAAAAAATGTCTTTAATGGGGATTGAATAGTTGTCCTCTTGAATTCATCTCATATATATTTTCTTGGCATACACTCTTTTACAAATGAACATGAATGTCGAGGTTTTGGGCTACTTTGGATTCCCTACACTTTAAAAGATTAGCTCAAATTAATACCAATAATTTTTTTATTTTCTTTTGAAGTATGTTAATCTACTTATAATATGTTTGTGAATGAACAAAATTGGGGCTCGAAAGGAGAAAATTTGAATTTTATTAAGTCTTGGCAACCATTAAAAGGGTAAAAATCGAGAAATAAAGTCAGATGCCTCAACATCACCATCATGAATGTTCCTGAACCAATCGACTTGATATAATTTGGAGCACTGAGGTAAGTCTCTGTCTAGAAGATCTCAAATGTTGCCGAAATGTCTGTAAATGTGAAGCTCCTCTCAAAGGATCAAGCTCTCTAAATTAATTAACTGGATACAGCCCCAAAGCGTATAGGTAAGTTATTGTGTCTAAAGAACTTCAAAAATCGCCAAAATGTTTGCAAACACGAAACTCAAAGTACTAGAATCTTGAGAGGGTTTTCTAATGCATAATATTAACACATTTGAGCCGCCCTTTAAGTTTTTCAACTCAAATCCTTCCTTTGGTTTAAAGACGATCTTTGTGGATTCTCGTCTTGAACCCTCCTTTCAGTTTTCTTTTCTCTTTTTCTTTTTTCCTTTTCTTTTTTATTTTTTCATTCATATTCTTTTCTTTTATTTTTTCATTCATTTTTCTTTTTTCTTTTTCTTTTGACTCTCTTTTTCTTTTTTCATTATTTTCATTTTCTCTTTTTACTTCTTCTTTTCTTCAGCTGTAATTTTTCTCAACCTGAATATGAATTTATTCAATCACTCAATCAAAACTCGTCGGGAAACAACCTCTTTGATAATGTATGGTCGTTTCCTAATTAGGCATCCATTTCTCACGAAAATCTTTATGAATTGGAAAGATCTTTTTAATCAATAGCTCACCCTTTCAGACTTCTATTGGACGAAATTTCTTATCATAAGCTCGCGTCATTTGCTTCTGACACCTCTGTTCATGTCAAATAACTTTCAACCTCATTTTCTAATGGATTTTAACTAATCACATCATGCCTCAGCTATTTATCAGATTGGTCTTATCTTTACCTTTGTCAAAACTTAAAGTAACGAAATCTCAAATACGATGAGTAAGACTTTTTTTTTATTCTAGAACCAAATGGAAATGATGTTGCCCCTTATCAAGGTACATACTGAAGTTGGACATGTATGCACGATGAAAGATAATTTTCTGTTGCAATTCTCACTATCTTCTTAGTTGATAGACTTCTAATTGATGAACTTCCACATACTTTAAGCATTGACATCTTCTTTCCATGACTGCTCTTATCCTCAAAGTTCAAGCCTTATGTTCTACCATATTGTTAGTGCAAAAGAACTTTGGTATATTTGTGAAAGGGTAACAGAAATTAACACTGCCCTAATTCTTCTTCTCAAAGTATTGAATGCCCCATTAAAGTTTCTAGGATTTGTCTCATGATTTAATTTCTTCTTCAATAGAGATGCACAAAAAATCCTTATATGGAAAAAAACTGAGGGACTCATAATCATCTAATGCCTATCTTGCTAGAGAATCTACTACGGCACTCCTTTTTATTTCTTTTATACCCGATGCCAAACTCGGATAATAACATCTACCTTCGAGCCAATCTTCTAGTCAAGATCGTTGATTCCATCAAGATCTTTAGAGGATCAAGTGTGGTTATTAGCCAACATGTATTGTCTGAGTCTTCAGGTAACCCATACCAAGGCATATCATGTCTCCTAGATTGGCAAGTATCAGATCTCCAATCAGTGAACTTCTTGCTCAGATAATAGATAACTCTTTTCTTTTTTCTAGACTCATTATGTAGCCTTTACACATATCTCAAAGAATTTTCAAAGACGTTTAGCCTATCAAGAACTTGTGCCACTATTACATATGTATTAAATACTAACATGATTTGATAAGATCACGAAAAGATGCCTTTGGAATCTTGGAGCAACTCTGCTAGCTCTTACATCATTTCATGTGAAAAAAGTAAAGCCAATTTCTATCTCTCTTTTTTCTTTGTTCATTTAAAATCTCGATTACTTCATGGTTAGATAAGATATGTTCATTCTCCTTTTCCACCAGCCTCAATAGTTTGTTAGAAACATTACATTCTACCTAATTTTTGCACTCATAGATTTTTACTAAACACAAGCCGCTCAAAATTTATCTTATGATTAAAGTTCAGAAATATTCATGTTATTAATGATTAGGTCATCTGCAAAGAAAATTTGGAACAAATATATACATTTGGAAAAGTAATAGACATTTGTATACAATGAATGAAATAATAAAAAATGACAAAAATGAAATAAAAGAATGTAAAGAATGATAAAGAAAATAAAAATGTATAAAATGATTGCCACTTGAAAAATGAAGGAAAGCATCTTCAATTGCAAAAAAAGTCTAATTTACATAGAAGCCCTTCACAAAAGATTCCTTAATGCTCGCGGGGAAAAGCATAAGGGTTAATTTCGAGTATTACTCTAAATTTCATCTAAAAACTACAAGGAGATCTTCTGTAGTCCATTTGTTTAGTTATTCTTTAGGGAAATATGGTCAGATTTTAGTCAAATTTTCCAGCCTCAGCATCTTCAGGCTTCTTGCTGACATACAACTCTTGATCTTTCCTCTTCTCTTCTTCATCAGTTGCTTCCACCAGATATGGTTCAATATTAACTTTTCCAAAATGGAATGTATTCTTCATATGTCCCAAAAAGCTAACCTCTTTCTCATTTTCTTTCTTGTTTATCTCTTTCTTCCCTGGTTGAAAACTGGGCCCAAATTTTGATCCAAAACGATTTTCGTTGAGGATGATAGCCTTGGTTGGGTTTTGAACAAAAGTTGTTGTAGCGATTGGTAGAGTTTTTGGCAGAATCTTTGAAATTTTTAATGACCCACTTGTTATCAGAAAATTTGATATAGGTGTCTGAGATGTTTTGGGGCTTGCATTTGACCAATTTGTTCCCAACCCTATGGGTCAGTCTTGGATTACATCCACTAAAGCTTTCTTTCTTGGATTTTCTTTCTCCTTTTCTTATGCTCTGTAGCCTTTACATAACTTGACTACATTAATCTCTGTTCATAAAGAAATTTTTGGGCATTGAATTCTGGACTTTTTCTTCTCTACCTTGGATCTCTTAATTTCTCACTCGAGAGGATCTTGAAATTTTCCTTCAAGATTATTAGAAACCTTAGCTAAACATTCTGGGGTTTCAACCTGGTTTATCCAAAAAATCTCCTTATAGGACCATTTCTCATTCAAAGGCCATTGTGGAAGAGTCTGACAGTTTTTGGCTTTCTTGATCAATATTTGGGCTTCCTTTATGCCTCTCTACTTTGAGTGAGATCCATCTCTCATAAGGAGACCTTCGCCTTTCATTGCTTCTTCATTTGCTATTAATTCAATGATGCCTCCTGGGACCACATCTGATTCCTGGAGCTGATTCGAGTTACCTTGATCTTTATCAGGTTCTTGATCATTTATCGTTGTAATTTTGACCCCATTACTCTTATTCATAGTCTTTACAGCGGGATCCTCTAGTGGTTTTTCCCCATGAATAAAAATAGTCATCATATGCATACATCAATTTAGACATTTGTTCTCTTGACTAATCTTGGAATTTATTTCCTCGATCAATCATATCTTGGTGAGTATTGATAAGATACTCTAGGAGTTTCTCAATTCTAGTAACACATGCTAAAATCTCATACATGGCTATTATCATTCTCTAGAAAGACGAAGTTGCCTCCAATTTGTTTTTTAGAATTTTTGTCATGGGATACTCCACAAATTACTCCTAAATTTTCATGATCGAATAATTGTAAAAAATTTGAAACAAACAAAATAAAAATGCATAATGTAATAATGAAACTGCGAACATAACGATGCAAATATGCGAATGCAAATGCAACGAATGTGTTAATTCTAAATTAATTGTCATAAAACAACTTCAAAAATAGACAATGTCTCAATACACTTAGGCAAATGGAAACTAAAAATCACGTCATATTGCTCGACTTCTTTAATTTTGTTTGAATATGCAATGAAATAATCTTCTTTTAGCATTGGCTTGATGGAAAATTCCAACGCTTCGACTTCTTTTCCAGAAATGCATTTGTCGAGCGACCATATGCGACTGACATCATCCATTGTCTCGTGTTGGTTATTGTGATGCAAGCACGTTTTCAACTTTAAAGGTAGTACTCTTGAACATCCTTTTTATGTATTTACTTTATAATAACCTTATAATATATACTATTATATTACATATCATTCTAAGGATATTAGATATGAAGTTAAAGAATAACTTAGTATGAATACATCCTGCACATTGTTATTTTGTTATGTTAAGCATGTTAGGATAGCTTTATAATCATATTAAGCATGATTATTATTTATACATCAAGGCAGCATACTTATAATGCATTTCATTAGTTCATTTGCATTCATATTAGCTCTTAGGCTTTATACCTTACCTTACACATATTAGAAGATGATATAATTAGCTCATGACATTCAAACTTAGCTTACATTACCATATTCAAGCATGGCAGCAAGGTATTTAGCTCATATCAGCTCAATGCCATAGACTTGCCTTGTTTCCTTGCACATGTAGGTACATTGGAGCATAATAAACGTTAAGATAGCTTGGTGAATAATTTGGACTTCATATGTAGCTCACAATCAGCTTACAAAGTACAAGGCAGCTCATGGAACACTAAGGGAAGCTCGGTTCAGCTGGAAGAGCTTAATGCTAGCTAAACTTAGCTAGTTGGACTATTTGGAGCTGAGTTGCCAAAAGTGATGACAAAGGTAGCTGAATGTAGATGAACATAATATTGAGGAGCTCACAAGGACTTAGGTAGGAAGTTTGTTCACAAACAGCCCATGTTTGCTAGCTAGCTTCACAACTCAAGCTAGCTTGAAGAAGACACATGCACGCCCAAGAGAGAAAGCACATGACCAGCCATTATTCCATGCACAAGGCTGCACCACAAGGTTTCCTAGAACACCCATGTGCCTTGCATATGACCAGCCCCCATGTGCCTTGCATGAGGATCATTTAGACGCCAAGATGAAGAGTTCTCTCCCTATTCGGCCAAGCCATGTGTTTTGCATGTGAACAGCCCCATGTGCCTTGCATGTGGTTTATTTAGGCGCCAAGATGAAGAGCTCTCTCCCTATTCGGCCAAGCATCATTTCCCATTCAATTTGGTGCCAACTTGAGGGAACACAAGGACTATTCGGCCAAGGATTATTTCCCTCCATAAAGGACCAAAACATTATGTCATTTAGCATTTAATTATGTCATTTTATAGAGGCACAAGGGCTGGCCGAACCACCATGTATCCATTCGGCCATGCCCCTCCATTTCCTATAAATAGTAAATCACAATTCATTTGTAAACTGAACATTTTTATTAATCAAAGTGAGATTATTCTCTTCCTTAAGTCATGGTGACTTTTTATCGACTTATCAAGTATTTTATACTTGAGGCGTCAATCCTTTCTTTCATCTTGATACTTCTGGTTCCTAGTTCATATAACTAGTGGGTCAAAGTACTTAACACCACCCCTTGAAGAAACAATATAAAGATTGGGTCTTTGTTCTCTATAGCATTAGTTCTTCTTTGAGCGTTCTTCAAGATACTATCCTCACAACCATCCTTTTGTTTCATCGCCATAACCATAACCATTTCAATCATATTCCGCTTCCATCTCTCATTTATTAAATAGTCTACCTATTAAACCATACGTTTACCACCCTTAACCATTTTGTTTTGAGCCATTCACTTTGCAGGTTGTTTGCTTCCTTCCTAGATCCACAATCAAATGAGAAGGTAGAAGTACCTTACATCAAGCGGTAATCAGAGCTTTGGTGGAAGAAAGCAACGTGCAACAACAACAACGAAGAAAAATACAAAAAAAAAGAAGTGCAGTGAAGTGCAAAAGTGAAAGAAAGCAAGAAAAAAAATTTAGCAAAGAAAACAAAAGCACTCAAAAGAAGAAATTGAAAGCACTTGAAAAAGAAAGAAAGAAAATTTGGAAGCACTCATCAACAATTCTCATCACCAAGCCATTCAAGTAAGCCTTTAAATTTGATTATGGTGATAGAAGGTTGTAAAGTGACTTGTGTAAGTAACCCCTTTTGTTCTTTTCTTTCTATTTCTAAGTCACCCTTTCATTATATTTTGCTTTCCATTCCTACTAACCATTTGAAGCCGACGCCAAACAAGTAAAATTTACTCGATATAGTCTTGAGTAAAAGTTTTCTAGAACTTGAGACAAGAGAATCAAGAGGAAAAAGGCTGGAGCATGTGTGAGATCATAAGAGGACAAGTAAAAGCCATTAAAGTCCTAGAGTGCAAACACGAGCGGATTGAGTGACATCAAATTTTCTTGGAGTGACTCGTGAGGCTTTTTGAGAGTATATTCTGGTAAGGTCTTTTACATATCTTATTCTTTTCTTATTTCACTAACCATGTCTCGGAGTTCAGGACGATCCCCAGAAAGAGAAGCCCCTAACTTGCAGACACAAGCTATTATGCACGAAATGACAAGATTGTTGAAATTAGAATTGGAACCTTTGCAAGATCGTATGGATCAATTAGAAGCATCTTTAGGCAACCGTAGAGTAAACCGCCCTAGAATGGAAGAAGACTTAGAAGAGGAAGAGGCTGAAGTAACATCAGTAGCAAGGAGAGATGTTCATCGAAATCAAAATGACAACTTCAGCAACATCAAAGTGACTATTCCTCCATTTCAAGGACGAACTGATCCAGAAGCCTATCTTGATTGGGTAATCAAAATTGAACACATTTTTGAATGCCAAAACTATACGGAGCAAAAGAAGGTTAGGCTCGCTACTATGGAATTCGTGGACTATGCCTTAGTTTGGTGGGACCAATTGGTGAGTTCAAGAAAACGAAATGGTGAACGCCCCATCACAACATGGGATGAAATGAAGGCCATTATGAGGAAAACGTTTTTTCCTACTCACTATCACCGAGATCTTTATCATAAATTACAAAATTTGAAACAATGAAGCAAGAACGTTGAAGATTATTTCAAAGAAATGGAGATTGCCATGATCCGAGCCAATGTGGATGAAGATATAGAAGCAACAAAAGCAAGATTCTTATCTGGCCTAAATCTTGATATTGCTAACCTTGTTGAACTTCAGCATTATGTAGAGATTGAAGAAATGGTGCATGTGGCCATGAAAATTGAAAGACAACTCAAAAGAAAGTCCTACACTAGGAGCAGTCCAAATTCGGCCACCAAATGGAAGCAAGAACCTATTACTTTCCGAAAGCAAACTCCATTCTAAACAAAGGATCGTGCAGAAGTACCTAAAACTACACAAGTGGGCGAATCTAGCAAGGGTAAAGAAAAGCAAACCAGCACTTTTGAGAGATCAAGAGACATCAAATGTTTCAAGTGTTTTGTAAAAGGACATGTTGCTAGTCAATGTCCCAACCAAAATACCATGATGGTGCTTGACAATGGAGATATTGTATCAGATTCTGATGAGCCTATTTTTGACGAGGAACCTGAAACAATACAAGAAGAAGAAACGGAAGAAAATGCAGATCATGGTGAGATGCTTGTTTCAAAGAGGTGCCTACAATCACAAACATCCCAAGCATATATTCAAAGAAACAATATCTTTCATACAAGATGCCATGTCAAGGATAAGGTTTGCAAAATGATTATCGATGGAGGAAGTTGCACAAACGTAGCCAGCACTCTTATGGTTGAAAAACTTGGATTGGCAACGTCAAAACATCCTACTCCATATAAACTCCAATGGCTCAATGAAGGAGGTGAGTTAAATGTTACCAAACAGGTTCTAATTCCTTTCTCAGTTGGTAGGTACAAGGACGAGGTGCTTTGTGACATTGTCCCTGTGCATGCTAGCCACATCTTACTTGGGAGACCATGGCAGTATGACAAAAGGGCCATTCATGATTGTTTTCACAATCAATAAACTTTTAAGCATGATGGACGAAAGGTGACCTTGATACCTTTAACGTCAAAAGAAGTACAACAGGATCAATTGCATATGCGAAAGAGTGTACAAGCATGGCGCAAAGACAAAACTCTGACGAAAAATGAAGAGGAACTAAACAAGAAACCAAACTTTTTCATAGAGATACATGATGGTTCAATACTGAAAAATGAAGGGTCACCTACGAAAAGTGGTGATGTTTGGGACTTAAATTCACAACTCTTCGCCAATGATTTTAATCTACAAAATATAAGTACCCCTTCATATGAAACCTTTTCTCTCCTCACTTTTCAGGACAATTCACGTGAAAGGTCACTTCCAAAAGGGATATCCCTAGATAAAGATCATTCCCAAAAGGTACTGTTGGTAAATCATATTCCAAAGAAAGACCTAAAGGGAAATCTTACAAAAGGGTATATAATGGAAGAACACAAACGTTCAAAGGATACTTTCTTTTAGCAAAGAGGCATGAAGCTATGCAAGGACAAAATGGACTCGATTTGAGGACAAATCGCCCTAAAGAAGGGGGGTGATGTAAGCATGTTTTCAACTATAAAGGGAGTACTCTTGAACATCCTTTTTATGCATTTACTTTATAATAACCTTATAATATATACTATTATATTACATATCATTCTAAGGATATTAGATATGAAGTTAAAGAATAACTTAGTATGAATACATCCTGCACATTGTTATTTTGTTATGTTAAACATGTTAGGATAGCTTTATAATCATATTAAGCATGATTATTATTTATACATCAAGGCAACATACTTATAATGCATTTCATTAGTTCATTTGCATTCATATTAGCTCTTAGGCTTTATACCTTACCTTACACATATTAGGAGATGATATAATTAGCTCATGACATTCAAACTTAGCTTACATTACCATATTCATGCATGGCAGCAAGGTATTTAGCTCATATAAGCTCAATGCCATGGACTTACCTTGTTTCCTTGCACATGTAGGTACATTGGAGCATAATAAACGTTGAGATAGCTTGGTGAATAATTTGGACTTCATATGCAGCTCACAATCAGCTTACAAAGTACAAGGCAGCTCATGGAACACTAAGGGAAGCTCGGTTCAGCTGGAGGAGCTTAATGCTAGCTAAACTTAGCTAGTTGGACTATTTGGAGCTGAGTTGCCAAAAGTGATGACAAATGTAGCTGAATGTAGATGAACATAATATTGAGGAGCTCACAAGGACTTAGCTAGGAAATTTGTTCACAAACAGCCCATGTTTGCTAGCTAGCTTCACAACTCAAGCTAGCTTGAAGAAGACACATGCACGCCCAAGAGAGAAAGCACATGACCAGCCATTATTCCATGCACAAGGCTGCACCACAAGGTTTCCTAGAACACCCATGTGCCTTGCATATGACCAGCCCCCATGTGCCTTGCATAAGGATCATTTAGACGCCAAGATGAAGAGTTCTCTCCCTATTCGGCCAAGCCATGTGTTTTACATGTGAACAGCCCCATGTGCCTTGCATGTAGTTTATTTAGGCGCCAAGATGAAGAGCTCTCTCCCTATTCGGCGAAGCATCATTTCCCATTCAATTTGGCGCCAACTTGAGGGAACACAAGGACTATTCAGCCAAGGATTATTTCCCTCCATAAAGGACCAAAACATTTTGTCATTTAGCATTTAATTATTTCATTTTATAGAGGCACAAGGGCTAGCCGAACCACCATGTATCCATTCGGCCATGCCCCTCCATTTCCTATAAATAGAAAATCACAATTCATTTGTAATCAGACCATTTTTATTAATCAAAGTGAGATTATTCTCTTCCTTAAGTCCTGGTGACATTTTATTGACTTATCAAGTATTTTATACTTATGCCGTCAACCCTTTCTTTCATCTTGATACTTCTGGTTCCTAGTTCATATAATTAGTGGGTCAAAGTACTTAACACCACCCCTTGAAGAAACAATATAAAGATTGGGTCTTTGCTCTCTATAGCATTGGTTCTTCTTTGAGCGTTCTTCAAGATACTATCCTCACAACCATCCTTTTGTTTCATCGCCATAACCATAACCATTTCATCCATCTTCCGCTTCCATCTCTCATTTATTAAATAGCCTACCTATTAAACCATACGTTTAGCACCCTTAACCATTCTGTTTTGAGCCATACACTTTGCAGGTTGTTTTGCTTCCTTCCTAGATCCACAATCAAATGAGAAGGTAGAAGTACCTTACATCATATTGTTTTTGCTTGATGACTTCAAACATATTACTTCTTTTCTACTAGTTGCATCAATATTGTCGTAACACCCTTAAAAAGCTTATTTTACTACATCATTTGAGCTTCATGTATTCAAACTTGGTGTACCTTCTTCAACTACTTCCTAGAGCACCCCTCGGGACCACTAATACATTTTTGTAGTTATACTCTACCTCTTCGAGAGACATTGTCGTATTGAAAGACTTCTAATGTGACTATTAACTTGGGAATCAATACCTTCTATGACATGATATGTATGAAACATGTGTTAATTCCAAGGTACTTATCCTATAACAACTTTCAAAGAACTCACAAAGTCCCGGCATGTCAAAGCAGATAAAAAAATATCTACCCATTTGTGTGTCGTTGTCGTTTTAAAAGCCTTCTAATTTGATAATTACCCAGGAATTAACACCAGGTTTATGCACAAAATAAAGAAACATGACAAGGAAAAGATGTTAGTAAAAATAATAATCAAAGAAAGGAAATGTATGGTAGTGAAATATGAAAAGATTAAATTGAACTGGAAATGAACCATAAAAACAGTGAATAAAACACATAGAGGAAATTAAAACCCTAACCGCATAACTTCTAGTTCATATGCATTTATTCAAAAATTATTTATCGAATAAATTAAAATATGAAGGTTAGAGTTCATTTCTCCTTTGTGTACACTTATTTGGGTACCTATGGACATAATTTCATCATGGTCTTAGATCAAGTGGGTTTTTATAGTTTATTATATGTAGATTTTCGGTTCTATGAGTAAATGTACTCGAATTGTCCTTGTTGTTGCCCCCTTGGGTGAGATCCTCGCCCATTATAGGCATAAACAGGTCGATTTCAATTCGAGATAGCACATGTCCCTATGCCTGACACGAAGAATAAATCATCATGAAGAAATAGGGCATATGAACCCTTGAAGCTACTTGCTAGGTCTGACATGGAGAATAAATTCTCATGAAGACGTCGCTTTCACTCCCACTTAAAGTGGAAAGAGCTTGAGTATAGAGCTTATGTTATGCAATACAAGTGTCGTGTGTGAGGAGAAATTCTCAAACCTTTGACAAACAACTACACTAAAATCGAACTAAAACGAATCCAAAATTTTAATATCTGAAAATCAATCAAATACAAACATTAGTATAGAAGGATATAAAATAAAATAATATAATAAAAGAATTGAAAGAAATCAAAAGAATCGTGAATTAAATAAAATTGAATTCTCAATTTTCATCTATAGGGACAATATATAATCGATTTAGGGCTTGACCCTCTAACATCCCCAACAGAGTCTCCAAGCTTTCGTAACTGATTTTCAGTGATATGACGTGTCTCAACTTATTTGTGAAAAAATTGATTTTTGTAAAAGAAATGTTTTGGAGTCGCCATCGACCTTTTCGGTTAAGTAGGTCAAATACCCATAAACCGTCCGTTAAAAGAGTTTTTTAAGAAAACATCATTTTAAAAGATGCACCAATCTACGTGTAACCAGAAATTCATTATTTGTTAGTAATAAAAAAGGGGT
Source organism: Hibiscus syriacus (assembly GCF_006381635.1). NCBI lineage: Eukaryota > Viridiplantae > Streptophyta > Magnoliopsida > Malvales > Malvaceae > Hibiscus > Hibiscus syriacus. Next base: position 2,277,593 of record NW_024063086.1, on the reverse strand, counting down.
TTGGGGGTCGATTACGCGTGGAGAATGATAAGTAACCCATAACTCCCAAAATTGGTACCCGTCGATTATAAATTATCTCTATCAATGGAAATCTAAGAATTCAAATATAAATTTAGGTTACAATCCTGTTATTCCAAATTCAAGACAGAAATTCTAAGGAGAAATAGAAAATATCCTAATATTTCCAATTAAAGAGTAAATAATCCCTAAAATACTTTAGGACGAATATTTCTCTTTTCAACTGAAATAAAAAGAATATAATAATTTCTCCCAAGAACTCGATATTAAAATAATTTGCTTCGATCAAAAGAATTAAGCCAATTTGGACAAATTTAATTAATCACGCTAGATAATGAAAGTTTAAACTAGAATGGCAAAAAATATAAACACAATAAAAAGCAAAGACCCAAAAATAAGTATCACACAAATATAGGTGCTTAAATAAAATCATAAATAACATAAGGATCAAAATGCAAGATAACAAAAATAAGGCATTCAATGTGATAAAAATATTAAACATGCATATATATATATATATATATATATATATATGGGACTAAAATAAAATAAACAGTAAATAAAGTTCAATAATTAAAGGACTAAAATTAAAGTACTAAAAAATGAAGGCAAAAAAAATAAAAGATAGGAAATTAAAGTAATGAAATTAAAGGACTGAAATTAAATAAATAAAAAGTAAAGGGTATAAATTTAAATGTGCGTGAAATTAAAATAATAAAAATAAAAGAGAAATAAAATAAAGTGTTAGTGTTAATTTTTAACATTTAACCCAAACCTTAAATAATGTGATTCGTACCCAAGGACGTGTCGTCGCAAGGTCGTACTATGGTTCGAACATAAAATAAATAAATAAATAAATAAATAAAAATTAACAGTTAGTGGTTAGTGTTAGAAATGTTATGAGAGTCCGGACCATAATAATGTAGGTCGTACCCCAGATCCGGTCACTGCAAGGTCGTATAATAATTCAAACAAATTAATAAAAATTAACAGTTAGGAGTTAACAGAGTCTAGACCATAATAATGTGGATCATGCCCCGGATCGTATCACCACAAGGTCGTATAAACATTTGAATATTAATAAGCAATCATTATTAAAGAATTAGTGATCAGAATAAAATAAAATCAGCAAGCTAACTTAAAAATAAACAGAAAAGCATATATGGTGACTAAAATTGGAACAACACAACATAATGATGTAATCAGAAACAAGCATCAAAATAAGGCTCCTAGTGACTAAAGTGTAAAAAGAAGGCTAAAGTTGGAGGAACTGCGGGTGATTAACTCACGAAATGGTGACCTAAATATAAAAATAAGCTAAAGGTATAGGGACCCTATCATGATTTACCCCTAAGAATGGTAACCAAAACGTAAATATATGCCTAAAGTATGAGGACCTAAGCTTAATTAACCCTTAACTTTGGTGACAAAAACATGAAGTACGCTGGAAATAGGGGACCTGGAGCCTAATTTACCTAAAAATTAAAACTAAAAACCCCTCTTTATTCTTTCCAATAGCACGATGAACCCAAAAAAACCTTTCTTTCATTCTTCTCTTCAAGCACCAAACTCCCCCTTTCATTTTATCTTCTTTCTCTCAACCCCTCTTTCTCCCCAACAATGGCTGGCCGAAACACCCATTTAACGTCGGCCACCAAAAGAGGGTTGCCACCTCCTAGCCAAACGACGACTGCGACCGAGACAAAGCAAAAGTAAAAAATGCTCACTCTCTTCCTCTCTATTTATATTTCCTTGCTACTAATTTTAAACTACATGTAGGGGTGTAAAAAGCTGACTCGGCCTGCAAAACTAACTGAAACCAACTTGAGTCAAAAACTATTTTTAACCTGCGCTGTAGCGATATGAAACCGACTCGAGACGGAACTGGTGTTTATCTGAATCTGAGTTGGACTTTGAAATTATGGATCCGAACCCGACTTGTATCCGACTGATATGAACCCGAAACCGAGATTGACCTGGTAAATAACTGCTATTACCCGACCTGTTTTCAACCTGACCTGTTTTCAACCTGACCTGTTTTTAACTTGACATTTTTTTAACCTGACCTGATATTTACCTGACTTATATATTACCATGGACGAAATTATAAGATTTTAATAAAATTATGAGTTTTTAAGTTTATGATGTAATTAAAAATTAATATAAATACTTTTTAAATGTTATAATAAAATATTTATTATGATAATTAAATTAATAAATAGACCTATTATATAAAATTATTTAAATGTATAATAGATAAAACATGATTAATAATGCAAAGGAAAATTAATATAGTTTAATTTATGTAAAGAAAAAAATATTAATAATGAAAGTATTTATTATGTAATATATATTAACGTTTTACATTATTAATATAAATAATTTTGGCAATACATTAGTTTACATAGACTCAATACATAAACCCACTCTTTTATTACAAATATATATTCATTAGTACTAGTCCATTTATATTAGGGTTTAAGGTTTAACGTTTAGGGTTTAAAGTTTAGGGTTTAGAGTTTATAATTAGGGTTTAAGATTTAGGATAATTTATATACTTTATTACTTTATATAGTTTATGCATAGTAAACTATATAAGTAATTTACTTTATATAGTTTATATATATATTCTTTCATTGGTGCTACTGCTTCGGATAGCAAAAGCCTTCATGTCTTTCATTGGTGCTATCTGTCTATCGTTTACCCTACTATTTCGAAGCCATTTTTATCTTCTTCTCTGTTCCTTGAAATCGTAATCAATATACCCACTTCTCAGATTCATCTTATAAGCTAAGCTCTCAAAGTAAATCGAGCTTGCAGAGATCTTCTTCCCGCTTGGCTATTAGATCGTTTTTCTCCTGTTATTTTCGTTAAATTTTTGCTTTGTCTTAGATCCTTGTTTTGGTAAACATTTTGCAGATTTGGGTGGTTTTCTGTTTGTTTTTTAAGTTTTAAGTGTGTGTGTGTATTTTTAAAGATCTCTCTCTCCTCAACAATTCACAGCCACATCTCCATTAATCTCTCATAATTCCCCATTTCTCTCATGTTTTCCATTTCACATTTATTTAGTTCCTCTTTAAAAATCTTTCCTGGATTCCTTCTTCCCCCTCCAAGTGTTCCCCCTCCATTTGAAAGTTTTATCACTTGTTTTCAATTTTTTTTCAATTATCATAGACGAGAACTATAGTACTCCAGTTCGTTAGATTTGATTGATTATATTTCTCTGATCTGTCTGTTTTCTATTCGAAATCTGTAATATTAGGGTAAAGTTAGGGAAATTCTCCAATATTCATTGGAGTTGCTTGGGCTTTTTGCTTTTTACTTTTTGCAGGTGAACGTTACCGGTAACCACATTAAAGTTCCACAGATTAACCTTCGCCGAAAAATAACCCCGCCGAAAAACAGCAACTACTTCCTACTTGTCGGCCAGGTACATATAATGGTCGGCCAGGTATTAAAACGTTTTATGCTAGTGTTTTACACAATTTACCTTATAATTGTATATAAACCTACTTATTATCATTATTAACCAAATTACTAGCAATAAAATTAGTATTCAATTCAAATTTTTCAAAAAAAAAGGTTTTGAAATTTACAGTAAACATTAGAACGTTTTTCATAAATCAACAATCAATATTATTCTTTTTTCTTCCCTTTTAACACTAGGCTTTAAGCAATTAAAAGTATTCATAAATATTTACCCACGCATAATAATAATAAAATATTATTCTATTTCCCCCTTTTAACACTAGGCTTTTAGCAATAAAAATGACAATAGTATTTTATAAATTAAAATCCTATTAAGTATCCAACTAGGCTTCTTAGTACCCCTCAATTCTCTAGCGTTTTATTGGTGCATCTTCTGTCTTCTTTGGATTCCTTTTTCATAGTTCCTCATAGCTTCGGCTATAGATGATTACTTGAGGTCATGTCCTTCTTTTAGATCCCATAGGGCGTATAGGGGGCGAGCTCGACAGAGTGGTGTCAAGGAGACTAGTCTTAGAGTTTGTATGTTGAGTGTAGGCACTTTAAATGCTAGGCTGCTGGAGCTGACTGACGTACTAAGTAATAGGAAAATAGATTTTGCATGTATTCAAGAGACTAGGTGGAAAGGGGCTCACGCCAGAGAGTGTAACAGGTACAAGTTGTGGTATTCAGGCGTAAATAACGCTAGAAATAGGGTGAGTATCTTGGTATCCTCTAGGCTCAAGGAAAATGTAGTTGAAGTTTATAGATACCGTGATAGGATCATGATGATTAAGGTTATTATAGAAGCGAAAGTGGTGAATGTCCTTTCAGTGTACGCCCCACATATTGGCCTAGGGGAGGGTGAAAAACGTTGCTTCTGGGATTCGTTAGATAATGTACTTAGGATCATTCTGGAGGACCAAAGAGTTTTCATAGGGGGAGACATCAATGGGGGTACGTTGCTTGAATTTTCTACTGCACACGATATAGTGGTCACTAACTCATTCTTTAACAAGAGAGATGTGAACTTGATTATGTTCTATAGCGGGGGACATTGTACCCAAATCGACTACATCCTGGTTCGAAATCGGGATCGATGGGCTTGCATTGATTGTAAGGTGTTCCCTGAAGAAGAATGTGCATCACAACATAGATTTTTGGTTTTGGTGTTCCGCGTACGCCACGGGAGGATCACTCATGGGAGGGCTAAACTAGGTAAACCTAGGATCCTTTGGAAGAACTTACATGGAGCGACAACTGATGACTTTAGGAGTAAGGTTTTGTCTCATATAGGTTTTGGAACTACAAACTCAAATAATACAGATATGTTATGGAAAAATATGGCAAATTCGATCAGAGAAGTGGGCAAAAACACACTTGGGTTGTCGACAGGGAAGGTCAAGTAACATAAAGAATCGTGGTGGTGGAACGACGAAGTCCAAAATAAGGTGATGACAAAGCAAACTTGCTTCAAGGAGTTGCTACAATACAATGACGACGAAGAAAGATCGAGAGCTAAACAAATATACAAGGAGGCAAAGCGGGAAGCTAAGAAAACAGTGGCTAAAGCAAAGGATAAGCATACAAGGAAATGTACAAAAGATTAAACACAAATGAAGGACAAAACGACATCTTCAGGCTTGTAAAATCCAGCGAGAATATGAAAAGGATCTAGGTAGCATTAGGTTTATTAAGGACAACTATGGTGTTCTTTTAGTGAAAGATCATGATATTAAGAGGGTTTGGGGTAGTTACTTCTTTGGCTTATTTAATAACAATGCCTCTCCCTGTAGAGATAGTAACGTTGATGGGTCAGTCGACCATCATACAACGGCTAATGAATGCCATACAAGTAGGATTGGGATTGAGGAAGTCAAAATGACCCTTAGAAAGATGGGGATGGACAAAGCTGTCGGTCCATATCAAATTCCTATCACTGTATGGTTGACCCTAGGAGATGAGGGAGTTAACTGGTTGACTAATATTTTAATATTATTTAAGAGACTGCCAAGATGCCAGAGGAGTGGAGAGAGTCTACGGTGATACAATCTATAAGAATAAAGGAGATTCCCAACGTTATGGTAACTACAGAGGTATTAAACTACTCAGCCATACCATGAAGCTATGGGAAAGAGTGATAGAGGCTAGGTTGAGACAGGTTACTAGGGTTTCGGAAAACCAATTTGGCTTTATGCCAGGCAGGTCGACTAGGAGGGGATTCATCTACTTCGACGGCTTATGGAGAAATATAGGGAAAAAATAGAGATCTTCACATGGCGTTCATTGACCTTGAGAAGGCGTATGATAGCATACCCCGCGATACGATCTGGAAGACCTTGAAAACGAGACGGATCCCAACTTCTTATATCCAGGCGATTCATGATATGTATTGTAGATCTACTACATATGTCAGGACTACAGTTGGTGACACCGAGGCATTCCCGGTGGAAATCGGACTCCACTAGGGTCGGCTCTTAGCCCTTACATCTTCACCTTGATTATGGACGACATCTATTGTGCGACACCAGACGGTGTTCCATGGTGTATGCTTTTCGCTGACGACATTATCCTAGTTGCTGAAATAAAAAATGAGTTGAAGAGTAGACTGACTACCTGGAAGACTGCTTTGGAAGAAAAAGGTCTAAGGATCAATATTGAAAAGACAGAGTATTTATGTTCAAACTTTAGTGGGAACCAAAACAATGAAGATGTAGAAGTATGCATCGAAGGACACGTTCTCCCCTCAAAGGATTGTTTCAAGTACCTAGGGTCTATGATACATAAAGATGGGGGTGTAGATGATGATGTTACACACCGTATAAAGGCGGGATGGCTAAAGTGGAGGGCTGCTACTGGAGTTTTGTGTGACAATAAGGTGCCTCTAAAACGTAAGGGGAAATTTTATAGAATGACAATAAGACCAGTGTTGCTATACGGATCATAATGTTGGGCAATCAAGAAGGATCACGTAAGGAGGATAGAAGCCGCAGAGATGAGAATGCTTCAATGGGCATGTGGTAGGACTTTGTCGGACATGACACCAAACTCTACAATTAGGATGTCATTGGGGGTGGTGCCTGTATCTGAAAAATTGAGGGAGCGAATACTACGGTGGTTTGGGCATGTCCTTAGGCGACAATCGTCGGATGCGGTCAGGAGGGTAGAGTTGATTACAACTGACGGTGCGAGAAGGAGAGGACGACCAAGGAGGAAGTGGGTAGATTGCTTGAGATCTTATTTGAAGGATTTATCCCTTACCGAGGACATGACCTCTGACAGGAAAGTATGGAGACATAAGACCAGGGTAGCCAAGTAGTGTGTGTCACAACCATAGGGTGTAGCATCTTTGTCTACTTTTAATACCTTTGTAGTATTATCCATGACTTCTACTTTTTATAAGTTTATGTCATTGGAAATTATGAAAGCTTAAAACTAGGGTAGCGGAGTAGTGTTGCCTTAGTTTAGGTTTTAACCCATTTGACTTTATTCCTTCTCGTACCTTGCTATCGCTGACTACTATGTATCCTTCTCTTCATGTTTCCTCTTTTTAAATTTAATCGGGACTTACGTTTCTGTCTATATACAGAGATTTTTACGCAGGGATTTATTTGTAGGGATAACTTCTCATTACAGACGCGCATATAAAGACTGCATATGAAGATTGTTCACATATGTATTTATTTATTTATTTATACATGCATTGTATTTTATCTTTATTTTCAAGTTTCTGACTGCCAGAGGTCTTCCACGGAAGCTGCTCTCAATCTAGCGTTGGGGGCAGCCTACTACCCTACCTCCCCCTTACCTCATTGCATATGGGAATAGGGTTTTGTTATTGTTGTTGTTGTTGTATATAAAACATGATTAATTAAGTGTTAAATAATTAGTTTTTTGATCGATTTTAGGGTTTATGATTTAAACCTAATAATTTATTACTTTATTACTACAAATAGGGGTGGGAATAGGTTAGGCCGGCCTACAGGGGCCTACGACCTGGCCTACATAAAGCCTGGCCTGCATTGGCCTATTTAATAAAATGGCTAGGCTCGGGCTTTTTTAAAAGCCTATTAAATTAAATAGATTTGGCTTAGACTTATTAAAAAGTCTTATAAACCTGATAGGTCGGCCTATATATATATATATATACTTGTATTATTTTTTGGGTACTCGTACCAATATATATGTGTCATTGCATTGAACAGAACACAAGGTATAATTAATATATATATTTTTGAAACTAGCAGACTTTGATTACACACTAAATAGACTAAAAGCTCAGTTGAAGAATCGGTGTGTCCGAGAGAAGACAAGAACCGTTAGGACGCACATGGGTTTTTGGGCGCCAATAGCCATTGGATTGGTTCTACTCAGAAGTCTTCACGTGGCACAATGAAAATAATATAGCCCTTGAAATTGTTAACCCCGAAATATACACCCTGGAAACAATGAGTACAAAAGTTCAAAAATAAAATTATAAAAAATGGTCGTATTGGAATTTGGTCTGATTGCAAAGTATGATCATCCAGTAAAATATAAGCTAGTAAAGTTACATTTTTAAACTGTTTTTTTATTGGCGTGGGTAACAACAAAAATAATTAGTATGTCACATTGCATATTATATGGTTCATAAATAGTAGTACATGTCATATTAATTTCATTTGCATAATTAGTATTTTAGTTGCATGTTAGGTTAATTCACATTAATAGCCCATTTATTTTATTGTTAAGTAATAATAAAACACAAAAATAAGTCCATTTGCAATAGTGCTTGTCCATTTACATTAGTTTACATATGTCCAATACATAAGCCCACTCTTTTATTACAAATATATATGCATTAGTGCTAGTCCATTTACATTAAGGTTTATAGTTTATGGTTTAGTGTTTATGATTTAAAGTTTAGGATGTATAGTTTATGATTTAGGGTTTAGGGTTTCTATAAACTATATATTTTATTACTTTATATAGTTTATGCATAGTATTTCTATAAACTATATAAGTAATTTACTTTATATATATATACGTGGTTTATACATACGTATTATATAAAATTATTTAATAAAATTAAAAAATTATTTAAATGTAAATTATATAAAACATGATTAATTAGATGTTAAATAATTAGTATGTCACATTGCATATTATATGGTTCATAAATAGTAGTACATGTCATATTAATTTCATTTGCATAATTAGTATTTTAGTTGCATGTTAGGTTAATTCACATTAATAGCACATTTATTTTGTTGTTATGAATAAGTAATAATAAAACCAAAAAATAAGTCCATTTGCATTAGTGTTTGTCCATTTACATTAGTTTACATAGGCCCAATACATAAACTCACTCTTTTATTACAAATATATATACATTAGTGCTAGTCCATTTACATTAGTGCTAGTCTATTTACATTAGGGTTTATGGTTTAGGGTTTTGTGTTTTGCGTGTATGGTTTAAAGTTTAGGGTTTATAGTTTAAGGTTTAGGGTTTAGGTTTTTTTAATAAACTATATACTTTATTACTTTATATAGTTTATGCATAGTATTTCTATAATATATATATATATATATATATATATATATATATATATATAATCTATAGATTACTTATATTAGTTATACATACATATATATACTATATTAATATAAATTATAATTTATAAACTATATATTTTATATAGTTTATATATATATAGTTTATATACATACATACATACATACATAGAAAATTAAAAGTAATTAGAATGTATACAAGAATAAATTGCATCGAATTGAAAATTCAAGAAGATATTTACAATTAAACCATGACTAAAATGAAAGAAATAAAAAATCAAAAAACAAGTGGAAAAATTATTAGTGTTGGAGGAGCATGAGCCTAATTAACCCAAAATATCATGTTGGACACTATCCTTGGCTCTAACTTCCCAAAATTTTCTATTCCCTCTAAATTTCCCAATTTCCCTCTAAATTCTCAATTTCCCTATATTCTCAAAATTTCTCAATTTCCCTCTAAATTCCCAAATAAAATCAAATTTTTTCACAAAAAAAAATTCTTTCTTTTAAAAAGTTTTCTCACACCACTCACTTTGAATAATATATATATATATATATATATAAATTATAGTTTATAAACTATATACTTTTTATAGTTTATACATATATAGTTTACATATGTAGTTTATATATATAGTTCATATAAACATAATTTATATATATAGCATATAATAATTATATAGTTTATAATATAAATATAGTTTTTATATATAATTATATAAAAACTTATATATATATATATATATATATATATATATATATATATATATATATATATATATATATATATATATATATATATTGTTTTCAATTTTTTAAATAAATGCAATTTTCTATATTTTTCATTATTTATTCACATTTTACATTTATTTCAATTTAATCCTTTTATATTTTTTTAATTTATTTCATTTTTAAGTCTTTCACATTTATATGTATTCAATTTAGTCCTTAAATTTATATTTGCATCTTCATTTGGCCCATTGTTAGTTGTTATTTATATTTTTGTAACTAGCCCATAACTTTAAATGTGTTTAATTTAGTCATTTTATATTAATTTAAACCTCAAATTTTAAATTTATTTCGATTTAGTCCCTTACCTATGTGTATTGTTTAATTTATATTTTAAAATTTTATTTGTAATTTTTCATTTCTTCAATTTTGTCCTTAAATTTATATTTTTTACAAAACTAATCCATGAATATTTATTTTTGTCTTAATTTACTCGAAATCATATACAATTACAACTTGCAATTCAACAATCACGAAAGATGACAAAATAATTAATCTAAAAATAGAAACAACCCGACCTGAACTCAATCCGTATCCGGTAAACATCCGACCTGATTTTTATCTGTCAATGATGTGACCCGATCTGAACGAGATCCGACTGAAGTCCACCCGAACCTGAATTTACCTGTTCTTTATCTGCTTCGGACCTGAACTGTTTTGACCTGAACTGACACAATCCGAACTGAAAATGACCTGACCTGAACCCGATCTGGATCTGGTGTCAAATCAACCTGAGTTGACTTGTATCCGATTTTACCCGACCTGCCAAGATCTGATTGAAACCTATCCGATTCTCTGATTTTACAACCTTAACTACATGTATACATAGAAAATAAAAGAAAAAGGAAAATGGAAGCAAATTCAAACGAACATTTGCAAAAAATCTAGAACCTCTCTTTTTTTTTTACTTTTTTCCCGAAAAATATCCCCTTCAAGTTCTATTTTGGGGTTTTTTTTATAGAATCCCTTACATGTGTGAAAAATAAAAAATAAATTATTTGGTGCAGCTGGCCTGGAAGGTTGCTGGCGATTGGTGATGACATGTGGTGTTGGTTATGGCAGGGCGGTATGGGTTGCTTTCATGATGATTTTTTTATTAATAATAATAACAATAAAATAAAATGTTTGGGGTAAAAATTGGTGGTTACAAAGTTCATAATCAAAGTTATATTATTTGATATTGATTTAAAATTTGCATAGATTTGATGCATAGCCTAATCTACGAGTCATGTGAGATGCTTAAAAAGAAAATACGACATTAGCTCAATGCCATTAGTAAAAGGACAGTGTTGCTATATGTATTTAAACATACGCAAACTAATTTACTTCAGTGGTTAAAGGAATCGTTGTTGTTCTTAGAAGTCATGAGTTCAAGCACCAACGATTGCAAGGGTGATTGAACGTTCATTGTCAAATAGTTGAGAGTATTTAAAATATATATTAATTTGTAGTCTCCTATTTAGCTTAATAAAAAAAATTGTCATCAAACATAATACAACTATGACGAGCCAAATAAATTTGGCTAATTACTTCTCTTCCGAATATCTTGTTGTAAAATCATGAGATTATTTTACCTTTTCATATTCAATGGGACCTGCTTTCCTTGAAAACCACAAGATAAGTTCCATTTCCCCATCTAATCAATCATCATCAAACTTTTTTATAGTTACAAAATGAAAAGAAAACTTGAAGAGGATTGTAACTCTAATAATGAACAAACCCCTTCAAATATGATACACTTGCTATAAATATTTCTCAATCGGTTATATGTTAAAGGGTAAACAAGCCATTATAAATAATCGACACCGTAAACATAGAATTTTCGTATGCCATTTTGACATTGGTACTATCAAAGAGTATCGATACTATAGGATTGACTATTGGTACCCTCTACTTGATATCGATACTCCCTACTTTAAAGTTAAAGTCAAAGTTTGACATTTAAATTATTAGTGAGATTAAGGGGATGACTTGAAACAAAAGACCTAGCCTAAATAGAGACATGCATGTACTAATGCGTTAACTGAGAATTCTGAAGAATTCTGAAAATGAAATTGAGCAATGAAATAATAAGGTATAAGCTACGTCAAGTCCAATAACGCGTTAACTGAGAAATGGAAATTCTTAAAGCTCGAACGCATTAAGTTACTAAAAACTAATACTCCCAAGTATAATGTTCTAGAGAACGAGCCACAAATTGATATGAGAGAAAGTGTTCATGTCGAGACGTTTCTTTGCCCTAGCGACGGAGAGTGTAAATAGTACACCCCAGACGGTGTAACTAGTCTCGAAAAAGTAAGTGCTTATCTTCCATGAATCAAATGAAACATCAAGTTGTAGAGTCGCCACCGATATTTTTATATGGTGATATTGGTCACCAAAATTTTATATTATTTTAATAAAAATTCCTAAGAATAATATTAAAATAATACAACTCGGGTCTGCTTTACCAGACAAATGAGTTCGGAAGTCTGTTACGTATGGGGAAGGATTAGCACCCCAAAACGCCCAAAATTAGTATCGTTATTTATTAATTAGTGTCTTTGCAGTAAATTATAAACTTGTATTTATAAATATCAAGTAATACTTAATATAAATATTACTAGTCCTATTATAATATTTAATATCAAAACTATATAGATTATATTTAAAATTAACCTAATATACAAAAGTACTGTAATAATTAATCCTATAATAATAAATAGTGATTAAAAAATAAAATAGTAAAATTAACTAACCTAATTTGAAATAATATCAAAATTATATGATTAATTAGATAATTTACCCTAATTACTAATATACGATTAAAATGAAACTTATTAATATTTAAGGACTAAACATGTGATTTACCTATATATATATATATATATATATATATATATATATATATATGGCTAAAATAATAATAATTAAAATTGAAAAGGCGAATTAAAAGGGGTAAAAACATGTTTCGTGACTAAAATGGAATGCTTACAAAACCAGGAGGAGTGCGGATATAATTTACCCATCCCCTATTTACACAGAAACCCCTCTCTTAAAACAACACCGTATAGGAGAGGGTTTATATTGCCCAAGTTTGACCCTTAAGAGCCAAGTGCTCTTATTTCTCTCGTCTCCCTCTCTCTCTAAACCGAGAGATGCTCTGGCATCTCTCTAAAAACCCTCGCCTGAGAGAGACCGGTCACCGGTTGGCCGTCGAGTGCCGCTGTCAAACACCACCACCGGTCGCCACCCATGGTGGCTAAAAAATACAAAAACTTCCCAAAATGTAGACCTGAACGTCCTCTACCCAAATATGACCTCTATTTTACCTAAAAGCCTCATGATAACCCTAAATCTAAATAAAACAAAAGTTTTACCTCGGTTTCAACTCAAATCTTTGGCGTTTTGGCTTCCGGCGAGGTAAAATATCTCAACTTATTCTCTTTATTTAATGCTTTTGTCGCTGTTTCTGTGTTGGCTTGTGGATATTTGTGTTGCTCTCCTCTCTTGCTGTATGTTCTTTCTTGCTGCCTTTGTCTCTTTGTTTGCAGGTGATGGTCGCCTTTTAAAGGCTTCCATAGTGCTTCCTTCGGACCGGTCACAAGGGTGCCCTTCAGTGAGTCACCGAAGCTACAGTGGTGACTCACCCTAGGGTTGCGACGTGTGCGGCTGGTGTTGATCTTCTAGAGCCTTCTGGTGAGATGACGACGGCATGGCAATCTTCAGTTGGAATAGTGGAGGCGATGACCGAACAGTGGCCCTAGGGTTTTGATACCCTATGGTTTCTACTGGCTGGCTATGAACCTTTAGATCTTCATCTGGATTGGACAGCTACGGCGTGCTGGCGGCTGGAGATGATAAGCAGACGCGGGCCTGTTTTATACAGGTCTGGCTCGGGTTGTTGGGCCTAGATAAGATCTGTTGGTTTGAGTCTGGATCGGTCTCGGGTTTGGCTTGGGTTAAACTTGTAATCGGGCTCCCGAGTTATCAATTGGGCCTCCAAATTTGTAAATGGGCCTTCGGGCTACATAAATAATAATATTTATAATATAATATTATTATATATATATAATAACGTATATAATACATGTCACTCGGACGAAAACGACTATCGACAACTGCCCCTCTTTGCTTATTTTTATGTAAACAAGAATAAAGAAAAGATAAAAAGACAAGTTTTCGCCGAGTGAACTTCTTGTTTTGTTGGGAATTCGTTCCACTACTCTTTCTTGGAGATTGAATTTTAATTTGATCATGCTCTTGATTCACTACTCTTGTGTGAAGGATGAGGATGACTTGCAAATTATTTGCTTCACTACTCTTTCGTGAATGCTGAATTTGCATGACTTCATTATTCTTTCATGAAGGCTTCATACTTTGCAGAAAAAAATCCGTTCCACTACTCTTCCGTGGAGAGCGAATTTTGATCTTGTTCTTGCTCTTGCTGCACTACTCTTCTGTGAAGATTGATCTGGAATGACTTGAATAGAATCTGTTTCACTACTCTTAAGTGAACTTCAGACTCAAACTTGGATTACTTCACTACTCTTCCGTGAAGTTCTCATACTTTGCTGACAAATCTGTTCCACTACTCTTCCATGGAGTTCAGATTTGGAATGACTTGAACATAATCTGTTTCACTACTCTTCCGTGAAGTTCAGACTCAAACTTGGATTAATCCACTACTCTTCCGTGAAGTTCTCATACTTTGCTGAAAAATTTGTTCCACTACTCTTCCCTGGAGAGCGAATTTTGATCTTGTTCTTGCTCTTGCTTCACTACTCTTCCGCGAAGACTAAAAATGATTGACTTGAGAAAAATCTAATTTATCTACTCTTATGTGAATATCAGATTGATTTGATTCCACTACTCTTTCGTGGAGGTTTCATAAATGACTTTAAGGATTCACCATCTTGTTTGAAAGACATACAGATGACCCGAAGGCTTTACAAATGACCCTAAGGCTTTACAAATGACCCGGAGGCTTTACAAATGACCTGGAGGCTTTACAAATAACCCGAAGGCTTTACAAATGACCTGAAGGCTTTAATTTTCTAGAACATTAAATGAGAAACTTTGAAAATGGCTTTCTCATTTTCTTGTGAAAACATCCTACCCTGAGGTTTTACAAATGACCCGGAGACTTTATATATTACCTGAAGGTTTTGATTTTCTAGAACATTAAATGAGAAACTTTAAAAATGGATTTCTCATTTTCATGCAAAAACATCATACCCTGAGGTTTTACAGATGACCTGGAGGCTTTATAAATTCATGGAAATAATTTACTGGGTAAGAAACTTCTTACTTTTCAACAATTTCATTTTTAGCAAAGATTAAATGAGAAACGTTGAAAATCGTATTCTCATTTTTCAAAACAACTTGTTGGTTGTGAATGCCCCAATACTTTTTCTGTGTGGATTGCATTCATCTATTCATCAGATGTTTACCTCTCCAAACATGACTCCTGTGATTTGGATTCTACCTTATACTCGTAAGGTATTTGTCCCTGTATCTTTCTCATAAAAATGTATTTATATAAATTAAATGAAATGCATGATCCTTATGCAAATAATATTCTTACAAATGTATGTATGCAAAATATCGGTTCAATCCTCAATTGACTCCAAAGTTCGCTTTCTTCCACTCAATTATTCCTTTTCACTTCTGAATAACCATCTGGTCAACTTGTATCTTGATATCTTTTTTTATTTTCAGAAGAACTGTGTCATTTATGGGACTCTTGCCATACTTGAAATTATGACCTTGTTGCCCTACTTTTCTTGATAACACCAGCTGTCTTTACCTGAACTTGCGTAGAAATCCGGTAAAGCTTTTGTCTTTGAAAAGAGAATATATCATCTTTGAAAAGAGAATCTATCATCCTTCAGAATATAGCTATGAATATGCCAAATTCAACAGAGATTAATCAGGATGTCAGCCATGTATGTTCTGATTTGACTCTTGAAACATATCATATGAAGGATTTATCCTAATTCCTTTCATGCCTCAATATATCTTGAAATAACTCATAAGAGGATTTATCCTAATTCCTTTCATGTCTCCATATTTAATCAGATCTTGAACAAGGTTCTTCAAACCATAACCCATCGTTCAATCTTAGTTGGTTCCACTAGTTTCTTGTTGTTAAAGTTCCAACATTTCTTCATGGAAATAAATCTTCATCATTTCTAATTTTTGACCTTTGGAGTGTGAAGAAAAACTTCCTCTTTTATCAATAGATAGAATTCCCCATGATCGTAACATTGGTTCAGCACCATAATTACTGGTTCGTAAAACATTCGGCAACATATTCATCATTTCCTATGGCTTCTGTGGGGATGATGTAATCGCATGGTGGACAAAACAGTGATGTATAGTCAACTCGATGGTCACCATTTTACCATTTTCATTCTTCATACCTTTTTGTTTTAGGAGAATGATTTTTCCTTAGAATGATAACGGTTCAGCATGCCCTAGCATTTTTCTAATACAAATGCTAATGATGTGATTGTTTGGAATACCCGGTTGGATCATTTTTGTCTTAAAAGGGCCTTCATCATTCCCCAACATTCTAAGTTGTAAGGTTCACTCTTAATGTCCGTTAATGCTTCTCATGAGGTCTAATTTTGTTAATGCCCCCTTATAGGTATACATGTGGCTTCCTTGATGCAAAATCTTGTAATCTTGAATGCTCTCATTCCAATGTTACTAAACAACAATGTTCTTAAGTAATTTTAGGGATTCTCTTCATGTTATCACAAACTTAAGAGATGATCAATCCTTCTGACAGAAATGTTTGAGATATGTACCTCTTCCAAATAAGGTAATCACCTTCTTCTTGACTGTTTGCCCCAAAGGGAATGGTATAAGTTTGGTTCTTCAAATTTTTGATTTCTCATGCCACTTACTTTCAAGAATATGAAATGTTTCATTATTCTAGCCTTGCTCATTTTTTCAATGAGGGAATAATCAACTTGACTCAAGATTCTTTCTCATTTGAGACCATCCTGTTTGAAAATGTTCTTCCTCATTTCTTATCAAAGAATAAAATAATTTTGTAAAATATTGCATCTTACAGGTTCACAATAGAATCATATCATAAGCATGAGTTCAAAGAATATCAAAAGAATCAACCACTTTTACTATTTCAGAGTTATAGTTCTTTGACAAGTATCAAGATTGATAGGTTAGTTTTAGGTTGGCTTCCCTATTTTCTATGGTTATATGTCAGTGAATATGTTACTTCTCTCTCGTTCTTTTGTGAACATTGCCACATGCCTCACTTTCTTTGACTTGGTATCTTTAACTGGATGCGTACAAAATGACACAATTTAACATAATAGTTACTAAACCTTTTGGAGTACCTCCATTTTAATTCTCTGAAATCTTTTATTTTATTCAAAGTAGTGTGAAAACATCGATCTAATAAAGAGATTCCTTTGTGCACATGTGTAAAATATACTATAACATGTATTATTTAGGATGAATTTTTCTTTCACAACCTTTTACAATTTTTGGCTAGTTGAATTCAACTTTATTGACATTAGCCTTTATTGGGGTAATTACATATATGACTCTTACTTTTTAAAAGGACTTGTTATAGTCTATGTGTTTAGTGAAAATTAGAAAATCTCATTACCAAACTTCAAGTTCCGAGCAACCAACTTTAGACTAGATTTGTCAAAGTTTCATCGTCGAACCTCATCAATAGAAAAGTAATCTAGCTAGCTTTGCAATGTCACAAAAGATGCCCCACGTTGTATGCTTCTAAATATCAATACCAAGCCTTTTGCCTAATTCCTCACATTGGAGAAGGCTCTCTCATTTTTCTGGGAAGGTAGTATTTAGGATACATTTCTTATGAGGTAAGGTCAGAGTCATTTTTTTATGGTATTCAATCTTGATACTTTTCCAAAAATGTATAACTCTAATTGTAAAGAGCTTTTAATCTAATGATACTCAAAGAATTGCAATATTGCAAAATTGATTAAATACTCATAACCTTAAAAACAACAGATTTTTATTACAAAAGAGGAGAAAGGAACAGGAACATATTTAAACAAGATGCTACAAAATAAAAAGTACAATAGTGGTAAATAACAACTTCCACTGCCCCATTATTCTTTGGATATTGGGTGTGTAATCATACCAGGATTTTTGTCGATATTTGACCCCCATTTCTTGATAATTTCTTGGGTAGCTTCTTTGGATGAGCTTTTAGGTACAAAAATCTCATCTTTCTCCTGAACTATTTCTTGATCAAATCCTACCATTATCTTTTCTGACTGGCAACTGGGCTCAGTTTGAATTTAAGAACAAATCTCTTTAGTGGCGATTGTTGTATCCTGATTCTGGATGTTTTTTTTGCAGCTATACTTAGAGTAGCATTCACTAAATTGCCCTCTGTTTCTCTTGATTTCAAAAGAACTGATATGGGTATCTCAAGGTTGTATCTACCTTGTTTCTTTTTAAACCTGTAGGCCAGTCTTAGATTACCTTTCATTTTGCTTTTTCATTTCTTATTCTTGCATCACCTTTTAGCTTGAGAGAAGTATCGAGAGTTAAATCTATCATACATACTTCATTTTTCTTAGCTTCGCCTTGTCCTTCATTTGTTTTGACACTATCAACTTCATTCTTGGGGTTAACTCCCAAATGTTTAATCACAATGGATTGATCGTTGGCATCCACTTCTATAATTACATGAGTCAGAATATCTTGAACTCTTCGTTTGAATTTGCCACAATTTTCAATGGAGTGTCATCGGATTCCAGCATAATATTCACAAAAAACCTTTTTATTATACCATTTTGGGTAAGGAGGTATCAAAGGTTTAACCAGACATAGAGCAATAAGCTGGACTTTGTGTAATTTGGCATATAACTTGCTGCATGAGATTGAAGGAAAACATGGTAGAGATTCCCTTGATATGATCGTTTCTTTGCTATTGCTTTCCTGAAAATGTTTGCTTTGAATGTCTGACTTTTGACTATCATCTTGAGAGAGGTGATGACTTGAAAATTTCTCTTTCTCAATCATCTTTGAGTTTCTGAGGAGCTTAGGTTTCCCATTTTCGAAACATAATAACCTTTCTACCATAGGGTCTTGGACTTTTAATTTCAGCATTATGCAACTTTCTGTAGAATGACCAAAATCTCCAGAATGATAATTGCATGGATTCTTGATATTTTTCCAATTTGGATGCAAATAAGTACTATGAGGGATGGGTGTCACAAGACCACTTTCAAAAAGAAATGATAACAACTCTGAATATGAAATTGGAATTGGAAAGAGATGTGTTATCATTTTTCCTTCTTGCCATTTTTATCCATTTTCAATGGGACTTGTTCCATGTTTCTTTTCTTTGAACCAACTTTGATGTCCATGTTATCTGTATATTTCTTGATTCGTGAAAATGAGTTGGATTTCTATATTCAACAAGTTCTTGGTCATTTTTCCTCGAACATTTTATCCCCATATTGTAGAGTAACCATCATACTCATCATTTTAGACATCTGTTCCCTGGACTCAGCTTGGAACCTTCTTGTTTCTTCAAGCATTTCTTATTGGATTTCCGCAAGTTATTGTATTCTCTCAATCCTTCCAACTCGAACTAATATTCCATTCATTGATTTCAATCCCTTTTTTAAAACCCGCCCCTGACTTTTAGAACTCCTGATTCCAAAATCTTTCACTGATTACTCCCATACTTTCATGATTAACACATGTTATTATGCTATACAAAATATGAATGTATATATGAATGTAAATGTATGAAAGGTGTAATTCAAGAGTAATTATCTTAAAACAATTTTATTAAACATAAAAAGGGGTTTTCCATACATCCAAATGATCATTACATATAAGGGATAACTTTCCCTCCTAATTTCTCTATCTCCTTAAAAATCCAAGTTAATTTCCATTCACACTCAGAAGTTGATTTTCCATTTTTATTCAGCTCCCTTGTAAAAGCAACTAAGTCCACCAGCTTGTGGGCTACCTTGCTTGCTTGAGCAGCAGCTTTCTTCATGTCATCTTCTTTTTCTTAAATCTTACTTGCCATTTCCTGAATTTGTAAACAATGCTGCTCATTTTCTTTTATCAGAGAACCTTTATGTTTGAGAAGTTCTTGTACCAAATCTCCATATTCATCCACCATTTTCATTAATGTGTGGTTATGAGATCTAGTGGATTTTAATTCAGTATTAATCTCACATTGATGAATCAGATATAAAGTTTCCATGTTGTCTACATCCTTCTTCAATATCTGGTTTTCAGCTTGACATTTTTCCAAATTTTTTATTGCTGCATTGTATATGTCTTCAGCAATTTGAAAGTCATATGAGAATTTCTTTGCTTGATCCTCATGTATCTTTTTCAATAGCCAGCATCATTCTTTTGTTTAATGATTTCTGCTATCCATTCTTCTGGGACATTTCCTAGTCCAACATCTTTCAAGGTTTGACTGACTTTTCGGAAATCATCAAGCATGGCTTCAACCTCTGTGCTCAATTTCTTGTTTTCATCTGTCCAAAAATGGGCTTGAGCTTTATAAAAATTATCTCCCTTGTGACTGCTTCTATTGATACTTTTACTATAAAAAGCTTTCGGTATCAGTCTAACAGGATTTTTATGTGCATATCCCTCCATGATTTTAAAAGCTTCTTCAAGATACCATTCTTTAGTTGCTCCATAGTTGACTTGATCATGAAACCCTTTGTCCATAATGAAAGACTTTGATTTTGATAATCACTCTTGAATCAACAACCTTGAGTATGTTATGATTATGCAAATGCAAACAGAACAATTAATGTATGCATTTTCAGAATATATACAAAAATTGTTTAGTAAGGAAAATCATATCATAACATCATGCTTTCTAGTTCCATGCTTTATTTAGAAAAATAACCTAACCACGTGATTTCTAGTTCGCATGTATTTATTCAGAAAATAAGATAATATTAAAAAAAACTCAACAAGCTTTTCCTTGTGTACTTAATTTTACAAGACTCAATCAGGTAAGGCTCCACCTAAACTTAAGGTCAACGAATTGTCCTTTTTTGGTGTCCTCTTGGACTGCCAAGCCCTCAATCCTAGTCCATTACAGACTTTCGGATTAAGTTCAATTTGAAGGAGCATACTTCCTTATGTCCATACGGAGGTGAAAACCACATGATGAACATAAGGTGTGAGCTCAAAGAATGGTCCCCTATCCCATACGGAGGTGAAAGCCACACGAGGGAGTAGTTTCTCATTCACTTAAACAGTATAAGAGTGGGGTTTTAGCTCATGTCATGAATGTAGTGCACAGTGGGTGAGGAAAAACATAAAATAAAATTAATACAATCCTATTATTCTATTCTAATGACTTAAAATTAAATCTGTAAACAAAAAAAGCAAAAGTTAGTAAAATAATTAAAATTAATTAAAACAAAATTAAAACAAATTTATTATTTACTGAAAAGATGAATAATTAATAAATTGGTGGATGGACTCTCATTTTTTTTAAAAAAAAAACGTTTCTCTGCCCTGGAGACAGAGAGTGCAAATAGTACACCCCAGACGGTGTAACTAGTCTCGAAAAAATAAGTGCTTATCTTCCATGAATCATATGAAACACCAAGTTGTAGAGTCGCCACCAAATTTTTTATATGGTGAGATTGGTCACCGAAATGTTATATTATTTTAATAAAAATTCATAAGAATAATATTAAAATAATAAAACTCGAGTCTGTTTTACGAGAAAAAAGAGTTCGGGAGTCGATTACGTATGGGGAAGGATTAGCACCCCAAAACGCCCAAAATTGACACCGTTATTTATTAATTAGTGTCTTTGCAGTAAATTATAAACTTGTATTTATAAATATAAAGTAATATTTAATATAAATATTACTAGTCCTATTATAATATTTAATATTAAAACTATATATATTATATTTAAAATTAACCTAATATACAAAAGTACTGTAATAATTAATCCTGTAATAATAAATAGTGATTAAAAATAAAATAGTAAAATTAACTAACCTAATTTGAAATAATATCAAAATTATATGCTTAATTAGATAATTTACCCTAATTCCTAATATAGGATTAAAATGAAACTTATTAATATTTAAGAACTAAACATGTGATTTAACTTAAATATATGTATATATGGCTAAAATAATAATAATTAAAACTGAAAAGCCGAATTAAAAGGGGTAAAAACCTGTTTCATGAGAAAAATGGAATGCTTGCAAAACCAGGAGGAGTGCGGATGTAATTTACCCATCCCCCTATTTATACATAAACCTCTCTCCCAAAACGATGTCGTATGGGAGAGGGTATATATGGCCCAAGTTTGGCCCTAAAGAGCCAAGTACTCTCATTTCTCTCATCTCCCTCTCTCTAAACCAAGAGACGCTCTGGAATCTCTCTAAAAACCCTCGCTTGAGAGAGACCGTTCACCGGTCAGTCGTCGAGTTCCGCCATCAACCACCACCACCAGCAACTACCCATTGTGGCCGAAAAATATGAAAACTTCCCAAAATATAGATCTGAACCTCCTCTACTCAAATCCGACCTCTATTTTACCTAAAAGCCTTCTAAAAAGCTTAAATCAAAATAAAAATGAGAGTTTTGCCTCGTTTCAACTCGAATCTTCGACGTTTTGTCTTCCGGCGAGGTAAGATCTCTCAACTTCTTCTCTTTATTTGTTGCGTTTGTCGTTGTTTCTGTGTTGGCTTGTGGATATTTGTGTTGTTCTCCTTTCTTGCTATGTGTTCTTGCTTGTTGCATCTGTCTCTTTGTTTGCAGGTGATGGTCGCCTTTTATAGCCTTCCACAGTGCTTCCTTCGAATCGGTCACAAGGGTGCCCTTCGGTGAGTCACCGAAGCTACGGTGGTGACTCACCCTAGGGTTGTAACGTGTGCGGCTGGTGTTGATCTTCTAGAGCCTTTTGGTAAGTTTTGGGATATGGAGGCGTCTTGGCAATCTTCGGTTAGAGCAGTGGAGGCAGTGGCTGAACATTGGTCCTAGGGTTATGATACCTTAGGGTTTCTGCTGGCTGGCTATGAACCCTTGGATCTTCATCTGAATCGGACGGCTATGGCGTGCTGGCGGCTAGAGATGATGAGCATAAAACCCTAGATGGGTTTCTCGCGGGCTTACTGGATATAGGTTTGGCTCGGGTTACTGGGCCTGGATCAGATCTGTTGGATTTGAGTCTGGATCGGGCTCGGGTTTGGGTTGGGTTAAACTTGTAATCGGGCTCTCGAGTTATCAATTAGGCCTCTAAATTTATAAATGGTCCTTCAGGCTATATAAATAATAATATTTATAATATAATATTATTATATTTATATAATAACGTATATAATACACGTCACTCAGACAAAAACAACTGTCGACAGTTCCCATTTGATTGATTGTGAAATGATACTTGTGTAGTAAAGCTAGGCCTTATATGAAAAGTGTGATGTGTTTGTATATAGTGTGTATCTATGTATAGTGATAAATTGTTGTATTATCCAAACATACTTAACTTGATTCTATGTGAAACCAGATAAATCTTTCATGTAAATTACTATGATTGATCTTCTTGAACAATTGGACAATCACATAAAACATTGTGATGATGTAATCTGGATTCCTTTGTAAAATCAATGCTTGAATGATGTATGAGATTGGACAGTCACATAATACATTGTGTGGGGGAAATTGTTATTGATGCTTTTTGAAATCAGGATTCCCTGTTATGGCTACCCGATTGCTAAGTAATACCATATACCAATGTTGTTTATACATATATGTTGGGACCTCCGGCACACCTTGTGGCGCATCCAAAAAAAATGATCGAATTATCACCCCTAGAAATTCATGTACAAGGATAGAATCAAGCTAAAAAGGGATGAAAAATGACCTTTTAAAATTATGAAAACATAAAGATATTGTTGCAAATCTAATTACCTAAGCATGATGTTGGTTCTCAAGCTGCAATAATAGTGTCACGAGCTCTATTTAGTCCTCCCAAAATTTGATTTTCTAAATGGTTCAAATAATTTTATAAAAAGTCCATTGGGGGCTGCTCTCTTTATATATCTTTTAAAATAATAATTCAACTCCAATTAGATTTTTGTGATATATCTATTTTAATTGACTTATACATTTTAAATTTAAAATAGTTATAAGGGTAAAGTATAGTAATGGTCACTGAACTTTTCTAAAGCTTTCATTTAGGTCACCCAACTTTTAAAATTTGCAATACAGTGCTCCAACATTTAGTCCGTTTGCAATATGGTCCCCGAACGTAACCGGTTGTTTATCGCCATTACACCACCATTAGTATGTTTGCAATATGATCACTAAACTTTTCAGGTGCTTGTATTGAGGCCCCCAACTTTTAAAACTTGCAACATAGTCCTCAGTTTCCAAAACAAGTAAAAAAATCCAATTCATTCACGATATATCAGTCCCCTAATCAACATGAACTTATTAAAAAGAATAAGCTCACATGACGCCGAAAACCACAGGTCAGATCAATTCAATTCCCAGAAAACTAGTATCAGTAGTCTCTCGGATTGAGCCTAGCTATTTCACTATGTCAATACTCATAACCAATTCTGTAATTTAAATAAAAACCAAACAAGAAGATAAAAAAAAATTTAGCCTAGGACCCTCTTTCACTTCTATTCTGATAGACTGAATATCTTTCGTAAGGAGTACAAAAAGTTTTTATTAAGAAGAAAGAAAAAAATAGATGGTTTTAGTTCAAAACTAACACTGGATATCCAGATCATTGACAAGCAGTTCCAGAAACATAAAAAATTCAATAAAAAACACACAATGCGAGCTAAAAATGGGAATTTGAAAAAAAAGAAAAGCTTACTTCAGGATAGCCCAAAAGAGAAAATAAATACCTACTTGCAAGTGAGGGGAGGGTCTAAGAAAAAACGCAATCGGTGTTGTGTTCCAACAATTCTTCCTCCATTTTTTTCTTTGTAAATAAAAAGCTGAAAGATAGAGCACTGTTTGGGTTTACAATTTATATGGAGGAAAATTGAAGAACAAAAACCAACCGAGAGTGCATGTGAGCAAAAGAGACTAAGAGGTGAATGCACTGTTTGGGATTTCATTATATTTGATCATATGTTGGAAAATATTTAACCACAAGGATTTCAAAAACATTTTTCATTAACATTTTAGTAAGGAGGAGTTTTGCCAAAAACAATTTTCAAATGTTTTGTTATATCAAAAAGGGGGAGATTGTTGAACTATATTTTGATATAACAATTAGGGCAAAATGTTTTTGGACTTGAATTGAATTTATTCAAAGTTTTCAAAAATAATTCAAAGTCCTTAAAAGCTTGGAATTAAGCACAAAATAATTTTCTTGATAAGTAGTACCGATATTGTTCTTACAGTATCGATACCAATTGAACAAGTACCAATACTGTTCATATGGTATTGATACCAAAGGTAAGGGATGTATCTATACTCACTAGGTAGTACCGATACTACCAGCTTTCCTTAAATTTCAGAATGCAAAAATGGTATCGATACCCAAAGGAGTACCGATACTACTATGTATAGTAGTACCAATACCATTGTCGTAGTATCGATACCATAAGGCCCCAACGACTAGTAACAGCTAGTTGATTTAAATATAACAAAGGTAGTACCGATACTCCCTTTAGGAGTACCGATACCCCTTGGTCTGGGTAACTTTATTTTGTAAGAAAATTGATCCCCAACAACTCCAAACAACCTCCAACGACTAGAAACGACCACAACAACATTCCAACACATAAATACAAGTTCAAGACACTTGAAGAAGGGTTAGAACACCTATCCAAGAAATCAAACATAAGAGAAGAGTTTTTCATTCTTATTTTAATTTCTCTTGTAAATATTTGTGAGCTTTCAATTTGTAAACACCTACCTTGTAGAGGTTATTCTATTTACTTCTTTTTATCCTTGTAAAGGGTTTTTGGTTTTATCTTATCCATTGAAAAGATAGGGAGTGTAAAGGTTATCTCTTTGTCCTTGACAAAAGAAAGAACAAATTAGTGAATTTGTTAGAAAATCCTTGGTGAGGAGCTAAAGTAGTGGATGTAGACTTGGTTGATAAGTTGAATCACTTTAAATACTTGTGCCAAATTGTCTTATCTATTTGTTCTCCTTACTCCCTAAATTTAATTCTATCTTTTAAACCCCTTTGCATTTTTTCGGTTGTCCATTGATCCTCTTCATTAATCATAATAATTGGTATCAGAGCTTAACTCATTTAGAAGGTTTAACCACCTTGAGACGTTTCTAGAAGAATCTCTACCAATTCCTAACACAACTAAGAAGAAATGGCTTCAACCTCCGGTGCATACTACATTAAAGATTCACAATCGGTCAACAAGCCACCCTACTTCAATGGAGCAAATTCTGCCTATTAGAAGAATATGATGATGTTCTTAATTAAATCAAATGATCTAGAAGCTTGGAACTCGATCATGAAAGGCTACACCATTCCAACCGACGAGATGGACGATTGGAGTGATGGAGAGAAGAAGAAGTTCCAACTCAATGCTAAGGCTATGCACATTCTCTTTTGTGCATTAGGCCCGAATGAATACGGAAGAGTCTCCTCTTGTTCCAATGCCAAGGAGATCTGGGATAAGCTCCAAGTCACTCATGAGGAAACCGATGAAGTGAGGGAAACCAATGAAGACATCAAAGCTATGACGGATAGATTTTTCGTGATTGTCAACGGTCTCAAAGGATTTGGAGAAGTCATATCCAATGAGAATTTAGTGAGGAAGATAATCTACTCTCTTCTAAAGTCTTGGAAATCGAAGAAGACGGCGATTATCGAAGCTAGAGACCTAAAGTCTCTCACTCTTGATGAGCTAATTGGTTCTCTACTTACCCATGAGTTGATGGTGAATGAAGAGGAAGAAGATGAAGATAAGAAAAAAAAGAAGAAGAAAGAGGTAGGCATTGTCTTCAAGTCCACCAATGAGAGCTATGAAGACTCAAGTGAAGAGGTGGATGAAGATGATGATGATGAAGAAGAGATGGATAATCTCTTCAACAAGTTCAAGAGATTCATGTCTTCCAAGGAAGTGAAGCATAAATCAATCAAGAGGAAGGGTCTCCCTGTGTGCTTCAATTTTCAAAGAAAGGGGAATGTCAAGTATGAATGTCATCTCCTAAAGAAGAAGGGATCATCAAAGAAAAAGGCATTTGAGGCAGCTTGGAGTGATGAATATGAAGTAGCCAACCTATGCCTCATGGCCATCGAAGATGATTGCGATGTATCTTCTAACTCAAATGATTTAAATTCACAATCTTTTAATGAGTTACAAGATGCTTATATTGAGTTGTATTTTGAATTTGAGACCATGAATTCCAAATATAAGAAATTAGTTTCAAAATTTTCTAGTTGAAAATGATTTGATTTTGAAAGCCAAAGTTGATATCGAAAATCAAAATGAAATTTTGAAAAATGATTTAGAGATTTCAAAAGTTAAAATCAATGATTTAGAAAAAGAAAATTTTGATTTAAAAGTTAAGCTTGAGAGCTTAACAAA
The DNA here is from genome assembly GCF_006381635.1 of Hibiscus syriacus. Lineage (NCBI taxonomy): Eukaryota > Viridiplantae > Streptophyta > Magnoliopsida > Malvales > Malvaceae > Hibiscus > Hibiscus syriacus. The sequence goes on along the minus strand of NW_024063086.1, from coordinate 2,250,219 downwards.
AGAAAAAGAAATAATTTCTAAAAACAACTCATTTTGTTTGAAATGGCAAAATGCTCACATTGCCATTTTATGGCCACATGGAACATTCTTGTCCTTTTAAAAAGGAAAATGATTTAAAATTAGATAAATATGGGTTCCTAAGGGAACAAGGGGCATTGAAACTAACGTTCAAGGATCCAAAGCAATTTGGATACCAAAATCTACTTAAATGTCTCTTGTAGGTGTGTGGGAGCATTGGTGATGAAGATGAAGAAATTGAGATGCTCTAGCCACACTCGAAAAAGGAATGGGTAACCTCTAAGCTTAAATGCTTTTGATTTTGATTATTTGGTTGCTCATTTTGATTTAAGCATGCATGAGTTTTGATTTTAATGATTTGATGTTTTTCATCTCTTGTGTGTTAAAAATATGTTATGATGAACATTTTAAAGTTTTAATGATTTTTCATATTTTTTTAGTTCATCATAATGAATTTTGGTCAAAATTGATTTTAATGCAAATGATATCTCTCTAACAATTGATATAAACTTTTCAAATGCTTTGATTTTACAAATTTTAAAATTTTTGACCTAAAATTAAATGTGTATGCATGTGTTTTAAAATGTTAAAGATATCTCTCTAACAATTGATATCTAATTCTACAAATGCATAACATTTTTGAAAAGCTTTATGCATATGTACTTAATTTCAACTATTGATATTGCATAAAGTATTTTATACTTGGATATATTGAATTTCATGAGCTACTAACATATTTGTTACTATTTGTTGAAATTCAATTTTGTTTAAGTGTTGAGATTTTAAAGCTAAATTCTGTTTGGAATGCACTTTTTGTGGGAGAGCATTGACTTTTTAAATGTTTTTTAATGTAAAAAATACTATCCATCGTTATGTTTGAACTTCAAAGTTGAATTCTTTTTGATTTAACAAAAAAGGGGGAGAAGTATTGGTTTGAAAAATTAAATTTCTTGATGAAAAGGGGGAGCTGAACATTTTCACATATTTTCCAACAATTGATACCTTTTTCATTAACATTTTAGTAAGAGGGAGTTTTGCCAAAAACATTTTTCAAATGTTTTGTTATATCAAAAAGGGGGAGATTGTTGAACTATATTTTGATATAACAATTAGGGCAAAATGTTTTTGGACTTGAATTCAATTTATTCGAAGTTTTCAATGTTTTCAAAAATAATTCAAAGTCCTTAAAAGCTTGGAATTGAGCACAAAACAATTTTCTGGACAAGTAGTACCGATATTGTTCTTACAGTATTGATACCAATTGAACAAGTACCGATATTGTTCATATGGTACTGATACCAAAGGTAAGGGAAGTATTGATACTCACTAGGTAGTACTGATACTACCAGCTTTGCTCAAATTTCAAAATGCAAAAATGGTATCGATACCCAAAGGAGTACCGATACTACTATGTATAGTAGTATCGATACCATATGGCCCCAACAGCTAGTTGATTTAAATATAACAAAGGTAGTACCGATACTCCATTTAGGAGTATCGATACCCCTTGGTCTGGGAAACTTTATTTTGCACGAAAATTAATCCCCAACGGCTCCAAACAACATCCAACGGCTAGAAACGGCTACAACAACATTCCAATACATAAATACAAGTTCAAGACACTGTAATAAGGGTTAGAACACCTATCCAAGCAATCAAACACAAGAGAAGAGTTTTCCATTCTTATTTTCAATTCTCTTGTAAATAATTGTGTTTTTGTGAGCTTTCAATTTGTAAACACCTACCTTGTAAAGGTTATTCTGTTTATTTCTTTTTTTCCCTTGTAAAGGTTTTTGGTTCTATCTTAGCCATTGAAAAGATAGGGAGTGTAAAAGTTATCTCTTTGTCCTTGAAAAAAAGAAAGAACAAATTAGTGAATTTGTTAAAAAAATCCTTGGTGAGGAGCTAAGGTAGTGGATGTAGACTTGGTTGATAAGTCGAACCACTTTAAATACTTATGCCAAATTATCTTATCTTTTTGTTCTCCTTACTCCCTAAATTTAATTCTATCTTTTAAACCCCATTCTTTTTCGATTGTCCATTGATCCTCTTCGTTAATCCTAACAAATTGAATTATACGTTTTATATTTGAAAGAGTTATAATTAAAATAATTGTTATCTTTTAATATTTAAATATAATTTATAATTACAAAAATAATTTTGATAAAATAATTTATAATTAAAATTCTATGTGTATCAGGTACTTCTATTAGTTTTAACTAAATTATATATTTGTGTACAATAAGTTTATATATAAATATATAATTTAATAAATAATTATTCTTTTCAATCATAGGGTATGACTTTGTAGGTTCATGTAACGTTAACAATAATCTTAGAACAATTCTAAAATTACAAATAATGGTGACATCAAGCAATGCACCATAACTACCTAATTTACATGAATTCATGGTTCGATATAATATTTACATGACTAACTTTTCATGTTGTAGATGCCCATTTTGTCCAGATCGAAACCTTACTATTATTAATTATTATTTATTTAACTATATTATTTTTATTATTATTGCAAGCCAAATTACAAGCCCACAATTGGGTCCCAATTACAAAGGGTCATCCGGCCCAATTAATCCAGCAAGCCCAAACAAGCAAAGAAAAAACCCTAACCTAATTTGGGTTTGAAACCCTAGTTTCCAACCACCGCCGCTCATGCCAAGAGCCTCTCCCACTGCCACCGCTTCCATCATCACTGTTCCGGTCATATGTTCCCGACGATCCTGCTATCATTTTAGCTACTTCACCATCACCACCTCAAAAAAATAGTAAACCCAAACAATTAGAAAAATAAAAAAATCAAAAGCCATCATCAACGGTGAAAATCCAACCAAACCCATACCAAACTTGCTAAAACAATTGGATTTAGTCGGATTGGGGATCCAAATTTTAATGAGTTTTTAGGGAAATCATTTCCCTAAAACATGGCCACACCAAACAGACAAGGAGAAGCATAATATTTGAGCAGAAAAAGAAAGGGGTTCGAAAAAGAAATAAAGAAAGAAAAAAATGAGAGATCCAAAAAAACAGAGGGAACAAAAATAAAATAAAAAGAGAAAATGAGAGAAAAAGGAATCACCTGAGTTTTCTTGGTGGCCTCATCATCTGTGGTTCGTTAGAAAGCTTCCATCTCCGTCACCGGGAAGCTGAAAAGACACTGGATTTCTTTATTTTGAAAGGTATAAACTTAAATCTGTGCGTTTTGGCTGAGTTTTAGGAAAAAGGGTCTTGGTTTCGGGGTTAGGAGGAAGAGAATATCATTTTGGTAGGTGTTGTTTCTTCTTCAGCCCCCTTGAACGGCGATAGAGCATGTCGGCGACCGAAGCTTCTCCTCTCTGATGGAGATAAGTTGAGAGAGTATTAAGAACTCTCATTCTCCATCTTTATTTTAAAATAAAAAATGGAAAATGAAATGGTTGTGGGTTTTTAACCTTAAACTAAGGCTTATATACCCCTCATAAAACTAAATCGTTTTAGGGGTGATGGGCATGCGTTTAGGCGCTAAGGGATATCTATTTAATGGGCCATCCAATGTTTGTAATATTTTCATTTTAGTCACCAAATGCAGTTTTTTATCTTTGACTTCAAACTTCTTATTTTCTTCATGTTATGTCTTAGTCCTTAATTGTTTGTTAGGCCTTATTTTTATGCCTATTTAAATTTTATGCCTTTAATTTTACAAAGCTTTCATTTCAGTCTCGTATGTTATTTATGGTTTATTTCCATTCCTAATGCTTGTATTGTCTAATATTTAATTTTGTACGCATTATTTCTTACAATTTTGTTGTTTGGTCTTTAAAGTTGCTATCCTTTTCAATTTAGTTACTAGTTGATATAGCTTGTCTAAATTTATGTAATTTTACATTCTAGTATTCGATATATATATATATATATATATTTCAGTCCATTGTTCTAGATATGCAAATACATTTTATTTTATTTCCAGATTAATGTCTAAGTTTATGGGTTCGTAATAAATATACTTTATATGTCATTGTGTAGAATTAATTGTACATATATGCTATATTATTAATCTTTGCATACTAAGTATAATATAATATAATAAATAATATTTTATATATATAGTAATTATACTATTTTTTATGCATGCTATGTTTGTAAATGTGTAATTTGGTGCATATTGTCTAGGTTCTATTTTAATTAATTTGTACGAAGCCCTCATAAGCTCAACATGACTCGAATCAAAATAATTTGACTAAGTGTAATATTCGTTCATTTTAAGATTGTTGTGAAGTGACTGTCTTAACGTATAAGAAAGTTGATTTCGATAATTTTAAAATGAAAGTGTATCCCATTAAGTGAAACAAACAAAAATGATTACATTTAAAAGTTGGGACTAAGAAAAAGATCATGTTCTTTTAATTAAATTCACCAAGAAAAGATTGTTAGATCGGATCTAAGGTCCCATCTCGATGTATTTAAATAATTGAACATCCTTATTCTCATTAAATGTTGGTAAAATAATTAATTAATCATATTTATTTGATATATGTTTGTAATTTTTCTTTTATTTTGTATGTATTTTTAATGGGATCTCAAAATAAATAGCACTCAAATTAATATTGAGTTTTAAATTGGAATTATAGTATTTCTTTATTTCTATTGGAGTAAGAATTGATTTCTCTAAGGTATAGAAGGTCTTTTCTTCTCGATAGGAAATAATTAAATATTATTGTGTTTCTTCCTAAAATTCAAAGAATGTGTTTTAAAAAGGAAAATCTTAAATTTAATTTGTTTCACTATTCTTTATTCATTTGAATTGGGAATTAATAATGTGTTTTAGATTGAAATTATAGTATTTCTTTATTTCGATTGGAGTAGGAATTGACTTCTTTAAGACATGAGAGGTCAATTCTTCTTGATAGGAAATAATTAAATATTACGATGTTTTATTCTAAAATTCAAAAGTGTTATTTGTATGGTATTTTGAATTAAATTAAACTCGAATTCGTAAATTGCATTGCAAAGACAACCAATTAATCGACTAGGTATCGATTTAGGACACTGTGGGGGTGTTAATCCTTCCCTACGCGTAACCGACTCCTGAACTCAAATTTTTGGTAAAGCATACCATAAAATTGTTGTTTTAATTAAAATTAATATTTTTTTATTAAATGAAAATATATATTTTAGGTTCCCAATCACACCCTAATCAAAGATTGGTGGTGACTCCTCGAACCATGTTTTGTTTTGGTTTTTTAAGAAGGCCCCAAAATTATTCGAGACGGGATCTTTTAAAAATTAAATCATTTCGACAGCTTGGCGACTCTGTTGGGGACCTTTTTTTAGAGAGTCGAGCCATTAGTCAATTAATTAATGTCTTTGCAATGAAAATTACAAATTCGTTATAATTTAGTTTTTGATACCTTGTTTAGTTTAAATAAATTTTATGTTTATGATTTGATTAACCACTAAATAATTGTACTAATTTGTTTGCTAATGTTTTCAGATTAAATATGTCTTAAAGGGATTTGAGAACTCTGTTTTGTGTTGGTTGTGTGTTTTTTCCACTTTTCCTCACACACTGCAAAACTGCATTTGCATAACATGAGCTAAAACCCCACTCCGTCCTATTTAAGTATGAGTGAGAAACTACTCTCTCGTGTGGTTTTCACCTCTATATGGGATAGTGGATCGCTCCTGGGGCTCAAGCTTTATGGTCCTCGTGATGGTTTTCACCTTCGTATGGACATAAGGAAGTGTGTTCGCTCGAATTGAACTCGATCCGAAAGCCAGTGATGGGCCAGGATTAAGGGTCTAGTAGCCTAAGGGGCACTAACAAGGACAATTCAAGAACCTTTTACTTTAGAGCCAAACTCAACATATAGTAAACCTAGAACCCAAGTAAAGCTTAACCCAAACCTTAAGAATCCCGTGAGGAAAGTACACAAAGAAAAGTTTTTTTTAGCCTTTTAAATTTTTGAAATATAATTTTGTTTTTCGAATAAATGTATGCAAACTAGAGACCATGTGGTTAGGTTTATTTTTTTCGAATAAACATGCGAACTAGATGGCATGAGATTAGGATTTTTATGTTAAACAAAGCATGTGGGTAGAAATCATGTTTGGTTAGGATCTGCTAAAACATGATTGGGTAGCCAACATGTGGGGTAGGTTTTGTTGACAAATTATATTACGCCCGATTAATTTCTTTATGATTATTGACTAATTTCTTTTTCCTTTTTCTTTTATTTTGTCTTCATTTTTGCATTGCACTATTCATTCCATTGTGTTGATCCGTGATTGATATACATATAGAAGGCTAGTAATATGGAATGAATGATTCAAAAAGAGGTAAAAGATAATGTAGATGTTCTAAGATAGTTCGAGCAGTCCCATCTTACAAATGGAGATAGCTTACAGTATGGATACGTGCCATATCTGATTGGGTACACCCACATCAATGTTCGTCAAAATGACTTGAGAGAGTTGAAAGAGATCTGGTAAAATATGAAGCAGTCAATAAGCAGTTGCTTTATCAGCACTATGGTGACATCTCCTATCTCCTAGATGTTCCGATTGACCGAATTTGTTTAGGGCTCTTGCCTTATTCTAGAATCCCGCCTACATTTGCTTTACTATGGGTCATTAGAAGCATAAAAAAGAAAGGAGATAGTGAGTGCATCATCTAGACTGCTCTGAGAGAAGTAATTGATTGTCATCCTAATAAGAGAAAGAAGATGAGTTTGTTTGCTTTGAATATTTATGGGTCTGTCATATTTTTAAAGGTCCTAGGCATGTGGATGTGTCAGTAGTTGATCTATTTGAAAGATTGGACAGACATGTGGAACCTGTGCTGTCTATTTTTGTAGAGACGTTATGTTTCTTAAATTCCTGTAGAAGAGAAGGAGAAGGACGATTCATAGGATGTGCACAACTGTTGCTTGTTTGGATCCTTAATCACTTCAAACACGTTGAGAGCGCACATGTTCGAGTATTCCTAGAAGAATTTTCTCCCTTGCAAGATTTCCTTTCTCAAGAATGGCCTGGGGATTTCACTGAAGAGAAATGGATGGTCATTTTCAAAGATATTAGAGATGGTGATATATTATGGCGAGCTTCGTGGAACATCTCTTTAAATATATTCTATAAATGTGGAGAACGAGATTGGGTTCCATTGCCAGGCATATGGGGTTCTATAGGATATGCTCGTTTACTAGTTTCCAGGCAATATGGGTCAAGACAGTTCATTCCTGCAACTTGGGATTTATCTGGGTCTGAGTTCATGCTTAAAGGAGAGCAGTATAAGAGTAAAGTCAAAGGGGTTGTTGATGCATGGAAGCAAACTAGTCGAGTAATCTCTTCACTTTCGACTTGAAGTTGTCACAAGAATATGAGGAATGGAGAAGCAATCAAGTTAATGATAATATTCCAATTGTCAATCCCAAAAATACTCAACCTATGGAACAACATCTTATAGTTGTATCATCTCCGTTAGAATTAGCCAGGTGTGATTTTGAGGCTGAAAAAAAATAGTGGAAGGAAACGTTAAGAAAGATGGGGGATGAGGTGTACCAAAAAAGTTTAGAAATCGATAACCAAAAAAGTAGAGTTGATCGAATTGAAAAAGTAGTTGATTTATAAAATAAACTCCGATTGGATTTTGATTATCTACAGTTATCATACCATTGAATGGTAAAATCTCAGATGGCCACTAGCTCAAGTAAATCACATGTTGAATGGAGACAAGAAGTGGCGAGTTTAAAAAGAGAAATTGGAGAAAGTAAAGAAGAGCTCAAACAGAGTAGGCATCAGGTAAAGTTACTTCCAAAAGAAAATAGTGCATTATAACAACAATTACAAGATAGTCAAGCCCAAAACGAGAAATGAAAGGGTAGGGTCTTGAGTTTAGAGTCAACTTTATAGCGATACCGAAGACGAGAAAGTAGTTCAAGCCGTGGGGAAGTTGAAAACTTGAGGAAACATGTGAATCAGCTTGATGTTATGATTCAAGATTTTTAGAGAAGGGTAAGTGAATTACCGATAGTCCCCTATGAAGGAGTTATATAGTGGTGCCATCGTTGGGAACAAGCTCAATCAAGAGTTAAACAAAGGGATGACCTCATCGCAAGCTACCTGTAACAAGCTCAAGGAGTAGCTCAGTATTCAGTTGACTTAGCACATGAAGTTGCTACAGTAAGAGAATGATTGGAACCTGAGACTGAAGAAGCTCAAAGTATTTTGGATTTACTTGGGCACATGCATCAATTAGGGAAAATAGATCAGGTCTACCTATGATATGTTTAAGCCTTGTAACCAAACTTCATTTCTAATATAAAAAGTTATTCTAAGGAATCATTCCAGAATCAACACCTAGCATTGTGCATTTATATTTTCTACATAGCATTTACTTTTCGCATTGCATTTTATTCATTAATAGTTATATTTTTCATATTCATTAATAAAATATCAGTATTAATAAAAAAATTGCATGGAAGAATACTGGAAACTTCTAAGCATCCATATAATACCTAAAAAAAGGCAATGGACAAGAGAATTGCCCAAATTGAGAGAACCCAGATTTAAATGCATGAGATTTTCAAGAAAGCTCAAGAGGAGATGCGTGAAAAAAATGTTGAAATCTTATAATGATATGATGGAAAAACTTGCAAGCATGTTGCAAGGAATGAATGCAAATCGGGAAGAGACTCCAACTGTCGATGCTACTATTGAATAACCTTTGTACCCTTAGCTTTGAACCACGGTCTGATCATGGAAAGGCTCCAATTGTTGGTGTTACCACTGAAGAACCCCTATAACCTCCTGGATTTACACCATCGCATGTTAGAAAACAACAATGAACGAATTCTTAGCAAGGAAGAGTGCACTTAAACTTACTTGGTACCTCCGTAAACCCACACCCAGTTGAAGATGTCCAAGATTTCGATGAGGATGAAAGAAAATAGAAGAATAAGGAACTTGAAGAGAAATGGAAACAACTGGAAGATGAAATCATGTCTATGAAAGAGGACACTAGCCTATATAGGATCAATGCCAAAGAGCTGAGTTTGGTTCCTGATATAGTGCTACCTCCCAAGTTCAAAGTTCCAGATTTTGAAAAATTCAATGGAACGGGATGTCCCTCTGCTCATATCACTATGTTCTATAGAAAATTGACTGGCTATGTAAGGGATGATAAATTATTGATCCATTGCTTCCAGGAAAGCTTAACAGGTTCAACCATCTATTGGTACAATCAATTGAGCAGGGTTCATATTAAGTCATAGAAAGATTTGGCTAAATCTTTTCTAGAGCAATATAAGCACGTGAAGGATTTAAGGCCTAATGGAATCATGCTGCAAAGCATGGAGAAAAAATCTAATTAAAGCTTCAGACATTATGCTCAGAGGTGGAGGGATGTGGTTGTACAAGTCCACCCGCCACTTGAAGAAGATGAAACCAACATGCTCTTTATAAACACTTTAAGAGCTCCTTTAAGCGGCCCAGCTCATAGGAAACTCATCCAAAAGTTTTGCTGATTTGGTTACACGAGGAGAGATGATTGAAATGGCAATCAATAGTGGGAGACTTGATGGATGAGTCTATTAAGAAACCGCCAGCAAAAAAGAAGGATAACGAAGTTAATAATATAAGAAAGCACGACTCTAATAACATCATTGTGTCTCGACCTCAAGCCACAGGATCATATATACAAAATTCTGCTAGGCAAGGGACCAGAGAGCCAAGACAAGAGAGAGAAGCTTCATTTTAACCCGATCCCCATGTACTACAAGGATTTGTTTCAGATTTTTATGATAAACATGTGGTGTCACCTTATCATACGTCACCAATGCAACCTCTCTATCCCAAATGGTACAATGTTAATGTCCAATGCGATTATCACGCAAGGGTTTCAGGAAATTCAATAGAGAATTATATTACCTTTAAGAAGATTGTCCAAAGGTTAAGGTAAAATACCGTCATCAATTTTGGTAATAGTGAACAACCAAATATGGCTTAGAATCCACAGCCAAACCATGCAGGTACAACGGTCAATGCAATTGCTGAGGAAAGAGGATCATAACAAAGGTGAGTGAGGTAAAGTCACTCGTGTTTTAGATATAAGGTCAGATGATCAAGTCAGACCTGTTGGTCTCTAACGTGGTTGATAAGAGTAAGCATGCATGCAATTATCACAAATGCGAGGGTCACACCATACAAGATTGTTCTTAGTTCCGAGCTTTGGTGCAAAGAATGATGGATGATAAGGAGATGGAATTTTACAAAGAAGCTGTTGAAGAAGAAGAATCAGGGGTTTATGCATCCAAGGGTTCTTCTAGGGGAGTTTAAAATGCCAAATTTCCTTTTTTCAACATACCAAAAACTCATGTGGAAGAAAAAGTAACTCCTAAGGTGGTAATCACACCCCCCGTCTTCGTTCCCTTACAATGACAAAAAATGAGTCCCTTGGAGATATGAGTGCAAGATGGATAATAAAGGTACTTCATAAATCGCCAAAGAATAAGTGGATGAAGTATGTCATTTCACCAGGAGTGAGAGATGTTATTCTCTCAATCAAACCAAAGAACTTGAGGAAAAAATTACCACCGATAAAGGGAAAAAAGTTGAATTACTACTGAAAGAGGATGAGCCAATCATTAATGAGCATGTGACAGAAAATGAGGCTATGGAATTTCTGAAGTTTTTGAAACATAGAGAATATAGCATCGTTTAATATTTGCATAAGCTACCTTCTCACATCTCAATCCTTGTTCTCCTGTTAAGCTCTAAGGCACACCGAGATGCTCTGTTGAAAGTCTTGAATCATATTTTCATGTCGAAGGATGTATACGTGGACAAGATAGATAGATTGGTTGCAAATATTCAAGCTGATAATTTTATCAATTTTTCCGATGGTGAGATCACATATGGGATGATAAGCAGCCATAAAGTTGTATATACTACTATTAGGTGCAAAGTGCATGTGTTATCCTGAGTGCTAGTAGATAATGGTTCTGCGTTGAATGTAATGACATTGGTAACTCTGAAGAAGTTGCCAACAGATAGTACACATATGAGGAATTGTCAGAATATTGTTCGAGCATTTAATGGAATGAAAAGATAAGTGATGGGGGAGATTGAGATCCCTTTGACCATAGGCTCATATACTTATGAGGTTGAGTTCCTTGTCATGGACATTATACCTACCTACAATTGCTTATTGGGAATGCCTTGGATCCATCAGGCAGGGGCAGTTCCATCCACGATGTACCAAAAACTCAAATTTATGATTCAAGGAAATTGATATGCATTAATACTAAGGAAGACATTATTTCTTTAGTGTACACTATTGTCTCATATGTTGAAATAGATGAGGAGGTTGTTGAATGCTCCTTTAGATCTTTATAATTTGTTAATGTCGTAATCATGGCTGGGGGGAGGAAGATATCAAAGCCAATACTATCTGACTATACTAAAATGGAACTAAAGTTGACTCTGGGAATGGGAGACAAGGTTGGAAAAGGTCTATAGAATCGCCTAAAGGGATCTGTTAATCCAATTTTTCCCATTGTCAAAAAAGATCGTTTTATCTTGGGGTATCAACCAACCTTGAAAGAGAAATTGAAGGATTTTAACTGGGAGCCAATGACTTTCCCGCCACTGCATGATACTTTGTATCTAAAGGTCATATGTTTCAAGGAAGCTATCCATCTAATGAACTAATTCTTGTAGATTCCTTGGGAGATATGGACATTAATGTGATATTGGATATTGAGGTTGAGGAATGAAGAGTTGTAGGCATATATCTCGCACTGCCAAACTTTGTGTTGAATAATTGGACTGCAGAGGAATTGCCTGTAGTTTATAAAGCTTTTTCAGAGTAATACACGAAAACTTTCCCTCTTGTCTAAACCCGAGGCAATAGGTGATCTTTTGTAAAGGGTTCATCTACTTGTTTTTAATTTTCAATGAAAGATGCATTAATTCACAAAGTGCCAAACATTCTCTCATGCATTTCTTCATTCTTTATTATTATATATATTATTTCATTCTATTTATCTTGATATGTTATAGATTCTCCTGTATATGTATATGTATATATATTCTCACGTTCATTATTCTTTTCATGGCCTCAAATATCAATAGTATGAATATCGATAACACTGACCCAGAGATTGATTTTGAGTTGCCCATATGTCAAGGGGAAATTGAGGGTTGTGATAATGATGAGGAATGTGACTTATTTCTGAACTTCTAAAAATGGTGGAAAGGGAAGATAAACATATTTTACCTCATGAAGAGTTCACTGAAACTTTGAATCTGGGATCAAATAAAGATAGGACATAAGTAAAAATTGGCACCACCCTATCTGTCGAGGGACGACGAAGTTTGATTGAACTACTTCAGAAGTAGAAGCATGTGTTTTCTTGGTCATATGAGGACATGTCGGGTTTAGATATTGAATTAGTAGTACATAAATTACCGATAAAGCCAGAGTATAAACATGTGCAAAAAAAGCTCAGAATGATGAGACTCGAGATGTTACTAGAAATTAAAGGAGTAAAAAAACATTTCAATGTTGGTTTTCTTAAAGTGGCAAAGTATCCTGAGTGGGTGGTAAACATTATTACAGTACCAAATAATGATGGAAAAGTTCGTATGTGCGTTGAGTACAGAGATATCAATAAGGCGAGCCTGAAGGACAATTTTCCTTTGCCACATATAAACACACTAGTGGACAATACTGCTGCAAATTCCTTGTTTTCATTTATGGATGGGTTCTCTGGTTACAATCAAATAAAGATGTACCCTGATGATATGGGAAAAACTACGTTTGTTACCATATGGGGCACATTTTGCTACAAGGTGATGTCGTTTGGGCTAAATAATACAGGGGCAACATACCAGAGAGCCATGGTAACACTGTTTCATGACATGATGCATAAAGAAATAGAAGTTTATGTTGATGATATGATTGTTAAGGCCAAAACACATCAAGAATACATAGATAATTTAAGGAAACTCTTCCAAAGATTGAGGAAATGCCAGCTAAAACTCAATACAAGTGTACCTTGATCGCTTGTAAATGCATATGCCAAGGCAAGAAAATCTGTGCAAGTATACACAATCGATGCAAGTAAATATAGTAGTGAGTGAGTATCGTCTCCATTGAGATTGGAGGGCTTTTCAAATATTGCTACAGCTAGGAATAGGTGTCATTAACTAATCTTAAATATATAAGTCTAATGATATAAACAAGGAAAATATGTAATGGCAAATAGTATGAACAGATTGAAAAAAGTATGGCCGAAGCAAGAAAAATTGTAAAGTGAAGTGAAAAGAAAAGTTTTGTCGAGGCAAGAAAAATATGCAAAGGTAAACAAATAAAAGTTTTCAAGGCTAAAGTTATCAAAACTCTATAAGTAAACTGGAAACCTCACACAATCAGACTTTTAACTAGGCATTTAGGTTGGTTTTACTACGGCAAGAAGTTATTTCATGCTAAGAATGATTTGGTATGCTATGCTTAGGCTGCCCGACAGGATTAATGAGTATTGTTAGACTATTTCTATGGCAAAACTACTCGACGTGAGCTATAACCCTTGGTTTGTCAAACTATTATTGTGGCAATACCCCTCAGAGTGAACTATAATCGTTATCTATCTTACTCAAGCGTCTATCCCTTTTAGTCAATTAAAACCCTCCTTTTATCTCTAAGGCAGGCAAGTTAGAACATCACCATCCCGGATCTACTCCATTGCTAACGTAGATATATCTTAATTCTCTCGAATCAAAGAATCTATTTCTAGAAAATGGCAATCTCTCGAAAGCTCTTACAAGGTCTAAAAATTTTTCTCCTAAGCCCCAGGCAATATCTCGAAGCTCTTACAGTGTCAAGGCAAAAGGTTAAAACAGTGAACAAAACAACATTTAACAAAAGCATACTTAATCATTCATTAACGGTAAAATAAAATATCATCCAAGCATTCCCAATACCAAATAAAATAGTTTATGGTGTGTGGTTAACATCATCCCAAAAATATTCATTAAGTACAAGCCCTTAGAAAAATAAAACATGAAGAACAAGAGGAAGAAAAACTCACAGAACAGAGCTCTATCGTGACATCAGACCACCACCATGACTACTCTAGTGCACCAACCTTTCTCGAGATCCTGGGTGCCGCCCCGACGAATCCTGAATATGGAGTGCTCTAAGGACGGACGAGTGGGGATGGTGGAAAAAATGACGTCGCGACTGCCTTTTTCCAAATGTAGGGTATTTTCTTTGTATGATTATCCCCTCTGCCTCCTCTTTTTGGCGGTTGTGATTGGGTATTTATTAAGGGAATTTTCCTTGGGTTTCATATCATTAAATATTCCCTAAATACCTGTGTTTTCTTGTCTAAGCTATAAATGGAAAGGTGGCTGGCTGTTGTCCGAATTTTGGGTGCTTGATTACACGTGAGGTAGATTGGACAGCTGACCATGTGACGTCAGTAATTCGTCAGATCTGCGTCAGACTTGCAAGGAAAATCTTTTCCTCACTGTCTTCGTCTTTTATGTTCCACTGGCCCTAGCAAATTAATTTATTTCGGCAAATAAATTCTTCCTCGGTCTTTTCATGAATCATCATAATCAACAAACAACCTTTCTCAGCAGCAATATTAGTTTAATCAAATAAACTTTGCCTCGGCAAAACATATCCACCACATGAAAATATGTCCTAAATGCAACTATACGCATCTAAAATGCTATGTCAATGGCTTTTAGACAATCAATAACTTAAGTAAAAAGACCTAAAATATAGTCTTTTTACGGAGTTATCATACCCCCAAACTTAAGCTATTGCTTGTCCTCAAGTAATGGATAATAAGCAGTAGAGAAATAAATCGCCATGGCAAAGCAAAAAATTAGGACAATCATGTGGTTTAAAATTTCAGCCCTTAGCAAAAAGTTTAGCCTCAACATGGTAGACTATACGAGAAGTCAAGTACCTTTCTTAGGTCATGATTCTTTGTCGGTGTGCGTGCGTGATTGTATAGCATTATATGCTTTAAAGTAATTGTAAAACTCATAAGTAAGCACTTCTATTTTTTCCAAGGCATCAAATTATTAATCAAGAATAGTTTCACTCCTTTTTTTTCAAAATGTAACTTCAACTTTTTTTCATACTTCAAGGGGAGTCAGTTCATCACACTACCATCCCACACACTAAGTGAAAGGGACCATACCTTCCACCCCCGAGTTAGTAAGGTAGAGTTTGTTTTTAGCATACTTTAAGGGGAGTCAGCTCATCACACTACTATCCCACACTCTAAGTGAAAGATAGCATACCTTCCACCCCTAAGCTAGTCAAGTAGAGTCATCCCGTGACTGTTTTCATTCACTCATATGCCAAGGTAACCATTTATTTAAGGGATTTTTCCAGGTCATGCCATCGCACAGAGGAATGTCCCTCCATAGTTATGCCGAATCATTTATATATAATTCAACACAATTCAACACATTAAGGAGTTTAATTTATCCTTTCAAAGATTTAATGCCACGACGCGCAAAAAGTTATTTCCTAAAAATTTTCTAAGCACCTTAATCAGAGAAAACATACAATCGTGTTCAAATAGTCACAAAGAATCAAGTCCTAAGGTCGGTTCTAGCCTTCAACAGTTGCGTAAAATAATTCTGGCCTATGCTATAAATTTTTCTTTCATCATTGGGCATCATCAATTTTTTCCAACAATTATCCTAACGAAACTCATGCCATGACAACAAATATTTCAACCAATTATTATCAAAAATGAAAAAACTAAGTATGGAGTACAACACCTCCCCCAAACTTGAGAGATGCATTGTCCTCAACGCATGAAGACTAAACTAAAGATGAAATGTAATGCAAGGTACATTGACTAACATCTACTTTGATGGTGGTGGGATTGTTTTACGCAGATTCCTCAGGTGGAGATGTTCAAACGTGATTTGTTGTCCTCTTCACGCGATGATTGATTAGAGGTGTTGCAATTCTTCGTGGTATTTGTGCATATGGGTGGACATCATCAGTAATGTCATATTTTGTCAACACCAATTGAGTATTCTTTCTAAGTGGGTGTAGTATCCACAGGGGATTTACTCTTGTACATATGTTCGAGAGCATGTTCTTATAAAAAAACTAATATTAAGGGTAAATAAAGAAATAAATCAAAGAAAAACAAACAAACAAACAAAAATTATTTTTTCCATGAAAAAATTAAAATAAAATAAATAAGGTTGAAATGATGCAAACTCCAAACATTCTGAACTGATATAGCAGTTTTATCGCGTTCGATTGGAGCACTAGTATATACCAAAATGCCCCACACATATAACAGTTCCACCTTCAAAATATTTTGCACAAGCAGTTCGTGTCTTTCACATATGAATTGTAGGACCTTTGCAGTAGTCCTCTTTCCTTTAAAGTGCTCTCCGCATGAGCCTGAATAGTAGTGGAATAGGATCTCTTCGTTATTCTTCTTCAATCATTGAGGAAAGGGTGGAGGGGTCTGACTTCATCTGTTGCAGGTGGGGGTGAAACTTTTGTCGTGGCAATAAATTTTCCACCATCAGTAGGACAACTTGTTGAACCCTCATCCTTTTCCTTCTCCTTAGGCAAGTCATATTGTTCAACAGTTTTAGCTTGACTTTCTTATTCTTCATGTGTAATGCCATAGCGAAACATTTCTTGCTTCATCCCCCCAAACTTATATTCCAGATTAATTTGGGTTTCATTCCTTAATGTAAGCGCATTGCATTGCTCGTTTCCATGAGGTTTAATGATCTTTGTATCACTAGAGAGGCTTCCTTACGAGCGAGAATGTAATGCCGTGACAATTTGGCTCACTTGGTTATTCAATACTCTCAATAATGTTCTATGACTTTGTAATAAAAGTTGCTTGACTTTGCAACATTGTGCCTCGGCTTTTAATTGTTGAAGAGTGTTCGTGCAGCAAGGCCTTAGTTGAAGTCGTGAAATAGAGGTCATAAAATCTTACAGTGAAGCTTCAAGGGAATTCGAATTTGAGGAATATGTTGAACCCTTGTTAATATTTTGCCAGGGCATCTGTTGATGCTGAAAATTTGTAGGTTCAAAAATACTTTGATGTGGCATGTTAAGGTTGCATACATGGTTGTTGTTGGTCCCTTGATTACCCCAGGAAAAATTTAGATGTTGTTGCCATCCAGGATTGTATGTATTAGAGTTGTTTCTTTTATTAAAATTGCCCATAAAATTGATGGACTCCTGGTTTTCTGGGCATTCAATATCATGATGGTTGTTGTGGAAAAAATTGCATGCTGAGCTAGTTACCTTGACTTCTTTCACATTGCTGGAACGCTGCAAATTTTTCAACATATTTGTTATGGCAGAAAGTTGGGCAGACACTGAATCCTTGGCATCAAGTTCAAAAGCCTCAGACACTTTTCTTCTAGTTCCAAGCCTTGTAGACAGGAATTGATAATCGTTATTGGCTATCCTATCAAGGATATCAAAGACTTCCTCAGGTGATTTGTCAAGCAGAGTACCATTCGTCGAGGCATCCAACATCATACGAGTGGGTGCGTTGACTCCATTATAGAACATCACAATTTGAGTCCAGTCGTAGAATCCATGATTGGTGCACTTGTGAAGCAAACTTTTATATCGGTCCTAGAATCCATACATAGACTCTTTATCGCCTTGGCAAAAAGATGTTATGGCATTCCTGAGATGGTTGTTCATATTGGGTGGATTATGCCATAGTAAAAATTATTTGCACAAATATACCCAAGACCTTATCTAGCCAGAAGGTAGTCCATTAAGCCATGCCCTGGCATGATCTTTTAAAGAATATGGAAATAACTTCAATTTAAGAATATATCTTCATGCACACCTTGCTGTTGAAAGGAGTCACAAACCTCCAAAAATGCTCGAACATGTTGTCTTGCATCCTCATGAGGAGCACCACTAAAATGTCCAATCAAGTCCAACATGTTGAACATAACCAATTTGAGCTCAAAGTGGTCTGCCTGAATCTTGGGAGCTAAAATAGCAGGCTTAAGGTCATCCAAGGTGGGACCTAAGTGATCTCTGATAGTTTATGGTCTTGCAGCATTATTTGCATTTTTATTTGCCATGATATTTAATTCTTTATGTTCCTCCACTTCATTTTGAACTTCGCATATAGCGCTTTGAGCTCCTTGAACATAACTTCTTTGAAAGAAATTTTTTTCAATCTCAGGTTCAAAATGAGATAATGGTTCCTTGGGACTTCTACAAGTTATACAACTACACAACACCTGAAAAGGGTAAACAAAAATTATGAACAAATCCATAAAAAATAATAAATAATAAAGAAACAAGATAATGCTATAACAAAACTTTTAAAAACACCAATTTTTAATCCCTGGCAACGGCGTCAAAAACTTGATCACTTGTAAATGCATATGCTAAGGCAAGCAAATCTGTGCAAGGATACACAATCGATGCAAGTAATATAGTAATGAGTGAGTATCGTCTCCATAGAGATTGAAGGGCTTCTAAATATTGCTATAGCTAGGAATGTATGTCACTAACTAATCCTAAGTATATAAGTCTAATGATATAAACAAGGAAAATATGTAATGGCAAATGGTATGAACAGAAGGAAAAAAGTATAGTCAAAGCAAGAAAAATTGTAAAGTGAAGTGAACAGAAACGTTTTGTCGAGGTAAGAAAAATATGAAAAGGTAAACAAATAAAAGTTGTCAAGGCTAAAGTTATCAAAACTCTATAAATAAACTGGAAAATTCTCACAATCAGACTTCTAACGGGGCACTTAGGTTGGTTTTACTATGGAGAGAAGTTATTTCATGATAAGAATGATTTTGTATGCTATGGTTAGGCTGCCTGACAGGATTACTGAGTATTCTTAGACGATTGCTATGGCAATACTACTCGGCGTGACCTACAACCCTTGGTTTGTCAAACTGTTATTGTGGCAATACCCCTCAGTGTGAACTATAGTTGTTGTCTATCAAACTCAATTGTCTATCCCTTTTAGTCGATTGAAACCCTCTCCTTATCTCTAAGGCAAGTAGGTTAGAACATCACCATCCCGAATCTATTCCATTGCTCACGTAGATATATCTTAATTCTATCGAATCTAAGAATCTATTTCTAGAAAAATGACAATCTCTCGAAAGCTCTTACAAGGTCTAAAATGTTTGCCTAGGCACCAGGCAATTTCTCGAATCTCTTACAGTGTCAAGGTAAAAGGTTAAAATAGTGAACAAAACAAAACTTAACAAAAACATACTTAATCATTCATTAACGGTAAAATAAAATATCATCTAAGCACTCCCAACACCAAATAAAACATTTTATGCTATGGTTAACATCATCCCAAAAATATTCATTAAGTACAAGCCCTTAGAAAAATAAAACATGAAGAACAAGAGAAAGAAAAACTCCCAAAACAGAGCTCTGTCGTGACATCAGACCACCACCATGACTGCTCCAGCACACCAGCCTCTCTCGAGGGCTTGGTTGTTGCCCTGGCGAAACCTGCCTATGGAGTACACCGAGGACGGACGAGTGGGGACAATGAAAAAAAGGACGCCGCAACTACCTTTTTCCAAACCTAGGGTATTTTCTCTATATTATTCTCCCCTCTGCCTCCTCTTTGTGGTGGTTGTGATTGGGTATTTATTAAGGGAATTTTCCTAGGGTTTCACTTCATTAAATATTCCCTAAATACCCATGTTTTCTTGTCCAAGCTATAAATGGAAAGGTGGTCGGTTGTTGTCAGAATCTTGGGGGATTGATTACACATGAGGTAGATTAGACAGCTGGCCATGTGACATCAACAGTTTGTCAGATCCACGTCAGACTTACAAGATAAATCTTGCCTTGGCAGGGAAAATATTTTCCTCACTGTCTTCATCTTCTGTGTTCCACTGGCCCTAGCAAATTAATTTGTTTCGGAAAATAAAGTCTTCCTCAGTCATTTCCTGCATCATCATAATCAACAAACAACCTTCTCATCAATAGCATCAATTTAATCAAATAAACTTTGCCTCGGCAAAACTTATCCACCACATGAAAATATGTCCTAAATGTAACTATATGCAACTAAAATGTTATGTCAATGGCTTTTAGACAATCAATAACTTAAGTAAAAAGACCTAAAATATAGTCTTTTTACGGAGTTATCATATCTTTGGAGTGACGTCTAGAAAGCTCTTAAGGTTTGTAGTGAGCAAAAAGGGGATTGAAATAAATCCATACAATGTCAAAGCTATTCAAATTTACCACACCCCCACAAACACAAAAAGAAGTTCGAGGATTCGTGAGGAGATTAAATTATATTACTTTGTTTATTTCATAATTAACTGAGAAATGTGATCTCATTTTTCGCATTCTCTACAAAAATAACACAAGTGCATGGAGTGATGATTGCCAAGAAGCTTTTGAAGAAACTAAGCGATATTTGTCAAATACCCTAGTCTTAGTATCACCTATCTCAGACAAACCATTAATTTTCTACTTGTCAGTCTTCGAGAATTCAATAGGGTGTGTATTAGGGTAGCATGACCAAATTGAGAAGAAAGAGAGCAATTTACTACCTCAGTAAAAAGTTTATTGATTGTGAGGTAAGATACTCATCGATCAAAAAGTTGTGTTGTGCTTTGGCTTGGACTACTAGAATGCTCAGGCAGTATATCTTATATCACACTACCTGGTTTATCTTTAGACTTGACCCTCTGAAATATATGATGAGTGTACTTACTTTATCTGAAAGATTGGCTCGTTGGCATATTTTATTTTATGAGTTTGACATCCAATATGTGATCTAGAAAGTAGTCAAAGAAAGTGTTATAGCATATTTTATCGCAAGTAGGGCTTCTAAAGATTATGAATCGTTGAGTTTTGATTTCCCAAATGAAGATCTGATGGCTATTTCAGTTGAAGAGGCATTTACTTCTACCAATGAACATTGGAAGTTAAACTTTGATGGTCTTTGAATCCCTTGGGGCACATAATTGTGGTGATTTTGGTCTCACCTAGTGGAGAACATTATTCTTTCACTAGTCAGTTGAATTTTGATTACACAAACAATATGACTAAGTATGAAGCGTGTGTTTTGGGTCTCGGAGCTGCCATTGAGTGTAAGGTAAAGATACTTAAAGTATATGGGGATTCAACTCTAGTAATTCATCAACATATAGGATAGTGGGAAACAAAAGATCCCAAGTTAGTGGAGTATCGTAAATTGGTCATGGAGATTATTAAATAATTTGAAAAAGTGACATTCAATTACTTCCTTAGAGAAAAAATCAAATTGCAGATGCCCTAGGCACTTTGGCAGCAGCCTTTAAAGTAAATGAACCTTTAAATATGATGCCCATTGCATGTGATGACAGCTCTGTGGCCATTCTCTATGTGAGGCATGGATTTCATTAGAAATATTTCGCCAAAGGCTTCAAATGGTCATCGTTTCATCTTGGTGGCAATAGACTACTTCACCAAATGGGTAGAAGAGGCTTCTTATGCAAATGTTACTCAGTCAACAGTCTGCAAGTTCCTAAATAAAGAAATCATCTGACGATATGGTTTACCAGAAAAAATCATCTCTGACATTACCTTTAACTTAAACAATAAGATGATGGAATTAGTATGTAAGTAGTTCAAGATAAAGCATCATAATTCCACCACTTATTACCCAAATATGAATGGGCCAATAGAGGCATACAATAAAAACATCAAGAGGCTTATAGAGAATAAGACTGAGACTTTAAAGACTGGTATGAGAAGTTACCATTTGCTATGTTTTCCTATCGAACTTTGATAAGGACATCAACTGGGGCAACCCCATTTTCTTTAGCCTATGGGATGGAAGATATGTTACCCATTGAGGTAGAAAGTTTTTCACTTCAAGTTTTATCAAAGGTTAAGCTAGATGAAGCAAAATAGGTACAAGCTAGATATGACCAACTGAATCCAATTGAGAAGAAAATATTAAAAGCTATCTATCATGGTCAGATGTACCAGAAATGTATGACGAGGGCACATGATAAGAAGGTTCATCCATGGGAGTTTCATGAAGGAGATCTAGTACTTAAAAAGGTTTTGCCAATTCAAAAATATTTCCGAGCTAAATGGATGCCAAATTGGGAGGGACTTTATATTGTGAAGAAAGCCTTTTTCTGGAGGAGCTTTGATCCTCGTCGAAATGGAAGGACTAGAGTTACCTAATTCTGTGAACTCCAAAGCTGTCAAGAAATACTTCGCCTGAAGAAAGGAAAATGAAAAAGGGAAAAAGGAAAAAATAGAGAAATAAATAAATAAAGAAAGAAAATAAAAAATAAAATAAAAAATAAAATAAAATAAATAAATAAAAGAAGGGTTCAAGATGAAAATTTGTAAAGGATGTGTTGAAACCAAAGGAGGTCTCAAGTTGAAAACTCGTAAAGGGTAGCTTAAGTATCATTCAAATTCAAGATTCATGCATGGTGGAGGTTTTGAATTGATTTTAAAGTTGAAAGAGTTTTTGATTTGAACAATCACATCAAATGGTGATCAGGGTTGGAACTGGAGATTGAAAAAGGCTCGATTAAAACAACCAGAAAATAAATTGAATGAATATGAAATCCAATATTGGTTTATGGCATCTAATATCTGGAGATTTGGTAGTACAGTGGAAACTTCACACCCTTACGCATTGTAACAATCCTTGAGATCCCTTTAACAGAAGCTACACTTGAGTCACTCTGTAGTGTGCTAGTTCAAAAGCATTCATTCTATTGATATCTGGGGACGCCTACTTCATTTTCTTTTACTTTTTTCAGTTAAAAGTTTTCCATGTATTTACCCAAAAAATATTTACATTTATAAAAATAAAAAGAGGTATTTTCCTTGTTAACACCCTGTTGCAAGCATCCTAATTTGAAAATAAAAATATGTAGATTAACTTGGGAAAATTGAGATCATTGTGTATTATTGTGCAAAAAGTTTTGGAAAAGTCAGGTGTTCCGAAGCTGAAAATGGTTTTATCATGAGGCTTACATAGTGATGGGCCACAACAAATTAAAACCTTGGGCTACATAAAAGGTTTCAGCAAGATGGGAATAATCCAAGACGTTCATCACTGATCAAGTAGCTGGTTAGGAATACTATCAGGTTTCAAGAAAGAAAAACTAAGGTCATATCCGACCAAAGAGTATGTGATCAATATTGTTAGTCGGAGTGAACTGGTGGTCATTTCTGTGTCCAATGATAGATTGGGTCACGAGGTGGTTGACGAAATAAGGTTCTCATTCGAAAAAGAAAATACACTAAAATTGCATCATTAAATACATTTTAGGCATAAATAGGATCATGACATTCATAAAATGCATGATGATGATAAATGCAATTGAATACTTGCAGGTCTTCAAACAGAAAGATAAAGGTTGAAGATGTTGAAACTCCAAGATAAAAGTAATCAATTCCCAAAAAGGGAGAGGATCAAATGACACTCAGGTTGAGACAGATTCCCATACTTAGTGATTGCAAGACGAGTTTACACAAGAGAAATCGATTTTCAAAGATTCTCTTGAATTTCAAACCTATAGGTATGACATTTTCAAATTCTCAAACATATACTAACAAGTGGTCATGTTTAATTTTTCAGATTCAATCTTCTTGAATACAAGTGAAACAAATCTACCTTGATTCAAACTTCCCTAAAGAGCAGTGGAATGAATCAATGTTTTCAGATCTGATCTACCCTGAAGAGCTGAGGAGCATATCCCTTTTTCAGATTTGATATTCCCAGAGAATCATTGGAACAAATCTACTTTGATTCAATCTTCCCTGAAAAGTAGTGAAATTAATCAATGTTTCCATATTTGATCTTCCCTGAGTAGCAGTGGGACAAATCTACCTCGATTTAATTTTCCCTGAAGAGTAGTGAAGTGAATCAACTTTTCCAGATCTGATCTACCTTGAAGAGCAGTGGAGCAGATCTCTTTTGAGATTTCATCTTCAAGAATCTCTCTTGAGATGTTTTTCATTTCTAGTCTTACTCGACTGGACAAAAACTCATTGTCTCTTCCTCTTTGCTCTATTCTTGTTAACACAAGAATGGTTAAAGAGGGGCAGTATAGACACCCATTTTGTCTGGATCGAAACCTTAATATTATTAATTATTATTTATTTAACTATATTACTTTTTCGTTTTATTATTTTATTATTTTTATTACTTTTATTATTATTGCAGGCCAAATTACAAGCTCAAAATTGGGCCCAATTACAAAGGGCCATCCGGTCCAAATTAAAGCCCAACAATCGACCCAAACAACCCAGCAAGTACAAACAAGCAAAGAAAAAAATACCCCAATTAGGGTTTGAAACCTTTCTTTCAACCGCCGTCGCTCAAGCCAAGAGTCTCTCATGTTGTCGTCGCTTCCGCCGCCACTCGTTCCCGATGATCTCGCTGCCGTTTCAGCTACTTCACTGTCACCAACTTAAAAAAAATTAAAAACAATCAATTAAAAAATAAAAAAAAATCAAAAGCCATCATCAACAGTGAAAATCCAACCAATCAAATAACAAACTTGCTAAAAAAATCATATTTAGTCTGATTGGGGATCCGAATTTTAATATTTTATGGGAAATAATCCTTATGACTTGGCCACACTAAACACGCAAGGAGAAGAAAAATATTTGGGTGAAAAAAGAAAGGGGGTTAAAAAAGGAATGAAGAAAAAAAAGTGAGAGATCTGAAAAAACAGAGAAAACAAAAATAAAAAAGGAAACAACCAAATAATAGAAAAATGAATCACCTAAGTTTTCTTGGTGGCCTCATCATCTTTGGTCCATCAGAAAGCTTCCATCTCCATCACCGGGAAGCCAAAAAGACATCATATTTCTTTGTTTTCGAAAGGTATAAACTTATATCTAGGCGTTTTGGCTAAGTTTTAGGAAAAGGGACTTGGTTTCGGGGTTAGAAGGAAGAAAATATCATTTTAGTAGGTGTTGTTTCTTCTCCAGCCACTGTGAACAGCGGCGGAGCACACCGGCGACCGGAGTTACTCCTCTCCGGTGGAGAGAAGTTGAGAGAGTTTTAAGAACTTTCTCTCCTTATTTTAAAACAAGAAAGTGGAAAATGAAATGGGTGTGGATTTTTAGCCTTAAACTTAGGCTTATATACCCCTTATGAAACTACGTCATTTTATGGGTGATGTGTATGAGTTAAGGCACTAAGAGATATCTACTTAAGAGGCCATCCAATGTTTTTAATATTTTTATTTTAGTCATTAAATGCAGCTTTCTCTCTTTGACTTCAAACTTCTTATTTTCTTCATGTTACGTTTTAGTCCTTAACTGTTTGTTAGGCCTTATTTTTTTGCCTATTTAAATTTTATGCCTTTAATTTTACAAAGCTTTCTTTTCAATCCCTCATGTTATTTATTGTTTAATTCCATTCCTAATGCTTGTATTGTATGATATTTATATTTCTATGCATTATTTCTTGCTATGTTGTTGTTTGGTCTTTAAAGTGATTGTCCTTTTCAATTTAGTTACTAGTTGATACAGCTTGTTTAAATTTATGTAATTTTAACCATTGTTCTAGATATGCGTATATATTTTCTTTTCTTTTCTTTTTTTTCCAGATTAATGTATAAGTGTATGGGTTCGTAATAAATATACTTTATGTGTCATTGTGTAGAAGTAATTGTACATATATTCTATATTATTAATCTTTGCATACTAAGTATAATATAATAATATAATAAATACTATTTTATATATATAGTAAGTGTTTGTAAATGTGTAATTTGGTGCATATCGATCAAGGTTCTATTTTAATTAATTTGTATGAAGCCCTTATAAGCCCAACCTTACTCGAATCAAAATAATTTGACTAAGGGTAATATTCGTTCATTTTAAGATTGTTGTGAAGTGACTGTCTTAACGTATAAGAAAGTTTCTTTCGATAATTTTAAAATGAAAGTGTATCACATTAAGTGAAACGAAAAAAAAATTGATTACATTTAAAATTTGAGACTGAGAAAAAGATCATATTCTTTTAATTAAATTCACCAAGAAAACACTGTTAGATCGAATCTAAGGTCTCGTATCGGTGTATTTAAATAATTGAACATCCTTATTATCATTAAAGGTTGGTAAAATAATTAATTAATCATATTTATTTGATATATGCTTGTAATTTTTGTTTTATTTTTGTATGTATTTTTAATGGGATCTCAAAATAAATAGCACTCCAATTAATATTGACTTTTATATTGGAATTATAGTATTTCTTTATTTATATTGGAGTAGGAATTGAATGCTCTAAGGTATAGAATGTCATTTCTTCTCGATGAGAAATAATTAAATACTATTGTGTTTCGTCCTAAAAGTTCAAAGAATGTGTTTTAAAAAGGAAAATCTTAAATTTAATTTGTTTCACTGTTCTTTATGCATTTGAATTGGGAATTAATAATGAGTTTTAGATTGGAATTCTAGTATTTCTTTATTTCGATTGGAGTAGGAATTGACTGTTTTAAGGCATGAAAGATCAATTCTTCTCGATAGGAAATAATTAAATATTACGGTGTTTCATTCTAAAATTCAAAAATATTAGTTGTATGGGATCTTGAATTAAATTAAACTCGAAATCGTAAATTTCATTGCAAAGACAACCAATTAATCGACTAGTTACTGATTTATGGCGTTGTGGGGGTGTTAATCCTTACCCGCGCGTAACCGACTCCCGAACTCAAATTTTTGGTAAAGCAGACAGTAAAATTGATGTTTTAATTAAAATTAATATTTTTTATTAAAATTACAATTTTTTGGTGCATAATCACACCCTAATAAAATATTGGTGGCGACTCCTCGAATCATGTTTCATTTTGTTTTTTTAATGAGACACCAAAATTATTCGAGATTAGATCTTTTGAAAATCACTTTTAAAAATTAAATTTGTGTTTTTTAAGTAATCGTTTCGACACATATATCAAATTTTTTTGTCATTTATATATAGATTTTACACAAGTCATGAAATAATCACACTTGTATAATTCATCTAATGTTTCTTGATATCTTAGGTAGACTATAATAAAAAAGTATGATATATCAACTTATTCGAGTATGACCATGCATTTCTAGTCTCACTCAATAAAGTGACCAAAGATTATGCTCATATTATGTAGAAGGGACAAATCATATTTTAATGATATCTACTAGCACTATCGTTACTTTCAAACACCGGCTCAACGGTATAATGTTTCAGACAGTGACTAGACGTCAAAATATAAACGAAGAATCGACCCACAAATACAACTTAAATGGTTATGGAATCAAATTTTATCATATCCTTGCTTTCAGCTTGGATTACCACCAATTTTTTAACATAAGAGGACAAGTTTGGAACATATGAATAGTCGAACGATTATTTTTTAACTTTTAATAGTCGAATGACTCAACAAAGTAGTGCACTATAGGTTGGGGACCATTTTATAATTTTTAATAGTCAAATGACTCAACAAAACAACATCCTATAACCAGTGGACCATTTGTGTACTTTACCTAAATAAATATTGGGAACTAGAGAATTAGGATTAAAATAATAGTTCATGGGATTTCTCCTGTATTCTTCTATTTTTTATATTAGTGAAATTTATCATTTTTTACCTATAATATATTTTCGGAAAAAAAAAATTATTTAAAATCTTGATATTTTTTATGGTCATAATGTTTGTCTTTACATTTTTACAAAATCCATATCTGATGCTCTATTAAAGAAGACTAGCTAAACATAATATTTATAACAACTATTCTTGAAAACATAAGAATGTATAAAAAGTCAATTACGATAAAACTGGCAATTGAACCCAACGAATGGTAACCAAACGGTCCATATAAGAATAACCGCGGGAAAAAAATCAAAAAATACGAGTAAAATTGCTTAAAGTATATCAAAGGTTGATAATATTATATGAATCAACTTATCTTAATGGTCAAAGGAATTGTTGTTATTCATAGACGTCAAGGATTCGAGTACCAGCTATATCTATCATTATTAAGAGTATTTAGAACATATATTGCTTTGTAATCACATTTAGCTTAATCAAAAAAAAATTGATAAGATTTGCCCTGCGGTAATATTCATGTGAGAATTTTTTTTTTACTACTTTGAAGTAAGTACAAAATAGTAAAAGGTCATGGTGGGAACCGAGTCATAGCTAAAGACTTTCTCAAATGCTTTATTTGCTGTAGTAAGAAAATTCAAAATCAACTTTTTAAAACGTTTAGTACCAAAAATGATGAACTCTATGCAAGAGTTATTCAATCAAATGTTTAATAAAATGACATAAAATTTTGATGGAATACTCATCCACTAAAACTAAAACTATGTATACTATTTAGGTTAATTTAGATTAATCAGAATAAAATTATGGAGAACTGGAAGGAAACTAAAAAATTCTAATAAAAAGAACATTCAAGAATATGAAGAGTTATTTGGTGTTGGAGGAAAATGAAAAAGAAAGATTTAAATTTTGTGTTTGAAAACTAGGGTTTAATTATTTCACAAAAAATAGGTTTTGGAAAATGATTTTTGTAAAATGAATTACAATTTATGAAAATCATTTTATGGTGTTTAGATGATATTGTGTAAATCATTTTCGACTAGTTGATAAATATTTAAAAATTATTTATTTTAAATATAAAATACAATAAATAAAATTATTATTTGAAAAATTTTAATATTATTATTTTTAAAATATTATAATAATACGTTCAATGTTATTTATGTCATATTATTATTAAAATAATAATAAATATAGTTTAATTTTTAATATTTTATTAAAAATGATATTATTAAAACATAATATTATTTATTATTAATATTATTTTGAGAGTTATATTATTATATTAATATTAAATACATAAAATAATATCATTTTAACTATTTATGCTTTAAAGTGAAAATATCATAATTACTTACGAAAAATCAGAACCTAAATCGTTTTTTAGAAAATGCAAAGGAAATCTTATTGATATGGAAAATAAATTACATTGACTAATATATTTTCCACCAACTAAATATTAAAAAAAATAAGAAAACGTTTTCAAAAAAAACTAAATACAGTAAAATAAACACATCCTAAAATTCTATATCCATTCAGTTTTGCCCGAACACTTCGTGAACTAAACTTTGTTGTTCATTAATTATGAGAACAAAAGTAAACTTTATATTTCTCAATTCGGTTTATTAGAAACTTGTTTTGTTATAGTGTCTGAGTATCCTATTCGCTTCCCAACATCACCACATATTTTGCTTGATTAGACAGGGAATTCATACCTTCAGTATTAAACAATTGTCTAACCAGAGGGTTTACCCAATTAGAGGTAGCCTTGGTTTCCTGTGTTGGGATCTTTTCTTGATTTCCTCTTTGAGCATCTTTAATTAATTAGCTGACCCTTATTCCCATATATAATGAGGTAAGGGGAGGTAGGATAGTAGATTGTCCCAACGCCAGGTTGATTTCCTCTTTGAGCATCTTTGTTAGCCCTTATTTCCTGTGCATCACTTTCTTCTCTCAACCAGAGGCTTTTCAGAATCATTCTTCGTAGAAGCACAACTTTTAATGAGGCATCTCATTGAGGTATTGCGCTTTTGTATTCTTTCATCAACCTTAAAGGGCAGAAACCTTCCCCGTGTTCTAGTTTTCCGCACAAATAACAAAACAATCTTAGTTTTTCATATTGGAAGGATACATATGTAAAATTCTCATTCCAGAGAGCTATTTTCTTCTTTCTTTCAGGAGTACGTATGTCAAGTCGCACTTGTACTCTTATGCTGCCTCTGCAACCAAGCGATACTGCCTTTGTGTCATATATCAAGAATTTTCCTATAAAATTTCCCACTTGTTCTGAAATAAACTCTACTGGTAGATCAATGATGTGGACCCAGAAATTGACTGTCTGTAATGGGACCGAGTTCGGAACTTCTCTCTGTTGTAATCTGTGAAAAATCAATATATGCGAATTGAAATACCAAGGTCCTTCGTTTTCTATTATGTCTGCATCTACTTCATGGTACAACCGGAATAAAAATAGCCAATCTCCTAATTCTATCATTGAAATAAATATATATATTTTACAAATATATTTAGTCGTATGCCATTTATTTTAATTTGATATATATATTGATTAATTTTACATTTTATAATTCAGTCCTAGAATTAATTACTTTTCTTTAAATTGACTTTTAGATTTAGGTTTTTTTCTAGTCCCTAAACTTAGTCCTTTAAGTTAGGTGAATTTTTTAAATGATTCCCGCCATTGCTCGGGGTTCCAATTTAAATATCTGATTCAACAAATTGTTAAAGTATAATAGAGATTAATATTAGAGCCTTTATTTTAGGTTTAATTTCATTTTAGTCTTTAAATTTAAGAAAATATTTAAAATGGTCCTCGTCGTTGCTTGGGGTTCCAAATTAATTATTCAATTCAATAAATTGCTAAAATTTGTTAGGTTTTAATATTATAGCCTACATTTTAGTTTTTATTCTATTACATTTCTTTAAAATCCATAATTTGATCATTTAGTTAGATAAAGCATTAATTTACACACTTAGTATAATTAGGTCCAATACTTAGTGTTTCGATTACATAATTCAATTTTAAAATTACACAATGTTCATTTATTTGGGATTAATAATGTATCTTTCGTCTTTGCTCAAGGGTGATCATTATTAATTCTTGAAATAAATCAACATCCTTTTCAAACTCGTGCATCATGATTTAAATATCATTAAGAAAATGTTTATTTATCAGGATTAATAATGAAACCTCCGCCTGTGCTCGGAAGTAATTATTATTGGTCTTAATAATCTTTTTAAAATTTGCATACATAGCAGATCTTAAATTAAATAAAACATCAAACTCAAAATTTCCAACTTTAAAACAAAAGGTAATTGACAAGTTACTAATTTTGGGCTTTGTGCGGGTGTTAATCATTCCCTAAGCGTAACTGACTCTCGAATCCAACTCG
Organism: Hibiscus syriacus; assembly: GCF_006381635.1. Taxonomy (NCBI): domain Eukaryota; kingdom Viridiplantae; phylum Streptophyta; class Magnoliopsida; order Malvales; family Malvaceae; genus Hibiscus; species Hibiscus syriacus. The sequence continues at coordinate 2,219,188 of NW_024063086.1, read as the reverse complement.
TGATTTCACAAACCAAAACATCGATATTTTAGTAAAATCAAAAGTTTTGTTAAAATTACCCAATTTTAGGTGTTACAATCTAACTTTAAAATGATTGGTGGTGACTCCAATATTTTTACAAGTATTTCAAAAAAAACCTATCAAGCCCGGCCCTAAAAATCGCTATGATGGCTTGGCGACTCCATTGGAAAAGTTTTTGTTTATAAAAAAATGAGTCAAGCCACAAGTAGATTACCCTTTGTTTTAAATTTTTATGCTTCGAGTTCAAATTTATTTAATTAACGATCTGTTATACTTTTCAAAAAATTCAAAAAAAGTATTCTCTTTGGTTACAAACTTTCTTAATTTGAATGAATTTATAATTGTTGCATATCATAGCTCTATACTTGAGGTTTATCCCTACTTGCCTAAGTGGGGGAAATGCTACACCACCAAAGAACACTATTTTCTTCATGTAGCTCTAGTAGAATACTTCTGGAACACATTCTTTATGTCTTCAAGGATATTGGTTTCATTTGATAGACATTTAGAAATGTATTCCCCTAAATTTAATTTGATCCGTAAAGCATGTAGTGAGCCAGGATCAAAGTTCTTATTCACCTTAGCATGTTTAAGAACAGTTTGGGTACCCTTTTTTTTAGAACTGAACCGTCATAAAGAGTGTTGAAAACATTTTGATATTTCGATATAACAAATTAAGATAAATGAATTTTAAGATTTTCCAAAAAGATTGTCTAAGTATATTCGATATAATTATTCGAATATCAAAATATTACTCTAAATCTTTCAAAAGTCATTTTTAATCCTTACTCAAGTGTAAAATTAAGTTTTAATCTTAAAATTATTTCAAAAAAATTTTACAAAGTATTTCGAACCGTTTCAAAGCCAAAAATTCCAGAATGTCCAGAGGGAACCGATTCCCCCCCAAGGGGGTACCGATTCCCCTGAATGGTTTTGCTCCGAGAAATTCCAGTATGCTCGGAGGGAACCGATTTTCCCCAGGGGGTATCGATTCCCCACACTGTTCAACGGTCAAATATTTGAATTTTACACTTAGGGAACCGATTCCTCAGGAGGGGTACCGATTCCCCCCATGCTCCAAGCTGTTTTATTAATGGTTTTCACACTTAAACGGCTCCATTGACTCCACTAATCATCCCCAACGTTCAGAATCAATTGAGGGAGTATTTAAACAAGTTCTGAAGCCTTTGATCAATAAGAAATCATAGAGAAACAAGATAGAAAGCATCAAACACCAAGTTTGTGCATATCAAGACAATTTTCCTTTCAATATTCATTTTGCTTTTAAGAACACCATTTGTGCTCATTTGTAATTATTTTTAGTGTTCTTTTCTTGTTCTAGAATTGTGCAAACAATCTACCTTGTGAGGATTTCCTTGTAAGTTTACAAATTTGTAATCTTCTCTTTGGGAAAGAGTGTTCTCAAGAATTGGGGTATATTCTTGAGGGTGTTGTAAGGTTATCTCTTTGGCCTCAAAAGAAAGAACAAATTAGTGAATTTGTTGAAAAATCCTTAGTTTGGATAGCTAAGGTAGTGGACGTAGACTTTGATTGAGAAAGTCGAATAACTCTAAATCGCTGTGCAATTACTTTCAATTTTCTGCAAAAGCTTCCACCAAATTTTTAATTGCCAATTTACCCCCCCTCTTGGCCAATTCCGTCAATCGATTAACTCAACAATTGGTATTAGAGCCTAACTCATTTGAAGGTTTAATTACCTCTTGAGTCGATTCGGGAAGAGTTACATTGATAATCAAAGTCATCAATGCCCTCCACTTCAAATTTCGACTCCGGTCTCGATTCGATGCCCTTCAACAAGCCTCCTTTCTTCAATAGAGCTAACTATGCCTATTGAAAAAATAGGATGATGTAATTCATTCAAGCAAGTGACATGGGAGCATGGAATGTCGTAGAAGAAGGATACATCAAGCCACTCACTCATCCAAGATTGTGGTGTGAAGGAGAGACAAGAATGTTCCAACTCAACTCCAAAGCCATCCATATCATATTTTGTGCTCTTGGACCAGATGAATACGGAAGAGTTTCATCTTGTACAACCGCCAAAGAAATATGGGACAAACTTCAAGTCACTCATGAAGGTACCGATGAGGTAAAGAAATCTAAAATTAGTATTCTAACGCATAGCTATGAAAATTTCAGGATGAAACCAAATGAAGATATCAAAGCTATGACGGATAGTTTTTCAACGATTGTAAATGGACTCAAATCATATGGAGAGATCATTTCAAATGAAAAGCTTGTGAGGAAGTTAGTCTACTCCCTTCCAAAATCGTGGCAATCAAAGAAGACGGCAATCATCGAGTCTAAGGATCTAACGTCCTTAACTCTTGAAGAACTAATCAGTTCTCTTCTCACTCATGAAATGATGCTTGAAGATGAAGTGGATCTCGATAAGATTGACGAGACACCAAAAGAGAAGGAGAAGAAGAAAAGCATTGGTGTTGCTCTCAAATCCACAAAAGATGAGAGTGATTCAAATGACGATGATGGTGACGAGGAAATGGAATTATTTGCCAAATGATTCAGAAAGTTGATGATGCCCAACCGAGGAAGAAAATTCAAACGTCATGAAGGCTTCAAAACTGAATCGAAGGAGAAAGACCTGATCATTTGCTATGAATGCAAAAAGTCAGAGCATGTCAAATATGATTGCCCACAATTGAAGAAAAAGGGTCAATCCAAAAAGAAGCACAAGGCTCATGTAGCTACATGGAGCGATGAAGAAGGTTCCGATGAAAAGGAACAAGAAGTTGCAAACTTGTGCTTGATGGCTATCGGGGAAGATTCTAAGGTAACCTCTAACTCATTCAATTTGGATAAATTATCTTATGATGAGTTATTAGAGGATTATAATGGGTTGGCTTCAGATTATAAAACTCTATTTTCAAAATACAAAAATGATATTTCAAAATTGAAAAACGAAAATAGTCTTATATCCAAGACCAACAATGAGCTTGAAAGTAAGATCAAAGAATTGCAAATCAAAATTAATGATTTTGAAAAGAAAAATATTGATTTGCATAACTTACTTTCAAAAGTTCATGATGATCATCAAAAGAAGATTGATGATCTTAAAACTTCTTTTAATAAGGTTAGAACAAAAAGTTTTGAAAAAGGTGAGAATTCAAAATCCAACTTTGTTAAGAAAAGTTCTAGAAGCTACAATCATAGAAGTCCTCAACGAACCTTGAATGGTAAAATTATTAGGAGTATATGGGTTCCTAAAGAATTCATTACTACTAAAGATAAGGATGTCCTTCATAAATGGATACCAAAGGGGACAAGGATTTTAGAAACTAATGAATATGAACCCAAAAGAAATTGGGTACCAAAAATTAGAAATTAATATATGTTTGTAGGAAAAGGAGCATTGCTACAAGACACGGGAAACAAATCCAAATTCATGGTACCTTGATAGTGGATGCTCGAGACACATGACCGGGGACAAAATCCGGTTCATAGAGCTTAACACCAAAAATGGAAGAAAAGTGACTTTTGGTGATAATTGAAAAGGTCACATTGAAGGTATAGGTACAATAGGTAATATCTCTTCCATACAAATTAAAAATGTGTTATATGTGAATAGATTAAAGCATAATCTATTGAGTATTAGTCAATTATGTGATAAGGGATTCAATGTCATATTTAAAACTAATGGTTGTAAAGTCATTGACATTGCATCTAATAGGATTATGCTTGTTGGTCATAGAATAGGAAACATATACATGGTGCATTTAGACTCTATAGAAATGACTAATTTATGCCTAGTTGCTAAGGATGAGCATGATAGTTGGTTATGGCATAGGAGACTAGGACATGTTAGCATGAGTGTTTTACAACAGTTAGTTCAAGGAGAATTGGTTCGAGAGCTGCCTAAACTAAAATTTGATAATGATAAAATATGTGATGCTTGTGCTAAAGGAAAACAAAAGCGAGTTTCTTTTAAATTCATTAATGATGTGTCAACTAGTAGAGTATTACAATTGATCCATATAGATCTTTTTGGGCCAACTAGGACTACTAGCTTGGGTGGAAAACAATATGCATTTGTCTTGGTAGATGACTATTCTAGATATACTTGGGTTCTATTCTTAAGTACTAAAGATGAAGCATTAGAAAATTTCATCACATTTTCAAAAGTAATCCAAAACGAAAAAGGTTAATCTATCACTAGTATTAGAAGTGATCATGGCATTGAATTTGAAAATATTGGATTTAATGAGTTTTGTAATTCTAATGGTATTAGCCATAATTTTTCAGCACCTAGAACCCCTCAAAAAATGGAGTTGTTGAGAGGAAAAATCAAACTTTAGAAGAAATGGCTAGAACCATGCTTTGTGAAAATAATTTGCCAAAATATTTTTGGGCGGAAGCCACAAATACCGCTTGTTATGCTGTAAATCAAGTAATGATTAGGCCAATTTTAAAGAAAACTCCATATGAAATTTTCAAAAATAAAAAGCCTAACATTAGCTATTTTCATCCTTTTGGATGTAAATGTTTTGTTTTAAACAACGGTAAAGAAAACCTTGGCAAATTTGATGCTAAAAGTGATGAAGGAATTTTTCTGGGTTATTCCTTAAATTATAAAGCTTATCGAGTATTTAATAAAAGAACTTTAGTTGTAGAAGAATCTATACATGTTGTTTTCGATGATAATCTCCTTCCGAGGAAGGATTCTTGTGTTAATGATGATGTAGGTATTATAAATACAAATGATGTTAGACATAACGTTGGAGAATCGTCATCAAAGGAAGAAACGAAAGAAGAGGAAACTCATGATCCTCTCGAGAATCCAACCATTGAAGAAAGGGAAGTATCTTATCCAAGAGAGTACAACTATGTCAAGGATGGTGAGATTATAGGTGATCCATCTAAAGGGGTAACAACTCGATCTTCTCTTAGAAATATTTGTAATTATGTTGCATTTATTTCATGCATAGAGCCTAAGAACATTAAAGAAGAATTAAATGATGAACATTGGATTATGGTTATGCAAGAAGAGTTAAATCAATTTGAGAGAAGTAAAGCATGGACATTAGTTGAAAGGCCTAGTAATAAATCTACTGTAGGTACTAGATGGGTATTTAGGAATAAGCTTGATGAAAGTGGTAATATAGTGAGAAACAAGGCTAGACTTGTTGCTCAAGGCTATACTCAAAAAGAGGGCATAGATTATGATGAAACATACGCTCCCGTAGTTAGGATGGAAGCAATTAGAATGTTATTAGCATTTGCATGTTTTCATGAATTTAAATTATATCAAATGGATGTTAAAATTGCATTTTTAAATTGTTTTATAAAATAAGAAGTTTATGTGGAACAACCTCTAGGTTTTGAAGATTCAAAATTTCCAAATCATGTTCTTAAATTGACAAAAGTACTTTATGGTTTAAAACAAGCTCCTAGAGCTTGGTATGAAAGATTGTCAAACTTTTTAATTAAAAAAGGTTTTTCAAAAGGGAAGGTTGACACTACATTGTTTTTAAAGCATAAAGGTAAAGATTTATTAGTAGTTCAAATTTATGTTGATGATATAATATTTGGTTCTACAAATGATGTTCTTTGCCAAGAATTCTCTAAGCTAATGCAAAGTGAATTCGAAATGAGCATGATGAGGGAGCTCTCATTTTTCTTGGGACTCCAAATCAAGCAAAGAAAAGATGACATCTTCATCAACCAAGCTAAGTAAGTCAAATATATGCTCAAGAAATTTGGACTGGAAAATGGCAAGCCTCATGACACTCCAATGAGCTCTTCAACAAAGATTGACTTAGATGAAGGAGGTAAATGTGTAGATGTTAAATTATATAGGTCAATGATTGGATCTTTACTTTATCTAACTGTAAGTAGACTAGACATTATGTTTAGTGTTTGCTTGTGTGCTAGATTTCAATCATGCCCTAAGGAATCACATTTACTAGCTGTTAAGAGAATCTTTAGATACCTTAAGGACACTCCTAGTTTAGGACTTTGGTATCCTAGAGACTCTAGCTTTAGCTTGCATGCATTTTCTGATGCGGATTATGGAGGATGAAAATTAGATAGGAAAAGCACCTCCGGTACTTGCCAATTCCTTGGAAATATGCTGATTTCTTGGTTTTCAAAGAAACAAAATTGTGTTGCATTATCTACCACTGAAGCGGAATACATTCCATCCGGTAGTTGTTGTGCACAAGTTTTATGGATGAAACAACAACTTTTTGATTATGGAATTGAAGTAGGTACTATTCCTATTAAGTGTGACAATACTAGTGCTATTTGTCTCACTAAAAATCCCATCCAACACTCTAGAACTAAGCACATTGAAATTAGACATCACTTCATTAGAGACCATGTCGCTAAGGAATATGTAATTCTAGAATTTGTTGATACTTTGCACCAATTAGCGGATATTTTTACAAAACCCTTAGATAAGGAAAGATTTTGGACACTTAGGAGAGAATTAGGTTTAACTGACCTATCTTCACTTAGTGTTTAAAAATAATTTTTAGCACTTTTAAGAATAAATGAAAAAATGCTTAAAATAATATTTTTGATTGCATTCTTGTTATTAGTTAGGGGGAGTTTATGATTATTAGTGAAAATTAATTGTTTGTTCAAATGATGTTTAATGACAAATTTGATTGTTTGAACATAGTTAATATACTAGTAGGATTAATTAATTTAGCATTATTGGATGTTTAAAATACCGATTTTTTTAATATTTGGCAGAGGGAATCAATACCCCCATAAGGGAACCGATTCCCCTTTGAATAGGAACCGATTCCCTCCTTGAGGAAATCGATACCTCCCACGGGTTCTGGATATATCACGACCAGAAAACCCATTCTCTCAAAACCTCTCTTCTTTCTTAAACGTCGTTCATCCTCTCTTTCTCTCTAAATCTCCATTTTTGCCAAAATCATCAAATACAAGTCAGAATTAGATCGTTCTTCAACTTCTAATCCTTGCAAACAACATCACATTCTCATAAAATACAAATTTTCAAGGTAATATTTCAAAATCCTCTATTTCATTGATTTTTGAACTTAGGACTAGTTTTGATTAGTTCTAAGATTAACATTACATCGGGCATTGGTTATATGATGATTTTACAACCAATTTCGTCAAAAACACTCAATTTTTCAAAACCTTTTTTTTTAAATAAAAAAAATCAAAATTTGTTGTTTTAATTGATGTTTTTGATTCAATTATGTTTTCATAAAAACTATACGTATTATGATTTTCAAACATTATTTTCCAAATAGTTTTTTAAAACATTGCCCTTTAGGATTCGGTTTAGAAAACCTTGAAATATTGAGAACTCATTTGAGTTTTGGGTTTTATTATATTGCATACATGTGTTTAAATTTGCAGGTTACATATTCTATTCTGATTCTTAAACCATGTCAAATCCTAAATGACCTAGGACTTTGTCTAGTAGCTCAAGTCAAAATCGACCTCTTATTCCTCCACCCAATCCAAATAACCCAAATATGACCATTATGAACTCTTGTTTCAACGTACCTGGTTGTGGACAAGATCTATACCATATGCACCATACTTGTTTTGAGTCATACAAAATCTGGGAATAGCGTATCCCTTCGATCCAAGCTATAGAAGATATGAACTTCCAATATCTTCCTACTCTTAAATCCTAGAAGTTTGATAAACTCTTTAAACTCAAACCTTTGGTTTATCATCAATTAGTCCACATTTTTCTATTCCAATGTGATATGTGTCAAAAACGGGCGCCGATATGAAACTATAGGAATTCGATCATATCTTTTAGGACAATTCATTTTTATTGACTCCGGCACAATCGCTGCCCATTTTGGACTAGATAACTCAGGTTTAATGAAAAAGGGACTGTGGATTCACCCTATAAGTCTAAGGATAGTGAGAGTACCCTAAGAACTCATCGTGATAGATTCCTTCATTATTTGATCTCTTGGTGGTTTAGACCATCCAGAGGTAGGTACTCCTCCCTTATGAACATAGATATATGGTGGATATATTGTATCCAACATATAAAAAAAAAGAAGATTAATCTGCCACAAATCATCTTTAGTGAGTTTCCATAAACATTGTTCCTTCCAAGAATATAAAAACCTTGGTTTATGGTTGTCTCTTTAGTAATTTGTTTATCAAACTCGGTCTTTGGGTCAATGGGTTTATCGTCCCGAACTCAGAACTTTTAATTGTGAAACATTTTGATGTTCATGGATTGTTTTATTTTGGGTGCTTGAATTTGTTGGATAATTGGATATTTGAACTTACATGTTTATATATTTGGTTTGATATTCACTTTCATTTTGAGCTTTATGTTTATTTTTTTCATCATTTACATATTAGTTGCATTATGACCAATTTTTTGCCATTTCACATTGTTTATGAATATTGAATTATGGAACTAATGGCTAATCTTTCTCTTGATTATGATCTTAGCAGCTTACGCTATATTTAGTTATCAATTGGCTAATTGTTTTTCAAAAACTTGTTTAAAATCTTTTAAAGGTCTTTTCGATTTAACAAAAAGGGAGAGAAATATTAAAGTGTTTTTAAAGGGGAGAAGTGTTAGAGTAAGGGGGAGTAATTTCAAAACTTGATTTCAAAATCTTAAAATTACTAAAATGTTTTGTTATATCAAAAAGGGGGAGATTGTTGAAAACATTTTGATATTTCGATATAACAAATTAAGATAAATGAATTTTAAGATTTTCCAAAAAGATTTTCTAAGTATATTCGATATAATTATTCGAATATCAAAATATTACTCCAAATCTTTCAAAAGTCATTTTTAATCCTTACTCAAGTGTAAAATTAAGTTTTAATCTTAAAATTATTTCAAAATAATTTTACAAAGTATTTCGAACCGTTTCAAAGCCAAAAATTTTAGAATGTCCACAGGGAACCCGATTCCCCCCTGAATGGTTTTGCTTCGAGAAATTCCAGTATGCTATCAGGAAACCGATTCCCCCCAGGGGGTATCAATTCCCCACACTGTAAAATGGTCAAATATTTGAATTTTACACTTAGGGAACCGATTCCCCAGGAGGGGTACCGATTCCCCCCACGCTCCAAGCTGTTTTATTAATGGTTTTCGCACTTAAATGGCTCCATTGACTCCACTAATCATCCCCAACGTTCAGAATCAATTGAGGGAGTATTTAAACAAGTTCTGAAGCCTTTGATCAATAAGAAATCATAGAGAAACAAGAGAGAAAGCATCAAACACCAAGCTTGTGCATATCAAGCCAATTTTCCTTTCAATATTCATTTTGCTTTCAAGAACACCATTTGTGCTCATTTGTAATTATTTTTTAGTGTTCTTTTCTTGTTCTAGAATTGTGCAAACAATCTACCTTTTGAGGATTTCCTTGTAAGTTTGCAAATTTGTAATCTTCTCTTTGGGAAAGAGTGTTCTCAAGAATTGGGGTATATTCTTGAGGGTGCTGTAAGGTTATCTCTTTGGCCTCAAAAGAAAGAACAAATTAGTGAATTTGTTGGAAAATCCTTAGTGCGGATAGGTAAGGTAGTGGACGTAGACTTTGATTGAGAAAGTCGAACCACTCTAAATCGTTGTGCAATTACTTTCAATTTTCTGCAAAAGCTTCCACCAAATTTTTAATTGTCAATTCACCCCCTCTTGGCCAATTCCGTCAATCGATTAACTCAACATAGAGAATTTAGTAACCCACCTCATTAGAGCCACGTGGAAACCCTAAGAGAATTAGAATGCATGCGATTAGGACTTTAAATTTCTCTTCATACTATTTATGCTCTCTTTAAGTTGTTTATTTACTATTTTATTTACGAGCTATATTTGATTATTATTTTAATTTTACTATTTCACCTTTTTTATTAGTGCATAAACATGGTATTAATTTCCAAGTTAATTGTTAAAATTAGAAGGTTTTCAATATGGAAACATAACAAGAAGGGGTAGATAGAGTTAGTTTCTATTTTCCTCCATGTATTGAGAAGTATTTTGTTCTCTAAGAGTTGTTTTATGATAATTACCTTGGAATTAATACATGTTACATATACATGGCATATCATTTGGAGGTATTGATTCCTAAGTTAATGGTCATATTAAAAGGCTTTTAATATGACAATGTCATATGAAGAGATAGATAGAATTATAAAGGGGCGACAATGGTCCAGAAAGGCGCTCTAGGAAACAATCAAAGAAAATGCGATCAAAAAATAAAATAAAATAAAATAAAAATGCTATTAATAATATGTAAAAATCAATGACTATACTTTTATTTTCCTAATTTTATTAATTTTTAACCAAAAAAATATCAATTTACCATTTACATAAAATATTCTATATATATATATATATATATATATATATATATATATATTATCCAAATATTTTTTAATGATTACATTTCCATATTATTAATCTAAATAAATCTTTAACCTAAAACTCTTCCCCAGGGTAGCGTAGCTAGATCTTCTAGGCCTAATATTAATTCCTAGTGAAAGCACTTGACAAAATTACTCTAATAATGTGTTAGAAAAATATTTAATCATATAAGATATAAAGAATTTTTTTTTTCAATTGGGATCTTTGCTATTGTACTTATTGGAAGTCGTATGGACCACACGACGTCTTTTGGAAAATGCTTGGATCAATCAACATATTTTGCAGCACCACCCAACTATCTTTGTTATTAATCATGTACAAAATATAAAGAAGACACCATGTATTCTAGACTTCTAAAAAACGTCAATGTGCCATACGACTTCTAATAAACACTGTAACAAATATTTACTGAAAAAATAATTTCTCATGCACTTTATATATCAAATCTTTTTTCATCACGTTATTCAAAAATATTTGCCAAAGCACTTGGATCAACATTTACCATCACCATCTCCATCTCCATGCCTCAAAACAGTGTATGAAGAATACATGTTTGCAACCCAATGAACGAAAGTCCACCCATGGCCCTCCATAATTCCACTTGCCTAGCTCATCTCGCTGTATACCACCCGATACAGCTTCGCTTTCTATCTTTCTAAAGAAACAAAATCATTTTTTATTTCAATAAATCTTAAACCCATACAAGTCAACCTCTTTTGAAATTTGCTTTTATATATACCATTTTTAGTTGAAGTTACTTTTATAAACAACCATCGGCCGAACCTATTAATTAATATTGTTGTAATTGTGTGATTTTTCATGATATCTTTTGTCTCCAAGTTCACACTCCTTAAATTATTAATTTAATATCTTTAATTTTTTAAAGGGTAAAAACTACACAAATGATCACTAATGTCTGAGTAAATGTTCATTTTCTCACTAAAATTTTAAAAATAATAAATTAGTTACTAACGTTATTGATTTATAACAAATTGATTATTCGACGTTAACAACCATTAATATAGGTGACTGAAAGTTTACTTGACATGTTAACCACTTACCTAGACCGTTGACTGCTATACTAGAGAGTCCGTCGACCGACCACCTCTTCAACTTTAATTTTTCCACTTACCAAAACTCAACCAAGAAAACTGCCATGAAAGATGATCGACCACCTCTTCAACTTATCTCTCTCACTCCTCTCCTGCACAACAACAATAGCAACAACCAGGGTTTCAAATCGCAGTCTCGGTAACGTTTTTGGTTATTTCGGATTTACCGTGATTGCGGCCGTCGCGGACGCTATTGCGACCGTCGCGGGTAACTCGGACGGCGACGAAACCACTATATCGCGGTCGCAGACCGATTTTTAAAACCCTGGCAGCAACCTCTCCAACAAACATCTCTATAACTTCCTAGTCACCGCCAACGCTAGTTCCGTGAACACACGAGCCGATCAATAATGGGCCAAGCAGCATGTTGACCATGAGGTGTCATCCTCCGTAGAGGCAATAACCGTTTTGTATTAGCCAGGAAAGCCACGATGGAAAGCTGTCAGTTCAACCGAGCGAGGAAATAACTAAACACATGGCGATTTTCAACATCTGGAGTTTCACACCGGCCATGCTGCCGCTCACATCAAGGACTGTAATCAAATCGATAGGCGCACCGACGTGAATGGCCCCAGTGCGACGCTGTATAAGTACCATTCCTAGAAGAAGCTTGTATTTTTACGGGAGAGGGTGGGGCTTTTATTTTCAAAGCCACAATGTAATCTCCGTATCCACGACCCACAGAAACCACCGCCGTTTTGGGAGACAACCTGACTTGGACAATCCTTGAATCAATGAATCAAGGGATAGACCTAGGCAAGCACGGGTGAGGGCCGCGGTCTCCCTATAAATTTTAATATTTTAGATATTTTTTTATATTTTATTAAAGATATATTTTCATAATTTTAAAATTTTATAAGTTTATCATCCCTTTAAATTTTACAAATTTATCATCTAACTTAAAATCTTACCTCCGTTGCTTGGATGGTGTAGTTAATCAGATTAAATGGCGAATGAGGGGTTGAGATCAACGACCTAGGAACTCCTCGATGTCATTTCCTTCTTGTTTAATGCTTTCATCTACTTCTGGTATTGGAATGAAATGGCCATCACCAACAATTGGGGAAAGCAATGGCTCATCGTCATCATAGAATCTTAAATCAGATGATATGGGTTCCTGCTTGTTAACAATTCTGGGTCAATAAGATTCGACGATTTTTTTTCTCATCGATTCTGAGAGCGAGAGAGATGAAGTTGAAGAGGTGGCCGGCTTTCTTCGTTAGGTTTTGGTAAGTAGAAAAATAAAGTTGAAAAGATGGTTAGTCAACGGGCTCTCTAACATGGCTGGTCCAGATAAGTGGTTAATGAGCAAGTAAATTTTCTGTCACCTATGTTAACGGGTTAATATTGAGCGATTTGAGCGATTAATTTTTTATGGATCGATAATATTAATGATTAATTTAATATTTTTAAAATTTTAGTGAGAAAAACAAAATTTTACTTAAATATATTGACCTTTTATATAATTTACCCTTTTTAAAGGTTTAAAACAATCATTTATAGCTTCGTGGGCCATTTTTTATTCAATGCGTTTTGTCTGATTTTCTTATTTAAAGGTTTTAAATCAATCATTTATGTAGTTGTCATTTTCCTTTTCTGCTTCCACTGTTGAAATGCCGTATTGGAATCTAAAACTAACACTTCAAAATGAAAATGACATTGATCAATTCTATTAATCTAGTAATTAGAATTAATTAATTAACCACCAGATCGGATTTAGATACACATTATGTGTTCGTGGATAACTTTTCACGTCACTCATGATCGATTTGTGGTTTATCGATAGTCTTTTAATAATTTGATCCCTCTTTTATGGTTTGTTTGCTGATACAATTAAATATATTTATATATATCTTTGTTTGAGTTTTTTCTTGTTATATTTTATTCTTTCCTTTTATAGTTTTTATATGATCTTAAGTTGTTAGTTTCGTTTCAATGATTAAAAATTATCCTAATTATATGCTTAATTTACGATTATGGTTGTAAATTTTATTGTAATTTAAAATATTTTATATTTTGAATAAAGTCAGTGATTTCTTAAAAAAAATTCGGAAATTTGGTAATTTCGTATCTATTTAATTTTTTTAATATAGAAGTTCAAAAAAGGAAAAAAAAGGGTTTCAATTTTTGGTGAATTAATAGGTTATTTTTAATTATTTATTTTATGATTTCATTTCAAAATATGAGGGAAGACTTTTTTTGTATTAAGAAGACAAATTATGATTAAATTCATGATTTAAGAATATAATTAATTAAATATAAGTACTCTTAGTATCTTAAAGGAATACTACTGCTACAAAATGAATATATTGTTGAAATAAAATTAGGGTAAATTTCATTGCTCATCACTCAACTTTCTTTTCTTTTTTATGTTGGTCATTGAAGTTTAAAATTTTCAATTTAATTACTAAAATTTTGAATTATTCTTATTTTCGTCACTTTTATAATGACATGGATTTTATTATTATTATTATTATTATGAAATAATAATTTTGTTAATATTTAATGTTGAATAAGATTTGAGGTTTAGCACGAGTAAAATTACCTCAGTGGTTAAAGGAATCGTTGTTGTTTTTAGAGGCCACTAATTTGAGCACCTGCGACTGCAAAAGTGTTTGAACATTCATTATCAAATGGGTGAGAATACTTAGAACATATACTACTTTGTAATCACTTTAGCTAAATATAAAAAAGATATCGAGTTTAGGGTTTGATTATGTGAATGAAAAATGAAAACTTTGAGAGAGAGATCATTAAGTGTTAAAACTATTATCATTAAAATTAAAATAATCTATGTCATTTTAAAGTGGTCAAAGAAAGAATAACTAGAAAGTTTAATGATTAAATTATTTTTTTTTTAAATTTAATGACCATAATAGAAGTAACAAGATAATTGACGTATGACATTGTAATTTACCTATAAAATTATCCCCAAAGATTCTATCAATGGCACAAGGGTAGCTACAAATTAGGAGAGATATCTTAATAAGTACGCTGTTATTTTATTTACCTATATTTTGGCCATCATTGACCCTTCTTTTATAACTGCCCTTGGGTTTCATCAGATCATCGAGTAATCAAAATCCACCATGGGTGTGACTATGAAGCGAGCGGCCCTCATCGTCGCCGGCCTCGGCGTCTTGTCTTTCATCTTCGGAGTCATTGCGGAGAACAAGAAGCCCGCTGCTGGAACCCCGATTCCCGGTAAAGATTCGGTTCTATGCAAGTATCCATCGGATCCCTCCGTTGCCCTCGGCTACCTATCGGTTTCGTTCCTCATATTATCTTCTTTCGCCGGCTATTGGTCTCTGTTTTACCCTTACAAGGGGAAATCCGTTCCACAATCTGTTCTCTTCCAAAGCACCAGTTTCTTCGTCTTCTTCAACATCGCCTTGTAAGCATCTCTCTCTCTCTCTCTCTCTCTCTTTGTTTTAGCCCATGATTATGTAGATCCAATGGTTTCTTTAATCCTGTGCTAATGGCAAGATGGAATTCTTCAAAATTTTGATGCTTCAGATTGGGCTATCATGATTATTTCCAGGGATGGATGGGCGGGTGGGATAAAATTATCATACATTATAATTTTTTTCTATATATTTGGTTCACCTGCATAAAATCCTGCATCTATTTCATTTACTCGTATGATTTACTTTCTATGTCAATTTTTGTGTTGCCCTCCTGGTTCCTCGTGTATTTTCTGCATTTACAAGACTTGAACTCGATACGATATCAATTTCAAACCATATTATCCTTCCTCGACTCTCACCCAACAATTCCAGAATCATATTATCCTATTAAAACTCACTCAAGTATAGTTGTGGGCATAGTATTAAATTGTGCTTACGGTCACGGCTGCAGTGTCGTGATTTTAAATGATTGACGGTGACTTTGAAAAACATTATGATAAGATTGTTACACTGCAATTTACTATTATGATTATGGGTGCCCTTGTTATTAAGATATAAAATTTTGATCTGCTTATGGGCAGGTTTACCGGGGGGTTAGCAGCCACTCTGCTGTTGTGGCCGACGATCACAGAGCATCTTCGCCTGACCCGCAATGTTCATCACAATCTCGAGACACAATGCCCTACTGCTAAGACTGGACTCCTTGGTGGTGGTGCGTTTGTGTCCCTGGATTCAGCCCTTTTCTGGTTAGTTGCTCTTATGTTGGCTGATAATGCCCGACAGGATCACTTTGATCAAGTTGAAAATACCATTAAAGCTTAGCCTCTTCTTTCTGCTGAAAAAACATACCGTGTCAAAGGGGGTGCCCTGTAATGCAGTTGATGGCATCATCAACCACTATACATGTTTCCCCAACTGTCTTTTTATCTTTATCTTTATGTCTATGGTTTGCATTTCACAGTAATAATTGTGTATGACTGGTATTTCTTCAGCAAAATATATGGATCCCCAAAAGTAAATTAGATATATAATTGGGTTTTATATGAACTTATTTTACTTCTGAATCTCGAATGCTACACTTAGTATGATGATTTTTAATTGTACTAGCAACATTGAGCATTAATGCAATTTAAATTGCTGCATTGCTTTTAAGGAATTGCTATAGCTTTTATCAACTCTGACAATTTGGAGTGGTTGAGGAAGTATAAAGAGCGGTAGTCTAATTTAAGGTTAAAAAACGATAATTTTGAGGCGCAACTGAAAATGTGATAAAAATATTATATTATTTGTAACATTTTAGGTTTAATCAGTTAACATTTTAGATTGTGCTCAACCTAAAATATTGTGATTTTTATCATATTTTCGGTTGTGTCGTTTTTTAGCCTTAAATTAGCATTAGGCGCAGTAATTTTTTTCACAAACAAGATTAAAATAATGATTACAAAATAATATATGTTTTAAAGATTCACAATCATTTGAAGTTCAAACAGCATTATATTATCTGGTGCTCGATCCTGAAATCTTTGGGAATAATAATTTTCTCTTTACCAATGAGATAGCTTGGATCGTGCACAACACATCAATAGTTAAAATTAATTGATTATGGTTAGTATAATTTAATTATGTCACAAGGTTATTGTAATTTTTAATTATATTTAAAATATAAAATAATAAAGACACATAGTATCAATACAATCCGTTTATGAAATATTTTTTCACTATCAATTATCAATTATGATTTTTAGTTTAACAAGTTAACTTAATAAATTTTCTCATACAAAAAGGAAAATAGTTTAATAAAAATACTATTAAAACTTGTGGTTTAATAAATCTTTCTCTTACAAAAAAGAAATAGTTAAATAAAAATATTATTTAGTCTCGTGATATAATCTAATTAATTCATATATTTATTTTTCTAACATGTTTAGAATTTAAACACAACATTTAAATTTGTTCTTATACTTTTTATTTTCAGAATATAATTCTTTTTATACCGGGCCTTGCCAAACAAAATAGGATTAAATTAGAAGTATTTATGTATTGGGAAGAAATCCAATTATAAGAAAACTTTAGGCCTGGTCCAATTTGATAGTAATATCTATTTTATTTTAAAACAAATAAAATAATAAGAATATGAATATGAATATGAAGTATTATGTTTATATTGATATATTTTTATAATTAAGTTTCAACAATATATATTTCAAACTATTTCACTCTTGCTAATTTGTAAAAAAAATTTGACTAAAATATATATTTTACTTTTTAGTATTATTCTTATTTAAAAATGTTAATGATAAATGATTGTAATTTTTAAAGGAATGATTATTTTACTATTTTCGAAATGTACATAAATTAATTTATCCTTTTGTAGCGGAGGGACCAAAATACAATCTGAAATATAATATATGAACTGCAATGATATTTTTACATGTATTTATGGAGAGAGGAATCAATGCTTACACTATATATTTTTTGGGTAAATTACAAATTTGGTAGCTAAACTTTACTTTCTCTCATATTTAACTTATTGTACTTTAAATCTTTTCAATTTTCTCACTGAACTTAATACATTTGGTTTTTTTGCCACTTAGTTGTTTTCTCACTAACGACATTATAAATGAGTTGTTATATAGATGCAAAACAATGTCATTTTGGTGAAAATTTTGTTTTTTTAAAAACATCGTATTTTTAATGCCATTAACTATTTAATGACATAGTGACACAAAAATCCAAAATATTAAGTTCAGTGAGGAAATTAAAAACTTTTAAAGTTCAGTGAGCAAAATAGGAGATAGTAAAGTTTAGTGATAAAATTTGTAATTTACCCTATTTTTTTGGTTGCTTTCGCAATTCCCAGCTTCTCCCTGACTAATTCGGACCGATCCGGGTTGCACACTTGATTTTGGTAGATGAGTCTCCTAGCAGAGATTTTCTGCATATACAAAGACTCAAACTCAAAATATGCTTAAGCGATATCAAGTTGTTTACCACTTGATCCAACCTCGTTTGGTTGAGGTTAGTACTATATTACTAATTGGGGAAAAGAAAAAAAAGAATGTTCAACATTAATCTTGCTATTAACAAAATTAATATTGCTTAATTTGCTATGGCACCAAAAGAGTTGGTCTTTGGTCACTTTAGACATGTTCAAAACTCTACCCACTAATTTCAAATCCACTTGGGAGAATAAGTAAAGGACTTGATCTGAATTCTCCCCTTCATTCTTCTTCATTCTCTTTAACATGCACTTCCCACTTTTTACCATCTCTCTAAGCTTCTTGTCCTTCTGCATTTTCATCATCCAAATGTCAAAAAATAGGACTAAACAAGACATTTATATTCATAAATTATTCGAGTTCGACTCGAGAAAAGCCTTAATTCATCTGAATTATTCTCGAGTCGATCATATGAATAACATATGATTTGGAAAGACTAACCTTTTGTAAACTTGTTTGAAGTGTTGCTAAAAGTTGAAGCTCATCTGGTTCTGGAGCTCTTTTCCTGACGTTAGGGATCGCAATATTTGCATATTTATCAGCTCGAATGAATCGCCAAAAATATTCGAATTGATTCCTCCATCATCTCCAATAACACATCTGCTGTAATTACACCATTATCATCATCATCTCTTTCTTTTCTTCTACCGTTCCTTTTATCCTTCAAGCTGTTTTCTGCACCAAAACCAGAAAATCACGGGCTTTCCTTTTTGTTGCTACTTGATCAAGAATTCATGAGCATGGATTAAAAATTCAGATCCCCATGTTCACCAAACTGGAAATCGATTGATTCGACTATTCAATTATATAAACGCAACCAAAAACGTGACATGCAAGAACAACAGAATGCTTACCTCGGATAACGGGAACTTGAAGGAGGTTTCGTACAACAAATCGTTTCTTGATGTAGCTCTGTACCCTGGGACCTTCAAAGGGTTCATTCTCTATGAACCTTTGAATCAAAACTTGAAACTGTTGAAATTCACCGGCGACTTCATTGTATTTGTTTCGACGCAGGCAGTACGGATCGGATTCCCATATTTCAATAGCTTTCTGATATTGCCAATGAAGTATTTCCCAAGAAAGGCACATCTGCCCTACATACACCATTTCCAGATCGCTTTGAAGCTCGTTGATGAACTTCGACATGGGGTCGGAATCCGACGTTTTTCGTCTTCCTGGTCGGAGCTTTTGAGGGAGAAGCGATGCAACTGCTGGAGCTGAAGATGATTTGTGGGTTGAAATTGATTGAAATGGATCCTTTGAATGCAGAAGCCCTATGAAATTATTAACAAACATGAGATAGGTTAACTTCGTAATTTGTCATTTAAGAACAAGAAAAAACCATACGAGAAAAAAAGATAAAATTCAAGCGAACAACTAGAACAGATGATAGATACAAAGTACCATTGTACGCTATCGGTCTATAAAAAAAAGGTAATATGAGGTAGAACGTAAATCATTAAACAAACTGAACTAAAAAGATAAAACTGACCTATTGCATACATCTTCTGGTAATTCAAGATATCGAACTTTCTCATCCTTCCTCTATAACTCTTGTAGAATTTATGAAGCTCGGTCATTCTATCTGCGTATTGGAACTTCTCATCAATCTTCCATGGCTTCAAATCATCCATTATCTTTGGATATTCTGATTCTTCTAAGATTGTTGGCAAGCCTGTTGCTTTAATCTTTTTCATCTCCATTTTCAGCTGTTCTAACAGTTCTTGATGTTCCCAAAGGGTTTCCAAACTATTTGAATCCTCAGAATCTGAAGCTAACGGATTCTCCAAATTGGACTCCTCTGAATTATCTAAAGCATTTGAATCCTTATTCAATGTTCTAAGCTCTTGCTTTATATCTTGATCTTCAATTTTCCTTGTAGAATCCATATTAGTATCTGAAACACTGCAGCCAAGTTTCCCTGAAACATTTTCGCAAACAGTTTGTTTGCTTTGTTGGGCCTCATCAATTTCACCCTCTGATAAATCTTTCAAATTTTGTTCTAAGAAATCTTGTTCTGACAGTAACCCATTGCTGGAATCAGCATAAAATTCTTTCACACAAATGGTAAAATCCTCAGGCTTCTCCATTATACAACAAATATCATTCTCTGACTTGAACTCATACTTGTTCGTGCTTGTACAAGGAATTGAGTGTAGGCCAACAATAAAATTCTCATTTCCTTCAAATTTCTTCCTTAATTCTTCAAACGTCTGGGTTTGATACTGAAACTTGAAGAACAAATTTGGGGATTCATTTTCTTCAGTTGATTCACTGTCTTCGCCTTTCGACTCCATAGCAACAGGTTTAGTTTCCATCGTTTTCTCCTCAATGGAATCCTCTGTTTCAATTGGAATCGAACTATTGAGGTCAGAAATTCTATCAGTTTGAATCCTGAAACCATGAAGAACATAAAAAACAATTATTAAAGTAAAAAATATCTTTTTTACATTATAAAAACAAGTGAATTCAAAATTGATTTACCCTGAGAAAGTTTTGCTGAAGAACTCAAACAGAGAGAAAAACAGGGCAGAGATGGTGACCAAGAAAAACACACCAAAAGAGACCAAAATTTGAAAGGAAAACACACTTTAAAAGAACTCCTATTCTTGCAATTAAAATGGGTATTGATCACGAAATTGTACAGGGTAACCAACAATCTCGTTCTTTTTATTTTTTTTCAAGTTGAATCAGCAAAAACAGAGTATGAGAAGTCCATTGGATCTCTGATTTTAACTTTGAAAACTTTGGGTAAAGTACCCAAATAGTTTCATAAAAATTATAAATGGTCCTTTAACCAAAGGGTGTTCATTTGTTGAGTCCACGGTTAATAAAAGTTACAAATGGTCACCTGACTATTTAGTACGTTTCAAACTCGTCATTTTCTGTTAAAAAATTAACACCAATTTGAGGTGGATGTTAGCATATTGACTAAGATATGATAGTTTTTTTAGATTCTGAAATAAAATTTTATCATATCTCTATCAAGTTAATATTTAGTTCAAATTATCGTCAATTTTTTTTTACAAAAAATACGAGTTTGGAACATACTAAATAGTCGACTGACCATTTTGTAAGTTTAATTGTCCGGGACTTAACAAAGCAATACCCTATTGTCGAATGACTATTTTGTAACTTTTAATAGTCAATGAACTCAACAAAGCATCACCCTATAATTAGAGGACCATTTATGTACTTTACCCTAAAAAAATAGACACTTCACCTGGAAACATAAACCCCAACAACATGATGAAGTTAAGGAATTTTCATGAAAATTAGGATGAAAAGGGATTGAAATCTGACCTAATTAAGTGGGAATTAAGTTGATAAAAAGCAAAGAGAATAAAAATAAAAGGGAGGAAAAGAACATGTGAGCGACTATAGAATGTTGTTTTGATCTAATCTTTGGATTGCTTAAAACCTGGGATTTCTGAAGACCGTTAATATGAGAGAAGATTCTGATTTTAGTTGAAAGAACATGTCAGCTACTATATGATTTTTGTTAGTATAAAAGAAAATTTGGGTTAAATTGATTATTTAGGCCTTTAACTAATTTATGATTTTCGTTTATATATGCACACAGAGATTTAGGACTGTTAGATAATTGTAAATAGATAATTGAGATTAACAGTAGAAAACGATAAAATATTCACTAAAAAAAATAAGTTGTTAATATCAATTATCTATTTT
Source organism: Hibiscus syriacus (assembly GCF_006381635.1). Taxonomy (NCBI): domain Eukaryota; kingdom Viridiplantae; phylum Streptophyta; class Magnoliopsida; order Malvales; family Malvaceae; genus Hibiscus; species Hibiscus syriacus. The sequence continues at coordinate 2,197,575 of NW_024063086.1, read as the reverse complement.
TACTCATATACGAGGTAGGATCCACTTACACAATATAACTCTTTTTGTTTTTGTAAAAGAGAATGGAAAAATTCTAAGAGTTTATTTTTCATTTTTTTTATAAATTCATTCTTTTTCTTAAATATGTGAACATGCTACTTATGGTGGAAGCTTGATACAAGTCATTCTAATAAATAGGGAAATAGCTGAATTTAGAGGACTTGGATGAACCAAAACAATGGAAAATATACAAAAGGGGGAAGTTTCGTTGAAACTAGTGGTATTTTTAGATGAAATTAAAGTGCCTTTCTTGAAACTTTTCAAGTATTTAATAGTTCCTTTATTAGCAAGTTTTAGACTCGAATTTATTCCAAGACACAACAAATAGAAATGAAAAATCATAGTAACGCAGATTAAGAAATATTTTTAAACTTTTTAATGAGATTAACACAAATAAAATTTCAGGGTAAACACCATCAATAAGATATATAACTAAATGAAGAAAATTTGAATTTTAGTGCCCACCCTCAAGTACATGTGTAACAACCCCAACTTGTATTCAACCCGGATACGAATCCGAGGTGTCACAGTGACTTTTCAAAACTTTGGCTATTGAAAATTTATAATTCACAATGAGAATAAATACTCTATATATTTAAATAACTTAAAATAGTATAATTACAAAATTGATCAGAACTATTCAATTTAAAACCTTATAATACATGCCAACAAAATTTCGAAGTAACCAAACTAAAACACCTACAATTCAAATAATTATGATTTGATTGTCTTCAGTTGTATGCTGCCCTTTTCTAGTTTTACTCATCGGATCTTTTTGTACCTACGTGGGAAACAATCACACACTAAGTCGATGGCTTAGTGAGACAATAATGAGAGTAATAAAACATTTAAAAAACACTTGCTTATTCAATCCATATAAAACATTCATACTGAAATCAAGATACCTTTCATAAACATAACATATAGTGTTATTCATTATTCAATTTATATCATTTTATTATATTAGCCTAACACATATTACTGAGAACTCAAGGTATCTGAGTACATTGAGGTTGTGTACTAAATGCAGTCACCACTACTTATATAATTTGCACCAAAGTGCCACGTAGAATATGCATCGAAGTGCCACGTAGATTTATCCCGAAGTATCGCATAGAATTTTGTCCCGAAGGACCATGTAGAAATTTGTCCCGAAAGACCACGTAGAACCCTCGACTCTTGGCATGCCAACTATACCTCTAATTCTCATATACATACCTTGGGCTTTAACCATATAATTATTTAACATTTCATTACTTCAAGTATGTTTTAATCCACGTAGAGCATACTCACATAGGGTATTTTCACGTAGAACATTTTCACTTAGATAATTTTACATAGAACATTTTCATATAAAACATATTCACATACAAAGAAAATCAAAATAATACTTTGAAAATACACTTTATATAAAGCATAATAAATTATTGCATAAAATAAATAAACAGTTTTCGATCCAAAACCTTTGAGGTTGCCTTATCGCAAGCCGTCCTCATATATAATATATAAAAATATAAATTGCACTCACCTTTTCCTCACGTAAGTCCTAAAAGAAATCCTTTTAACTTTCGTTGAGTCTCTTCGTTATATCGCTTCGATCAATATGCTTTCGTTCCAAATCTACACATCAATATGTCTAAGATCAATACCAACTTTCCATTAACGAATAACCAATTAGCTCTTACATAAATAAAATGAAACACCTAATATAACATTTCAGGCTAAATAGTATCGATGCCCCTCCTACAGTACTGATACTTTTCTTCTGTGGTACTGATACCCACTTTGGTATCTATACCATTTGTGCTTTCTAAAATGTCATCCCTACTTACAATATCGATACCTTACTTTTTGTTATCGATACCCCACATCAATATCGATACTACTTCAATCAATATCGACATTGTTCATCCGATTCATACATTTTTACTTCAAATTAACCTTATAGTATCGATACTTTTCTTCCAGTACCGATACATTTACCCATATTTCACTTATTTTATTTTGAATTTTCCCACAATTCACCTAAATCTCATACTTTAAGCTCCAATCAAACCTTTAAACTTACTAACATTGATCATCACTAATTTGTCTCCATTAATTACCTTTTAACAACCAAATTTCTCTATGGAACACTTAAGACATAATCATACCAAATCTTCAAACATGTTCTCAATCATTTCTAAGACTTCAAATGTCTTAATTTGACTTTGACAAGTCAAATATACCTTTAGAATCTAATTGCTGACCAATTTTCATCCATTCGCTTTAAAACCCATTTTACTAATTCACTAATAATTCACTATTCTCTTAGTTTTATTCATCGTTAAGATTTCCTTAAGCTTCTATATCACTCAAGGTGTAATGCCCCAAATACCGATTTAAGGACTATATTGAAATAATTCAAAAAATATGAGGATTATTATTTTAAATAATAAAAGATAATAAGGATTAGGATTAATAATTTACACTAAATTATGATAATGAAGTATTAAGAGGGCATTTTGGTATTTTAAATGAAAAAGAATTTAAAATGTCTTTTGATGGGTATTAAAGAAAGCGGAAAAGGGGGTTTAGGTTACAAAAACTTTTCTTTCTCTCTTTTCGTCCTCTTTCCCGTAACCAAGCTCCTCCATAGCTCAAATCGAAATCAAGCTTCCTAGGAGAGTAAGGCGAAAGGCAAGGGTAAAGTTCCAGAGTAAACATCCTTACTTTTGGACACTTAGCGAGGAAAGCCAGGTGAGTACATTTATTGTATTCAATCTAGATGAAAATGATTAGAAATAATTAATATGTGTTGTTTAAATGTTAATGTATGTTTTACTATAATTACTATGTTTTATTGAATACGTGGAAAGGATATTGTGTATAAGTTTTAGAGTATAAATTGCTTTAAAAGAAATGAAAATAATAATGCATATGGGTGCATTATTAGCATGAAAGGATGCCATAGTTGAAATCTATATGGGTACATTTTCAACAGAAAAATATACTATAGTTGAAATGCATATGGGTGCATTATCAATAGAAAAGTATGCTATAATTTAAAGTGCATAATGGTGTATTATAATCATGAATGGAGGTTACAAATGAAAAGAAAGAATCATGACAATTGATTATGATAATTGGGAATAAAATATTTATGTATTTACAAGGGTTTATTTACTATATTATGATTCATTATGATATACTTAACGTGTGTATTTCCATGCGTAGGTAACAACAGAAATAATCTAGTAAGGAGTGAAGTCGTAGCAGCAAATATCATTCACCAAGGTTGACTCATCAGTAACATTAGGACGGTAGTAAACCTTTAGTAAACTTGTTGGCATGTAACTAGATTTAACATAACATTTTGTAATATGTTTTAATGAGTACTTATTTATTATGTTTATTTATGTGGAAATTAAGTTAAAACAAAATTTTTAAAGACTTTACAAAATGAGTAAATCGGGTTTAAGTGATGTGACATTTGTATACGCATACAGAAAACATATATATGTATATAGGTGTTACACAAGGCTTCAAAACCAACCCAAAAATGAAAGGATTAACCAAATTGAAAGTAACTTATCTTAACAATTGAGGTTTATGGTGGAAGAAGTGAAGAAGAGAAAATAACCAAGTTTCTAGACTTTTCATTTCCTTCTCTAAACCCCACATGCTTTAATATCATTTAAAATGAATTTTAAATTTATTTCCTTCTAAAAGACCATAATGCCATTCTCTTATTCAATCTTTGATAACAAGTCCTAAACAAAATTTCCAAAATAAATCCTTAAACTTTTCAATTTATTCTAATTAAACCATCAAATTTTAAATCCTTACATTTTAGTCCTTGACCTGATGTTTGGGGTATTACAATTCTCCCCTTAAGAAAATTCATCCTCGAATTTTCATTGTATAAAGAGATAAGGAAACTGCCTTCTCATAACCTCTTCACGCTCACATGTCTCCTCTTATACTTTGTGATTTCTCCAGAGAATTTTAACTAATGGAATCGTCTTGTTCCTCAGCTGTTTTACTCTATATGCTAAAATTTGCATTGGTTCTTCCTCATTGGTCAGATCAGATTGAACATTTATTTCTTTCGGTGCTATGATGTGCGAAGGATCTTATCGATATCTTCTGAGCATTAATACATGAAAGACATTGTAGATCTTTTTCTTTTCTCTTCAAATCCGCGTAGGACTTCTATCGATCAGCAGTTATCTTAAGATTATTTTGAATAATCTTAACTTTTTTCTTTGACTTCTTTGATCAGATCTGGTCCCACTAAGTCTCGATATTTTAATTTAAACCAATTTAATGGTGTTTGATATTTTCTTCCATATAAAGCTTCATATGGCAACATTTTGATACTCGATTGATAACTGTTGTTATAAGTAAACTCTACGAGCGGTAAATACTTCTCCTACGATCCATGAAATTCAATCACACATGCCCTTAACATGTCTTCCAGAACTTGAGTCGTCTGTTCTGATTGACCATCTGTCTGTGGGTGAAAAGCTGTGCTAAAGTTCAATTAGGTACCCAATTCTCTATGCAAAGACTTTCAAAACCTCGAAGTAAACCTTGTATCTCTGTCAGATACTATTGAAACTAGCATTCCATTAGTCGAACTATCTCCTTGATGTATAATTCCACATACTTATCCATTAAAAATCAGTTGGAACAGGAATAAAATGCATTGTCTTTGTCAACTTATCGACAATTACCCAAATTGAATCCTTTTTATTTAGTGTCAATGGTAATCCAGTTACAAAATCCATTGTAACATTTTCCCATTTCCACTGAGGAATGAAGATCGGTTGTAAAAGTCCTGAAGGCACTTGATGTTCATCTTTAACTTGTTGGTAGATTAGACACTTTGAAACAAACTCTGTAATAGCTCTTTTCATGCATTGCTACCAGTATCGCCCTTTTAAATATTGATACATCTTGTTTCCTCCTGGATACATAGTCAATGGACTATAATGTGCTTCAGAAAGTATATCTCTCTTTAACTCTTCATCATTTGGAATACAAACTCTGTCTCTATAGTATAAGCATCCATTTGACTTTACTTCAAAGTCCTTGATTCCAACTTTTTCCACTTGTTCTATTCTTGCTAAACACTTATCATACCTTCTTCGTGACTCCTTTATTAATTCCAACAATAGCGGACTTAGATTTAATTCAGCCATCAGAGCACCATTGTCCTTTAATACAAATAAGGTGTCTAACATACGTAAAGCAATAAAAGTCTTTCGACTAAGGGCATCAGCTACAACATTAGCTTTCCCAAGGTAATAGTCTATTTTCATCGTAGTCTTTAAGTAGCTCGATCCATCTCCTTTGTCTCAAGTTTAGTTCCTTTTGAGTCAGCAAATACTTTAAGCTTTTGTGATCCGTGAAAATGTAACAACGCTCACCATATAAATAGTGGCACCAAATCTTCAGTGCCAACACCATCGCTGCTAACTCGAGATCATGTGTCAGATAATTCTTCTCATGTGACTTATGTTGTCTCGAAGCATAGGCTACTAATTTTTCATCTTGCATTAAAACACATCCCAAACCATTATGGGAAGCGTCACTATAAATTGTATAGTCATTGCCCGATTCTGGTTTCACTAGTACTATAGCCTCTGTGAGAACCTTCTTTAAGGATACAAAACTCTCTTAGCATTTATCCATCCAATTGAATGACACATCTTTATTTAACAGCTTGGTCAATGGGGAGGAAATCATCGAAGGTTCTTTAACAAACCTTTGATAATATCCAGCCAATCCCAAGAAACTTCGTACTTCAAAAATATTTCTTGGGACTTCATAATCTAATATAGCTTTAATCTTCTAAGGATTCACCCGAATCCCCTCTGCAGATACCACATGTCCAAGGAATGTCACTTCAGGTAACCAAAATTCACACTTAGATAATTTAGTATAAAGCTTCTTGTCTCAAAGTGTTTGAAGAATTACTTGAAGATGAGCGTCATGCTCCTCATTTGTCTTTGAATACAGCAAGATGTCATCAATGAAGATGATTATAAATTGATCGAGGTATGGTTGAACTACCCTATTCATGATATCCATAAACACTGTAGGTGTATTGGTTAATCCAAATAGCATTACCACAAACTCATAATGACCATACCGAGTCCTAAAAGACGTTTTTGGAATATCCTTTTCTTGTATCTTTAACTGATTATAGAAGGGCGTAAATCAATCTTGGAAAACACTGAAGCTCCCTTAAGTTGATCAAATAAATCGTTGATTCTTGGGAGAGGATACTTATTTTTTTATTGTCACTTTGTTGAGCTGTCGATAATCAATGCATAGACACATCAAACCATATTTCTTCTTTACAAATAGTACTAGTGTACCCCAAGGTGACACACTAGGTCTGATGAATCCTTTATTCAATAGCTCTTGCATTTGAGTCTTTAACTCACTCAGTTCCTTTAGGGCTATTCTGTCAGGAGCCATCGAAATTGGTACTATTCCAGGCATAACTTCAATTTGAAATTCCACCTCTCTATCTAGAGGTAATCCCGGTAATTCCTCTGGAAATACTTCTGGAAATTCTCGGACTATCGGAATGTCTTCCAATCTTCTCTCCTTGGCTCGAGTATAGATAACATTGGTAATGAAGCTTAACATCCTTGTAATATTAGCTTCTTAGCTGACATAACCAATATCACATTAGCTAATGGATTAATTCTCTCACTGACTACAATTACTTTCTGTAACATCCGCAATTGTGGGTTAGTGACTAAATTGTAAAGTTTCAGAATTTGGTGACTAAAGTAGAAGAATGAAATAATTCAATGATTATTGGAAATATATGATGAAGGTTATTTAGTAATTATTAAAGGAAATAAAGGGTAAAATGGTTATTTGACCAGAAAGATTTTTATCTTTCTTTTAAGGTTATAAAACACGTGGAAAGGGTGAGAAGAAAAGAAAAGTCTGGAGCTTGGGTTATCTCATTCCTCTTCTCTTCCCGTAAGCTCCATGGCAAAGGTAAGTTTAATTTCAGTTGGTTAATTCTTGAGTTTTAAGCTTAGTTTTGATTCTTGGGGTGCTAAGAAAGATTATTTTGATATTAAAGTAGGTTTAAACTTCAAAATGGATGAGTTATGAAGGATTAAATATGAAGAGTTTTTAAGTGAATTAGTGAAATAGAAGGAGTTAATAGATTTTGAAGTTGAATTTGATTGTCAAGGGTTAAATTAAGAGATATGAAGTGATAAAATGAGTTTTAAAACATGTTGAAAATCTGGTATGATTCTGGAAGTTAATAAAGAGGAGAGAATATTAAGGTTCAAGAAGAGGTAAATAAACATAAATGAGTTTAAACATGTGTATATGAGTTGAGAACATGAAAGGGGATGAAAGATGAAGCATTTGAGTTGAATTGAGTAGATTTTCGGGCTTAAAAATGAATTATGGGCTATGTGCATCGATGCATCAAGAGTAAATTTCCAGAATTGTTCAGAGTGTATCGATGCATAGGAAGTGCATCGATGCACCCATTAAAAATGGAAACATCGAATGCAGTTAGTGCATCGATGCATTAGGAGTGCATCAATGCACCCCCTTAAAATGAAAACATCGAAGATAAATTGTGTATCGATGCATGGGTAGTGCATCGATGCACTGTAGAATGCATCGATGCACTGTAGAATGCCTCGATGCACTGTATAATGCATCGATGCACTTCAAGGGGAAATTGAAATAGACATTTCTTTTGGTCTAAGAAATGATAGATTAGAATATATCAATGGGATACTGATATGTATTAATGTATGATTATGTAGATATCGAACATGAACAAGTTCTGGAACGAGTATCAAGTTAAGATTTGATCAAAAGAGAGGAAATCATAAAAAGGGGATCAAAACTTAGTGAGGCCAAGGTGAGTGCATAATAGTGACATGTATTGTTTAATGGAAATAGGACTTGCGATGAGTCTATTTCCTAGAATAATATGCATGGAGTCATGAATGAGATTATATGGTTGCTATTATTATATGTGTTATATGTGATTATATATTTTACATTAATTGTATGTATTCATAACTAAAGATAGTGATATGCTTTGGATATCCTATAGGATTTTGTGTAAAACACTAAAATGTAATAATGGAAGAACATGAAATAAATTATATGATAGAGACATAAGGAATGAAATGAATGAGTGAGTATAAGATAATCGAGTATAAGTCATAATATATGGTATAGGTGATTACACGAGAAAGATTAGAAGACTCTATGAGGATAATATAAATTTGAGGGTATATGTATAAATAAGGATACATAAGTTATATGGGGATGATTTATATAGTTAAAGGAAACTATGGATTATGAATTATAAAGTGAAGAGCTAAAAAGATTTATGAAAGAGTATATGTATGAAGTAATGGTAAATTGAACTAATTAAATAGATTAAATTAGTATATATAAATGAATTATGTAAGTGAAAAGGGAAATGAGATAAATAAGTAGAAATTATTTATAGGATAGAATGAGACTATTTGATCATGTATTATAAACTTTATAAAGGAGGACTCAGTTTAAATCATTATATGATATAAATATAGGGCATTACTATGTAAATTATATTAAAGAGACATGGTTGCACGATTACAAGTTATGATACCAGACATTAGATATATGAAAGAGAAAATATATGTGATATGAGAAAGTGAAACAAGTTAAATGATATTGAATCAGGTGAATATAAGATATTAAAGTATAAATTATATGAAAAGATATAAGTCATAGGATATGACATGTTTACAGGAACACAAGAGAAGTGTTATATGCCATGTGATACATGAATACGAAATGATATGAGAATTTACATGAACTACGTGATTAAATGTATATGTGAATAAAGCTACGAGTTTATATGAATATGTGATATATTTACATGAATATGAAAAAGGATATAAAAGATTATGCCTATGATATGTGTCCTAAGAGCTAGGGGTATAGTTGGCATGCCAAGAGTCGAGGGTCTACGCGGTTCTTCGGGACATATATGTATTCCTTGGAACATGTGTGATGTCTTTTGAGACACATACTTGATCCTTTGTATATGTATATGATTCTTAAGGAATTTTCTACGTGGCCCTTAGGGACATTTTATATGGCACTTCGGTGCAATCCTACGTGGCATTACGGTGCATTTCTATGCGGCACTTCGGTGTAATTATACGAGCTGTGGTGACAGTATTTGTGCACAACCTCTATAGACTCACATATCTATAGTTCTCACATGTGTACATGGGATAATAAAGAAATAACAACAAACATATTACATGTAATTTGTATGATTTTATGCTATGAATTGTATTATATGATTTATATGATGATATGTGAATTGTATGATTAAATGAGTAAAATGTTGGTTAAAATGCTAGGTATAAGAGGATTTGTATGAAGTGAGATAAATAATAATGATATTGATAATGAAATGAGGCTAATGATGGAAATGATGAGTATATGTGTATATATGTTCTTACATGTAATTATATATTGCATATGTGTTATAGGGATTTGTTACATGAATAAGGGTATGATTGATAAAAGTAATAGTTCATGCATGATTATAAGTTATAGTTTACATTATATGTTTATTTGCCTCACTAAGTCATAGACTTAGCGTGTGATTGTTTCACACGTAGGTACAAAATCGAGAAGAGAAGAGAAGCGAAGAAGAGCAAGACAGGTCAGCATCTCCTTTACAAAATATCAGATCAGAAAATAGATAATTTAAACGTGTTTGGTTATTTTGAATATAGTTGGCATGTACTAATTGATTAAGTTGAAAATGCTCTGATTGATTTTGGTTATTTTAGGTTACTTTATATAAATAAACCGCTTTTATTTTAATGAAAGGTTTAAATTTTCTTTAAATTTTCTCAAGAGTCAAAGTTTGAAAAGTCAATGTGACACCTCAGACTCGTATTCGGGTCAGGTACGGGTTGGGGGTGTTACATTTAATGGTATCAGAGCTACAATTTAGCCGATTCTCGGCATAAACTGAAGTCCAAAGTGTCATAAAATGTGTACATGCCAACACAGAGTGAAAATTTATGATATGATAGGGTAAGGAGTATGTTGTCTTGCCAATAGAATAAGATTTTTATAATATAGTAGAAATTGATTATAGAAATTATTGAAGTGAATAGATAACTGACAAATCTAATGGTGATATCAATTCACCTGCCCTGGCCAGGCAGTATGAAGAGCAGAAACCTCAGAAAGTGTCTTATAAGATTAAAGGTTGATTTCATAAAATTGAAATCATATTTGAATAGTGATAAAACGTTTTCACTGTTTCGAATCAAAAAAGTGATATGGAGAAGTTTTGTTACAAAGTGAATAAGATAGAATATGGTGAGCAAATGTCACCATAAGGACGTTAAAAGATCTTAAGATGTGGTTAGAATTTGTGGAGAGTTTGAGAATAAGTGTATCAGTGACAAGCGTATAAGATATATACAGTCAGAGTTGATGAGTTTGTAATAAAGGAATAGTACCGTGTATAAGCAAGAATATGGATAGAATAAGGGATTGCATTTTGGATTGAAAGAGTTAGCGTTGGCTAACCAGATTATGTATTGGAAAAGGTATATAATTTAATATTTTGAGATGTTGTCAGATTAAGACAACCAAATATAAAATGGATCTAGATACAGTTGTATATTTGGACCATAGTAAGGGGATATAGCAAAGGAAATAAGGATTTATATATTTGAGTAAAGCTGAGGATTGATAAGAAGAGTTTGAGAATGTATATATCGATGATCAGTTTATAAGACAAAGGAAGTTATGATGTTGAGTTCGAATAATGGAAATTCTAGGATGTATGAGAATAGAGGTGAAATTGATAAGTAAACTAATTTTGAGATAATTTTGTTTGGAAAAGATGTATATGATTGGTTGACTAGGACTTGTGCCCTAGATTGAATAGAGATTATTGATTAGCTATCATAGTAAAGGTAATAGTGTTATAAGATAGGAGGAAAAGATAAAGATGAGTTAATTGATTATGATATGAATCTGAATATAGTTGTGTATTCTGATCAGATAGCTATGATGTAAAAAAAAAGAAAAAAAGATAAGTATTTGCATGGAACTTTAAGAAAGGAAAATAAAAGTATAAGAAATGATAAAAAATGAAGTTCTGTATAAGAAAAGGGGTTATCAAAGCTATAAGGATGCAATGAAGATTGGTACATAGAGATGAGTATAGATGTTAAGACAAGAGTATGTGAATATGAAAGGAGAGATAATATTTGTGTATAAGGAATAAATAAATGAAGAATGGAATAAAGAAATGAAAGGAATTGAGTTAATAGACCAGACACGATAAAGGTTATATGGAAGTGTAGGTGATAATTTTGATATAAAAGTAAGAAAAGTGTGCAAGGTGATGTGAAAAGATTCTTTAAAGTGTATGTTGAATCATATTTAAAGAATATTTAAGGTCGTGTTCTTGGTTAAATGATGATGGAAAACGAATTTGGTTATTATTATAAGGTAGTTAGAGATGGATTTATGATGTTGATTGATGAAAATGGATTGAAGTTATTGGTTGCTGTTTAAATGATAAGTGACATGATATGAATGTATAAAGGAAAAAGGTAATTGAAAAGCTAAAGGATTGAAAAGTAAGTTTTCTGATGATGACAAGAAAGATTAAGTAAATGAAGTAACATGAGAATATTAGAAGATATGTTTTTATCAAGATGTTCAGTGAAAATTCAAGGACGAATTTTCTTAAAAAGGAGGGGAGATTTGTAACATCCGCAATACCAGATTAGTGACTAAATTGTAAGTTTCAGAATTTGATGACTAAAGTAGAAGAATGAAATAGTTCAATGATTATTGGAAATATATGATGAAGGTTATTTAGTAATTATTAAAGGAAATAAAGGGTAAAATGGTCACTTGACCAGAAAGATTTTTATCTTTCTTTTAAGGTTATAAAACACGTGGAAAGGGTGAGAAGAAAAGAAAAGTTTGGAGCTTGGGTTATCTCCTTCCTCTTCTCTTCCCGTAAACTCCATGGCAAAGGTAAGTTTAATTTCAGTTGGTTAATTCTTGAGTTTTAAGCTTAGTTTTGATTCTTGGGGTGCTAAGAAAGATTATTTAGAGATTAAAGTAGGTTGAAACTTCAGAATGGATGAGTTATGAAGGATTAAATATGAAGAGTTTTTAAGTGAATTAGTGTAATATAAGGAGTTAATAGATTTTGAAGTTGAATTTGACTTGTCAAGGGTTAAACTAAGAGATATGAAGTGATAAAATGAGTTTTAAAACATGTTGAAAATCTGGTATGATTCTGGAAGTTAATAAAGAGAAGAAAATATTAAGGTTCAAGAAGAGGTAAATGAACATAAATGAGTTTAAACATGTGTATATGAGTTGAGAATATGAAAGGGGATGAAAGATGAAACATTTGAGTTGAATTGAGTAGATTTTCGGGCTTAAAAATAAATTCTGGGCTATGTGCATCGCTGCACATTCAATGTGCACCGATACATCAAGAGTAAATTTCTAGAATTGTTCAAAGTGTATCGATATATAGGAAGTGCATCGATGCACCTATTAAAAATGGAAACATCGAATGCAGTTAGTGCATCGATGCATTAGGAGTGCATCAATGCATCCCCCTTAAAATGAAAACATCGAAGGTAAATTGTGTATCGCTGCATGGGTAGTGCATCGATACACATGTTAAAGAATGCATCGATGCACTTCAAGGGGAAATTAAAATAAACATTTCTTTTAGTCTAAGAAATGATAGATTAGAGTATATCAATGGGATACTGACATGTATTAATGTATGATTATGTAGATATCAAACATGAACAAGTTTCGGAACGAGTATCAAGTTAAGATTTGATCAAAAGAGAGGAAATCATAAAAAGGGGATCGAAACTTAACGAGGCCAAGGTGAGTGTATAATAGTGACATGTATTGTTTAATGGAAATAGGACATGCGATGAGTCTATTTCCTAAAATAATATGCATGAAGTCATGAATGAGATTATGTGGTTGTTATTATTATATGTGTTATATGTGATTATATATTTTACATTAATTATATGTATACATAACTAAATATAGTGATATGCTTTGGATATCCTATAGGATTTTGTGTAAAACACTAAAATGTAATAATGGAAGAACATGAAATAAATTATATGATAGAGACATAAGGAATGAAATGAACGGGTGAGTATAAGATAATCGAGTATAAGTCATATTATATGGTATAGGTGATTACACGAGAAAGATTAGAAGACTCTATGAGGATAGTATAAATTCAAGGGTATATGTATAAATAAGGATCCATAAGTTATATGGGTATGATTTATATAGTTAAAGGAAACTATGGTTTATGAATTATAAAGTGAAGAGCTACAAAGTTTTTTGAAAGAGTATATGTATGAAGTAATATGAAATTGAACTAATTAAATAGATTAAATTAGTATATATAGATTAATTATGTAAGTGAAAGGAGAAATGAGATAAATAAGTAGAAATTATTTATAGGATAGAATGAGACTATTTGGTCATGTATTATAAACTTTATAAAGGATGACTTAGATTATATCATTATATGATATAAATATAGGGCATTACTATGTAAATTATATTAAAGAGACATGGTTGCACGATTACAAGTTATGATACCGGACATTAGATATATGAAAGAGAAAGTATATGTGATATAAGAAAGTGAAATAAGTTAAATGATATTGAATAAGGTGAATATAAGAGATTAACGTATAAATTATATGAAAATATATAAGTCATAGGATATGACATGTTTATAGGAACACAGGAGAAGTGTTATATGCCATGTGATACATGAATACGAAATGATATGAGAATTTACATGAACTACATGATTAAATGTATATGTGAATGAAGCTACGAGTTTATATGAATATGTGATATATTTACATGAATATGAAAAAGGATATAAAAGATTATGACCATGATATGTGTCCTGAGAGCTAGGGGTATAGTTGGCATGCCAAGAGTCGAGGGTCTACGCGGTCCTTCGGGACATATATGTATTCCTTGGAACATGTGTGATGTCTTTTGAGACACATACTTGATCCTTTGTATATGCATATGATTCTTAAGGAATTGTCTACGTGGTCCTTAGGGACATTTTATATGACACTTTGGTGCAATCTTACGTGGCACTACGGTGCATTTCTACGCGGCACTTCGGTGCAATTATACGAGCTGTGGTGACAACATTTGTGCACAACCTCTATAGACTCACATATCTATAGTTCTCACATGTGTACATGGGCTAATAAAGAAATAACAACAAACATATTACATGTAATTTGTATGCTTTTATGCTATGAATTGTATTATATGATTTATATGATGATATGTTGATTGTATGATTAAATGATTAAAATGTTGGTTAAAATGCTAGATATAAGAGGATATGTATGAAGTGAGATAAATAATAATGATATTGATAATGAAATGAGGCTAATGATGGAAATGATGAGTATATGTGTATATATGTTCTTACATGTAATTATATATTGCATATGTGTTATAGGAATTTGTTACATGAATAAGGGTATGATTGATAAAAGTAATAGTTCATGCATGATTATAAGTTATAGTTTACATTATATGTTTATTTGCCTCACTAAGTCATAGACTTAGCGTGTGATTATTTCACACGTAGGTACATAATCGAGAAGAGAAGTGAAGAAGAGCAAGAGAGGTCAGCATCTCCCTTACAAAATTTCAGATCAGAAAATAGATAATTTAAATGTGTTTGGTTATTTTGAATATAGTTGGCATGTACTAATTGATTGAGTTGAAAATGCTCTGATTGATTTTGGTTATTTTGGGTCGCTTTATGTAAATAAACTGCTTTTATTTTAATGAAAGTTTTAAATTTGCTTTGAATTTTCTCAAGAGTCAAAGTTTGAAAAGTCAATGTGACACCTCAAACTCGTATTCGGGTTGAGGGTGTTACACATCCAATCCATCAGAACTACTCATCACTACCTTCTTCAATCGACATTCGACATTGGCATGGTAATGATACAACCAATCCATTCCTAAAATAACTTCAAACTCCTTAAAGGGTAATTCCATTATAATAGTAGGAAATTCATTTCCTTGAATCCTAATAGGACACTCTCGACAATTTTGATTGACCCGAGCACTATGCCCTAGTGGGTTAGTCACAATCACCTCACTACTTATAGCTTCTAACTAAATTATCAGTTCTCTCACCAATTTACTACTAATATAAGAATAAGTTGATCCCGGGTTAATCAAAACCAAAACAAGTTTATCAACTAAATGAAAAGTACATGCAATGATCTCTGGATCATCGTGATCTTCACTAGCCTTAAGATTATACACTCGAGCAGTCGAGATCATTTCAGGTTGAGTGGCTGACTCAGATTGATTTCTTCCTCTACCTCATCTTTCACCTCTCTAAGGTACAGTAATAGATCTCTCATACTGTGAAGGATGTCCAGTCATCAATAGTAATCCTAGATAAAATGTCCCATGTCCCCACATCTGAAGCATGTACTGGAGACCATTTGACATATGACATTATGATATTTTCCACAATGCTGGCATTGACTTGGCCTTCCAGCTCCTGATTTAGTAGATTGAGTCTGCTTAACTTTCATTGGATTTGATCTCTACCTGAGAATACAACAGATTCAGTTCTATATTGAGGTCAAAAACCCAAACCTCGATTTTCTTCAATTATGATGCACTCGATGAGACACGTGCTCTTTTGTTCCACTGGGTCTTCTACTCTCATATCTTTCATTCTGAGCTCGCTCTAAGGCTTTAGCTTGATTTACTACTTTTTGAAATATAGAAAGGTTCAGAGCTAACAACAGCTCCTTCAATCTAGGGCACAAACTCTCCACAAACTAATCACATGATTCTTTTTTTGTTGGAACCAATTCAGCTACAAATATACTCAATTTGTTGAACTCGCACTCGTACTCATGCACAGTGTGATTCCCTTGCTTCAAATTCATGAATTCTTGTTTCATTTGATGGATGAACTGATCACCGATATACTTGTTTATAAACTCTTCCAAAAAGAATGATCACCTCACTTGATCTATAGATGCTTTCATTGTCACATTGGTCCACCATATACGTGCTTGTCCTCGTAGCAATGAGACTACTCCATCTAGTTCTTCATTTTAGAACAATAGAGACCCTCAAGCATAATCTTAACATCGTTTAACCAAAGATCCGCAACAACGGGACCTTTCTCAGCTGCTCTTCTAAATTCTGGTGCTCCTGAACTTTTAAGCTCCTTTGCCACATTCATCCTAGGAGCTGAGGGAATAGCAACTAGAAACACGTCAGAATCGCGTCCAACATTCTCAAAAATGATCCCTGATCTTGTATAGGGATTCCTTGAGGCGCATGCTCTTCACCTTACCTAACTGGGGCATGTGACTTACTATTTCCCTCATTATTATCTCCCGCTTCACTTCGGGAGCCCTTGTAGTCTGACATCTATTAAGATACAATCACTAACTTTATTAGCAAGGACAACATACTAATTTCCCTGTCAGATAAAAAAAATTTAACACTTCATTGGCATGTATACTTTTAAAACACAATTTGATTCACTTTGAACTTAAAATCAGTTGAACCTTAGCTCTGATACCAATAAATGTAACAACCACAACTCGTACCCGACCCGAATACAAATCCGATGTGTCACAGTGACTTTACAAAACTTTGACTAATTGAAAACTTGTTAAAATTTTAAACTTTTATTTGTATTTAAGTGGCAAAACCCTTAAACCAAAGCTACTATTAATAATTTATAATTTACAATGAGAATAAATACTCAATATATTTATATAACTTAAAATAGTATGATTACAAAATTGATCAGAGCTATTCAATTTAAAACCTTATAATACATGCCAACAAAATTTCGAAGTAACCAAAATAAAACACCTACAATTCAATTAATTTTGATCTGATTGTCTTCAGTTGTATGTTTCCCTTTCCTAGCTTTACTCCTCAGATCTTTTTGTACCTACGTGTGAAACAATCACATGCTAAGTCGACGCTCTAGTAAGGCAATAATGAGAGTAATAAAATATTTAAAAAACACTTGCTTATTCAATCCATATAAAATATTCATACTGAAATCAAGAAACCTTTCATACACATAACATATATTGTTATTCATTATTCAAATTATATCTTTTTATTATATTAGCCCAACACATATTACTGAGAACTCAAGGTATATGAGTACATTGAGGTTGTGCACTAAATGCAGTCACCACTGCTCATATAATTTGTATCGAAGTGCCACGTAGAATATGCACCGAAGTGCCACGTAAATATGTCCTAAAGGACTCTGTAGAATTTTGTCCTAAAGGACCACGTAGAAATTTATCCCAAAGGACCGCGTAGAATCCTTGACTCTCGGCCTGCCAACTATACCTCTATTTTCATACATATACCTTGGGCTTTAACTATATAATTATTTAACATTTCATTACTTCAAGTGTGTTTTAATCCACGTAGAGCACATTCACATAGGGTATTTTCACGTAGAACATTTTTACATAGCATATTTTTAATAGAACATTTTCATATAAAACATATTCACATTCCAAGAAAATCAAAACAGTACTTTGAAAATACACTTTATATAAATCATAATAAAATATTGCATAAAATAAATAAACAATTTTTGATTGAAAACCTTCGAGGTTGGCTTATCGCAAGCCATTCTCATATCTAATATAAAAATATAAATTTCACTCACCTTTGCCTCACGTAAATCCTAAAAGAAATCCTTTTAACTTTCGTTTAGTCTCTTCCCTATATCGCTTCGATCAATACGCTTTCATTCCAAATCTACACATTAATATGTCTAAGATCAATACCAACTTTCCATTAACAAATAACCAATTTGCACTTACATAAATGAAATGAAACACCTAATCTAACATTTTAGGCTGAATAGTACAATACCCCTCCTACAGTACCGATACTTTTCTTTTATGGTACCGATACCCACTTTTGTATCGATACCATTTTGGCATTCTGGAATTTCATCCCTACTTAAAGTATAGATACCTTACCTTTGGTATCGATACCCCACATTAGTATCGATACTACTTCAATAAGTATCGATATTGTTAATCCGATTTATACTTTTTCCTTCAAATTACCCTTATAGTATCGGTATTGTTCTTCCAGTACCGATACGTTTATCCAGATTTCACTTATTTCATTTCGAATTATTCCTACAATTCACTTAAATCTCATACTTTAAGCTCCAATCAAACCTTTAAACTTACTAATATTGATCATCACTAACTTATCTCCATTAATTACCTTTTAACAACCAAATTTCTCTATGAAAAACTTAAGACTAAGAATCATACCAAATCTTCAAACATGTTCTCAATCATTTCTAAGGCTTCAAATGCCTCAATTTGACATTTGACAAGTCAAATATGCCTTTAGAATCTAATTTCTAACCAAATTTCATCCATTCACTTAAAAACACATTTTTCTAATTCACTAATAATTCACTAATCTCTTAGTTTTATTCATCCTGAAGCTTTCCTTAAGCTTCTATATCACTCAAGGCTTCAAAACAAACCCAAAAATGAAAGGATCAACCAACTTGAAAGTAACTTAGCTTAACAATGGAGGTTTATGGTGGAATAAATGAATAAGAGAAAATAATCAAGTTTCCAGACTTTTCCTTTCTTTCTCTAATACCCACATGCTTTAATATCCTTTAAAATGAATTTTAAATGCATTTCCAGCTAAAAGACCATAATACCCTTCTCTTCTTCAATCTTTGATAACAATACCTAAACAAAATTTCCAAAATCAGTCCTTAAAATTTTCAATTTATTCTAATTAAACCATCAAATTTTAAATCCTTACATTTTGTCCATGACTCGATGTTTCGGGTATTACAACATGTGGATCACCACTCAGGCATGGATCTAGAGGGGGCGGTCGTCCCCCTAAAATTTTCAAATTTATATATATTTTAGATATTTTCTATGTATTTTCTATTGAAATATGTTTTCGTCTCCTAAAATTTTATAAATTCTCCCATACTTAAAATTTTAAAAGTTCACCCTCCTAACATAAAATTATGCTTATGTACCTGCAACCACTAATCATATTACAAAAAGCATTAAGGTTGTGCATTTGTTTCTTACTTAGCACACATAAACATAAATTATTAATGATCAACAATGAAAGTGCAAATGTAAAATTCTTCTCCTAGGTAAGATTTGCCTTCAAAACCTGCCACACCAACATTGCAAGCTCTCATCACTAAATTAAAAATGCTACCATGTAATTAGATATGATAATGTATATATTATATGATTACATAAATATGATGTAAAAAGATAATATGCAAACACAACATTGATATATAAAAATGTTAAAACTTTATAACATTACATTATTATAAGTAAAGTGATGAATACTATTTTTCTACAAATGTATGGTTTTTTATATATTTTTTATAGTAATTTTAATTATTTTATTTAAAAACTTATATAAAAATATATAAAAACTAAAAATATCATTATAATAATATTTATTATATATAAAATATTTTTAATTTTACACAGATTTAATATCATTGAATATCTATTTTTTATAAGAAATAAAAACATGCTCAATACCATTTGATTGAATAGTTGATGCATCTCCTTATTGTTTGAAGAAATCCTAGCTTCAATTGGTATTTTTCATGGAAAAACAAACATGAGATAAAAAATTCAGTCTTTCACTAAACTTTTGAATATTTGTCTCGAGTTCAAGTTGATTATGTTTCACCTCTTATCTGAAGAAATACTGAAGCTAAACTCTCTAATTTAACTCTCCCTTTTATTTTCATTCTGGGTTTTTGTTATTGCGATTTTTAAGTTCTGTTTTCAATTTGGGTTTCTGATAAACTTCAATCTGATTCTATTTTTTCCTTACTGACCTCTACAAAGAAGTATAAGTATTAACTGATTTTTAATTTGGGTTTTTGGAATTAATAAAGGATCTGTGATTTTTTAGTGAGATCTTATAGTTATTGTTAGTATTTGATCATTTTTATGAGTTTTTGTCTGTTATGAAATCAATTCAATAGATCCAATCTTATGGGCTTTTGGAATTATAGATCTAGTGCTTTAATCATTGCTACTCAAGGAAGCATATTGGCTTCGGTTTCTAGGATAATGTGATGTTATCTTAGAACTTTAGATCTGCATTTTGTTTGGTTATTTACGTAACGGTATCTATTCCCTCTGTATTCCTTCTTCTTCTAGTTACTTTTACTCTATGGTTTTCGTTCGTAGATTTAGCTCTGTTGTTTGTAGTAGCAGCGGGAAATTAGTTTTCTTTTAGTGAATCTTGACCGAATTGCTTTATGATCTGTTAATTTTGGAGTTTCTTAGTAATTTGGTTCTTGAAAATTATAGGATCTTGAGATTATGAGGTTTGCTTAGATTATTTATAGAAATTTTACTAAAAAAAGTTCATGTTTTGAGTAAGGCTTGAAGTTGATACGTCTTAAACTTCTATAGAATTTGTTATTTACTTGAAAAGTAGTTTTACTTCGAGTAGGATCTACTGGATCTATATTTTCCTACTTTGCTTTGAGTAGGATCTTCTGGATCTGTATTTTTTCATTGTCCTAGACTCTTAGTATCATATATCATTATCGATATTTCAAATTGAGTATAACTGTTATAAAGATTTATAAATTTTGTTATGGTTTTACCACTAGATTTCTAGCTATTGGCCTAAAGTTAAGTAAGATAGTGTTAATCTGTCTTAAAATCCTATTAAGTAACCAACTAGGCTTCTTAGTACCCCTCAATTCTCTAGCATTTTATTGGTGCATCTTACCAACTAGGCTTCTTAGTACCCCTCAATTCTCTAGCATTTTATTGGTGCATCTTCTGTCTTCTTTGGATTCCTTTTTCATAGTTCCTCATAGCTTCGGTTATAGATGATTACTTGAGGTCATGTCCTTCTTTTAGATCCCATAGGGTGTATAGGGGGAGGACTCGACAGAGTGGTGTCAAGGAGACTAGACTTAGAGTTTGTTCATTGAATGTAGGCACATTAAATGCTAGGCTGTTGGAGCTGATCGACGTACTTAGTAATAGGAAAATAAATTTTCCATGTATTCAGGAGACTAGATGGAAAGGGGTTTGTGATAGAGAGTGTAATGGGTACAAGTTGTTGTATTCAGGCGTAGATAACGCTAGAAATGGAGTGGGTATCTTGGTATCCTTTAGGCTCAAGGAAAATGTAGTTGAAGTTTGTAGATACCGGGATAAGATCATGATGATTAAGGTTATTATAGAAGCGGAAGTGGTGAATGTCCTTTCAGTGTACGCCCCATACGTTGGCCTAGGGGAGGGGGAGAAACGTTGCTTCTGGGATCAGTTAGATGATGTACTTAGGAGCATTTCGGAAGACCAAAGAGTTTTCATAGGGGAGACTTCAATGGCCATATAGGTAGTACAACCGACGGGTATGATGGTGTTCATGGGGGTTTCAGTTTTGGTAGTAGGAACGAGGAGGGGTGTACGTTGCTTGAATTTGCTACTGCACACGATATAGTGGTCACTAACTCCTTCTTTAACAAGAAATATGTGAACTTGATTATGTTCCAAAGCGGGGGACATTGTACCCAAATCGACTACATCCTGGTTCGTAATCGGGATCGATGGGCTTGCATTGACTATAAGGTGTTCCCTGAAGAGGCATGTGCATCACAACACAGATTGTTGCACTCCTAGGAGGGCTAAACTTGGTAAACCTAGGTTCATTTGGAAGAACTTACATGGAGCGATAGCTGATGACTTTAGGAGTAAGGTTTTGTCTAATACATGTTTTGGAACTATAAACTCGAATAATACAGATATGTTATGGAAAAATATGGCAAATTCCATCAGAGAGGTGGGAAAAAATACCCTTGGGTTGTCGACAGGGAAGGTCAATGAACATAAAGAGTCGTGGTGGTAGAACGACGAAGTCCAAACTAAGGTGAAGACAAAGCAAACTTGCTTCAAGGAGTTTCTACAATGCAATGACAACGAAGAAAGATCGAGAGCTAAATAAAGATACAATGAGACAAAGTAGCAAGCCAAGAAAATAGTGGCTAAGCAAAGGATAAGGCATACGAGAAAATGTACAAGAGATTAGACACCAAAGAAGGACAAAATGACATCTTCAGGCTTGCAAAATCCAGGGAAAATAGGAAAATTGATCTAGGTAGCTTTAGGTTTATTAAGGATAACAATGGTGTTCTTTTAGTGAAAGATCATGATATTAAGAGGGTTTGGGGTAGTTACTTCTTTGGCTTATTTAATGACTATGCCTCTCCCTGTAGAGATAGCACCGTTGATGGGCCAGCTGACCATCATACTACGGTCAATGACTGCCCTACAAGTAGGATTGGGTTTGAGGAAGTCAAAATGGCTCTTAGAAAGATGGGGAGGGACAAAGCTGTCTGTCCAGATCAAATTCCTATCACTGTGTGGTTGGCCCTAGGAGAAGATAGAGTTAATTGGTTGACCAACATCTTTAATATTATTTTAGAGACTGCCAAGATGCCAGAGGAGTGGAGAGAGTCTACGGTGATACCAATCTATAAGAATAAAGGAGAACCCCAATGTTGTGGCAACTACAGAGGTATTAAACTACTCAGCCATACCATGAAGCTATGGGAAAAGGTAATTGAGGCTAGGTTGAGACAGGTTAATAGGTTTCAGAAAACCAATTTGGCTTTATGCTAGGCATGTCTACTACGGAGGTGATTCATCTACATCGATGGCTTATGGAGAAATATAGGGAAAAAGATTGAGATCTTCACATGGCGTTCATTGACCTTGAGAAGGCGTATGATAGCGTTCCCCACGATACGATCTGGAAGACCTTAGAAATGAGATGGATCCCAACTGCTTATATACGGGCAATTCGTGATATGTACTGTAGATATACTACTTACGTCAGGACTACAGTTGGCGACACCGAGGCATTCCTGGTGGAAATCGGACTTCACCAAGGGTTGGCTCTTAGCCCTTACATCTTCACATTGATCATGGATGACATCTATTATGCGACACCAGACGGTGTACCATGGTGTATGCTTTTCACTGACAACAATGTCCTAGTTGTTGAAACAAAAATCTGAGCTGAATAATAGACTGGTTGCCTGGAAGACTGCTTTAGAAGAAAAAGGTCTAAGGATCAATATTGAAAAGACAGAGTATTTATGTTCAAACATAAGTGGGAACCAAAACGATGTAGATGTAGAAGTATGCATAGAAGGACACGTTATTCCCTCAAATAAATGTTTCAAGTACCTAGGGTCTATGATACATAAAGATAGGGGTGTAGATGATGATGTTACACACCGTATAAAGGTGGGATGGCTAAAGTGGATGGCTGCTACTGGAGTTTTGTGTGACAAGAAGGTGCCTCAAAAACTTAAGGGAAAATTTTATAGAATGGCAATAAGACCATCGCTGCTGTATGGATCAGAATGTTGGGCAATCAAGAAGGATCACGTAAGGAGAATGTAGGCCGCAGAAATGAGAATGCTTCGATGGGCATGTGGTACGACTCTGTGGGACATGACACCAAACTTTGCTATTAGGATGTCCTTGGGGGTGGTGCATGTATCCGAAAAATTGAGGGAGGGAAGACTCCGGTGGTTTGGGCATGTCCTTAGGCGACAACCGTCGGATGCGGTCAGGAGGGTAGAGTTGATTATAGTCGACAGTTCCAGAAGGAGATGACGACCAAGGCGGAAGTGGAAAGACTACTTGAGATCTGATTTGAAGGATTTAGACCTTACCGAGGACATGACCTCTGATAGGAAAGTATGGAGACTTAAGACCAGGGTAGCCGAGTAGTGCAGGTCACAGACATAGGGTGTAACATCTCTGTCTTCCTTTTAATGCATTTGTAATAATTTCCATTACTTCTACTTTATATATGTTTCTGTCATTAGAATTTATGAAGGCTTAGAACTAGGGTAGCAGAGTAGTGTTGCCTTAGTTTAGGTTTTAACCCATTTGACTTTATTCCTTCTCGTAGCTTGCTATCATTGACTTCTGCGTATCCTTCTCTTCAGGTTTCCTCTTTTTAAATTTAGTCGGGTCTTACGTTTCTGTCTATATGCAAAGATTTTTACGTAGGGATTTATTTATAGGGATTACTTCCCATTACAGACGAGCATATGAAAACTGCATATGAAGATTGTTCACTATGTATTTATTTATTTATACATGCATTTTGCATTTTATCTTTATTTTTAATTTTCTGACTGTCAGAGGTCTTCCACGGAAGCTGCTCTCAATCCTGACGTTGGGGGCAGCCTACTACCCTACCTCCCCCTTACCTCATTGCATATGGGAATAGGGTTTTGTTGTTGTTGTTTCTCTTTGATATCTTTCTCTTTGAATGAGATCTCAATTCCAATGATAATATATATATTGCTCAGAATCTTTGCTCAGAATCTTTGCTCAGAATCTTTATCCAACTAAATTAATATATAATTATTTATTAGACACCTCAATAAAGAATTTAAAAGAAATCTAACACTCATTTTTTTATAATAAAATGAGATGTATATATATAGTAACAATTATACTAAAAAAATTCAAATATTTTTTACCACTTTTTAAAATATTTTTTATATAAATAATTGAAGAACGATTCATTTTTAAAATTTAAAGCACTTTCTAAATCAGCTTTTTTTGAGCTAAATGCAAAAACAAAACAAAACAAAAAAATCTGAAAAAAATAATTTTGAATATTAAACTATCATAACATCGTGTTTATTCTTCTTTTCTCTCAATCAATTATATTTTTAAAATAAGTATAAAATGAATGTTTAACTTTTCACAATATATTTTGATAGTAATATTAAACATTTAATGAACAAATTATATTTTTATATCACTTTTCTACAATATTTGTAAAAGCATTTTCCAACTCAACAATAAGGAAGAATTAAAATATTTTTTAAATGGAAAAATACTTCTTTAAATTTTTACCATTGAAATAAAAAATTGATTTTAAAATTATTTTTAATCTAAAAAATACTTTAATTTTTATTCTAATTATGATACCAAAAATACTTTTAATCCAAACAACTAAAGAATTTATTTGTTGTGGAAGTTGAACCCGAATAATTATAAATTTATTATTGAATTAAATACTCGGATAGCTGCTATCTTTTTATAACCATCAGTATTGATCTATTGAACAACTAATTTGAATCGAGCACTGCAAAGGTAAGGACAACCTTCCCAACCTATTTTGCTCTATTTACAAATGTCTAGATTCAAACTCTTAACATTATGTAAGGAATCTAGTGTCTTATCCCACTAGATCAACTGATTATCGGTGATAGATGCTATTTTTTGAAAGTAGGATAGATACTATATACACATTATTATACTATGAACCTAATTATATTTATGAAGTAATCTAGGGTTGACAAAAAAGAAGACAAATGTTGGTCAAATTATGTAGAATTCAAAGTACAATGTTGTTGGCTCAAAAAGTAATTTAAATTAGTGAATGTCGGTAGGTTATTGCTTTGACAGATTATTATTACTTTATCCTACGACCATTATTTTATAATTGAGCTTTCGATTTCTTCACTGAATTTAATACATTAAGTTTTTTTTGTCACTATGCCTTTAAATTATAAATTTCATCACTAAACTTTACTCTCTCTCATATTTTGTTATATGAACTTCAAAAATTTACAATTTCTTCACTGAACTTAATACATTGAGTTTTTTTTGTCACTATGCCTTTAAATAGTTAACTACATTAAAACAATGTTATTTTGAAAAGAAAAAATAACAAAAGTTTCATCAAAACGACGTCGTTTTGCATCTATACAACAACCTATTATAATGTCGCTAGTGAGAAAATGATCGAATAAAAAAAACCCCCAATATATTAAGTTCAGTAATGAAATTGAAAATATTTAAAGTAGAATGAGTGAAATAAGAGAGAGAGAGAGAGAGTAAATTTCAGTTATTAAATTTGTAATTTATCCTTTTTTCTTTTATAATCTCAGAGACTTCATCCGTTTTATAAAAAGTAGATATCTAACATTATCATTTTAAGTGTCTCGATTGTAACATACGTTAAAAATATGTTAAATAACACATGTTTATATTTTTAAAATTTTTATTTTAAAAAATAAAATATTATTTCTATATTTTTTTCAAATAAAATGTATACTTTAATTCCCCCACTCCCTCCCAGCCTCTTCCTCTGTCCCTCTCCCTCCTTAATCCCTTAAACCCTCACTTAATAAATTTAGGATTAGAGCAAGCATATTTGACTGAATGGTCAAGATGCTCATATTTATTCCCTTATATTCCCTTAGATCTTATGTTCTAGACCCATTAGGAGCACTCTCCTTTATTCCCCTGAAATCCCCCATTCCTTTCACTTCTAGTTAAATTATGATTACATTTAGAAATTTTCCAAAAATAAATATAGGGTTAGGGATTTATGATCCCCAACCATTAAATTTAGGCTTATGTATTTAGGGGTTTGGGATGACCAAAAAGATGATGGTTGTTTAGTGGATGGGTGACAATAGAGGCGGTGGCCGAAGATGATTGGCGACGATAGAGGCGGTGGTCGGAGATGATTGACAACGATTGGAAATGAGGATTAAATTTATGGATTTTAGAATTTTGACGATCTTTTTTTATTTTAAAAAAATTAAGTTTTTTTTATAATTTTTTAAATAAAATTTTTAAAAAATATATAAATACAAGATATGTCAGATAACTTTTATTTTTAACGGTCGTTACGGTTGAGGGACTTAAAATGATAATACATTTACCGAAAAATATGCACTTAAATGAGAAAAACTATATAGTTTGAACATTTTTTATATTAAGCCAAAAAAATTTGTTTAAATCTAAAGAGTTATCGTATATACGGTATCAAAAGAAAACATTCGACAACAAAAAAAAGAAAAGAAAAAAAACCATCATTTTCTCGAACCCATCTAGCCATTCACTGAAATCCCCCAACTCTCAATCGAGCCATCCTCCAATACCATCATTGCCCCCGTTAAACCAACTTGCACTATCGCTGCCTTATATTAGAACTAAATAGCCTTTTACACACACGACTCTCACTCACAATATCATCCTCGTTTCGCTCAACTTGTAACACCCTAAGTCAGAATGGACTTAGAGTGCTACATTGGGCTACATTGGGCTGCTGAGAGAACAACTAATTTTTAAAACCTATTTCGTTTTCATTTCAAAATACGACATGTTTATCAAAATATACATCCATAATAGTTATAAAAAATCTTTTATAAACTGGAGCTTCTTCACGCCGAATTATTGGGCAGTAGAATTGTTGTTCCCTGAATTGGAGTCATATATTCAAAAAAGATTTTTGATATAACAAAAATGCCTTAATGCCCCTGAATCAATAATTCAAAAAGATTTTTTGAATATTTATTATTATCAAAAGAATTCAAGCTATTGATATAGGAAACAATCTTGCCTTGCAAAGAAAGATTGATAGAAGTATATGGATGATCCAAATCTGAGGCAGACTATAGCTGATTGGTGAGCAGTATAAGCTGCTGACATTGTCTAGTTGTCAAAGAATAACTTGAAATGGTTGACGGAGAGTTGTTAACAGATACAACTGCATTACAATGAACCAAGGAAGAGTTCTTGGAACGAACATGATAACCAGGAGGATAGCCACGGAGTCTAGCATTTATCTTTAGTGTGACCCAAAATGTTACAATTATTACATTGTGGACGAGATTTCTTTGTAACAGGAGAAGCTTTAACAGCAAAAGTTTCTTCACCATAAGGAGAATTGATGACAATGGACCTTTGATTTTCTTCTTGAAGAATACAAAAAAAAACTTTAATAATGGATGAAAAATGCTCCATTAATAAAATATTGGCACAAATGGGAGCATAGGACTCATGAAGACCCATAAAAAATTGCATAGTTAACTCTTTTTTATATTCATCCAACATCTTCTGAACACCCCTACATTTGCATTAAGAACAAATACAAAAAGACTTAATCGAAACTAACTCATACCACAAGATTATTTAACTGGGTGTAATAAGTACTAATAGTCATAGAACCTTGAGATAACTCACTCAATTTTTTCTTGATGTGAGGAGCGTTCGTCTGGTGAAAATTATCTTTAAAATCTTTACAAATGGTCGCAACAGTTGAATGATAAAGAAGGCTGGCAGCAATTTCCTTCGATGCCGAATTCAAGATCCAGGAATTAACAAGGTTATTCGCCCTTGTCCATGCATTGAAAAGAATCGTCGATGTAGGGGCAGTTGTAGGAATGGATTTATCGATGAAATCAATCTTGTTATATGCTGAGAGAGCCATCAACATAGAATGTTTACAGCTGTTACCATTGTCGTTGGTGAGAGGCTGCACGACTAAGATTATCCCTGGGTTATCAGATTGATGGAGGTTGTAAGGATTACTACCATTGTCGAACTGATTAGAAAGATTGGAAATATTTCCCATCGTGGGGAAGAAAAAGAATGAAGAAATGCACAGAGAAAGCTAAAAAATAACAACTGAAACCATATAACAACAGTTTGGAGAAGAAAACTTTATTAACTTGTGTCTTACACCCAATGTATGTACAAACCTCGAAATATATAGTATGCTATACAAAGCTTAACTATCTAACAATAATGAATAATCAACTTATAACTAACTTAACAATTATCATCCTCAACATGGTGAAATTACTGTAGGCTGGTTGCGAGGTTTCTAAATCAAATAGTAGCACTAGATGGTAAGCTCAAAATTATTGCTATATAGAATGAGATTAGAGAAAAAGTTGGCTACTATAATCTCTTTTAGTTTGTCTCCATATACTTAAATTTTCTCATATAATCTAGATGATGTAATAAATGGAATTGTGTAGTTGAACCTATATTTTGATGTAACAAATTTAGGGTAAAATATTTTTGGACTTGATTGAATTTATTCGAAGTTTTCAAAAATAATTCAAAGTCCATTAAAACTTGAATTTGAACAAAAATAGTTTTTTGGGTAAGTAGTACCGATATTGTTCTTACAATATTTATACTACATGAATAGTATCGATACTGTTCATGTGGTACGAATATCAAAGGTAAGAGAAGTATTGATAATCTCTTGGTAGTATCGATACAATATGTTGTTTTTCAAATTGCTCAAATTCCAAAATACAAATTTGGTAACGATACTCAAGGATACTGATACTACTTTACATAGTGGTATCGATACCATGAAACCTAGTATTGGTATTGGTCTGGCCCAATTGTCTTTAATGGCTAGTTTATTTAAATATTACAAAGGTAGTACCGATACTCGTAGCCCGAGTACCGGTACTCCCTATTCTATTTTGTGCAGTTTTATTTTTGTAGAAAATTAATCCCCAAGGGCTAGAAACGGCCACAAAATCATTCCAACATATAAAAACAAGTTGAGGATACTTGAAGAAGGTTACAACACATATTCAAGCAATATATATCAAGAGAAAAGCTTTTCCAATCTTATTTGTACTTTTTCTCTTGTACACTTTTCAATGGAAATGAATACATAGCCTTATTATTGTCCCGATCTAGGAATGACAATTAGTAATGTCCTTGAATTATAAGTATGGCTGCAACAAAGATGATAGAAATATAATATTAGTAAAGCAATAAGAAATGGGTAATCAAAATAAGTAATGTAAATAAGGATAGAAGAGATTTGGCTGCAGAATTATAAATGAAGATGTTGGTGGCCTTGATAGAAGATGGTTGATGGTGTTGATGTTGTATGGAAGATGGTGATGATAGTGTATCTCAAACACGCCAAATAGGAAGCTTTGCTAGAGAGCACAACCCCAGTCTTCACAAACTTGTTTGAGGGATGGTAATTGTGTCTTCAACCCACTAGATATAAAATCTAGGAATTTAAGAATCAAGGTGAAGGAATGACGCCACAAGTATAAGAAATATACTTGCTTAATTGATAAAGTTCTCAAAGAACTTTGAAGAGATATTTAACTCATAAAAGCCTCTCAATTTATAGGAAATGAGAGGGCTTGGCCGAATAGACACCTAGTGATTCAGCAAGTACATGATCCTTAATGAAAATACATAATGATTTAAATGAAAGAATATGTCTCTTGGTATGTTGATGGTTTCGCTATCCCTTCAAAAGAGTCATGTTGGTTCGGCTAGGATGAAGATACATCTCCCTTGGCCGAATGGTGACATGCTTGTTCATCTTGGCGCCAAAGTCATCTTCCTTGGTCGAATGGTCTTCATGTGCAAAGCATGTGGATGGTGTCCGAATAGGCATAGTGCTTGTCTCATGTCTCTTCATGATTTAGGCCTCTAATGGATGTAATCTCTTCACCAACGTGCACCTTGATGAAAGGGCATCTTCATGGGCATCACCATTCATGAAAGGTCACAATTATTGGAAGGTAATCTTTCATGTTTGAGCTAGTTATAGGGTGAATGAGCTGGAGGTGAGCTGGTCATAGGTGAGTTGTAACATGATGAACATTATGGCAGCTCCTTGTGAAAAGTTACCTCTTGAGTTGGCAACTATTCGTGAAAAGGTACGATTTCACAAAATTTGACTTAGGACAACTTGTAGCTCAAATCTTCAGCTCAATCCATCTATGAACTCAATGGTCTCCGGACAACTTTTCACCAAATGTTCCTTGTGTTATCCTAAACGTCCCCATCTAAGTTTCCTTGTTGTTGCTTTCACCATTTAACTCCAAGATAGCTCCCAAGTTGTGGCCGAATGCACCTACACTTAAAGCATAAAGAATAAGTTTAGTGCATGAACTATATTAATGTGTATATGGTAAATATGTGTTCTATAGTATATAATAATAACTTATGTCTCACATGGTAATGAATAAGTTATTATCATTATAGCTATATATATATATATATATATATATATATATATATATATATATATATATATATATATGAATATAATTAGGTTATAGCAAACGAAATAAACATCATTGGGTAGAAAATTAGAATGTTCCTCCCCTTGAAAGGTTGGAAATGCAAAGTTAGACATGTCGCTGAATTGGATCATATCACTTCATATGCCTTATAAATTGATCTCCAATATACTTGTGCTTGAACTCTTCAAAAACAAGGACCATGCCACTTGGTCACTTGTCGTTCTCATGGTGACATTCGTCAACCATATTCTAACTTGTCCCCTTAGTAAAGAAATTGCTCCATCTAACTTCTCCACTTCCGGGCAAGGAAGACTGTCTAACATGATCTTCACATCATTAAGAAGAGGTTCGCCGTAATAGGACCTTCATCGGATTCACCTTTAAATTTGGGAGCTCCCAATCCTTTCAACTCTTTCGCTACATTAATTCTATGAGTTGATGGAGTAGGAGGTTGGAAACGCGTCAGAATAATGTCCAACGTCCTGAAGAACATATCTTGGTCTTGTACAGGCACTCCCTAAGGTGTCTGCTCTTCACCTTGCATGGCCAGGGCAGGTGAATTGCTACTACACTCATGCCTATCATCTCTCTCTTCACTTCGGGAGCTTTCGCGATCAGACATCTAATTAAACATAATCATATATCTCTATTAGCAAGACATCATACTCAATACTATATCAGATCAGAGGTATTCATTATTCTGTTGGCATGTAAACTTTTTAAACCATTTTTACCTCGGTTTATGTCTAGAATCGGCTAAACCATAGCTCTGATACCATTAAATGTAACACCCCAACCCGTATCCGACCCAGATACGAGATGTCACATTGACTTTTCAAAGCAATGCACTTACACAAAATAGTATAAAATTTAAACTTATAATAAATAAACTGAATAATTTACAGAAATTCAATACAAAAGGTTTACAAAATGATCAAAGCATATACAACTTGAACTTTTAATTACATGCCAACATTGGTTAATATAACAAAAAGGACTTACTGTTAAATTGTTTCTGATATGATATCTGAAGAAGTTATGTTGTCCCAGCTGCTTACTCGAGCCCCTATGACTTCTTTGATCCAACATGTGAAACACTCACATGCTAAGTCATCGACTTAGTGAGGCATATGTATATATAATAAACATGAATATGTAAATTACATACTTTTATCACTTTACAAAGATATTCATATTTTCTATCACAAGGACATATATGATCAGTCATATAACAATAAAAATATAACTCATCATGAAATATTAATTCATGTTATATATTTTAATAGCCCATGTACATTACAGAGAACTAAATATATGTGAGTGCATTGAGTTTGTGCATTAATGCTGTCCCCACAGCTCGTATAAAATGCACCAAAGTGCCGCGTAGAATATGCACCGAAGTGCCACATAAAATGTCCCGAAGGACCACATATATGTCCCGAAGGACCACATGTATGTTCCAAAGGTCCAAACATATATCCCGAAGGATCACATATAAGTTCCCAAGGATCACATATATGTCCCGAATGACCGCGTAGAACCCTCGACTCTTGGCTTGCCAATTATACCCTTAGCTCTCATCTCACATACTATGGGCTTTACCATGTATATCATTTATGCTCTTATATCCATGTAATCAAATGGTTACATAGATCATATCATATAACTTATATTTGTTCTCTTATGTTCTTATATATATATATATATATATATATCATACAACATATATGATCTCATATCAGCACATAAACTTATGCATGTACCCATTTATTCATACTGATCATATCAATCCCATGAATGTATTTATGCAATCATGAAATCCATATAGGAAATAGACTTATCACAAGTCTTATTTCCGTAAACATCATATATCTCATAGTATGCACTCACCTTGCCTCACTAGTCAACACCAATCTTTTATCTACCTCTCTAGGTAACTCTTACTTTGTTGACTTATCTGGACTTTGCTTTCGCTCGAGATCTAGACAAATATAAATTACTCATAAATATCATGATTTGAATCACTACTAACCAATCATCAAGGCTGAATCTCAAAATGACACTTGATTATTTATTTCCATTGGACTAGTATCGATACTCAAGGTACAATACCGATACTTCTCTTATAGTGGTATCAATACTCTACTTCGGTACTGATTCCTATTCTAGATTCTGGATTTTCATTCCAAAAATGGTACCGATACCTTTAATTGGTATCGATACCCATGGTACCGATACTACCACTTTGGTATCGATACCTTATGAAGATTTTATCCTTGTTTGCTCGATGGTATCGACACAGTTCATCCAATATTGATACTTATACAAAAATATCACCTCTAAATGCTGAGTAGTATCGATACTATTTATCCAGTACTGATACTACAAACCCATATTACACTTCTACATCCCGAAAATATACCAATAACTTACTAAGTTCTTTCTTTTACTCTTCTTTTTCACCCAAAACCTCATCTATGCATCCATAGCCCATCCTATTTCATAATAACTCATCAACATCATCAATATCTCACCCTAACATTGGAAACCAATAATCTTACTTAATTTTCAACATGTTCAAATTTCATTTTTAACACTTTATACTCCTTACTCTAACTGATAACAAGTCAATTCCAACTTCCAAATCTATTTATTTCCTCTTATTCACAATTTCACTTATAAACCTCTTATATTCAATCATCCATAACTTACTATCCTTTGAGTTTTAGACTACTTTAAACCTTCCTTAAGTTTTCTTAACTCATCAAGAATCAAAATCATATCTAATTTACAAGAATTAGTTAACGAAAGAATTTGTTACCTTAACTAAGTAGCTCATGGGGAAGAAGAAGAAAGGATGAAGAACAAGAGAAGTCTTTGGATATGCTTCCCTTAAAAATCATTTTCCACGTGTTATAAAAACACCATAAATGAATTTTTAATTCATTTACCTTCTAAAAGACTTTTTTGCCCTTCCATCTTTCCTTTCTTTGTTGTTCCATCCTACACAATTAATTTTCCAAATAAGTCCTTAAACTTTTCAATTTATCTAATTTGGTCACTAAATCTTAAAATTTTACAATTAGGTCACTAACCCGGTGTTTGAGATGTTACACTTTCAGACATAATACTCAGGATCCTGGTTCACATGGGAGCGAAGAAAACGAAAAAAAACTAATATCCACGAGGGACTGGATAGAGGTCAAGTCTGTAGTGAGTAGATGCAATTATTCTCGCGATTTTCACTACATGCCTTATTAGACCACTGCTCTTTACTCTTAAGTACAACAGTAAAAGAGAACATCATTCAAAGATGGCACTTCAAGTTTGAAGCCTGTAAAGACAATGTGATCTAACTATGTAGTGAATCTGAGGGCTTGGCACATCTGTCGCACGAAGAAGATGATAGCTGCAATCCTACAAACACGATAAGATGAACTACTCGCATTAAACCCAACAGATGAGGTGCTGGGAGAAATCGTTGACATAAGACTACAACTTAACCTGGAGGCCGATAAACAAGAGCTATATTGGGAGCAAAGAGCACAAGTAAATTGGCTAAAAAAATGGGGACAATAACATGACGTTTTTTCATATATTTGCCTCACAGAGAAAAAGGCGAAATAAAATACAAAACTTGGTGGCAAAAGACGGTAACCAAATCGAGAATGAACTGGGTATTGAGAACCTAGCAAGAGAGTAATTTCAACACCTATTCACCTCTGCATCATCTTCAGTAGACACGACAATTATTGAAGGAATTACAAAATGCATCAACTCGAACATAAATTCCCAGTTACTCATGGAAGTCACATTCGAAAAATAACTCAGGCAGAAAAATCCATGTGTCCGCTTAAGGCTGCGGGAGAAGATAGACTATGAGCAATTTTTTACCAAAGATTTTGGCACGTGATCAGACATGACATATCCGACTTTTGCATTGGTTTAATTCAGGGAAGATTCGACATGCGAACCATAAATTAAACTCACATAGTCCTCATTCCAAAGGTTGATGACCCAATTCGACTGAGCCAATTCAGACCTATCAACTTGTACAATGTTTTGTTCAAAATAGTGTCGAAACCGATAGTCAACCGCATGCATAATCATCTTCACATCTGCATTGATGAGGCGCAAAGTGCTTTTGTCCCTGGGAGATTAATTATAGATAACATAATCAGTGTCTATGAACTGCTATTGTCGTAACCGTTTTTCAGCGGGACAATCGTTTAATTGTATAAAAACCAGTTACGACTTTAATTTTGGAAAACGGGTGATT
Source organism: Hibiscus syriacus (assembly GCF_006381635.1). Lineage (NCBI taxonomy): Eukaryota > Viridiplantae > Streptophyta > Magnoliopsida > Malvales > Malvaceae > Hibiscus > Hibiscus syriacus. The sequence continues at coordinate 2,162,167 of NW_024063086.1, read as the reverse complement.
TTGAATTAAATTGGATAAAATTGAAAAGAGTCACCATCGGCCTTTTGGTTAGGTGGATCGAATACCTAAAAACGTTTTTTAAAAAAATCAATTTTTAAGAAAAATTATTTTTTAAGACAAAAATTTGTCTGTGTTTACCAAATATTCAATTAAAATAGGTTCGGGAGTCGGTTATGCGTGGGGAAGGATTAGCACCCCCACAACGTCCAAAATTGGTACTGTTTCGCTTACACGTTGTCGTAATGGTGGAAATTCTGAGTCAAATATCAAGTTAAAATATGATACATTATTGAATATTAATTAATTTGTTTCAAATTAATAACTTAAAGGAAGAAATTTAAAATACTGAAATAAGAACAAATAAATATTGCAAACCTAAATACAAATAGCAAAAATATGTATTTAAATTTATAAAGACCAAAATAGAGAAAAACAAAAACTTTAAGAATTAAAATAGTAAAAATGGACAATTAAAAGACTAAAATAACATAAACAGAAATTTAAAAAGCTAGAATAATAAAAGTAGAAATTTTAAAGATCAAATATTACAAACTGAAATTTAAAAGGCTAAAATGGCAAAAACATACACTTTAAGTCCTAAAATAGTAATTACAGAAACTTAAAGGTCAAAATAATAAAAAACAAGGACTTAAGAGACTAAATATCAAAAATAAACATTTGAAAGATAAATTAAAAAAAAGATAGAAAATAAAAGGACTAAACATTAATTACAAAATAAATCAGCATCCAAATTGTAAATGTTAAACATTTAGGACTAGAATAACGTATACACAATATTTAAGACTAACATAAAACAACCGACAACATGAAGGACCAAATTAAAACAAAACAAGGGAATGACTAAAATGATATATTTTCAAATGTCATAGTCTAAATTTAAACATCCATAAAACACTAAATTAGTGACCAAATTAAAACATTTATAAATACTATGGCCAAAATCGAATACTTACCTTAATAATAAAATAAACAGAAAATAGGACTAAAATATAATTACTGAAACATTAACGCTAAAAATAAAATAAAGTAAAAGATTCATTAATGACTAAAATGAAAAAATTACAACTGCGAATAACCTGCTTTGCAAATATCCACACGTGAAGCATTAACAGAATGCTTGGTATTTGCCAAACACCCAACACGCCCAGCTAGAAAAATGGCCTCCAGAGTCCTCCCCTCTGTTTGTGTTTTCTTGCCCCCTATTTCCTTATTCCTATGCTTATTTATAATAGATTTTGGTTTATTATTATATATATAATTTTAGTGGTGGATTAGGTTTTATTGGAGTAGGTTTAGTGGAATGAAAATGGGATGGTGCTTGGTGGAGCATAGGCACTGATTGTAGTGGAATAAGGTAGTGGGTTACGTTTTAATAAAAAAATGGTGCTCACAGCTGCCCCTCTTTGCAAATTCTTGTGTTAACAAGAATAGGGTAAAGATGAAAAAAGTACCATTTTTCATCTTGGTCTCTTCTTGTCACATTGCGAACTCTTCACTGGGAATGTTGATGCCACCTCTTTCTGCGGTGAACTTGAAACCAAGGTTGTACAACTTCTTCTTCCTCGTTGGATGAGTTCTTCTCATTATGAACTTCTTATGAACTCTTCACTGAAATTTTTGATGCAAGATTGGACAAGTTCTTCTCATTATGAACTTTCCCCTTTAGGATGAGTTCTTCTCATTATGAACTATTCTTGAAATGTCAATCCCTCAAGCGAGGCGTCACTGACTCGAAATGCCGTGAATCGAGTGATAGGTCGAACAAGCTCTTCTCATTATGAACTTTTTCTCCCTCTGTCGGATGAGTTCTTCTCATTATGAACTTTGTACTGGAAATATTGATCTGTTTATTTTCTCTTTGAAAATTTTCAGACCTGCAAAAGATTATCATGTGTCAGTAATAATTGTGTTTGAAGTATCCAAAGATATTGACCCAAAGGTTCTCGAATCTTTGTTGAGATCCATTTCTTTCAATGGTGAAAAATATGGATTGATTTTTTGTTGAAATCATGAAACGAAATCTTTGTTAGCTCTTTGAATTCCTATCATAAATTTAACACTTGATGAAAATTAATAAGAAACTTGTTTTAAGAGAAGCTCTCTCGAGTGAGATAAATTTTTTTTCGAAAGAAAATTGTCTCAAGGGTTTTAAGAAAAACCATCTCAAGTGAGATTCATTTTGTTTCAAAGGAAAACTGTCTCAAGCAAGACGAAGTAGATTTTAAGAAAAACTATCTCAAGTGAGATACATTTTGTTTTAAGGGAAAACTGTCTTAAGCAAAAAGAAGTAGGTTTTAAGAAAAACCATCTCAAGTGTGATACATTTTGTTTCAAGGAAAAACTGTCTCAAGCGATACGAAGTTGATTTTAAGAAAAACCATTTTAAGGGAGACAAGACTTTGTTTCAAGAGAAACTGTCTCAAAAACTTGTTTCAAGAGAAACTGTCTCAAGGGAGAAAAAATTTGTTTCAAGGGAAACATTTTCAAAGTTTATGTTTCAAGAGAAACTGTCTCAAGGGTGACAAAATTTTGTTTCAAGAGAGACAGAATTTGTTTCAAGGGAAACGTTTTCAAAGTTTATGTTTCAAGAGAAACTGTCTCAAGGGAGACAAAATTTGTTTAAAGGGAAACGTTTTCAAAGTTTATGTTTCAAGGGAAACTATCTCAAGCGAGATAAAATCTTCTGTTTCAAGGAAAAATAATCTTGAGCTAGATAAAATCTTCTGTTTCAAGGGAAACTATCTCAAGCGAGATAAAACCTTTTGTTTCAAGGAAAAACAATCTTGAGTGAGATAAAATCTTCTGCTTCAAGGAAAAAATGTCTCAAGCGAGACAAATCTTGTTTTAAGAAAAACAACATGTAGTGAAATGAAATGTCTTATTTTGAATAAAACATGTCCCAATTGAGACAAATCTTGTTTTAAGAAAAACAATCTTGAGTCAAATGAAATGTATTCTTTCAAGTAAAACAATCTCAAGTGAGACAAAGTATGTTTTAAGAAAAACAATCTCCAGTGAGATAAATCCTCCGTATTAAATGAGACTGTCTCAAGCGAGATAAAATTTGTCCAGAAATGTTGAATCCGAAGATGAATGTTCCCTCTTGCACAGGATGCCTTGTTGTCTTTCTCTCATTTTTCCTGAAAGATCAGTAAAATGTAGCTGAATGCAGCTATTCTAATGATGGATGTTTGATGCAAATATGCAAATTCATGTATGCATGTTCTTCCTGATTAATAGGAGTGAAAATGTGCTCAAGCAATCTTGGTTCTCTGTTTGTCTTCATTCTTCTCTCACACCAAGAGTACCATCGCATTTCTTTGTAAACATCTACTTTCCTAGCTCCCTAACGTTCTAATGCTTTGCCCCATTTTTTGATTTTAAGCTTCTAGGTCTGAGCGATCTCTGTCAATTTCTAGGCTAAACTCTCCATAGATATTGTCCTGTTTGAAAATGTTTTCTTTCTTTTTATTTTAAAAATATGAAAAGTTTGTTTAAAAAAAACATCATTCTTTTAGGATCACAATTGAAGCAAATCACAGAACATGAGTTCAGTAAATATCAAGAGAATCAACAACTCTTTTAATCTTTCAAAGTTATACCTCTTTGACAAGTGTCAAAATTGATGGACTGGTTTCAGGTTAGCTCTTTAAAGTTTCTAAGATTTCAATCATCGAAATGTTGTTTCTTCTTCGGTCTTTGTGAACTTTACAATATACCCCTCTTATTTGGCTTAGCATTTTAATCGGATGCATACAAAATGACGCAACTAGTATAATCAATCACTAGACTTTCTAGAACACTTCTGTTTCGGTTCTCTGAAATCTTTCATTTGTTCAAGCTTTATAGAATTCCTCTAACCAAGGTAGTGCAGAAATATCGATCTAAAATGCAAATTTCCGAGTACTCGTGTGAAATTGACTATAACAGGTGTTCCTTAACTCCCTTACTCCATCTTTACCGAAACTCCTTATTTATAAAATTTGCCATGGTTTGGCCAGCTAAAATTAGCTTTATTGTAATTCGCCTTTATCATGCTAGCTGAAGGGTTCATCTCATCACAAAGTCTTTGACTTGACAATCACAGTGGAGCATACACAGAATTGCCAAGTACCCTATCAAGGTCATGGTTTGAATATAATCTATTCATAAAGCTAGGGCTTTTCGAGTTTCCTCTGTAACCAATTGCCTTAGCGGAATAGCTCATCTTTATTGTATACATATAATATAATAAGCTAGCTGAATATTATCCATAAAGCCGGGGCTATTAACCAATTGCTTTAGAGAGACAACTCAAGCTTGATTGTATATATAATAATATAACATGTATATATAACTCTTAAGAAAAACCTGTTATAGACTAGGTGGTTTGGTGGAAATCAGAAAATCTCATCGTTAGTGTTCAATTCCCAAGCAACTGACTTTACCTAATTGTGAAGATTTCATCATCGAACGTCATCAGTAGAAAGTAATCTAGAAAATTTCGCAAAGTCACACAAAAGATGCCCCATGTTGTACGCTCCTATATGTAAATACCAAGCCTTTTATCTAATTCCTTGCACTAGAGAAGGCTATCTCATATTTGTAGAAGGGTATAATATTTGGGCATATTTCATTTGAAGTCAGGTCAAGGTCCTTGTTTTACCAGTTTTCAATCTTGATAATTTGTCAAAGATGTGTAACTCTGACTCTTAAAAGATCTTCTAATCAAAGTGATATTCAAAGAATTTGGAGTCTGAAAATTACTCATTGCTCATAACCTCAGAAGATATAATTTAAAATGTTTGATTGTCAAGTGACTTACAAACTTTTTAACGAAAAGAGAAAGAAAAGAAATTCAAACAAGACAATATACGAGTTCATCAAAAGTTCATAGTGGCTGCAAGGATTTTTCTCAGTTTGCATCAGAATGTCCTATCATCCTTCGAATGTCCATGCCCCTGAATCGATTAAATGTTGAACCTTACGCTTCAATGCCCCACAATTCTCAGTAGTATGCCCGAGCTTCCCATGTGGTAGCTGCATACTGCATTAGCATCATGCCCCTCAGGAAATGGAGGTTATTTCGGTTTAGACCTAATTGGAGTAACGAGATTCTTCTCAACTAGTACTGGGAGCAACTCTTCATATGTCACCATAATTTTACTAATAAGGGTATTTTCTCGGGTAATTTTATAAGGTTTGGCCCAATGATTAGCTGAATAAGAACTCACTGTTTTGGCATCGACTCCTTTTTTAACGTCGATATTGTCAGAGCCTCTTATCTTGCCATTTATAATGGCGTTCTCGATTAATTCCCCTGAAATGACTAGGTCGGCAAAGTTCTTGGTAGCATTTCCTACCATATGCCCTAAATATGGAGCCTTCCTGGTATTCAAAAAGATAATCGTGGCTTCTTTCTTCAGCAATGGTGGTTGTAATTGTGATGCCACATCGCGCCATATTTGGGCGTACTGCCTGAAGTTTCACTGTGCCACTTTTCCATGTTTTGCAATGTCCACCTGTCAGGTACTAGGTCAGTGACGTGACGATATTGCTCCAAAAATGCTCGTGCCAAATCTCTCCATGATTTGATCTGAGATCTGGTCAACTGATTGTACCATTTGACTGCCGTTCCAGTCAGACTATCCTGGAAGCAATGTATCAGAAGATTCTCATTTTCAGTGTAACCTGTCATTCTCCTGCAGAACATGATGAGGTGGGCCGATGGGCAAGTGCTCCCGTTGTATTTTTTTAAGTCTGGTGCTTTAAATTTCGGGGGTAATATGAGGTCAGGAACCAAACTTAGATCCCTTGTGTCACTCCCATAGAATGCATTGATCATCTCCTTGGATTTTACCATCTTTTCTATATATTTCATTCTTTGGATAATCTCTTCATTTTCAGCTAATTCATTTTGGTCAGGGACCTCAATATTAATACAATGTTCACCGGGCTTCAGCCCAGAAGTAGCAGGACAATCAATGGGGAATGAAGCTCCAGCATTATATTATGGGTTCTGAAAAGTAAAGCAGACTGGTGATCGGATTCCTTGATGAGCAGAGATGTGCTCAGGAATGTGAACATGTGTGAAACCCGGAGGATGTATGGGGTCTTCCTCGAATGACATTAGTTGCTCATGCACAGGCTTTCCACCTGTAGCATGTTTCTTAAACATCTCTTTGATCTTTTGTAATAGACCGGCTTGCGAGTTTGTTATCTCTACTTCCATCTTATTTAATCCCTCTCTCATTTCTTCTTGAGCTTGTTTTTGTTCTTGTTCAAGTTGGATCATTCTTGCCTCCATTTTCTTAGTTGTATTCCAAGTATTGTACGGGTGTGAGGTGAATGCCAGAATAACTACAATGATTGGAATTTATATTTTATATTATTTTTGGTGTTTTTAATGAATGAATGCATGTAAAATTCAAATGCATGATGTAAAATTGAAACTATAAATATAATTATGCAAAGATGCAAATGTAAATGCAAAAAAAAATGAAAATGTAAATACAAGCGTAAAAATGCAAAGATGAAAATGCAAATGTAAATGCAAAAGGTATCGATTTCCAAAAGTAATCATTCTTAGAAAGAGTTTCATTCTTCCAAAAGAACTTTCATCTTTACAAGAAAGATCAATTCTACAAATACGGATTAGCCTTTTTATTTAACTTCATGATCTCAATCATGATCCTAATAACTTTCTCCTCTTTCCAGAAATGAATCTGAATCCAAACAGTGATTATTTGAGTGCAACATTTAAATCGTCTTCCCTCTAATCTATGGCAATCATTTAGGGATCAATAAGTCTCTACCAAGACTGTCGGTGCTAGATTTATTCCTTTCTCCAATATGTCAAAGAAATCTACAACAACACTTTCCACATGGAACAAAGTCTTTGGAAATATCACTAGACCATACATGGCAAGAGAAAATGTGTCCAATCTTTTATCTTCATCTATATGCTCGAGTATCACCTTATTAAGTCAATGCTAATGAAATCTTTCACTTTCTCCTTTTTGTTGAATGTTGCACTATCCAATTTTCACCTGTACCGGTAATCTTTATCAGTTTATTCTTGAAGGATTGAACTTTCGGAGGTATGGAATAAACTTTATCCACCTGTATGTTTTCAAAATTAAATAGAGAAGTACTATTCTATTGTTCGTGTCAAATCTTATTTTTTAAAAGTGAAACATTTGTATGCAAAATTCCGGCATTAGACCAGAGATTTTAAGCAACGACTCATCTATCTTTACATAGAGGAAGTAAACTATGTCACCATATTTCTTGTGAAATTTCTCCTTGGTAACTATTCTCTAAATATCCCAAATCTCTATCAGCTCTAGATCATTCTTGCTTGAGATTGACATTGACATTGACATTTGTGATCATGTGTGATACATAATCCCCAGACAAATTGTCTCCTTTCGCCCTTTGTGTTTCTTTAGACTAATTTTGAACCGCTGGATTGAGTTCTTCCTTGTTATGAAAACTCTTTTCCATTTCAATGACCGCTCTTCTAATATGATAATTACTTGGTTTAATAAACACCTTTCTTTTATTCATGATGATTATGCAAATGCGAAGATGCAAATACAAATGCAAAAGTGATGCAATGCAAAGAAGGACGAAAAAATATGGCATACACAAAAGAAAATAAATAAATTAGTATGGGATAAATAATCAATAAAATTAAAAAATGCTATTTAAAGATAAATATAACACCTACCCAATCATGATATCTACCCGATCATGCTTTTATTAGATAGTGATCCTACCCAAACATGCTTTCTACCCAAAATAATTATTTTTAATGAAATGATCTTAACCGCATGGTATCTAGTTCACATGATGTTATTCAACAGAAAATAAAAAGGTTCAGAAACGCTCCTCCTTTGTGTACACTTAATTTGGGTACCTACTGACGGTCAGAGGTTTGGTATGTCTATACCTAGGGTAACGGTTCTACGGTTAAATATATGCATGGTTTTGGCTCTGACGAGAAAAAGGTACTCAAATTGTCCTTAAAGTTGGTGCCCCTTAGGCTACCAAACCCTCAATCCTGGCCCATTACAGGCTCATACTGATCGAGTTCAATTCGAGAGGATACATTCCCTTATGTCCATACGGAGAAACAATTTATCTCACGTAGACATAAAGTATATGAACCCCAAAGATTACTTACTAAAACCCATGCAGAGAAACAAATTATCTCACGTAGGTTAAGCTTTCATCTCAACTTAAAAGGGATGAAGTTCATAAGTGAGCTTATGGTATGCAAATGAATCGTAATGTGTGTGAGGAGGAACATTCACCCCTTTGACTAAAAAAGAAAACGAAACCACTCGACAAAACTTTGGACGAATCTGAAAACAAAGATAAAAATGTTAGTAAGACAATAATAAAATGAAGCAATTAAAAACTTCAATAAAAGGATCATAAGTTAACTAAAGACTCGAACTCATAATTTCTACCAAATGATAATGTGTAAGCGACTTACAGCCTGACTTTCTGAAAACATAGTCCCCAGCGGAGTCGCCAAGTTGTCGTAACCGTTTTTCGGCGGGACAATCGTTTAATTGTTTAAAAACCAGTTACGACTTTAATTTTGGAAAATGGGTGATTTTGAATTAAATTAGGTAAAATTGAAAAGAGTCGTCATCGGCCTTTTGGTTAGGTAGGTCGAATACCAAAAAACGTTTTTAAAAAAAACAATTTTAAGAAAAATTATTTTTTAAGACAAAAATTTGTCTGTGTTTACCAAAGATTCAATTAAAATATGTTCGGGAGTCAGTTACGCGTGGGGAAGGATTAGCACCCCCACAACGCCCAAAATTGGTACTGTTTTGCTTACACATTGTCGTAATGGTGGAAATTCTGAGTCAAATATCAAGTTAAAATATGATACATTATTGAATATTAATTAATTTGTTTCAAATTAATAACTTAAAGGAAGAAATTTAAAAGACTGAAATAAGAACAAATAAATATTGCAAACCTAAATACAAATAGCAAAAATATGTATTTAAATTTATAAAGACCAAAATAGAGAAAAACAAAAACTTCAAGTATTAAAATAGAAAAAATGGACAATTAAAAGACTAAAATAGCATAAACAGAAATTTAAAAAGCTAGAATAATAAAAGTAGAAATTTTATAGACCAAATATTACAAACTGAAATTTAAAAGGCTAAAATGCAAAAAACATACACTTTAAGTCCTAAAATAGTAATTACAGAAACTTAAAGGTCAAAATAATAAAAAACAAAGACTTAAGGGACTAAATATCAAAAATAAACATTTGAAAGATAAATTATAAAAAGACAGAAGATAAAAGGACTAAACATTAATTACAAAATAAATCAGCATCCAAATTGTAAATGTTAAACATTTAGGACTAGAATAACGTATACACAATATTTAAGACTAACATAAAACAACCGACAACATGAAAGACCAAATTAAAAAATAACAAGGGAATGACTAAAATGATATATTTTCAAATGTCATAGTCTAAATTTAAACATCCATAAAACACTAAATTAGTGACCAAATTAAAACATTTATAAATACTATTGCCAAAATCGAATACTTACCTTAATAATAAAATAAACAGAAAATAGGACTAAAATATAAGTACTGAAACACTAACGCTCAAAATAAAATAAAGTAAAAGATTCATTAATGATTGAAATGACAAAATTACAACTGCGAATAACTTGCTCTGCAAATATACACACGTGAAGCATTAACAAAATGCTTGGTATTTGGCCAAACACCCAACACGCCCAGCTAGAAAAATGGCCTCCAGAGTCCTCCCCTCTGTTCGTGTTTTTTGTCCCCCTATTTCCTTATTCCTATTCTTATTTATAATAGATTTTGGTTTATTATTATATATATAATTTTAGTGGTGGATTAGGTTATATTCGAGTAGGTTTAATGGAATGAAAATGTGATGGTGCATGGTGGAGCATAGGCACGGGTTGTAGTGGAATAAGGTAGTGGGTTAGGTTTTAATAAAAAAAATGGTGCTCACAGCTACCCCTCTTTGCACATTCTTATGTTAACAAGAATAGGGTAAAGATGAAAAAAGCACCATTTTTCATCTTGGTCTCTTCTTGTCACATTGCGAACTCTTCACTGGGAATGTTGATGCCACCTCTTTCTGTGGTGAACTTGAAACCAAGGTTGAACAACTTCTTCTTCCTCGTTGGATGAGTTCTTCTCATTATGAACTTCTTATAAACTCTTCACTGAAATTGTTGTTGCAAGATTGGACAAGTTCTTCTCATTATGAACTTCTTCTCCCTTTGTCGAATGAGTTCTTCTCATTATTAACTCTCCATTTGAAGTGTTAATCCCTCAAGCTAGGCGTTGCTGATTCAAAATGCCGTGAATCGAGCGATAGGTCGAACAAGCTCTTCTCATTATTAGCTTCTTCTCCCTCTTTCGGATGAGTTTTTCTCATTATGAACTCTCCATTGAAAATGTTGATCCACCTCTTTCTATGATGGAATCGAAAGGAACAAGTTCTTCTCATTACGAACTTTCTCCTTTAGGATGAGTTCTTCTCATTATGAACTCTTCTTGAAATGTTAATCCCTCAAGCGAGGTGTCACTGACTCGAAATGCCGTGAATCGAGTGATAGGTCGAACAAGCTCTTCTCATTATGAACTTTTTCTCCCTCTGTCGGATGAGTTCTTCTCATTATAAACTTTGTACTGGAAATGTTGATCTGTTTATCTTCTCTTTGAAAATTTTCAGACCTGCAAAAGATTATCATGTGTTAGTAATAATTGTGTTTGAAGTATCCGAAGGTATTAACCCAAAGGTTCTCGAATCTTTGTTGAGATCCATTTCTTTCAATGGTGAAAAATATGGATTGATTCTTTGTTGACTTCGTGAAACGAAATCTTTGTTGGCTCTTTGAATTCCTATCATAAATTTAACACTTGATGAAAATTAATAAGAAACTTGTTTTAAGAGAAGCTCTCTCAAGTGAGATAAATTTTGTTTCGAAAGAAAATTGTCTCAAGGGTTTTAAGAAAAACCATCTCGAGGGAGATGCATTTTGTTTCAAAGGAAAACTGTCTCAGGCAAGACGAAGTAGATTATTGAAAACATTTTGATATTTCGATATAACAAATTAAGTTAAATGAATTTTAAGATTTTCCAAATAATTTTCTATGTATATTCGATATAACTATTCGAATATCAAAACATTACTCCAAATCTTTCAAAAATCATTTTTAATCCTTACTCAAGTGTAAAATTAAGTTTTAATCTTAAAACAATTTTAAAATAATTTTACAAAGTTTTTCGAACCATTTCAAAGCCAAAAATTCCAGATTGCTCAGAGGGAATTGATTTCCCCCCAAGGGGGTACCGATTCCCCCCTGAATGGTTTGGCTCCAAGAATTTTAGTATGCTCGGAGGGAACCGATTCCCCCCAGGGGGTACCGATTCCCCCCTTGTATAACGGTCGAAATATTTGAATTTTACACTTAGGTAACCGATTCCCCATGGGGGGTACCGATTCCCCCCACGCTCCAAGTTGTTTTATTAATTTTTTTCACACTAAAACGGCTATATTATTTTCTCTAATCATCCCCAACGTTCAGAAGTGATTCAAGGTGTATTTAAGCAAGCTTAGAATCCATTGATCAATAACAAGAAACATCAAGCAATTATAATCAAGAGAGAATCAAAGAGAAAGCATCAAACCTCAAGTTTGAGCATTTCAAGCCTATTTTTCATTCAATATTCATTTTGCTTTCAAGAACACCTATTGTGCTCAATTGTATTCATTCTTGAGTGTTCTTTCTTTGTTCTAGAATTGTGCAAACATATTTGCCTTGTGAGGTTTTTCTTGTAAGTTTGCAAATTTGTATTTCTCTTTGAGAAAAGAGTGTTCTCAAGAATTGGGGTATATTCTTGAGGGAGTTGTAAGGTTATCTCTTTGGCCTCAAAAGAAAGAACAAATTAGTGAATTTGTTGGAAAATCCTTAGTGTGGATAGCTAAGGTAGTGGACGTAGACTTTGGTTGATAAAGTCGAACCACTCTAAATCGCTGTGCAATTTCTTTCAATTTTCTGCAAAAGCTTCCACCAAAATTTTTATTGCCAATTCACCCCCGTCTTGGCCGATTCAGTCAATCGATTAACTCAACAATTGGCATTAGAGCCTAACTCATTTGAAGGTTTAATTGCCTCTTGAGTCGATTCAGGAAGAGTTATATCGATAATCAAAGTCATCAATGGCCTCCGCTTCAAACTTTAACTCCGGTCTCGATTCGATGCCCGTCAACAAGCCTCCTTTCTTCAATGGAGATAACTATGCCTATTGGAAGAATAGAATGATGTACTTCATTCAAGCAAGTGACATGGGAGCATGGAATGCCGTAGAAGAAGGATACATCAAACCTCTCACTCATCCAAGGTTGTGGAGTGAAAGAGAGACAAGAATGTTCCAGCTCAACTCCAAAGCCATCCATATAATTTTTTTTGCTCTTGGACCAGATGAATACGAAAGAGTTTCAGCGTGTACAACCGCCAAAGAAATATGGGACAAACTTCAAGTCACTCATGAAGGTACCGATGAGGTAAAGAAATCTAAAATTAGTATACTAACGCATAGCTATGAAAATTTCAGGATGAAACCAAATGAAGATATCAAAGCTATGACGGATAGATTTTCAACGATTGTCAATGGTCTTAAATCATATGGAGAGATCATTTCAAATGAAAAGCTTGTGAGGAAGTTAGTCTACTCCCTCCCAAAATCATGGCAATCAAAGAAGACGACAATCATCGAGTCTAAGGACTTAACGTCCTTAACTCTTGAAGAGCTAATTGGGTCACTCCTCACTCATGAAATGATGCTCAAAGATGAGGTGGACCTCGACAAGATTGACGAGACACCAAAGGAGAAGGAGAAGAAGAAAAACATTAGAGTTGCTCTCAAATCCACAAAAGATGAGAGTGATTCGAATGACAATGACGATGACGAGGAAATAACATTGTTTGCCAAACGGTTCAGAAAAATGATGAGACCTTATCGAGGAAGAAAATTCAAACGAAATGAAGGCCTTAAAAATGAACCGAAAGAGAAGGACCCAATCATTTGCTATGAATGCAAAAAGCCAGGACATGTCAAATATGATTGCCCACAATTGAAGAAAAAGGGTCAATCAAAGAATAAGCACAGGGCTCATGTGGCTACATGGAGCGATGAAGAAAGTTTCGATGAAGAGGAACAAGAAGTAGCTAACTTGTGCTTGATGGCATTCGGGGAAGATTCTAAGGTAACCTCTAACTCATCCGATTTTGATGATTTATCATATGATGAGTTATTAGAGGAATATAATAGGTTGGCTTCGGATTATGAGAAATTATTTTTAAAATATAAAAATGATGTTTCAAAATTGAAAAATGAAAACAAACTCATATCCAAAACCAACAACGATCTTGAAAGTAAAATCAAAGATTTGCAAATCAAACTAAAAGAGTTTGAAAAGAAAAATTAAGATTTGCAAAATTTACTTTCAAAGATCAATGATGATCATCAAAAGAAAATTGATGATCTTAAAACTTCTTTTGATAAAGTTGGAACAAAACATTTTGAAAAAGGTGGAAATTCAAAATCCAACTTTGTTAGAAAAAGTTTTAGAAACTACAATCATAGAGGTCCCCAAAGAACCTCTAATGGAAAAATCATTAGAAGTATGTGGGTTCCTAAAGAACTCATTACTACTAAAGATAAAAATATCCTACACAAATGGATACCTAAGGGGACTAGGATTTTGGAAACTAATGAATATGGACCCAAAAGAATTTGGGTACCAAAAATAAAAAATTAATCTATGTTTGTAGGGAAAGGAGCATTGCTACAAGGCACGGGAAACAAATTCAAATTCATGGTACCTTGATAGTGGATGCTCAAGATACATGACTGGAGACAAAAGCCGGTTCATTGAGCTTAACGCCAAAAATGGAGGAGAAGTGACTTTTGGAGACAATTCAAAAGGTCACATTGAAGGTATTGGTACAATAGGTAATACCTCTTCCATACAAATTAAAAATGTTTAATATGTGAATGGATTAAAGCATAATCTATTGAGTATTAGTCAATTATGCGATAAAGGATTCAATGTCTTATTTGAAATTAATGGTTGTAAAGTCATTGACATTGCATCTAATCGGATTATGCTTGTTGGTCATAGAATAGGAAACATATACATGGTGCATTTAGATTCTTTTGATATGACTAATTTATGCGTAGTTGCTAAGGATGAGCATGATAGTTGGTTATGGCATATGAGACTAGGACATGCTAGTATGAGTGTTTTGCAACGGTTAATTCAAGGAGACCTAGTAAGAGGGATGCTTAAGCTTAAATTTGATAATGATAAAATCTGTGATGCTTGTGCTAAAGGAAAACAAAAGCGAGTTTCTTTTAAATCCATTAATGATGTATCAACTAGTAGAGTTTTACAATTGATCCATTTAGATCTTTTTGGGCCAACTAGAACTACTAGCTTGGGTGGAAAACAATATGCATTTGTCTTGGTAGATGACTATTCTAGATATACTTGGGTTCTATTTTTAAGTACTAAAGATGAAGCATTAGAAAAATTCATCACATTTTCAAAAGTAATCCAAAATGAAAAAGGTTACTCTATAACTAGTGTTAGGAGTGATCATGGAACTGAATTTGAAAATCTTGGATTTACTGAATTTTGTAACTCTAACGGTATTAGCCATAATTTTTCAGCACCTAGAACCCCTCAACAAAATGGAGTTGTTGAGAGGAAAAATTGAACTTTAGAAGAAATGGCTAGAACCATGCTTTGTGAAAATAATTTGCCAAAATATTTTTGGGCGGAAGCCCCAAATACCGCTTGTTATGTTGTAAATCGAGTAATGATTAGGCCAATTTTAAAGAAAACTCCATATGAAATTTTCAAAAATAAAAAGCCTAACATTAGTTATTTTCATCCTTTTGGATTTAAATGTTTTGTTTTACACAACGGTAAAGAAAACCTTGACAAATTTGATGCTAAAAGTGATGAAGGATTTTTTCTGGGTTATTCCTTAAATTCTAAAGCTTATCGTGTATTTAATAAAAGAACTTTAGTTGTAGAAGAGTCTATACATGTTGTTTTCGATGATAATCCCCTTCTGAGGAAGGATTCTTATGCGAATGATGATGTAGGTGTTATAAATACAAATGACGTTAGACATGACGTTGGAGAACCATCATCAAAGGAAGAAACGAAAAATGAGGAAACTCATGATCCTCTTGAGAATCCAACCATTGAAGAAAGGGAAGTATCTTATCCAAGAGAGTACAACTATGTCAAGGATGGTGAAATTATAGGTGATCCATCCAAAGGGGTAACAACTCGATCTTCTCTTAGAAATATTTGTAATTATGTTGCATTTATCTCATGCATAGAGCCTAATAATATTAAAGAAGCATTAAATGATGAACATTGGATTATGGCTATACAAGAAGAGTTAAATCAATTTGAGAGAAGTAAAGTATGGACATTAGTTGAAAGGCCTAGTAATAAATCTACTGTAGGTACTAGATGGGTATTTAGGAATAAGCTTGATGAGAGTTGTAATATAGTGAGAAATAAGGCTAGACTTGTTGCTCAAGGGTATACTCAAGAAGAGGGCATAGACTATGATGAAACATACGCTCCCGTAGCTAGGATTGAAGCAATTAGAATGTTACTAGCATTTGCATGTTTTCATGAATTTAAATTATATCAAATGGATGTTAAAAGTGCATTTTTAAATGGTTTTATAAAGGAAGAAGTGTATGTGGAACAACCTCCAGGTTTTGAAGATTCAAAATTTCCAGACCATGTTCTTAAATTGACAAAAGCTCTTTTTGGCTTAAAACAAGCTCCTAGAGCTCGGTATGAAAGATTGTCAAATTTTTTAATTGAAAAAGGTTTTTCAAAAGGGAAGGTTGACACTACATTGTTTCTAAAGCATAAAGGTAAAGATTTATTAGTAGTTCAAATTTATGTTGATGATATAATATTTGGTTCTACTAATGATGTTCTTTGCCAAGAATTTTCTAAGCTAATGCAAAGTGAATTCGAAATGAGCATGACGGGGGAGCTCTCATTTTTCTTGGGACTCCAAAACAAGCAAAGAAAAGATGGCATCTTCATCAATCAAGCTAAGTACGTCAAAGATATTCTCAAGAAGTTTGGATTGGAAAATGGGAAACCTCATGAAACTCCAATGAGCTCTTCAACAAAGCTTGACTTAGATGAAGAAGGTAAATGTGTAGATGTTAAATTATATAGGTCAATGATTGGCTCTTTGCTTTATCTAACTGCAAGTAGACCTTTGCTTATGTGCTAGATTTCAATCATGTCCTAAGGAATCATATTTACTAGCTGTTAAGAGAATCTTTAGATACCTTAAGGACACTCCTAGTTTAGGACTTTGGTATCCTAGAGACTCTAGCTTTAGCTTGCATGCTTTTTCTGATGCGGATTATAGAGGATGCAAATTAGATAGGAAAAACACCTTCGGTACTTGCCAATTCCTTGGAAATATGCTAATTTCTTGGTTTTCAAATAAACAAAATTGTGTTGCATTATCTACCACTGAAGCCGAACACATTTCAGCTGGTAGTTACTGTGCACAAGTTTTATGGATGAAACAACAACTTTTTGATTATTGAATTGAAGTAGGTATCATTCCTATCAAGTGTGACAATACTAGTGCTATTTGTCTCACTAAAAATCCCATCCAACACTCTAGAACTAAGCACTTTGAAATAAGACATCACTTCATTAGAGACCATGTCACTAAGGAAGATGTAGTTCTAGAATTTGTTGATACATTGCACCAATTAGCGGATATCTTTACAAAACCCTTAGACAAGGAAATATTTTGGACACTTAGGAGAGAATTAGGTTTGACCAACCTATCTTCACTTAGTGTTTAAAATAATTTTGGCACTTTTAAGAATAAATGAAAATTGCTTAAAATAGTAATTTTTGATTGCATTCATTGCTATTAGTTAGGGGGAGTTTATGATTCTTGATGAAAAATTAATTTTATGTTCAAATATTGTTTAAAGATTAATTTAATTGTTTGAACATGATTAATTTTCAATATATGAGTTTCCAATACCACTAGAGGGAATTAATTTAGCATTTTGGGTGTTTAAAATCGAATTTTAGCATTTTGGTGCAGTGGGAATCGATCCCCCCATGAGGAAACCGATTGCACCTTTGAAGGGGAATCGATTCCCCCCACAGGGGAATCGATACCCCCTGGGGTTCTAGTTATACACGGGCAGAACCCTTCAAAATCCTTAAAAACCCTATATTTTCTTCCTTACCACCAAAATCTCTCCCTATCTCCATTCTTGCCTCAAATCATCGATTTTAATCGGAATTCACTTCAAATATCATCTCCTAAACTTGCAATCATCATTAAAATCATGCAAACAACATCAAAATCCACTCAATCTCATCCTTCAAGGTAAAAATTTTTAAACTCACTATTTTATTGATTTTGAACATAAGACTAGTTTTAATTAGTTCTAGGATGAACTTTAGATCGGGCATTGAGTGTTTAGTGATTACAAACTAGATATCACAACTAATTTCATCAAAAACACAAGAATTTTCCAAAAATTTTTAAATTTTTGAAATAAAAAAAATGTTGATTTTCAAATTATTGTGTTTTGATTGAATTATGTTGTTGTTATGAAAACTGTACATATATTGTTTCTCAAAACTGTATTTTTCAAAAGTTTTCAAAAACTTTGCCCATTAGGATTGATTTAGAGAACCTTGAAATATTGAGGACTCAATTGAGTTTTGGGATTGATTGAATTGCATACATGTGTTTTCTAAATTGTAGGTTATCCATTCTATTCTGATTTCCTAAACCATGTCCAATCCTAAACGTGCTAGGTCATTATCTAGTCACTCACACCGTCAACCAAATCCACTTCCAAATCCTCAAAATCCAATTCCTAATCATAATCCCATTGATCCTAATTTGACTATCCAAAATTCGTGCTTCAATCATCCTGGTCCTAGAAATCATAGTTTTTTGTATTATCAATATTTCGACTCTTACAAAATTCGGGAAGAACGTATTCCTTCTTGTCAAGCTATGTTAGCTATTAATTTTAAATATCTTCCTCTTTTACAAGAGTGGAAATTTGATAAACTCTTTGACCTTGAACCCATCATTTACCATCAACTTGTTCGTATTTTCTATTCTAATGTCGTTTGTGTTAAAAACCAAACTGAAATCGAAACCATAGGAATTCGTTCCTACCTCCTAGGAAAATTCTTATATATTAACTCGGCTTACATAGCCAATACATTCGGATTAGATAATGATGGTATTTCAAATGAAAAGCATGTTTTAGGATCTCATTATAAAAGAAGGGATAGTGCAAGTGTCTTAGGCCTTCATGAACGTTTTCTTCATCTAATGATTTCTTGGTGGTTTCGACCATCCGGAGGTCGTTATTCTACTCCTAGAGCCTTAGATCTTTGGTGGTTACATTGTTTCAAAAACAATATTAAAATTAGCCTACCTCAGATTATTTTTGCTGAAATTGTTGAAACCATAAATCTTATTCCTAACAAGAAACTCTGTTCATCTCTTGTTTACGGTTGCATTTTGAGTAATTTGTTTTCCAAAGCTGGGCTTAGAGTCGGTCTAGATGCCGTTTTTCCCCTTAAGAAACAAATTAACCTTCTTTCCTTAACGAGAGCGGGATGGATTAAGGATAAGGAAACCGGTGAATGGGTTCGATCTTCTGCAAATACTCCGAGAGCTAGTTCTTCACAAGCTCCACCCGAAGCTGACGAAGATCTCGAGCTTGAGCAATTAATGCGAGACATCGATGAAGCCGAAGATGAGCCTGAGCAGCCCGAGGAGCAGCCCGAGGAGCAAGCACAAAAAACGCATCAAATGCCTCCATATTTTCAATCCTTTATGGAGACATTCGATTTCCGATATGCTACCATGGATTCGCTCTTTACTTCTATAGAGTCCCACTTATCCACAATGGGAGCTCAACAATTAGAAATTCTTCGGGAGATGCGTGCAAACAACGAAGCAACCAACGCGCGTATTAATGACCTCACTCACGAAATGGTCGCTATGCGAGCTCGTTTTCCTCCTCCTGATCCGGATATGTGATTATGTGCTTAAATTTAAAACTTTGAACTAAAACGATTATTGCTTAAACTTTTTGGATTGTTTGATTTTGTGACTTTGGATTTGTTTGTTTGAATTTATATATTTTCTTTTGATGGGTTAGTTAAATTTATTGCATCATTTACATCATTATAGCAATATGCAATTTCTTTCAATTTTCTGCAAAAGCTTCCTCCAAAATTTTTATTGCCAATTCACCCCCTCTTGGCCGATTCAGTCAATCGATTAACTCAACATATATTTTAAGAAAAACCATCTCAAGTGAGATACATTTTGTTTCAAGGGAAAACTGTCTAAAGCAAGAAGAAGTAGGTTTTAAGAAAAACCATCTCAAGTGAGATACATTTTGTTTCAAGGGAATACTGTCTCAAGCGATACGAAGTTGATTTTAAGAAAAACCATTTTAAGGGAGACAAGACTTTGTTTCAAGAGAAACTGTCTCAAAAACTTGTTTCAAGAGAAACTGTCTCAAGGGAGACAAATTTTGTTTCAAGGGAAACATTTTCAAAGTTTATGTTTCAAGGGAAACTGTCTCAATGGAGACAAAATTTGTTTCAAGGGAAACTTTTTCAAAGTTTATGTTTCAAGAGAAACTGTCTCAAGGGAGACAATTTTTTTTTTCAAGGGAAACTATCTCAAGCGAGATAAAATATTCTGTTTCAAGGAAAAATAATCTTGAGCGAGATAAAATCTTCTGTTTCAAGGGAAACTATCTCAAGCGAGATAAAATCTTTTGTTTCAAGGAAAAACAATCTTGAGTGAGATAAAATCTTCCGTTTCAAGGAAAAAAATGTCTCAAGCGAGACAAATCTTGTTTTAAGAAAAACAACATGTAGTGAAATGAAATGTCTTGTTTTGAATAAAACTTGTCCCAAGAGAGACAAATCTTGTTTTAAGAAAAACAATCCTGAGTCAAATGAAATGTATTCTATCAAGTAAAACAATCTCAAGTGAGACAAAGTCTTCTTTAAGAAAAACAATCTCCAGTGAGATAAATCCTCCGTATTAAATGAGACTATCTCAAGCGAGACAAAATTTTTCCAGAAATGTTGAATCCGAAGATGATTGTTCCCTCTTGCACGTGATGTCTTGTTGTCTTTCTCTCATTTTTCCTAAAAGATCAGTAAAATGTAGTTGAATGCAACTATCCTAATGATGGATGTTTGATGCAAATATGCAAATTCATGTATGCATGTTCTTCTTGATTAATAGGAGTGAAAATGTGCGCAAGCAATCTTGGTTCTTTGTTTGTCTTCATTCTTCTCTCACACCAAGATTAGCATCGCATTTCTTTGTAAACGTCTACTTTCCTGGCTCCCTAATGTTCTAATGTTTTTCCCCATTTTCTGATTTTAAGCTTCTAGGTCTGAGGGCTCTCTGTCAATTTCCAGGCTAAACTCTCCAGAGAGATTGTCTTGTTTGAAAATGTTTTCTTTCTTTTTATTTTAAAAATATGAAAAGTTTGTTTTAAAAAAACGTCATTCTTTTAGGCTCACAATTGAAGCAAATCACAGAACATGAGTTCAGTAAATATCAAGATAATCAATAACTCTCTTAATCTTTCAAAGTTATACCTCTTTGACAAGTGTCAAAATTGATGGGTTGGTTTTAGGTTAGCTCTTTAAAGTTTCTATGGTTTCAATCATCGAAATGTTGTTTCTTCTTCGATCTTTGTGAACTTTACAATATACCCCTCTTATTTGGCTTGGCATTTTATTCGGATGCATACAAAATGGCGCAACTAGTATAATCAATCACTAGACTTTCTAGAACACTTCTATTTCGGTTCTCTGAAATCTTTCATTTGTTCAAGCTTCATAGAATTCATCTATCCAAGGCAGTGCAGAAATATCGATCTAAAAAGGAAATTCTGAGTACTCGTGTGAAATTGACTATAACAGGTGTTCCTTAACTCCCTTAGTCCATCTTTACCGAAACTCCTTATTTATAAAATTTGCCATGGTTTGGCTAGCTGAAATCAGCTTTATTGTAATTTGCCTTTATCAGGATAGCTGAAGGGTTCATCTCATCACAAAGTCTTTGACTTGACAATCACAGTGGAGCATAAACAAAATTGCCAAGTACCCGATCAAGGTCATGGTTTGAATATAATCTATTCATAAAGCCAGGGCTTTCGAGTTTCCTCTGTAACCAATTGCCTTAGTGGAATAGCTTAGCTTTATTGTATACATATAATATAATAAGCTAGCTGAATATTATCCATAAAGCCGGGGCTATTAACCAATTGCTCTAGAGGGAATAACATATACACAATATTTAAGACTAACATAAAACAACCGACAACATGAAGGACCAAATTAAAACAAAACAAGGGAATGACTAAAATGATATATTTTCAAATGTCATAGTCTAAATTTAAACATCCATAAAACACTTAATTAGGGACCAAATTAAAACATTTATAAATACTATGGCCAAAATCGAATAATTACCTTAATAATAAAATAAACAGAAAATAGGACTAAAATATAAGTACTGAAACATTAACGTTCAAAATAAAATAAAGTAAAAGATTCATTAATGACTGAAATGACAAAATTACGACTGCGAATAACCTGCTCTGCAAATATCCACACGCGAAGCATTAACAGAATGCTTGGTATTTGGCCATACCCAACACTCCCAGCTAGAAAAATGGCCTCCAGAGTCCTTCCCTCTGTTCGTGTTTTTTTGCCCCCCCTATTTCCTTATTCCTATGCTTATTTATAATAGATTTTGGTTTATTATTATATATATAATTTTAGTGGTGGATTAGGTTATATTGGAGTAGGTTTAGTGGAATGAAAATGGGATGGTGCTTGGTGGAGCATAGGCACGGGTTGTAGTGGAATAAGGTAGTGGGTTAGGTTTTAATAAAAAAAAATGGTGCTCACAGCTATATTCATTCCAAAAGAAAAGGGAAGGGCAAACTAGGTATTTTGCTTTGACGCTTGGAGTAAAACATATGACAGAGTGGAATGAAACTTTCTATGGGTGGCCACAGAGAGTATGATTTTTGGAAAATTGGATTTCGATCGTCATGAGATATGTATGCACCATATCATATTTGGTCACTAAAACGGAATCACAGGCATCAGTTTTAACCAGCAAATAAGGTTGAGACAAGGTAATCCCCTTAGCCCCTATTTATTCCTCATTTACAGTGAAGGATTATCGTCTCTCTTTCGTCAAGCGACAACGAGGGGAAGCTTCCAAGGAGTTCAAATTAATAGGCATGCACCTATGATCTCTCACCTCCTATTTGCCGACGATAGTCTAATCTTTGGCAAGGCAACAACTAGGGTGGCAACCCAAAGTAAGGTGATTTCGAAAACTTATGGAATCAATTCATGACAAATAATCAACTTTTGATAAATGGAGGATTTTCTTCAGCTTGAATGTAATAGACGAAAACATATGTGACGTAAGACATATATTGGAGGTGAACAACGAAACAAACCCAGAAAAAAATTTGGGCTTACCAGTAATCATTGGTCGTAACAAACGCGGGGCTTTCGCACATATGAAAGATAAATTCCAAAGTAGAATACACGGCTAATGTGTCCGTGCACTATCCCAAGGCCTAAAGGAAGTATACATAAAGAGTGTGTTACAAGCCTTGTCATTATATGCAATGAGTTATTTTCTACTACCAAAGAGCTTGTGTCTGGAATTTGAAATGATTATGGCACGATCTTGGTGGATAAAAATTGAAAGTAAAAAAGGAATTCATTGGTGCAGCTGGAAAAACCTAAGCCAATTAAAAGAAAATAGGGGACTGGGTTTTAGAGACATGGCTAAATTCAACATAGCACTACTAGCATCCTACATGTGGCGTAGTATTTGGAGTTCGAAAGGACTATTGCTACAAGGATGAGACGGAAGGTAGGCGAGGAAACTTCCATATCAATCTGGAATGATTTCTGGCTACCATAAGACTTTCCTAAGAGGATCGAAACAGGAAAAGGATGATTCGGTTGAACTCGTTGAAGACCTCATAGATGCAGAAACAAGAACTTGGAAGACCAACCAAATTTTAGTAATTTTTAATGAAACAGAGGCTAATACAATCCTGGGAATCATGTTTTGAAACGGAGGATTGTCGGGTATGGAGCGAAGACAAAACGGGAGAATATAGCCTGCAAAATGGTTATCGTTTTTTAAAGCAGAAAGGGAAATTTCGCAAGAAGATAAAGTTGTTTTTAACCAGTTGTGAGCATGCACATGTCAAAGAAAAATTAAACATCAAGTTGGGGCGATTTATCCATAATTACGTCCCCACTAAACAAAATCTCTACACAAAGATATTATTGAACAACCCTTGGTGCCCCAAATGCGTCAATACCTTTCGAACAGAAGTGCATATTGTTCATGATTGCGAATTAGCTAAGTTTGTTTGATTGGTTTTAGGTTATCAATGGTCAGCCATTCCAGTTACCGATTTTCTTGCTTGGTTGAGGTGGTTATTTACAAATTACAACACAAAACACCCAGAAATTGTGGTTACTACATCGGCTTTATAGGTCGCCCGTAACAAATATTACCATGAAGGCCACCAGTTGAGAACTGAGGAGATTGTACCTTAATCTGATCCCAATGACTGGACTATGCTGCTGCAAACACCAACATTCGAGCCCTTAGGTTCGAGAAACTGTCAGATGGAAACCTCCTGAACTGGCTATGATCAAAATCTACTTTAGTGCATGTTTCTTGCAAAGACAGAATAAAACATGGTTAGGAGTATGTTATAGTTCAAGAGAATTAGAAAAGAATATGAGAATGAGGAAATAGAGAAGAAAGGATTTTAGAGAATAAGAAAACACTTCATTCATAATCTGAGGAATCAAATGCCTCTCAGCCAATCTTATTTAGTTACAGGGCTAAAAACGTAAATTGCAAATATGTCAGCTGGCATTACATTCATAGAAGTTATAACAAACTGATCCTATCTTCCTCTTTCAGGTTACTGGGCAACCATGCATGGGCTGCTTCCATTCAACTTGGGTATGAACCTCACTGGATCCACTTCCTTCTGAACCGGTTCAACAACACGCTCCACTTCAGAGGGTAAATGCATCATTTCCTCTTCTTCAGTTGTAATCCCTAATTCCCTTCTTTCTCTTCCTTCTCTCGCCTCAATTCCCAATTCTCCATTCTTAATCCCTAACCCTAAGCTTCTTCCTTCCCCAATTCCTTCATTTTCTTCACAACCATTGTTCTCATCCTGCTCATCTCCTCCAACTATAACAATACCCGACGCTGGAATCGATCCTTGTCCCCAAGGATCAAACTCTGGAAACTATCCTCTGAGAACAGTATAATCCTCCCACGAATCACTAGTTTCATCAAGGTTTCTCCATCACACCAGCAACTGAGATACAGGTTTGTTCTGTCTATTTATTATTCTTCTTCCCATAACCTTATATGGATCAACGCGAATCTGACCATCATCATTCATTGCAGGAGGTTCAGTTGAAGAACTGACTGTGTCACCCACATGTTTCTTCAGGAGACTGACATGAAAAACTGGATGCAGCCTAGAAGAATCGGGTAAGTCCAATTTATACGCAACTTCACCAATTTTCTCAAGAATTGTATAAGGATCGTAATACTTTGCTGCTAATTTTAAATTCTTTCGCAGGGCCAGTGAAGTTTGGCGATATGGTTGCAACTTCAGGTAAACACTATCTCCCACTGCAAATACCCTCTCTGTCCGCTTTTTGTCTGCTTGTTGTTTCATTCTGTTGCTTGCCTGCTCTAACTACCACTTTACCAACTATCTAATATTCTCTCTGGTAGTCATTAAATCACTAACAGATTGCACTGTAGTTTCTGTTTGCCAAACCATAATAGGAGGTTTATAACCATATAAAGCTTGAAATGGTGTAAGATTTAGGGAAGTGTGATAGGTAGTGTTATACCATTATTCTGCATGTGGCAACCATTTAGCCCACTGCTTTGGTTGAAAAGAACATAGGCCCCTTAAATATTGTTCCAAACACTGATTCACCCTTTCTGTTTGGCCATCAGTCTCTGGATGGTAAGCAGCGCTAAATAATGTTTTAGTCCCTAACTGCATCATTAGTTCTCTCCAAAAGAGACTAGTGAATGTTTTTTCCCTGTCAGAAATGGCCATTTTAGGCTGGCCATGAAGTTTATAGACATTGTCCAAATATACTTTGGCTACATCAGCAACAGAATAGGGATGTGACAATGCTAGGAAATGACTGTATTTTGTAAACTTGTCAACTACCACCAAAATGCAGTTTTTCCTCAAAGATGTAGGTAAACCCTCTATAAAATCCATAGTTATGACCTCCCAAGCTTGTTGAGGAATAGGAATTAGTTGTAAGAGTCTTGGCTTAGCAATATGCTCAACATTTGTTTGTTGACACACTGAACAAGCCCCGATATGAGCTGTTACCATAGCTTTCAACCTAGGCCAGTAAAAATAAGCCTTAATCCTCTGATAAGTGGCTTGTATACCAGAATGACCACCATGGGGTGAATCATGTAATATTTGAATAATCTGTAACCTTAGAGTGCCAGTAGCCCCAATATAAACTCTATTTTGAAATCTGAGAATGCCCTTAGAATACTTCCACCTAAGATCCACACTAGGATTAACTGTTAAAATATATATCCACTCAACAACCAATTTATCTTCTCTATAAGTTTCTTCCACCTCTTGCACCCAACTAGGAATGATCAAAGTAGTACTCATAGATAAGCATTGACCCTGATCTTCCCACTGTCTAGAAAGAGCATCAGCAACTACATTAGATTTTCCCTTCCTGTATTGAATTGTGTAATCCAATCCCAGCAGTTTAGTCAGGCCCTTCTTTTGAATAGTAGTAGTTAATTTTTTGTTCTAATAAATACTTGAGAAGTTCATGGTCTGTTTTAATAACAAAAGGACTGCCTTCTAAATAATGTCTCCATTTAGAAGCTGCCGATAAGATAGCAAGGTACTCCCTTTCATATATAGAAAGAGCAGCATGTCTAGGACTAAGTGCCTTGCTAAGGTAAACAATAGGTCTCCCATCCTGAGATAATACAGCCCCTATTCCCCCTAAACTTGCATCTGTCTCCAAATAAAAACATTTACCAAAGTCTGGTAATGCTAAAACAGGGGCCTCACATATAGCATACTTTAATTTCTCAAAAGCCATTAAAGCCTCCTTAGTCCACTTAAAACTGTCATTCTTGATCAATTGTGTCAAGGGTTTACTAATTGTACCATAACCCTTAATAAATCGTCTGTAATAGCCTGTTAATCCCAAAAATCCACTCAATGATTTTAGATATTTTGGCACAGACCAATCCTTCAAGGCTGAAACTTTAGAAGGGTCAGTAGATACTCCAAAAGCTGATATAATATGGCCCAAGTATTCCACTTGAGTCTGTCCAAAGAAGCATTTGGACCTCTTGGCAAACAATTGATTAGTTTTCAAAATATCCAAAACTAATTGAAGATGAACAACATAATCTGCCATAGAAGTACTGTAAACTAAGATATCATCAAAAAAAAAAACAAAATAAATTTTCTAAGAAATGAACTAAATAATTCATTCATTAGAGCTTGGAATGTAGCAGGGGCATTAGTAAGCCCAAAGGGCATTACCTTAAATTCATAATGGCATTGATGAGTTCTGAATGTTGTCTTGTAAATATCCTCAGGTTTAATTCTGATTTGCCAATAACCAGACCTCAAATCAATTTTAGAAAAATATACTGCTCCATGTAACTCATCCAGTAAATCCTCCACCACAGGAATTGGGAATTTATCTTTCATTGTCATGCTGTTTAACTTCCTGTAGTCTACACAAAACCTCCAAGTACCATCATTCCTTTTAATTAGAAGACATGGAGAAGCAAATGGACTTTTGTTTGGCTGAATAATAGAGGATGAGAGCATATTAGCAATCTGTCTTTCCACTTCCACTTTTTGATTATGTGGAAATCTATAAGGTCTTAAATTGATAGGAGCAACTTCAGATTTAAGGGTAATAGCATGATCATGATTCCTTGTAGGTGGCAGACCTGTAGGCTTAGTAAAAACATAGTGATATTGGTCCAAGAGAGATTGAATAGTTATAGGAACAAACTTGGACCCCTCCATCATAGTAAATAGGACTACATGTCCCAAAATAGGTGAGTCAGAAACTGTCATCTTCAATAGAGTAGCTCCTGAAATCTGCTGTAGAGAATGAGATTATTGCTGACCTTGTATAATAATCTGCTCCCCTTTATGCACAAAACTCAATGTCATATTATTGAAGTCCATCAAAATTGGACTAAACAGTTTCATCCAATCCACACCTAATACCATATCACTGCCCCCCGACTGAAGTAGTCTAAAATCATGCATAAAAGATTTCCCTTGCATCTTCCATTCCACCTCATTACACCTTGCTGAACTATAAAGTTGTTGTCCATTAGCTACTGTAATAGCCAAAGGATAGGGAGTATTAACCTGTTTACCAGCATCAGTTCACTAAGGTGTTAAAAAACTGTGGGTACTACCACTGTCAATCAATATACTTAGTGGTCTTCCCTGAATTGTTCCTTGTATCCTCAATGTATTATGACCAATAGATCCATTAATAGCATTCATTGATATTTCTAGGCTCTCTTCTTCTTGCATACTTGTTTGCTCAGATTCTGCTTGTGAGTTTTCTGAGGGTAAAACAATGTCCTCCTCCATTATCATGTTCAATTGCTTCACTTTACATTGATGACCTGGAACAAAATTATCTCCACATTTAAAGCATAAATTTTTTTGTCTTCTGTAATCTATTAAATTCTGCTTTGGTGATGGATTAGCTGAATTTTTCTGCTGCACTGGTAGTTGATTAGGCTTGGGAGTAGATATAGGATTTGGATAGGATGAACTTCTGAAGGCTGATCTCAATCTTTTGGTTTCAAACTCCATAGACAGCTCATATAACTTAGCTTGCCTACATGCCTCAGAAAGTGACTTAGGTTATAAGGCCTTGACTCTGTTTTTAATATCCTCCCTTAATCTACTAATAAACAGAGAAACAAAAAATTCCTCCCCTAGTGTAGGGTTTTGAAGTAACATATGTGGCTGTAATTCCTCAAATTTGTCCTGATATTCCTCCACAGTTCCTCTTTGTACTAACTTTGTAAACTCCTCTACTATATCAGTAAAAAATCTATCACTGAACCTATGACATAGGTCTGCCTCAAACTCATGCCAAGTAACATGATGGTTTTGCATAATGTAACCATCAAACCAAATTTCAGCCTTACCTGCTAAATGCATTGTGGCCACCTCAACTCTTTGTTCATCAGCAATATTACAAAGAGAAAAATACTTCAGACACTTTTGTAGCCATCCCCTTGGATTAATTCCTTCAAAAAATTGGCAGCTCAATTTTTGGTCTATGCCACATTACCCCTGACATATTAGAATATCCCCAGTACCTCTTTTATCCCCTTCTACTGCCACTATCTGATTTCTAACATCACTGTTCTCTCCCATTAGATTGTCATTTTTAAAGATAGGAAAATCAGCTTGTTTAGACTTAAGAAATCCAGGTTCATAAGTAAACCTAGTCTTATCATTTACCACTGTCACCTTCACAGGTTGTCTGCCACTCATATTAGATAAATTAAGGGTATGTACCTGGTCATCAGCAGACTGATTTTGGTCCTCCTTCCTACCAGTTAGAATCTTCAAGATCTCTTCCACATATCCTTGGTTTGTAGTAAGCCTAGACTCCATTGTAGTGATCCCGTTTTCCTGAATCTCCCACCATTTAGGTGGACTAGTCTCATCTTGTCCTTTTTTACCATAGCTACTAAGTCATCCATCTGTTTTTTCAATCCAGATAAATCCGTTTCCATACTCTCATTCTTCTTTGTCATGCCCACTGAATTTTTTTATTGCCAGAACCGAGGCTCTCGATACCAAATTGTTATAGTTCAAGAGAATTAGAAAAGAATATGAGAACGAGGAAATAGTGAAGAAAGGATTTTAGAGAATAAGAAAACACTTCATTCATAATCTGAGGAATCAAATACCTCTCAGCCAATCTTATTTAGTTACAGGGCTAAAAACGTAAATTGCAAATATGCCAGCTGGCATTACATTCATAGCAGTTATAACAAACTGATCCTATCTTCCTCTTTCAGGTTACTGGGCCACCATGCATGGGCTGCTTCCATTCAACTTGGGTATGAACCTCACTGGATCCACTTCCTTCTGAACTGATTTAACAACACGCTCCACTTCAGAGGGTAAATGCATCCTTTCCTCTTCTTCAGTTGTAATCCCTAATTCCCTTCTTTCTCTTCTTTCTCTCGCCTCAATTCCCAATTCTCCATTCTCAATCCCTAACCCTAAGCTTCTTCCCTCCCAAATTCCTTTGTTTTCTTCACAACCATCGTTCTCATCCCGCTCATCTCCTCCAACTGTAACAGAGTAATAGCGAGAAACAATGAAGTTGCTATAATGGGGGCATGCCGAAGAGAGACGAATCGAGTTACCTCGGCGTTTCAAGCGGAGGCAGTGGTGGCAGTACATGCATGCGAATTTGCTGTTGATTTGGGGCTCTAAAACATCATCATTGAAGGCGATTCGAGATTTATAATTAAAAAGGTAACATCATCGGAGCCAGAAAAATTAGTGATTAGCGCGCTGATCTGGGAAATTAAAAGAAGAGCGGTATGCACCTTTAGTTTCACACCGAGAGAAGGTAACACGATCTCTTTCCTACTAGCAATGGACCAAAGCCTACGAACGGAGGACCGAGACTGGATGGAGGAGGTGCTGGAGATCGTCAAAACCAAAGCGGAGGAAGACAGATATCGATTGACCCACTCTAGACAACAAATAAATGGGCTGACTTTACGGAAGAGATCTACTTTTCATTTTATTTATTTTATGGAGCAAATGAGAACTTCAACCGTGTGACACTTTAATATAAAGCGAAAATAAAATTTTATTAATTTTATTATTATTTAAATAATAAAATTAATAAAAATTTATTTAAAATAATATTATTTTTACTTAAAATATCAATTTTTTTGTATTTTAGGTAAAATTGTTTAAAAATAACAAAACCCATAGAAAAAATAACAAAACACATAGTGCTTTATCAAATCCGATAAAAAACTCAATAATAATAAAATCAACAGAAATAATAATGTTTCAATAATTTTTCAATAATTTTATTATTTAAATAATAAAAAAACCAATATCATATTTTTTTAATAGTATATTGAGCAAATCGTAGAGTTTTTCAATGAGGGAGCAAAAAAATGGAAATGCTATGCCTATTTTCAGATTTTCTTTAGGCTTAGTTTAATGGCAGTAATTGCCTTGTTATTTGACATTGAGAAAATAACCTCAGTGACCAAAAATCCCATATAATATACGATTTTGACCAATTTTTTTTGGATTTGCCAAAATGACCAACAAAATCGCAATGCGATTTCTAATTCGCAACGCGACGATAGTTGAAAATCACGTTGCGGTTTTCCATTTCGCGTTGCGATAGTCTACAGCGTCGTTGTGATTTTCCAGTTCGTGTTGCGATAGTCTACAGTGTCGTTGCGATTTTCCATTTCGCATTGCGATAGTCTACAGTGTCGTTGCGATTTTCCATTTCGCGTTGCGATAGTCTACAGTGTCGTTGCGATTTTCCATTTCGCGTTGCGATAGTTTTAAAAATGGTATTGCATTTTTTTCTTAAGAATTTTCTCTAAAAAGGTAGTATCCGCGCGGACGTGTCGAAGACACGTATTACCACGACCACGACCACGACCACGAGACGGCGGCGGCGGCGCGCGAGAGTCCCCCTTGTTCTCTTTCACTCAACATGGAAGTGCAAAATCCAAACTTTAAAGACCATTCCCAATATTATTTCCAAAACTATGTGGGATTGAGCATTCCCAATAGTAATATCACGGATCTTACAGTATCATATCAAACTATATCACATAAGAAAATCTATGAGGAAGAGATATTTATACAATGTTCAACTCATAAATTATTTTATCAATTCATAGATAATAGAGCCTCTTTAAATATTTTGAAAGATCATCAAGCATAACATTTAGGATCATTAGTCTCACTCAATTACTAATCACTACCTCTCTTTCAAGCACCTCACCATCCTCTCTCCACTCTTAAGTCTAATCATTGTACAACATAATTCATTAAACAAATTATCTCGATCTCGCTATCTTTTTATATATCAACAAGTAATTATTTAAGTCGAATAAAATGCAAAGACTAAATATATAGAATTTGGCTTATCTTTGAATGTATAAAAAGCTGAAACTACTATAGGATTCACCATATTAATGAGCTGAACATTGTATAAATATACTCTATTATCTAAGTGTTGGTAATGCTCAATCCCACATAGTTTTGGAAACACTATTGAGAATGGTATTTAAGGTTTGGATTTTGCACTTCCTTGTTGAGTGAAAGAGAACAAGAGAGACTCTCGCGCGCCGCCGCCGCCGCCGTCTCGTCTCGTCTCGTCTCGGGTCGTCTCGTGGTCGTGGTAATACGTCTCTTCGACACGTCCACGCGGATACTATCTTTTTAGAGAAAATTCTTAAGAAACAAATGCAATACCATTTTTAAAACTATCGCAGCGCGAATTTGCGATACTGGAGATCGCGTTACGAATTAGAAATCGCATTACGATTTTATTGGTCATTTTGACAAATCTAAAAAAAATTGATCAAAATCGTATATTATATAGGATTTTTGGTCACTGCAATTATTTTCTCTTTGACATTTTAGTGCTTTTTAGGAGAGGAAGTTTTCTTTATTGTTTCTTTGGATTGTTTATGCAGTACAGCTGGACTGCACCCATTTTATAAATAATATAAACGGCTGGCGTTTCTTTTGGTAAAAAAAAGTATAAGTACATACATTAAACTATAAAAATAAGAGTATGAGTATATATATACAAGTATATATATAAAGTATAATGTAAGTATATAAATATAAGAGTAAATTATATCTGACCACTTAGTTATGTACCCCTATTACTTTTACTATCGATTTTTTATTTTTATCAATTAAATTACTTAATTATTTAATTATATATAATCAAATTATTTACCGATAACATTTAATGGAGGTATTGAGGTGACAGTTAATAAAATTAACATAATTATATATTTAGTCCTCAATAATTATATAATTTTTAATTTGATCCTAATTTAAGTTTTATTTAATAAATTAACCATTCAATCATGATATAACACATGTTACAGTTTGATTAAATGAAATTTTTTAAAATTTAATTTATTTAATTAAATAATTTTTTATACAATTATATAATAACACGTGTCATTAAGATTCCAACTCACGCCGAGCAGTCAAACAAGAGCGCACCTCAACCACTGCACCAGCCTTGCCGTTCCATCAATTGTTACAACATAATTAATATACCTTATTATAACTAATGGAAAAAAAATGGTCACAAAAAGATTTGCAATATTAATTTATAATATTATAACTAGACTAAATCATAATATTAATATTAATTTATAATATTTTATACACGAGAAGAGTCAATCCATTAAATAAATCTAATAGGCGTTATTTTAGTTAATGCAAAATTATTGATAATATTATTAAAAATATAATTTAAATATAAAAGTATAAGTATATAAATATAAAAGATTAAACGTATAAATATTTAAATTAATTTTATTTAAATTATTAATCAATTATTACATAAAAATAAATTAAGCTTATAAATATTTAAATTAATTTCATATAAAATCATGTTCGATAAATAAATTATATAATAAATTAATTTAATGATTATAATTAAACTTTATAATATAAGAATTATAATTAATATAAAAAGTAAATTTATTAATTTAGTTATTATAACTAACAATTTATTTTAAATTTCAAAAAGTAATCATATTAATTTAATTATCACAGTTTATCATAAATTTACAATCTCATAATTTCATCAATTGTATAAAATTCACGTAAATATTAAGTCAAATAAATATCAGATAAGTTCAATAATAAGTCATATTATTTACATGTTGAGTCAATTACAGGTTAGGTTCATAACAAGTCAGGTTGATAACATGTTAGGTAATACCAGTTATTTACAAGGTTAATCTTGGGTTCGGATTCATATCGGTTGGATGCAGTTCAGGTTTGATTATCATATTATCAGTTCAATTTGTGTTCAAGTCATTCTCAGATCGAGTGTAGGTCGGGTTCATATCCACAGTTTCCAGGTCCAACTTGGGTTCAAGTCAACGCCAGTTCGAACTCGAATCAGTTTTGGATCACCACCACTGGGGTCACAAACAGTTCTGACTTAAGTCGGTTTCAGTTAGTTTTACAGTTTGGGTCAGCTTTTTACAACCCTATCGATACCACAGGTAAGAGAAGTATCGATACTCTCTTGTTAGTATCGATACTATCTGTTGTTTTTTAAATTGTTCAAATTCCATAATACAAAATTGGTACTGATACTCAAGGGGTACCGATACTACTTACACAGTGGTATTGATACCATGATACCAAGTATCAATACTAGTCGAGCCCACCGGTCTTTAACGGCTAGTTTATTTAAATATTACAAAGGTAGTATCGATACTCTTAGTTTGAGTATTGATACTCCCTATCCTGGTAGTTTTATTTTTGTAAAAAATTAATTACCAACGGCTAGAGACAACCACAAACTCATTCCAACATATAAAAACAAGTTGAGGACACATGAAGAAGGATACAACACCTATCGAAGCAATAGAGATTAATAGAGAAGCTCTTCCAATCTTATCTTTCCTTTTTCTCTTGTACATAGTGTTTTGATTTTAATTGAAAATCTTTAGGATTCTTTCTTGAGAGCTAAAATCTTGTAAACACCTACCTTGTGAGGTTTATTTGTTTACTTTTTTTATCCTTTTGTAAAAAGAGGAGTGGTTCTATCTTAGCCTTTGAAAAGATATTGATTTGTAAAGGTTACTCTTGAGCATAGAAAAAGAAAGGACAAATTAGTGAATTTGTTAGAAAAACCTTATATGTAAACTTTGTTTAGAAGTCGAACCACTATAAATCATTGTGCAAATTTTCCTATCCTTTTTTCTCTATGCCCAATATTTTCAAAATGTCAACTCCCTCCCTCTTGATACTTTTTTAGTTGATCAATCGAGCTTCAACAATCCTATTATGTGTTGATAGCCAATGTTTTATTATGTCAAAGCGAAGACTATGAAACATTTTTTTTAGAATGTGATTTTGTAAGAAAGATATGGGTTGGATAAAGCAAATAGCGAAAATGAAATTGTTATTTTAAATAAGATTTATATTTAAATTAAAAAAAATATTAGAAGGCGATTGAAATTCTATGATAACATCTTATTTATTGATTTACCCATGTTTTTTAATATAAATATCCAGCTCTAATTCACAATTTCATATACATGTAGTGTTTTCTCTCTTCCTATTTCTTTGATATGTTCCCATCCATTTATTAAAAAAGAGCAATGTAAAGTGAGCTTCATTTTATTATTATTTTTTGTTAGGAAAAATACTTTTATTAATAATACTAAGTCCTAAATTGTGATTCTTAAAAAAAACACCCTAGTCTTAGATGAAGGAAAAGGGTAATTCACAACTGAGAAACCATTGCAACCAGAGATAAGAATACAACCAGAAAAATGCAAAACTAAACCTTGATAAAACTAATACAACACAATCTATAGCAGCAAACACAACCCTGCATTTAATCCAAAAACGATATTACTTTTAAGTTAATCATTTATACGACACACTGCTATTTCTTTTTACTTGTTATTGGACACCCGTTTTCGTCTCGCTTTTATATTATTATTACTTAATATTGTTATTATTATTATTGTTATTATTATTATTATTACTACATTTTT
Organism: Hibiscus syriacus; assembly: GCF_006381635.1. NCBI lineage: Eukaryota > Viridiplantae > Streptophyta > Magnoliopsida > Malvales > Malvaceae > Hibiscus > Hibiscus syriacus. The sequence continues at coordinate 2,127,025 of NW_024063086.1, read as the reverse complement.
TATTTCAGGCTTTGCAAAACCCAAAATAGGCCCAATCGAACCCCAAAAATAGCCTGATCCAAATTACAACAAGCCCAATCGGGCCACCAATCTGACCTGAGCCCACAGAGCAAACCGACCCTATACTAGATCCCAACAAGTCAATGCCCGAATCTAACCTTATTTGTTAGAGTCTGTAAACCCTAGCCGTCGCCGCCATTGGAGCCAATCTCAACTGCTGACCATTTCACCCCCTCCCTGGCCAATAACTCTTCCACCAATCTGAAGCCCCTGCCATGTAAGAAACAAATCAACAAGCAACCCCAACACAAGCACCGCACGCAAACATCTCTTTGTAATAATTTCATTTTAGAAAAAAACAAAAAATATGTAAAACTTGAGTAATATAAACCCCGAGGATATCTTGTAAAAAGGGTTCTTCCCTTCTCAGTTTTTTTGAGGAAAAAAGCAATAAAAAACAAAAAATTGAAGAACAATGAAGGTATTTTTTTTCGTTTTTTTCCAGTTTCGAAATGAATAAAAAAACAACCACCTTGCATGTAAAATAAAACAGAAACAAAGAGAGAGAGAGAGTGGATCGACGTTTACCTAAGTCGCATAGACTTCGTCGAAGGTCGTCCGAGCCTTGGAAAGTCGAAGGGTCTCGGCTATTTTCACGACGTTGAAGTCCATTTCACAAGAAACAGACCCCAAATCCAAGACGATGATGTCAAGGTGAGTCTCCTGGTGAAATTTGGTGGACAACGACCAATGGCGATGGTGGGGGCCAAGCGACCGACGAGGGGAGAGATGCTCTCTCTAAAATTTAAAAAAAGAGAAAAAATTAAAAAAGAAAAAAGAAAAAAGGTTGCATATATAGGAAAAGTTTTGAGGGAAATCATTTTTAGGTCCCCCGACTTTTGCCGTGGTTTTGTAGAATGGTCATGTGTAGGGACCATTTTTATAATTTACCCATTTCTATTTGTGTTTTGTAATATTTTGTTTAATCGCTTTTTAATCTTAGTTTAGTCGTGTTTTTGCATGTTAGTCACATGTAGGGATTGTTTTTTGTAATTTACCCACTTTTACGCATGTTATATATATTTGAGTTATTTTTGTTTAGTCCCTGTATGTTTAGCATGTTTTTACATCTTGGTCATGTGTAGTGACTTTTTTAAAATTTTTTAAAAAATGTTTATGGACTGATTTAGGAATTTCCCATTTTATTTCGAAGGTATATTATAGGCTAGGAAAAAGGAATATTTAGGAATTAGCCCCTGTAGTTTCTGCATGTTTGTATTTCAAACTCGAATTATTATTTTTATTTATTTTAATTTGTCCATGCAATTTTAATTTATTTTAATTTAGCCCCACATTTTATTTATTTTTATAATTTGTAATTTTAGGACTTAATATTAAAAATGCTCATTTTAGTCACTTGTATATTTTATTTTAATTATGACATGATGGTTGATTGTTTATGTTTTAGTCTTGTTTTTATTTTATTTTAATTTTTGCATGTTGCTTGCATATTAATTCATTTTAGTCCTTAATTAGTTTTGCATGTTACCCTCATAAACATCACTTGACTCGAATCGAAATAAATTGATTAAGGGTAATATTCGTTCATTTTATTATTGTCGTATAGTGACTCTTAACGTATAAGAAAGTCACTTTCATTAATTTTAAAATGAAAGTATATCCCGTTTAGAGACATGAACTAAATCGAATTCATTTTAAAATTCAGGGATTGGGAAAAAGGTCATGTTCTTTTAATTAAATTCATTGAGAAAAGACTGTTAGATCAAATCTAAGGTCTCATCTCAAGATATTTAAATAATTGAACATTCTTATTCTCATTAAATACTGGTAAAATAAATAAATAATTTTACTTGCTTGATATACCTTTATTTGCTTTTATTTTTGCATGTGTTTTCCGATGGGTTTTCAAAATAATAACATTCGAATCGATATTGAGAATATTAATATCTTTTCATTTTGGTTGAAGTAATAAATGATTGTTTTAATGCATGAAAGGTCATTTATTCTCGATTGAAAATAATTATATATTATCAATTTTTTCTTAAAACCTTTTTGGGTGTGTTGTTATTTTGAATTAATAATGAACATTAAAATGGAATTTTAATATTTCTTTATTTTGATTGGAGTAAGAATTGATTTCGTTAAGGTATGAGAGATCAATTATCCTCGATAGGAAATAATTAAATATTATCATGTTTCGTCCAAAAATTTAGAACATTATGTTTAGGGGATCTTAAATTAAATTAAACTTGAACTTGTAAATTTCATTGCAAAGACAATTAATTAATCAATTAGGTATCGATTTAGGGCACTGTGGGGGTGCTAATCCTTCCCCACACGTAACCTACTCCCAAACTCAAATTTTTGTAATGCAGATCGCAAGTTTATCATTTTAATTAAAATTAATATTTTATTAAAATGGCAAATACATTTTTGGGTGTCCAATCACACCCTAATCAAAGATTGGTGGTAACTCCTCAAACCATGTTTTATCATTAACCGATCACCAAAAATTATTTCGAAACGAGACCCCCTTTTTTACCCCCCGAAATAATCATTTCGACAACTTGATGACTCTGCTGGGGACATTTTTTAGAGAGTCAGACCATTAGTCGACTAATTAATTGTTTTTGCAAATGAAAATTACGAGTTCACTCTAATTTGATTTTTGATCCCATGTGTGGTTTAAATAATTTTTTCACTTGTAATTTAATTAACCACTAAATAGTTGTACTGATCTGTTTACTAATGTTTTCAGAGTAAATAGTTATTCGAATTTTTTTGAGACTTCTACTTCATGTTGTTTGTTTTGTTTTCGCTTTTCCTCACACACTGCACATCTGCATTTTCATAACATGAGCTAAAACTTCGCTCCGTCCTATCTAAGTAGGAGTGAGAAGCTACTCCCTCGTGTGGTTTTCACCTCTGTACGGGATAGTGGATCGCTCATAGGGCTCACCCCTTATGGTCTTCGTGATGGTTTTTACCTCTGTATGGACATAAGGAGGTGTGTCCCCTCGAATTGAGCTCAATGTGAAAGCCTGTGATGGGCCAGGATTGAGGGTTCAATAGTCCAAGGGGGTACCGACAAGGATAATTTGAAGACCTCTTACTTTAGAACCGAACCCATCATGTAGTAAACTAGAACCTAGATAGAGCCTTACCCAGATCATAAGAATTGTGTGAGGAGAGTACACAAGGAAAAACCTGTTTGAGCCTTCTAATTTTTGTAGTGTAATTTTGATTCCCGAATAAATGTATACGAACTAGAGATCATGCAGTTAGGTTTAATTTTCTAGATAAGTATGCGAACTAGATGACATGAGGTTAGGATTTTCTATGAACAAAGTATGTGGGTAGAAATTCTGTTTGAGTAGGATCTACTAAAGCATGATTGGGTAGCCAGTACGTGGGGTAGGTTTTATCGACAAATTATATTATATCCTATTAATTTATTTATGATTACTTTCTAATTTTCTCTTATCCTTTTGTTTTATTTTGTTCTCATTTTTGCATTGAACTATTCATCCCATTGGTGTTTATCCATGACCGATGTCCATATAGAAGGCTAGTAATATGGAACGAAGGATTCAAAAAGAGGTAGAAGATAATACAGATGTTTTGAGATGGTCCGAGTAGTCCCAGCTAATGAACGAAGACAGTTTACAGCCTGGGTACGTGTCAGATCTGATTGGGTACACTTACATCAATGTCCGTCAAAATGATATGAGCGAGCTGAAAGAGATTTGGGGAAAGTAGGAAGCATCCGATAAACAATTGTTTTACCAACTCTATGGTGACATCTCATATCTCTTAGATGTTTTGATTGACCGAAATCTGTTTAGAGCTCTGGCACAGTTTTAGAACCCCGCCTATTGCTGTTTTACCTTTGGTCGAGTGGACAAGAAACCTACCATAGAGGAGTATCATGCCTTGATTCGTTGTCTGAGATTCGAAGTAGACAATGTGTAAACCAAGCTGTCAAATACTTATTTATTTAAGAAGAAACTACTTCTGATGACCGACATGAGTGAAGAGTGGGTCGTAAGAGGCATAAAAAAGAAGGGAGATATCGAGTGCATTACCTGGACCACTCTGAGAGAAGTGATCGGCCATCCTCTTTACAGACAAAAGAAGATCAACCTATTTGCTCTAGGTATTTATGGGCTAGTCATAGTCCCAAAGGTTCTGAGCAAGTTGATGTATCAGTGGTAGACTTGTTAGAGAGACTGGACAGACATGTGGATCACGTTCTAGCTATCTTAGTAGAAACCTTTCATTCCCTAAACTCTTATAAACGAGAAGGAGAAGGACACTTCATAGGATGCGTACCGCTATTGTTAGTCTGGATCCTCAATCACTTTAAACACGTTAAGAGGGCAGACAGTCAAGTTTTCTTAGAAGGATTTTAACCTCTGAAGGATTTCCTTTCCCTATAATGGCCTGGGGGTTTCACTGAAGAGAAATGGATGGTAATTTTCAAAGATATTAGAGATAGTGATATTTTGTGGCATGCTTCGTGGAAAGTTTCCTCAGACATACTATATAGATGTGGGGAAAGAGATTGGGTTTCATTGCCAGGCATATGGGGTTATGTAGGGTATGCTTCATTACTAGTTTCTACACAGTATGGGTCGAGACAGTTTATTCCAACAACTTGGGATTTATCCAGTTCTGAGTTCGCGTTCAAAGGAGAGCAGTACAAGAATAAAGTCAAAGGGGTTGCCGATGCATGGAAGCACACTCATAGAGTAAATCTCTTTACCTTTGACTTAAGGACGTCACAAGAGTATGAGGAGTGGAGAAGTAATAGGTTAATGATAATATCCCGATGGTCAATCCAGAGAATTCCCATCCTATGGAAGAACATCTCAGAGTGGTACTATCTCCGTTAGAACAAGACATGCTTGATTTTGAGGCTGAAAGGAAATAGTGGAAGTAGATGTTACAGAGATCAGAGGATGAGTCATACCAGAGAAGCTTAGAAATTGATAGCTAAAAGGGTTGAGCTGATCGGATCGAACAAGTAGAGAAACAACCCATATTGAACTTCGATGATCTCCAATTATCTTACCAGTGAATGGTCAAAGCTTAGGTGGCCACTAACTCAAGTAAGTCTCCTGCTGAATGGTAACATGAAGTGGCAATTTTAAAAAGAGAAGTCGGGGAAAGCAGTGAAAAGCTTAAGTAGATTAAACATCAGGCAAATCTACTTTCAAGAGAAAATAGTGCGCTATAGTAATAATTGAAAGAGAGTCAGGCCCAAAACGAGAAGTTAATAGGTAGAATCTTGAGTTTAGATACAGTCTTGAGACGCTACTGGAGTTGATAAATAATTCAAATCATGCGGAAGTTGAAAGCTTGAAGAAGCGTGTCATTGAACTCAAGGCCATGATTCAAGATTTTTAGAGAATAGCAAGTGTACTGCCATTAGTCCCATATGAAGGAGTTATACAATGGCACCATAGTTGGGAACAGGCTCAGTGGAGAGTTAAGCAAAGGGATGACCTCATTACAAGCTACCTGTAGCATTGTAACCCCCTAGACCCAACCAATGCATTTCAACTAAGTCCAACGGATTACACTGAAATTTCTTTAATCATTTTTTTCAAGAAGTTATTCGATAATTTAAAAATCATATTACAAATAACATTTATAATAATATAATAATTGACGATAAAGACCCAACTCATGAATATAAAACTAAAAAAGGTAACTAAGTAAATTAAAAACATGTCATAAAATATGAATCACGATAAATCGAATATTAGTAGCAAAAGTCGTATTCATTATAAAATCAAATATATCGAAATAAAGGCCCATATCAGTAAATAAAGTCAACATGAAAGATAAAAACATTACAATCAGATGTGCCACAAGAAATGTACCGATCCTCCAAGTGCTTGATCCGGGGTGTCTAACCAAAAGTATTTGAAAGGGGGAAAACATTTTGAAAAGTGAGCTAGGGCTCAGTGTGTCCCAACAATACGATAAAATCATGGTAGGTACAATAAACCAGTAATGGTTTAGTAAAACCTCATAAATCATAATGTAGTTTAGCTTTTTAAACTCGTAGTTTAAAACCATCCTCCCGTACACCATTTGCAGTTCCCCAGAACTGCGTCCGTAGGGCTTACCCTAAGCACACAACAAAAGGGAGCCAACCTAAGGGTATGCCTTGGTGCCTATGTATCCTTAGGTCCATAGGGTTTACCCTAAGCATACAACTAAGTGAGTATCTTAGGGCCCGATAGCCTACCCAAGAGTCACATTAGGTCCGTTAGGATTTACCAGCTTGATCAGAGCTGTACCTCCATACTTCATTCCTACTCAAAATCGGTATTTCAAAAATACAATTTATACAATAAGCATAATTTCCATAAATCTATAATCATTGCAATCTTGTACCAGTGAAAACCAATAATCATATATCAGTCATAGTCCATAAGCCATCACCAGTAAGTTGGTGCATCAATAAAACAATAAACCATAAATTTCAGTGTACCATATTTCAAAACAGATAAAATAATTAAGTAGTAGATAGGGAACACACCTCGATAATAAGGTCAAATAGTAGATCTATTGAGCACTGGCCTTCCACGCTCTGCTACAGTTTTCGAACCTAATTCATAATAACACTAGGTTACTCGTGGGTAACATAATTAAATTATGAATTCCTAAGGTTTACGGGTCATACAAGTGAATACTGACTCACGCGGTTTAGCAGACTGAGAGGAGCTGGGTTGAGATGTCGAGCGATCAGAAGTGTCTCTTATACCTTCAAATAACAATAACTAATCAGCATCAAGTCTTAATTTAATCATTCGAAGATAAAACTCTAAAGTACATAAGAATGTTCGGGTTTGACTGCAAATTTAGAGAGTTTCGGGTTAAAATTTGGAAAAATGGACTTCAGAATCGGATTCAGGACGTCGAAAAACATAAAATATGACTTTTTGAAAATTTTGACTTTTTGGTCAACGATCAACGGGCTGTCAACGGTCAACAATCAATGGTAAACGTTGGACTGGGTCACTTCAGGTCGGACAGGCGGGTCAAATCAGCGGGTCAGGTCGAACACAGGTTAGGTCAGATCAGGGGGTCGGGTCAGACAGCCTATTATAAAAGTTGTCCACACTTGACGAACTTTCCCCACGAGCAGGGGCGGCGTGTGAGGGTGCGTGCGGTGTCCTAGGAGGTCCGAAAAATTCTACAAAAATTTTTAAAGCTATTTTAAGGGATTTTGAGACACTTACCAAGCTCGGTTCACAACTTTGAATGGCGGAGAAATCAATTTTAAAACGTCAGAAACTTTATCTTTCTCACCCCCTCACACGGCGGCAATAACAAAGACAAGAAAGACACCGGTGGACTCGGAACGATGCAAGGAACACGATGGTGCTGGAGGTATAAAAAATGGAGCAATGATCGACGATTGATCAACGATTTTCACGATGATGGTTTTTTAAAAACTTTGAAACTTTGCGTCAAAATTTACGGCTTTAGGCGGTATTTCATGGCGATAGATTTGAGGGGTTTTATTCACCGATCGACGACTAACCAAATGGGAGTAGTGGCTCGTGCTGCAATGCCTGGACGATTACGAATATGGTCATGGAATAAGGGTCGACGGGGGTGGAAATTTGGGGATTTTGGGATTTTTAATCCCAACCTTAAGGTTAACATATAGATATACCCAAAAAATAAGCATCATCAGAGTTTAGCATAGTTGTAGGGATGTGGGCAAACATACCTAGTCTAAGGGGTTTGAAACCCCGCAGCAGCACTCATTCCCCTTTTCATTTTTTTTTTCTGCCGACAGAAAATGGGTAAATTTGGGTTCAAGACCTTGAATTTTCTATAGCTTTTTAAAACAGCCTACAAGTTCTAAAAACTTTCAATTTGGCCTCAAATTTCACCAAATTGATTAACTTTTCATTCATCATTTTTTCCAGGTTGTGACAATTCTCCCCTCTTAAAGAAATTCCGTCCTCGAAATTTACCTTGTAGTAAAAAGATGTGGAAACTGAGTCTTTATGGATTCTTCTGTTTCCCAAGTGGCTTCTGTAGGACCACGATTGCTCCACTAAACCTTTACCATCGGAATACATTTATTCCTCAGTACTCTTTCATCTCGATCCAAGATCTGAATCGGTTCCTCATCATAGGATATATATGGCCCCAACTCAATATCATCTAACTGAATGATGTGACTCGATCTTGACGGTAGAGTCTCAACATGGAAACATGAAAAACATCATGAATTCGACTGAGTTGGGAAGGAATCTCTAACCGATATGCAACTGGTCCTACTCTTTTTAGGATACGATATGGTCTAATAAATCTTAGACTAAATTTACTTTTGTGCCCAAATCTCAGCACTTTCTTCTATGGAGATACCTTCAAAAAGACTTGATCTTCAACCTCAAACTCAATGTCTTTTCTTCCCTAGTCAGCATATGACTTATATCTATCAAATGCCTCCTTCAGGCGGTCACGGATCAATCTGATTGTGTCCTCAATCTCGCGCAATAACTTAGGTCCCAAAGTCTATTTATCATGCAATTCAGTCTAACAAATCGGGGTACGACACTTACTCCCATATAGTGCTTCGTACGGTGCCATACGAATGCTGGCCTGGTAACTGTTATTGTAAGCAAACTCAGCCAAAGGCAAAAAGTTATCCCAGCTACCACAAAAATCAATTACGCAACCCCGCAATATATCCTCCATAACTTGAATCACTCTCTCTGATTGACCATCAGTTTACGGGTGGAAAGTTGTACTGGAATTCAATATCATGCCAAGAGCCTCATGCAGTGCTTTCCAGAATCTCGATGTAAATCTTGGATCTTGATCAGGAATGATAAATAACGGGACACCATGCAATCTGGTGATCTCTGAGATATACAATCTAGCCATTTTATCTAAAGAATAATTTACCCGTACATGAATGAAGTATGCTGACTTTGTAAGTTTGTCAACAATCACCCAGACTGAATCCTTTTTCGCATGAGTCATAGGCAGGCCAGTAAAAAAATCCATAGTAATACACTCCCATTTCCATTCGGGAATCTTGATAGGTTGTAACAAACCTGACGGATGCTAGTGCTATGCCTTAACTTGTTGACAAGTTAAACACCTAGCTACAAAATTAGAGATGTCTTTCTTCATGATGGGGTTCATAACATATGGACTACTATGAGTTGCATTAAGGATAGCACGTCTCAACTCTGCATCATTAGGCACACAATATCGACCCTTAAAGTACAAAACTCCATCCTGATCAAGTGTATAATCTGAGCTCATCCCTTGCTCTACTTGCACAAAGATTGGAATCAAGGAATTATCAAGAGGTTGCTTAACTTTTATTTTCTCGGCCATGGTTGGCTTGACATGCAATTAAGCTAATAGAGTTCCATCATCAGAAAGTTTCATCCTGGAAAATAAAGAACATAAATTGGCTATAGCCTTCTGACTCAGAGCATCTGTAACAACATTAGCTTTACCTGGGTGATAGTCAATCACGCAATCACAGTCCTTTAGAAGTTCAAGCCAATTAAGTTGTCTCAAATTAAGTTACTTCTGAGTTAGAAGATACTTCAAACTCTTGTGATATGTAAGAATGTAACACTTTTCCCCATAGAGATAGTGTCTCCAAATCTTTAAAGAAAATATCATAGTTGTTAACTCTAAATCATGGTTCGGGTAGTTACACTCATGCGGCCTCAGCTGTCGGGGTGCATAAGTGACTACTCTCCCTTCCTGCATCAATACACAACCAAGTCTAGAGTACGAAACTTCGCTATACACCGTGAAATCTTTCTCGGGTTCCGGTTGAGTCAGCACTGGTGCTTGAGTCAAACGTCGATAATATCCGGCTATGCCTAAGAAACTATGGATCTCAGAGACGTTCTTGGGTCGTTTTCAACTTACAATAGCCTTGATCTTGTTTGGATTGACTTGAATACCTCGTGCAGAAATAGTATGCCCCATAAATGACAATTCTTGAATACAAAACTCACACTTTCTCAGCTTGGCATACATGTGATGCTCTCTCAAGGTTTGTAGAACGATCTTCAAATGCTCGTCATGCTCTGCCTCAGTTCGAGAATAGCCCAGAATATCATCAATGAAGATAAATACAAACTGATCTAGATAGGGTCAAAATAAACGATTAATAAGGTCCATAAAAGCTGTAGGAGCATTCGTCAGACCAAAAGGCATCACTAGGAACACATAATGACCATATCTAGTACGAATAATAGTCTTTGCAACATCTGAATCTTTCACATTTAACTGATAGTACCCCGAACGAAGATCAATCTTAGAAAATATGATAGCTTATTGCAATTGATCAAATAAATCATCAATCCTAGGTAATGGATACTTGCATATGCTAAGGTAAGCAAATCTGTGCAAGTGTACAAAATCGATGCAAGTAATATAGTAGTGAGTAAGTATTGTCTCCACAGGGAATTGGAGGGCTTTTAAAAGATTGGTACAGCTAGGAATAGGTGTCACTAACTAATCCTAAGTATCTAAGTCAAATTATATAAACAAGGAAAATATGCAGAAAAATTGTAAAGTGAAGTGAGCAGAAAGTGTTGTCGAGGCAAGAAAAATATGCAAAGATAAATAAATAAAAGTTGTCAAGGTTAAAGTTATCAAAACTCTATAAATAAACTGGAAACCTCACATAATCAGACTTCTAACGGGGCACTTAGGTTGGTTTTGCTATGGCGAGAAGTTATTAATACTAAGAATGATTTGGTATAAATAGAAAGGCGGCTAGCTATTGTTAGACTTTCAGGGGATTTCTTGCATGTGAGGTCAATCAGGCAGCTGGCAGGTGATGTCAGCAGTTCGTCAGATTCGCGTCAGTCTTGCAAGATTTTTGTTGCCTCGGTAAGGAAAATCTGTTCTTCACTGTCTTCGTCTTCTGTGTTCCATTGGCCCTATCAAATTAATTTCTGTCTGCAAATAAACTTTTCCTCAGTCATTTCCTGCATCATCACAATCAACAAACAACCATTCTCATTAGCAGCATCAGTTTAATCAAATAAACTTTGCATTGGCAAAACTTATCCACCATGTGTAAATATGTCCTAAATACAACTAAACGCGGCTAAAATGCTATGTCAATGGCTTTCAGACAATCAATAACTTAAATAAAAAGACCTAAAATATAGTCTTTTTACGGAGTTATCACACCCCCAAACTTAAGCTATTGCTTGTCCTCAAGCAATGGATAATAAGCAGTTGAGAAATAAGTTTCCATGGTAAAGAAAAAAATTAGAACAATTATGTGGTTTAAAATTTTAGCCCTTAGCAACAAGTTTAGCCTCAATATGGTAGACTGTACGAGAAGTCAAGTACCTTTCCTAGGTCAGGATTCTTTATCGGTGTGCGTGCGTGATTGTATAGCAGTCTATGCTTTAACGTAGTTAGAAAATCATAAGTAAGCGCTTTTGTTTTGCTAAGACATCAAATTATTCATCAAGCATAGTTTCACTCCTATTTTTTCAACATGTAACTTCAACTCTTTTTTTTTGCATACTTTAGTCAGCTCATCACACTACCATCCCACAGTCTAAGTGAAAGGGAGCATACCTTCCACCCACGAGCTACTTAAGTAGAGTTTTTTATACTGCTTCGAGGGGAGTTAGCCCATCACACCTACCATCCCATACTCTAAGTGAAAGGAAGAATACCTTCCACCCCGAGCTAGTCAGGTAGTGTCATCTCGTGACTGCTTTCATTCACTCATATGCCGAGGCAACCATTTATTTAAGGGATTTTTCTAGGTAATGCCATCTCACATAGGAGTATCCCTCTACAGTTTTGCTGAGACATTTATTTGTAATTCACACAATTCAAAACATTAAGGAGTTCAATTTAGCCTTTCAAACATTTAATGCCACGACGCGTAAAAAGTTATTTCCTAAAAATTTTCTAAGCACCTTAAGTAGAGAAAGCATACAATCGTGTTCAAAGAGTCACAAAGAATCAAGTCCTAAGGTCGTTTCTAGCCTTTAACAGTCATGTAAAATAATTCTGGCCTAGGAAATAAAATTTTCTTTCATCATTGGGCATCATCAACTTTTTCCAACAACTATCCTAATGAAACTTATGCCATGAAAACAAATATTTCAACCAATTATTATAAAAAATAAAAAAAAACTAAGTATGGAGTACAACACCTCCCCCAAACTTGAGAGATGCATTGTCCTCAATGCATGAACACTAAACTAGAGATGAAATGTAATGCAAGGTACCTTGACTAACATCTACTTTGATGGTGGTGGGGTTGTTTTGCGCAGATTCCTCAAGTGGAGAAGTCCTAACGTGATTTGTTATCCTCTTTAGGCGATGTTTTATCAGAGGTGTTTCAATTCGCCGTGGCATTTGTGCAGATGGGTGGACATCATCAGTAATGTCATCGTTTGTGCCAACACCAATTGAGTATTATTTCTAAGTGGGTGCAATATCAATGGGGGTTTACTCTTGTCCACATGCTCACGAGCCTGTTCTTATATAAAAAAAACTAGTATTAAATGTAAATAAAGAAATAAAATAAAGAAAAAATAAACACACAAAAAATAATAATTTTGCCATGACAAAAAAAATAAAGAGGGTTGAAGGGATGTAAACTCTAAACATCCTAAAATAATATAGCAATTTTGTCGCGTTCTATCGGAGCATCAGTATAGACCAAAGTGCCCCACACATATAACAGTTCCACCTTCAAAATATTTTGTCTTGCCAGTTCGTATGTTTCACATCTAAATTGTAGGACTTTTACAGTAGTCCTCTATCCTTTAAAGTGCTCTCCACATAAAGCTGAATTGAAGTGGAATAGGATTTCTTCGTTATGCTCCTTCAATCGTTGAGGGAAGGGTTGAGGGGGTCTGACTTTATCTGCTGCAATTGGGGGTGAAACTTTTGCCGTGGCAACAAATTTTCCAACATCAGCAGGATGACCTGTTAAACCCTCGTCTTTTTCCTTCTCCATAGGCAATGCTTCTTGTACAACAAGTTCAGCTTGACCATCAGATTCTTCTGGTACAGTGCCGCAGTGAATATTTTCTTGATTATTCACCCCAAGCTTGTCTTCTTGATTGAGCTGGGTACCACTCCTCATTGTAAGCGCACTGCATTACTTATTTTCGTGAGGCTCAGTGACCTCAGTATCACTAGGGAGGCTTCCTTGTAGGCGAGCATGTAATGCCTTGGCAATTTGGCTCACTTGGTTCTCCAATACTCTCAAAGATGATCTATGACTTCGTAATAAAGTTGTCTGACTTTACAACAGTATGCCTTGTCTTTTAATTTTTGAAGAGTTTTCGTGCAGCAAGGCCTTAGTTGAAGTCGTGAAATCTTTTTTCGAGGCCATAAAATCTTGCAGTGAAGCTTCGAGGGAATTAGAATTTGATAAAGATGTTGAACCCTTGTTAATATTTTGCCAGGACATCTGTTGATGCTGAAAATTTTTCGGTTCAGAAATACTTTGTTGTGACATGTTAAGGTTTCATGCATGGATGTTGTTGGTCCCTTGATTATCCCACGAAAATTTTGGATGTTGTCCACATCTAGGATAATATGTATTAGAGTACGGGTTGATGTTGCTTCTATTAAAACTGCCCACGAATTTGATAGACTCCTGGTTTTCTGGGCATTCACTTTTATGATGGTTGATGTGGCAAAAATTGCATGCTGAGCTGGTTACCTTGACTTCATTCGCCTCATTGGAACGCTGCAAAATTTTCAACATATTTGTTATGGAAGAAAGTTGGGCAGACACTGAATCCTTGTCATCAAGATCAAATTCCCCAGACACTTTCCTTCCAGTTCCAATCCTTGTAGACGGGAATTGATAATCCTTACTGGCTATCCTATCAAGGATATCAAAGGCTTCCTCGGGTGATTTGTCAAGCAGAGTATCATTCGTCGAGGTATCCAACATCATGTGAGTGGGTACGTTGACTCAATTGTAGAACATAACAATTTGAGTCCAGTCTTGGAATCCATGATTGGTGCACTTGCGAAGCAAACTTTTGTATCGGTCCCAACACTCGTACATAGACTTTTCATCGCCTTGGAAAAAAGATACTATGGCATTCCTAAGATGACTGTTCATATTGGGTGGATTATGCCGTAACAGAAATTGTTTGCACAAGTCTACCCAAGACCTTATCGAGCCGAAAGGTAGTCCATTAAGCCATGCCTTGGTGTGATCTTTCAAAGAATATGGAAATAACTTCAATTTCAGTACATCTTCATGCACACCTTGCTGTCGAAAGGAGTCATAGACCTCCAAAAATGCTCGAACATGTTGCCTTGCATCCTCATGGGGAGCACCACCAAGCTTTCCAATCAAGTCCAACATGTCAAACATAACTGGTTTAAGCTTGAAGTGGTCTGCCTGAATCTTGGAAGCTACAATAACAAGCTTAAGGTCATCCAAGGTGGGAGCTAAGTGATCTCTAATAGTTTGTAGTCTTGCAACATTCTTCACATTTTTATTTGTCGTGACCTTTAATTCTTTAGGTTCCTCCACTTCATTTTGAACTTCGTATATAGCTTTTTGAGCTCATTGAACATAATTTCTTTGACATAAATTTTTTTTAATCTCAGGTTCAAAATGAGATAATTGTTCATTGGGACTTTTACAAGTTATGCAACCACTCAACACCTGAAAACGTAAACAAAAATAGCAAATAAATCCATAAAAATAAAATAAAAATACAATAATAAAGAAACAAGATAATGCTATAACAAAACTTTTAAAAAAACCAATTGCCAATCCCCGACAATGACGCCAAAAACTTGATCCTTTGTAAATGCATATGCTAAGGTAAGAAAATCTGTACAAGTGTACACAATCGATGTAAGTAATATAGTAGTGAGTGAGTATCGTCTCCACAGGGATTGGAGGGCTTTTAAAAGATTGCTACAGCTAGGAATAGGTGTCACTAACTAATCCTAAGTATCTTAGTCAAATTATATAAACAAGGAAAATATGCATAAAAATTGTAAAGTGAAGTGAGCAGAAAAGTGTTTTCGAGGCAAGAAAAATATACAAAGATAAATAAATAAAAGTTGTCAAGGTTAAAGTTATCGAAACTCTATAAATAAACTGGAAACCTCACACAATCAGACTTCTAACGGGGCACTTAGGTTGGTTTTGCTATGGCGAGAAGTTATTTATGCTAAGAATGATTTGGTATGCTATGCTTAGGCTGCCCGACAGGATTACTGAGTATTCTTAGACATATGCTATGGCAATACTACTCGACGTGAGCTACAACCCTTAGTTTGTCAGACTGTTATTGTGGCAATACCTCTTAGCGTGAACTATAGTCGTTGTCTATCCCCTTTAGTTGATTAAAACCCTCTCCTTATCTCTAAGATAGACAAGGTAGAACATCACCATCCCGGATCCATTCCATTGTTCACGTAGATCTATCTTAATTCTCTTAAATCTAAGAATCCATATCTAGACAAACGACAATCTCTCGAAGCTCTTACAGTGTCAAGGCAAAAGATTAAAACAGTGAACAACACAACACTTAACAAAAACATACATAATCATTCATTAACAGTAAAATAAAATATCATCCAAGCAATCCTAACACCAAATAAAACAATTTTGGTGTGGTTAACATCATCCCAAAAATATTCATTAAGCACAAGCCCTTATAAAAAAAACATGAAGAACAAGAGGAAGAAAAACTCCCAGAACAGAGCTTTGTCGTGACACTAGACAACCACCATGATTGCTCCAGTGCACCAGCCTCTCTCGAGGGCCTGGCCGCCGCCCCGGTGAAGCCTGGCTATGGAGGGCACCAAGGAAAAATGAGTGGGGGCGGTGGAAAAATGGACGTCGCGACCGCCTTTTTCCAAACCTGGGGAATTTTCTCTATATGATTCTCCCATCCCTCCTCCTTTTTGGAGGCTGTGACTAGGTATTTATAAAGGGAATTTTCTTAGGGTTTCACATTATTAAATGCTCTTTAAATAACTGTTTTTTATTGTCCAGCTATAAATGGAAAGGCGGCTGGCTGTTGTAAGACTTTCGGAGGATATCTTGCATTTGAGGTCAATCAGTCAGCTGGCAGGTGACGTCAGCAGTTCGTCAGATTTACGTCAGACTTGTAAGATTTTCGTTGCCTCGGCAAGAAAAATATGTTCTTAACTGTCTTCATCTTCTGTGTTCCATTGGCCCTATCAAATTAATTTATGTCGGCAAATAAATTTTTCCTCAGTCATTTCCTACATCATCACAATCAACAAACAACCTTTCTCATCAGCAGCATCAGTTTAATCAAATAAACTTTGTCTTGGCAAAACTTATCCACCATGTGAAAATATGTCCTAAATGCAACTATATACGGCTAAAATGCTATGTCAATGGCTTTTAGACAATCAATAACTTAAGTAAAAAGACCTAAAATATAGACTTTTTATGGAGTTATCAATACTTATTCTTAACCGTCAACTTGTTCAACTTCCGGTAATCTAAGCATAGCCTAAGCGATCCATCCTTCTTTTTCACGAATAAGACTGTAGCTCCCCAGGGTAATGTACTATGTCTGATGAATCCCCGATCAAGTAATTATTGCAACTGAACTTTTAACTCCTTGAGTTCTTTTGGGGCCATGCGATAGGGTACCATGGAAATAGGTACATATATGGGATAAGTCTCAATCTCAAACTCTACCTTTTTGTCAAGAAGTAACCCTGGAAACTCCTCTGGAAATATATTGGGAAAATAGTACGAATCTCCTCAATCTTGGACAATGTGCCTTTCGTCTTTAGGATACATGCAATGAAAGCCTTGTACCCCTTCTGGATCATATGGTCGACAACGAAAGCTGATACTATATTGGAGAGATAGCCACGATGCTTACCAACTAACACAACCATTCGACTATTAGATGTCTTCAAAGTAGCTCTCTTATACTCGTAATCCAGATTTACCTTGTGTTCATTCAACCAATCCATCCCTAGAATTAGATCGAACTCCTCTAAAGGTATCTCCATAAGGTCAGGGGGAAAATTTCACCCTGGACCTCCAGAGTACAATGCCTAAATACCTTATTCACAACTACTGACTGTCCTACTGGAGTCATAACCGTAACATCACTCTTGGTGTCCTCAATTGGAATTTAAAGGTCTCGGGATGCAGAACTCGATATATAGGAGTGAGTGGAGCCATTGTCTAGTAATGCAATGTATGGAATAGAATAAATGGTAAATGTACCTACAATAACCTCTGGCTCATCTCTATCACCTGACGTCTGGTAGAACACACTAGAGTTGGCTGTCTAGCCTCTAAAAATTCAGGCTCTCAGCTCTGCAGGGGTCTAGCTTTACTATCTACCTTGAATGCTGATCCGGAAGTTTTCCCTGACTACAACCTCTGGCTAGGGTCTGAACTAATGCCTGGGAACGCGCAAGAGTCGGGTTAGCTGTCCTCTTAGATGAAGCTAGCTATGGAAAGTCCCTTCGGAAATGACCACTGGATCCACACTGGTAGCAGACACCCATCTTCTTACGACACTCTCTTGTGTGTCGATTACAATAATACTCACAAAGGGGCCCATGAGGCAACGCTGAAAAACCACGTCGACTGAAAACTGAGGGTGGATGTACTAGAGACCTAGAATTTATATTGCTTCTTAGGGGGCCGAGGTACGAGTCTTCTTCCCAAGTTGTACAGAAGAGTCGATCGAGTCGGGAAATTCCTTAATTGCTCTCGATCCACATGGTCTCTAACAGGAGCCAAGGTCTCTACCTCCTTAGTATATTTCGTTCTGCTCACCAAAACATCAAATATATCATCCTTGTGAGTCACAACCTGCCTGTGTAGTTCATATATGAGTCCAATAGCGAACTTGCGACATCTATATCTCTCGGTGGGAACAAAACTAGTATCATATTTTAACAACTTCAAAAATTTGGTCTCATACTTGGAGACTGACATATTCCCCTCCACCAAATCTTAAAACTATTGTCGTCTCTAAGCCAAATAACGCTCTCCTAGAAAACACTTCTTGAAGCGCTCTTTAAAGAAATCTCATGTCATACGATCAGTTGGAACACTGCTTACCACTGACTCCCACCAGGTGTGGGCATTCCCATATAACACCGCGACAACTCCTAAATATATCTTCGCAGGGTCTAAACCCAACTGATCCATACGTCTTTCTATATCATACAGCTAGTCTTCATCCTCAGTAGGGGCTCCTCTAGTAGGATCTCCAAAAGTCCTGACCCTATTAGTAATCAAGGTCTGTGTGATCAGGACCTCATGAACGACACCAGTAGCTCTAACCACTCCTTGAATCAGCTGTAGAAACTGCCTACTAAGAGTCTCATCGATCACTACTCTCGTAGGCTCAGAACTAATATTCGGAGCTCTCATAACAGGGGTTGTCATATCTATCTCAGGAGCAGGTGGAGGGTCTATAGTAGAGTCATCTATAGGATCACTAAACCTAGCAGCTCGTCCTTGTCCGCGGCCAGGTCGAAGACCTCGTCTAGCACTCATCGAGAAAAATCTCAAATTCACTATAAGAAATAAACTTAAGGTTAGCTTAAGCGCTGGAGTATTGGACACCTTAATCTTATAAAAACGAATGACATGGCCTTACATAATTTTCATAAAATGTTTTCAAAATAATGTACAATTTATGTGGGACCCATGCATAGTCCGAGATTTAAAAACCAAATCTCTAATACCAACTAAATGTAAACCTCTATACCCAGCCTATACGTTTCAACTAAATCTAATGGATTACATTAAAATTTCTTAAATCATTTTTTTTCAAGAAGTTATTTGATAATTTAAAAATCATATTACAAATAACATTTATAATAGTATAATAATTGACGATAAATATCCAACTCATGAATATAAAACTAAAAAAGTAACTAAGTAAATTAAAACATGTCGTAAAATCTGAGTCATGATAAATCTAATATCAGTAGCAAAAGTCGTAGTCGTCATAAAATCAAATACATCAAAATAAAGGCCCATGTCACTAAATAAAGTCAACTTGAAAGATAAAAACATTACAATCAAATATACTATAAGAAATGTGCCGATCCTCAAAGTTCTTGATACGGGGTGTCTAACCAAAAGTATCTTATGGGGAAAACATTTTGAAAAGTGAGCTAGGGCTCAGTGTGTCCCAACAGTACGATAAAATCATGGTAGGTACAATAAACCAGTAATGATTCAGTAAAACCTCATTAATCATAATGTAGTTTAGCTTTTTAAACTCGTAGTTTAAAATCCTCCTCCCGTACACCATTTGCAGTTCCCCAAAACTGCATCCGTAGGGCTTACCCTAAGCACACGGTAAAAGGGAGCCAACCTAAGGATATGCCTTGGGGCCTATGTATCCTTAGGGCCGTAGGGCTTACCCTAAGTACACAGCAAAGGGAACTAACCTAAGTGAGCATCTTGGGGCCCGATAGCCTACCCAAAAGTCACATTATGTCCGTAAGGTTTTACCAGCTTGATCAGAGATATACCTTCGTACTTCAGTGCTACCCAAAATCGGTATTTCAAAAATACAATTTATACAGTAAGCATAATTTCCATAAATATGTAATTATTGTAATCTTGTACCAGTGAAAACCAATAATCATATATCAGTCATAGTCCATAAGCCATCACCAGTAAGTCGATACATCAATAAAATAGTAAACCATAAATTTCGGTGTACCATATTTCAAAACAGATAATACAATTAAGTAGTACAAAGAGAACACACCTCGATAATAAGGTCAAATAGTAGATCTATTGAGAACCGGCCTCGCCACGCTCTGCTACAGTTTTTGAACCTAATTCATAATAACACTAGGTTACCCGTGGGTAACATAATTAGTTTATGAATTTGTAAGGTTTAAGGGTCATACGAGTGAATACTAACTCACGCGGTTTAGTGGATCGAGAGGAGCTGGGTTGAGCTGTTGAGCGATCAGAAGAGTCTCTTGTACCTTCAAATAACAATATCTAATCAGCATCAAGTCTTAATTTAATCATTCGAAGATAAAACTCTAAAGTACATATGCATGTTCGGGTTTGACTGCCAATTTAGAGGCTTTTAGGTTCGAACTTGGAAAAACGTACTTCAGAATTAGACTCACGACGTCAAAAAACATAAAATTTGACTTTTCAAAATTTTTGACTTTTTGGTCCAAAGTCAACGGTCAACGGGCGGTCAATGATTAACGATCAACAGTCAACGGTCAATGTTAGACCGGGTCACTTCGGGTCGGGTATGCGGGTCGGATCATCGGGTCGGGTCAGACACGGGTTAGGTTAGATCAACGGGTCGGGTTGGACATCCCATTACAAAAGCTGTCCACACTTGGCAAACTTTTCCCACGTGTAGGGGCGGCGTATGAGGGCGCGTGCGGTGTCCTGGGAGGTCCAAAAAATTCTACAAAAATTTCTAAAGCTATTTTAAAGGATTTTAAGACACTTACCAAGCTTGGTTCACAACTTTAAACAACGAAGAATTTGATTTTAAAACGTCAAAAACTTTATCTTTCTCACCCCCTCACAGGCCGGCGACAACGAAGATAAGAAGGACACCGGTGGACTGGGAACGATGTAAGGAACATGATTATGCAGGAGGTGTCAAAAACGGAGCAACGATCGACGATTGATCAATGATTTTCATGATGATGGGGGTTTAAAAACTTCAAAGCTTTGAGTCAAAATGTACGACATTAGGCAGAGTTTCACGACAATAGGTTTGAGGGGTTTTGTTCACCGGTCGACGACTAACCAAATGGGAGTGGTGGCACGTGCTGGAATGCCCGGACGATGACAAATTTGGTCGTGGAAGAAGGGTCGGCGGGGGAGGAAATATGGAGATTTTGGGATTTTTAATCCCAACCTTAAGGTTAACATATATATATGCCCAAAAAAATAAACATCATCAGTGTTTAGCATAGCGGTAGGGACGTGGGTAATCATACCAGGTCCCAGGGGTTCGGTACCCCGCGGCATCACTCATTCCCCTTTTCATTTTTTTTTCTCTACCGACAAAAAATGGTTAAATTCGGGTTCAAGTCCTTGAATTTTCTATAACTTTTTAAAAGAACCTACAAGTTAGAAAAACTTTCAATTTGGCCTCAAATTTCACAATATTGATTAACTTTTCATTCATCATTTTTTCCAGGTTGACCTGTCACATGAAGTTGATGCTGTGAGCAAAGGGTTGGAGCCTGAGACTGAAGAAGCTCAGAGGATTTTAGATCTACTGGGGCATATCCAATAATTAGGAGAGATAGCTCAGATTTATCCGTGATATGTTTAAGCCTTGTAACCAAACTTCGTTTCTAATATAAAAAGTTATTCTAAGGAATCGGTCTAGAATCAACACCATGCATTGCATTTACTTTTCACATTGTATTTTATTCATTAATAGTCATATTTTTCACCTTCATTAATAAAATATTAATAAAAGGATAATGTGGTAGAATTTCTGAGAGACAATTGAAGTTACCCAGGGTGTGTCTCTAGAAAGATCGAAAGTGATGAATGAAATATTAGCATGTGTTAGTAGGATTGAGAGAATCCAGAAGAAACTCGTAAAGACCCAACAAGAGATGATCGATTAAGAAAAAAGCATTCTAGAGTGAATCAAGAGAACAAATGTCCAAATTAATGGAGATGGTGAATGTTGTGATCCATGGAAAGAAGCAACTAGAGGATCCCATTGTAAAGGTTTTAAATAGGATTATGAATGTCAGTGGTAGAGATAAAATGACAATAATAGGTGATCGATGACCTATTAAGGAGTAGGATATCTCGAGCCATCTATGAAAATCAGATGTGGTCTTAGAAGACCCCACTAAACCAATAATGAATCCTTGTGAGAGATAAGCTTTATTGAAAGAGGAGGGGAATAGAAGAGGATCGAATGTTGATCAAGAAAGCTAAGAAAGATCAATATCTCATGATTTAATGTTCTAACCCTTCATAATCATCTAGTCAAGACAACCAAGTTCTATCTCTAAAGCAATCACTAAGTAAACTCTCGTTAGAGGGATTAGATGAGAATAAAAAGAAATCACAGGGTTTTTAGTTCCCTCTCTTCCATTTTTCATGCAAAAAATTGCATTCAGAAATGCTCAAAGCTAGATTGATTGCTCTACGATATGTCGAGCCACAGTGGCCTCCAAACGAGAAGTTGACATATTAGGAGGTTTCTTGGATAAACCAGACAGGAACCCAGATTGTTCAGCTAAGGTTCCTAGCAACCTTGAGGGAAAATTCTAGGATCCTTTAGAGCAAGAAATTCAGAGGTGCAAGATAGAAAAGAAAAGGGGTTAAGATTCAGTGTCCAAAATCTTTGTCCCAACAAAGATTAATATAGTCAAATCCTATAAAGAACACATGGCGCAAGAGAATGGGAAAGAAAATCCAAGAAAAAGGGATCCAATAGATGTAATCCGAGATTGGCCCATAGGTTTAAGAAGGAATTTGGTAGATGCAACCCTAAAGACTCTTCAAACTCATATATCAAATTTTCTGATGGCAAGTGAGGCTTGGGATAATTTAGAAAGTTTAATGAATACTTCACCAATCATAACAACAATAAATGCTTAGAACCGGGCCAAAACTATCATCACTAATGAGAATAATTTTGGATCTAGATTTGGGCCCAATTTCCAACCAGGGAAGAAAAGAATGAAGAGGCAAGAATTAGAGAAATAGGCTAACTGGAAATGAGAGGGTAGTCTTTTGGTGTATATAAAGATTACTTTCCACTTTGGGGAGTTTAATGTTGAACCACATGTGGTGGATGTAACTGAGGAACAAGATCCGATGAAGGATCCAGAGCTGCACGTCAGCAAGATGCATAAAGATGCCAGGAATAAAAGTCTGTGATTGGTATCTGGCCCATTTCCCTTGAAAAGGAATCGAACAATCGGACTACATAGGATATACATGTATATTTTAGGTGAAGTTTAGAGCAATATTCGGAATTAAACCTTATGTTTTTGCCTACGAGCATTAAAGAATTTTTTGTGAGGGCTGTTATGTTAATTAGACTTTTCTGCAATTAAAGATGCTTTCTCTCATTTCTCAAGTGGCAATCATTTTATACATTTTCATATTCTTTGTCATTCTTTGCATTCTTTATCATTTTTTACACTTCTATTATTATTTGTATTCTTTCGTTAATCCCATGCAAATGTATATTACTTTTTCGAATATATATATTTGTTCCAAATTTTCTTTGCAGGTGTCTCAATCGTTAATAGCATGAATGTTTCTGAATTCTAATCGTGAGATAAATTTCGAATGGAATGTGTTTAGTAGAAACCTAAGAGTGAAAAAATGAGGTGAATATGAGGTTTCTAACAAAATTTTGAGGCTGATGGAAAAGCAAGATAATCATGTCTTATCTCATTGACAAGAAGTTGAGATTTTGAGTCTGAGAATGAATAAGAAATGAGATAGTTAAAGATTTACAATACTTTGTAAAGAATCGGTAGAGCTGCTTCAAGTTGTCAAAATCATATTTCCTTAGTCTTATCAAGCATACCAGGATTGAGTATGGAGGTAGTAGTGCACAAGCTTTTGATAGATTATTAATCCTCTATTTGACAGCCTTTTAAAGTTCATTAATATGTGCGGTGGGGGCAACATAACAAGTCCTGGAAGAAATGGAGACTCATCCAGTACTGGGGTAAGAAGCTCACCAATTACGAGACCCGATAATCGTTGATCCAGAACTCATGATGTGCTCGAAGGCTCAGACAATACATGTTTCTATACTACTTGGTGAATATCCAAACTTGTTCATCTAAAGTGCTTGATGGAGTCAGCAACTTTGATAAGCAAAATGACATTTTCAAATATTGTTTGACACTATATATGTAAGTCTGAAAAGTAATAAAAGAAAGTGCCAAAGCAGATTTTCTGACTAGTAGTGCGTCTGATGATTATGAGTCCCAAAAGAAATTGAATCAGATGATATATTCTGAGAGCTTTATTCTGATGAGGCATCCAATGTTTTAGGATGAAGAATTGAGACAGTGCTAATTTATTTAAAAATGTTTACTATCCTCTAACCAGTAGATTAGAGTTCTTTAGCACTGACATTATGATAGAATTTAAGTTTTGCGCTATGAGGATAAGAGCAACCATATAAAGAAAATGGTTGAAATTACGTGGGGTAGATAGCGAGAATTATCATAAGAAATTGTCCTTCATCATGTATGCATGTCAAACGTCAGTATGTACTCGAAAAAAGGACAATGCTACTTCTATTTGGTTTTTAGCCTTACTTATTATAATTGAGATTTCTTTACTTCAAATTTTGACAAAGATAAAGATAAGACCAAGCTGAATGCGCTCAAGCTCAACACGATAATTTCAACCTTATTGAAGAAAAGAGGTCATAAGCTATCTGCCATGGACAGATGTATCAAAAGAAAACGAAGTGAGCTTTAAAATTTTGAGAGGGTGATCTAGTGATTGAAATGATCTTGTCAGTTCATAAGGATTTCCGTGTAAAATAGATGTCTAAGGGATAAGAGACCATATGTTGTCAATGAGGCCTTTTCTAGAAAAGTGTTATTTTTTATAGAGATAGATGAAGATAAATTGAGTGGCCCAGTAATTTTGGTTCTAGTTTAGAAATACCACACTAAAAAAAACAAAGAAAGAAAAAAAAAAAGAAAAAAGAAAAAGAAAGAAAAAAATAAAGGAAAGAAGAAAAAAGAAGAAAAAAAAGAAGAGATTGAAAAAAAAGAAAAAAAGAAAGAAAAAAAAAGAAAAAAAAAGAAAAAAAATATAGATAAGAAAGAGAATAAGGAAAATTGAAAAGGGGCTCAAGAAGAGAATCCACAAAGATCGTTTTAAAACCAAAGGAAGAATTTGAGGTGAATGTAACACATATTTCCCGTATACGTTTCTGTACACAAGTCATAGATGTGACATGACTTTTGAAACATTTTCGATACTTGAAAACCCATAAAATTTTGTTTCTTTTGATAAAACAATTTAATAGTATATTTTATAAGACATTCCTAAATTTCATATATATATATATATATATATTTAAAATTATCATAAAATGATTCAGTTGATTTATTGCAAACTAGTTTCCAAAATAGTTAAATAGAGCTAATAGGACATTCATAAGTACATGCCACTAAACTGAGTTAAAATTTCATCATAGGATGTCTTACTGATATTGTAGTATATTCCTTGATGCTTGGAGTTTCTCTGTACTCTTTACTTCTAATCCTCGCTTTTACCTACATGTGAAAATCATCACACGCTAAGTATATACTTAGTGAGGCATAATGATACAAATGAGGTGTAACCAAAACATAAGTATAACATAAAATATCAAATATGAATTAAATCATAAAAATACATAAAACTGGATTGGTAAACCAAGTTTATTTCACATAACTTGCGCAATAATATTTAGTATGCCAAGCATACCTATCAATCAATGTTTTTCTAATTTATTCTTTTATTTGCCCAATGTATGTTGAATGAGAATGCAAGGTACATGCGTTTCACCTAAGTGCCGAAATGGTAATTTACAAACTCATTATGAATTCCATGGATGCACACATAGTGTCGAAAGTACATATAGTACTGATACGAAAATGCAACATATGCATTAAGCAAAATTGATCAATAACTTTTATACACAATTGTATGTCAAAATGGTAATTCACAAACTCATTATGAATAATATGGTTGCACATCTAGTGCCGAAAGTACACATAGTATTGATACAAAAATGCAACATATGCATTAAACAAAATCGATCTATAACCATTACATACAAGTTATGTTAAAATTCACCTATGACTTTTAATGAACATACAATGGGCTTTTAAGTCAAATTCGCAGATTTAACATTCATTTCTGAAACATCGATAACCATTAAAACAACATAAAAGTTCATCTATTCATTTTAGAGCAATTCATACTCTAAAATTATTTGTAATATCATTTCCATAAACATTATGAAAACATATTGAAATACTGTAAAATATACGTTTATCAAAACATTCGAGGTTGATCATCGTAAGTCATCCTCATCTCATATAAGTACATAAAATGCACTCACTATTATGCCTTAATTATAGACCGACTAATCAACTACTTTATCCTTTCCTTTTTGCTTGTCTGACTCAAAAGTTTAGTTACGATCTACACAAGTATCCATAATCACACATACATTACAAATGTTAGTATACTATCTAACATTTACAAAAAAATAATACTTAAAAGTACTATTATTTTCGAATTCTATTAAAATTTCATCATAACTTAAAATTTCTAAATGAATGGTATTGGTGCCCCTCATTTGGTATCGATACTTCTATATTATGGTACAGATACTCCCTTCAGTATCGATACCGTTTTTGTATTCTGGAATCCATTTTTCAATTACAATATCGATACCTTCCTCTTGGTATCGATACTGCAACATTAATATCGATTATACTTGCATCAGTATCAATATTGTTCATCGTGTTCATCCTTTTTCCTCAAATTTAACTCTATAGTATCAGTACTATTCTTCCAGTACCGATACCCTTACCCATATTTTACTTATTTCACTTTGATTTTTACCTAATTTTCGCTTAAATTTCTTACTTTTATTGCCAACCATACCATTAAACCCACTATCACTTAACCCAACTAACTTATCTCCATAAATCTTCTTATAACATCTAAAATCTCCAAAGAACACTCAAAACTAAGAATCACACAAAATTTTCAAACATGCTTTTAATCACTTCTAAGGCTCCAAATCTCTTATTTACTTCTTTGGCAAGTCAAATATACTTTTAAACTTCAATAGCTGGCCATATTTCATCAAATCATTTAAAACCCATTTTCTTAAATCTCAAATAAATCACTAATCTCTTAGTTTTATTCACTCTTAAGATTTCCTTAAGTTTCTATATCACTTAACACTTCAAAACCAACCCATAAAAAAAAGGAAAAACCAACTTGAAGAAAACTTACCTTTGCTACGGGGAGTACGGGGACAACGGGATGAAGAAGAAGGAGAAGAGAACCAAGTTTTTCCAGCTTAACATATTCCCCCTTTTCAACCTTTAATAAAATATCCTTAATAAAAATAAATATTAAATTCATTTCCCTCTAAAGTACCATAATGCCCTTCCATTCTTTTATTATTAATAATTAGTCTTAAACATAATTTCCTAAGTCATTCCTTATACTTTTCAATTTACTCAATTTAACCTAACAAATTTTAAATCCTTTCACTATGGTCCCCGACCCGATATTTGGGTATTACAATTCTCCTCCTTAAGAAAATTTGTTCGTGAATTATAAGATGTACCTGATGCGAAGAGGAGTGGAAATTACTTTCTCATGTCCTCATCTCTTTCCCAAGTAGCTTCTTCGACTTTATGATTTTGCCAAAGTACTTTAACTAGAGGAATTTTCTTGTTACGTAGTTCTTTGTTTTCTCGAGCCAACATCCACACTGGTTCTTCCTCATAAGTCAAATATGGTCGAATATATATTTCCTCTGGTATGATAATATGCGATGGATCTGATCGGTACTTCTTGAGTATCAACACTTGAAAAACATTATGGATCTTGTTCATATCGGGAGGCAAAACTAACTGATAAGCTACTGGTCCGACCTTTCTTAAAATCTCATAAGGTCCAATAAATCTCGGACTCAGCTTTCCTTTGCACCCAAAACGCAATACTTTCTTCCAGGGCGATACTTTCATAAATACCTTATCTCCCACATTCAATCTCTTATATCTTTAGAATAACATAAGACTTTTTTCGATCGGAAGCTATCTTGAGATTGTCTTGAATTATCTTCAACATCTTTTAAAAAAATCAGAGCCAACCATATTTCGATCTTTTAACTCAACATAATTTAATGGTGTTCGTCATTTTCTCTCATATAAAGGTTCGTTCGGAGCCATCTTAATGCTCAATTGATAATTGTTGTTGTAGGCAATTTCTGCTAAAGGAAAATAGTTTTCCTATGATCACTTGAAATCAATCACACATGCCCTTAGCATGTCTTCCAATATCTGTATAATACCCTTGACTAACCATCTGTCTGCGGATGAAAGGTTGTATTGAAATTCAATCGAGTACCCAAAGCCTTATGTAAGAAATTTCAAAATCATGAAGTAAATCTTGGATCTATTTCAGATATGATCGATAATGGTACTCCATGCATCCGAACTATCTCTTATATGCATAACTCATCATATTTATCCATCGAATAAAATGTTCGTACAAAAATGAAGTGAGCTGTCTTGGTAAATCTATCAACAATCACCCATATTAAGCCTTTCTTTCTAGGTGTGAAAGGTAGCCTTGCCACAAAGCCCATAGTGACTCGTTTCCCCTTTCCAATCATGAATCGAGATTAATTTGAAATAATCTGAAAGGTACTTGATGTTCAACTTTCCTTTATTGGTACGTCATACACTTTTCCCCAATTTCCTTGATGGCTCTTTTCAAATCAAGCCACCAAACCAAATCTTTAAAACTCGGTATATCTTGTTTCCACCTGAATGCATAGTCACCTGACTTAATGCTCCAAAAAGAATATTTTTTTAGATCTTCATTGTAAGGAATATGAAGTCTCCCACGATAGTACAAAATCCCTCGGACCTGACATCAAAAGTCCTTAATCTCGTCATTTTCTACTTGTGCAATTCTTACCAAGAAAATTTTTATTTTTCCCTTTTAATTCTCTTATCCTATCTAAGACATCGATTTTATCTTTAATTCAACCAAAAATTTCATTTTCTTTCAACACTAATCACACATCCATAGCTCGAAAAGCTACAAATTTTTTCCGACTAACTGCATTTGCAACAACATTTGCCTTCTCTGGGTGATAATCCATGATCACGTCATAATCCTTTAAAATCTCTATCCATATTTTCTATCTTAGGTTTAACTCTTATTGAGTCAACAAGTACTTTGGGCTTTTGTGATTTGTATAAATATAGCACCGCTCACCATACAGATAATGACATCAAATCTTTAAAGCAAACTCGACTGCTGCCAACTCTAAAACATGTGCAGGGTAATTCCTCTTATGAGTCTTTAACTTTATCGAGGCATATGCCATAACTTTACCTTTTTGCATAAGTACACATCCCAAACCATTATGAGATGCATCACTAAAACTACATAATCTTTACCAAACTTGATTTGTATAAGCAATATTGCCTCTATAAAAAAATCCTCTTTAGCATTTTCAAAATTCTCTTAGCACTTCTTTGTCCAAATAAAAGGAACATCTTTACTTTAAAACTTGGTTAGCAATGAAGCTAACATCGAACTGTTCTTCATAAACCCTCTATAGTAACCAGTAAGCTCCAAGAAACTCTGAACTTCAAAAACATTCTTTGAGGGTTTTCGATCTACTATAGCATGAATTTTCTTGGGATATACTCTTCTTCCTTATTCCGAGACAACATGGCCAAGGAAAACAATCTCTCCTAACCATAATTCACATTTGGATAGTTTGACATATAACTTCTTCTCTCGAATAGCCTGAAGAACAACATGAAGATGAGCATCGTGCTCCTCTCTTGACCTTGAATACACCAAAATATCATTGATAAATAACATCATAGATTGATCCAAGTAAGATTGAAATACTCGGTTCATCGAATCCATAAATTCTGCAGGAGCATTAGTCAAACCGAATGACATCACCACAAATCGCAGTGTCCATGCTGAGTCTGAAAAGCTGTCTTTGGAAAATCATCCTCTTAATCATTATTTGATGGTATCCTGATCGAAGCTTTATCTTAAAGAACATTTTTGTGCCATTTTGTTAATCATACAAGTCATTAATCATCGGAAGGGGATACTTGTTCTTTCATTGTTACCTTATTTAACTATCGATAATCTATGTATAACTACATAATTTCATCTTTCTTTTTCCTAATAGCTTAAATACTCCCCAAGGTGAAACACTCGGTCTGATGAAACATTGACCAATCAACTCTTTTAATTGAGCTTCTATTTCTCTTAACTCGATCAAAGCCATTCCATGGAAACATGCTCCATACCCTGGTAACCATCAATCTTGAATTCTACCTCTCGATTTGGAGGTAACTTAGGGAATTCATTTAAAAAGACATCTATAAAATCCCGAGTTATGGGAATATCATCCAGTCATACTTTAAATACTTAAGTATCTATCACATTAACTAGAAAAACTATACATCTTTCTCACATCGTTTCTTCGCAATCATTGCTGATATCACCTTGGGCGTTGATTTTGCTTTTTCTCCAATAACTATAATTTCCAAATCCTCCGTATCTTTCTAAAAGAATTGCTTCTTGAGACAAACAACCCATACCCAATATGATCTTAAACTCGTCAAATGATAATTTCATCAGATTCACTGGGAACATAGCCCCTTGAATCTTTATTGAATATTTACTTCATGTCCAACTAACACTTTCACCATGACCCATAGGGTTTACCACTATCATCTCACTCGAGATCAAGTTGAATAGAATACTTTATTTTAAAATTTCTTTTTTCCTTCTTGAGGTAATCCGTGTAACTTTTCTGGATACATTGAAGATATTCTCGAGCAGTTGAAACATTTTCCCTCTCAACTATGAAAGTCTAAATATCCACATCATTTAATAAGAAGGCTTGACAACTTCGTAGTAATAACTTCATAGCAGTTAATGCTAAATTTACACTAGTAAACAAATTTACTCTTATTTCCTATCTTTACAAAATTGACACTTTTAAAGTCATCAAGAATCAATCTCAATCTAAGCAATAATTCGTTGTAGCATGGAATAGGTAGACAATCCTGACGGAACGATTTTTAAAGATAGGGAGCGAGATTTTGAAAACCGCATCAAATTTTTAATTATTCTCTTTACGATTGAATTTTAATTAAAAACACTGCGATTTTAGAAAACCTCTTGTTTCGAAAAATTTGGGATTTCATTTACGATAAAAAAACGGTTCGAGGAGTCGCCACCAATCTTTGATTAGGGTGTGATTGGACACCCAAAAACGTTTTCATTTTAAATAAAATTTAATTTTAATTAAAAAAACAAATTAAGGTCTGTGTTATCAAAATCTGAGTTCGGGAGTCGATTACGCGTAGGGAAGGATTAGCACCCCCACAGCGCCCTGAATCGGTACCTAGTCGATTAATTAATGTCATTCCAACGAATTTTACAAGTTCAATTTTAATTTAATTTTTGATCCCTTAAAACAACAATGCAAAATTTGTACTGTTCAAAAGCAACAAAAGAAATTAAATTAAGATTACCAAGCCATTAGAAAGATAAAGAATATTCGATTATTTAAAAATATCAAGACCAGATCTTTAGTTCAGTTCTAACGACCTTTCCTCGAAAATTTTAAATAACCGAATATTTCCTTTACTTTCGCTCCCAAATTTTAAGGTGACTAAATCAAATTTTTGGTGTCCCTGATGGGATACACTTGTAATTTAAAATCGTCAGAACAACTTTCCTGTAAGTTAAGAAAGGCCATTCTGACAATTTTAAATTAAAAGGGTATTACCCTTAATCCGATTATGTGATTAGATCGAGTTATGCACGTGAGACTAGCATACAAATTATGCTAAATGAATGTCATACAAAGAGTAATTAAACAAATACTATGATTGAAATATTATGCAACGTGAAATAAAAAATTATATACATATATTTTAATCAAAAAATATAACCACACATATTAACATATAATGTACATACACGACTTAAATGTAATAATAAGAACATGACATGCAGAACTATAATATTTAAAGATATAAATATATACATATTTTAAAAAGTGACTAAATATGAATGAAATCGAAATTAAACATACAAATCAAAAGAATTAAACAAGGGCTAAAATATAAAGAAATTAAACAATAGTCTCCTTTCATAAACATTTCAATTCAAGGCACTCCCAACAAAATATGACCAAAATACTACACATGACCAAAATAAAAGTTTTCAAGATTACACGTCCAATGTAAAACAATCTCAAAAGTAAACATAACATAAAACTGGACTAAAATGGAACACGCAGAAAGTTAAGAGACAAAATTAAAATATCAACAAAGACCGGTTTAAGGATTATAATAGAACGGGTTAAAATCAGGAGGACCCAAACAACTATTAGTCTACTTTGCTAAAACACGAATACCTCCCCTAAACATCAAAACGTCACCGTTTTGGACCACCGCAAAATTACGCCGTTTTGGCATACGAATATATGGGATATTTAGGGTAAATCCTAAACCTAATTTCATTTTCTCCTTAGCTTAGCCAGACATCCCCCCGCCATTTTCTCTGTTTCTCTCCCAAACTACGACTTAACCCTTCAACACTCAACGAGACCAAAACAACCACCTTTGCTACCATGGCCCTCCCTTCCTAGAGACTCCGACGAGAGAACCCTAGACGCAGTAGACCCATCTCCTCACTAAAGTAAACCCCAAATCGCCCTAACAAACCCAAAGGCCTTCGTGGCTCAACCATATCCCACGGATAGAAACCAAACAACCCTGATAACTACCTAGGCCTCAAATATTCCATTTTCACCAAAACCCACGACCTAGACACCACGAGCACAAAACCCAGGCCTCCGTCGCTTCCACCGTAGTAGCCGTCGTGGCTGCTACCTCTAAACAAACCTGACGAGAAACCCAAAAATCTAATAAGGAAGCTCAGGCATAGAAAACTCTTCCCCTATCTAAAACAAACCCCAAACAGTAGACCTAGACTCTAAAACCACCATCCTTACTCCAATAACCTACCCCATCAATGAAAATAAAGGCTAAGAGGCTAGAGAACTACCTTCTAGTCGAAAAGGCTTTGATTCCTAGCAACAGGGGGTGATATTTTTTGGGTCAGAAGGGTAAGTTTTCTCCGTCTTTTATTTCCTTTTAATGATTTCTTGGATTACTAACGTTTGATCGACTCTTTGGTTATGGTTTTATAGTTTCATGGTTTTTCTTTTTGCTCTCTTTTCTTTCTCGTTGATGAAGGGTTGAGGGTTCTTTTGAGTTTTTCTTCATTTGTTGATGATCGATAGCCCTTTTTCTGTGGTTTCTTTATGGTTATTTCTACTTGATTTCCCCTCTCCATTTTCTGTGCCTCTCGTTTTGTTTCTTGTTTGGTGTGTTTGCAGGGCACTGGCGAGAGTAGGTCACGGGCGGCAGCTATGGGGAGCCGAGCTGTTGTCCAGTTGGGCATGCGTGATCTGGCAGCGTGGTGGTGGCTTCACATGGGTCTGTAGTTGGCTTTGGAATCATGGAGAGCTGGGAACCGTTGGATCTAGAAGCCAGATCCAATGGCCTTCTTGCTGCGACGCTGAAGGCTGGTGACAGGGAACCCTAATGGTTTAGGGTTTTGTTTTTAGGGTTGGGTTGTAGCACTGGGCTACCCCTTCAGTCCGGGTTTGGCTGTTGAATTCTGTTTGGGTTGAATGTAATCTGGCCCAGTTTGGGTTAATGTTGTAAAGCCTAAAATAGAAATAAATATAAGTAACATTAATACTATTACCAATAATTATTATAATATTATAATAGTTATAATTATAATAATATAATATAATTATTATATAACAATAATAATTTATAACCCGGACAAAAACGGGTGTCTACAGCTGCCCCTCTTTGCTCTTTCTTGTGTTAACAAGAATAGGGCAAAGATAAAAACAGATAACACGTTTTTGTCCAATTTCATCTTCGCTTTGAAACTTGATAAGGGATTCGCTCCACTCTTCCTTCAAGGTGGGTGGGACTTGAAAAATCTTCAGCCAACGGGTTCGCTCCCTCTTTCTTTAGGGAGTATAGAACTCGGACAATATTCATCAATCGGGTTCATTCCCTCTTCCTTCAGGGAGTATAGAACTCGAACAATCATCAATAATCGTGTCTGCTCCCTATTTCTTCAGAGAGTATAAGACTCGAACAATCTTCAACACTCGTGTCTGCTCCCTATTTCTTCAGAGAGTATAAGACTCGAACAATCTTCAACAATTGTATCTGCTCCCTATTTCTTCAGAGAGTATAAGACTCGAACAATCTTCAACAATCGTGTTTGCTCTCTATTTCTTCAGAGATTATAAGACTCGAACAATCTTCAACAATCATGTATGCTCTCTATTTCTTCGGAGAGTATAATACTCGAACAATCTTCAACAATCGCTAGGGAACCTGTAGATATTTTAAATCATCATGCAATGCTATGATCCTATTCATGCCTACGATGCATGCAATTATGCAATTTAATGCACTTTCTTCTTCAAAGGAACACCATCTCTCGATAGATCTTGGTTTTGTCTTGGGCACAGAACATTTGACCAGTTCACCCCAGTTGATAATCTCAACATCATAACTTTTGGCTTGACAGGACTTTGAATTCTTTCTTTCTTGAAACCCGCCAGTACACATGACCAACTTCTTGATAAATGACAATTTCTTTAATGGCTGGGATTGTCTATGAATTCCAAGGTTTTAGCTTCCCACAACCATACAAACTTATATGCTAAAATCAATATTAGCTTCAGAATACCTGCATTTTCCAAAACCTTTTGCATAATAATACAAAATGATCTCATTTACCCCAAGTTAAGCTATATGTTTTAACCTTTTCAAAATCAAATGCTTGTAAAAGGGGAATTGAAAAGGAAAAATATCTCTTTATTCATATAAACGCATAGAATTTTTAGGCAACTGCATAGCAAACTTTTAATTGGAAAAAGAACAAAAGGATAGGCGTCTTCAAATATCAATAACACAAATGCTTTTGAACTGGCAAGCCGTTAGAATGACTCGAGTGTAGCTTCTGTCAAAAGGATCTCCAAAATTGTGATGACACCTAAGAGTGCGAAGCTCTTTATGAACCCCCAAATCTCTCATTACTGGATGACATAAACTAGGATTGAATCTCATGTGCATTCAATTTCTCCTCTGGTTATTTTCATCGAGACTCATTAATCTTTGGTCCCAACCCCGATCACCAACTGCCATTGTCGTTACCCATGTCAGGAGCTCATCCTACTTCCAAAAACAATTCAGATCCTCCACCATGCACGAACTCTGAATTTAAAACTCAAGCTGCCCTTTACAGGTTTTCGACTCGAGACCTCCTTTGGTTTCAAGACACCCTTTTCGAGTTTTCATATTGAACCCTCATTTTTTGTTTCTTTTTGTTTCTTTTCATTTTTTATTTTTTTATATTTTTATATTTTTTTCATTCATTTTTTCTTTTTCTTTTTTTCTTCAAGAAAAATACCTCTTAACTGCGTCAAAATTCACTGGATAAGGCAATTCAGACCCATCCATCTCAGTTAAGACTAGAGCTCCCCCAGAGAAGGCTTTCTTGACAATATAAGGTCCTTCCCACTTGGGCATCCATTTCCCTCAGGAATCTTTTTGAATGGGCAATATCCTCCTTGGCACCAAATCTCCTTCGTGGATTTCTTGAGGGCGAACTTTCTTATCATGTGCTCGTATCATCTGTTTTTGGTACATCTGACCGTGACAAATAGCTTTCAATCTCTTTTCTTCAATGAGATTCAATTGGTCATATATGGCCCGTATCTATTCTGCCTCATTTAGCTTCACCTCCGATAAAACCCGGAGCGAGGGAATTTCCACTTCAATAGGGAGGAAAACTTCCATCCCATAAACTAGAGAAAATAGAGTTGCCCCAGTTGATGTCCGTACAGAAGTTCGATAGGCGAACAGAGCAAATGACAACTTCTCATGCCAATCTTTATAAGTTTCAGTCATCTTATCTATAAGCCTCTTAATGTTCTTCTTAGCCGCCTCCACTGCCCCATTCATCTTTGGGCGATAAACCGTGGAATTAGGATGCTTTATTTTGAATTGTTCACATACAAATTTAATCATCTTGTTATTTAAGTTCAATGCATTGTTAGAGATAATCCTCTCCGCTAAGCTATATCTACAGATAATTTCCTTCTTCAAAAACTTACATATCGTTGATTGGGTAATACTTGCATAGGAAGCTGTTTCTACCCACTTGGTGAAGTAATCTATTGCTACCAGAATGAAGCGATGGCCATTTGATGCCTTTGGTAAATTTTGTCCGATAACATCCATGCCCCACATAGAAAACGGCTACAGGGATGTCATCACATGCAACAGATGAGGAAGGGTGTGCATTTTATCTGCATAAATCTGACACTTATGACACTTTCAGGCATAATTGATGCAGTCAGTCTCCATAGTTGACCAATAATACCCAAATCTGATAATCTGATAATCTGTCTGGCCATTACATGCCCATTAGCATGGGTGCCACATATTCCTTCATGTATTTCTTCAATAATCATTTTTGCTTATTTAGTGTCCACACACCTTAATAAGACCTGATCCATGCTTTTCTTATATAAAGTCTCACCATTAAGCACATACCCTGCTGCCATTCTTCTAATGGTCCTTTTGTCATTCTCAGTTTCCTGTTCGGGGTAACTTTGATATCTTATATATTGGAAGATATCATAGTACCATGGTTTTCCATCATCTTCTTTTTCAATGTTAAAGTAGTGGGTTAGATACTCATAAGCCTTCATCTCAATAGGCATCATATTTGAATGCTCGTTCATCTTAAAGGCCGCTGCCAAAGTAACCAAGGCGTCTGCCATTTGATTTTTTTCTCTGGGAGGTAATTGAAAGTCACTTCTTCAAATTCTTCAATAAGTGCCAGAACTAATTTATGATATTCCACAAGTTTGGGATCTTTCGTTTCCCATTCTCCTCTGAGCTGGTAAATTACCAAAGTTGAATCCCCATATACCCTCAACATTTTTACTTTGAGTTCAATAGCTGCTCTAAGACCCATAACACAAGTCTCATATTCAGCCATATTGTTTGTACAATCAAAATTGAGCCGACTGGTAAAAGGATAATGCTCTTCACTTGGTGAGACCAAGATTGCCCCAATCCCATGCCCCAAGGCATTTGAAGCACCATCAAAGTTCATCTTCCAGTATTTACCGGTGAGCACAATTGTTTTTTCCTCTGAGATAACCATTAAATCCTCATCTGGAAAGTCGAAGTTCAACGGTTCATATTCTTCTGAAGCGCTACTTGCAATGAATTCTGCTATGGCGCTCCTTTTAGCTGCCTTCTGGTTTACATACTGGATATCAAATTCGGACAACAGTATTTGGCAACAGGCTAATCTTCCAGACAATGCAGGTACACCCATTAGATACTTTAAAGGGTCCAGTTTGGATATGAGCCAGGCAGTGTGATACAACATATACTGTCTAAGTCTTCTGGTAGCCCACACTAAAGCGCAACACAGTTTTTCAATTGGTGAGTATATGGCCTCACAATCAGTGAACTTCTTACTGAGATAATAGATAGCCCTCTCCCTCTTCTCGGTTTGATCATGTTGCCCCAACACACATCCCATTGAATTGTCATAAACGGACAAGTAAAGAATTAAAGGCTTGCATGGGATAGGTGGCGCTAGGATCGGAGTATTCGAAAGATATCTCTTTACTGCCCCAAAATCCTTTTGAAAATCCTCACTCCATTCTCCTGAATCATTCTTATGAAGAAGGCGGAATATGGGATCGTATTTTTTGGTCAGTTGCGAGATAAACCGAGTGATGTAATTTAATCTCCCCAAAAATCCTCGATCCTCTTCCTGTGTTCTTGGGGCTGTCAAATCTTGAATGGGTTTTACAAAATCAGGATCTATTTCAATTCCCTTTCGGCTCACTACGAATCCCAACAGCTTCCCAATGTTACCCCAAAAGTACACTTATTTGGGTCAAGTTTTAGTTGGCACTTCTTTAACCTTTGAAAGAGCCTTCTCAAATTCTCAATATGTTCTTCCTCCGACTTGGCCTTGACAATCATATCATCGACATAGACTTCTATTTCTTTATGCATCAGGTCATGAAATAACGTCACCATGGCCCTCTGATACGTTGCCCCTACATTCTTCAATCCAAACGGCCTGACTTTATAACATAACATCCCCCACATAGTGGCAAACATCATTTTCTCCATGTCTTCCGGGTGCATTTTAATTTGATTATAGCTAGAGAAACCATCCATAAATGAGAATAAGGAATTTCCGGCAGTATTGTCCACCAAGGTATCTATATGGGGTAAAGGGAAATTATCCTTTGGACTAGCTCTATTCAAATCTCTATAGTCGACACACATTCATACTTTCTTATCCTTCTTTGGTACTGGGACAATATTCGCTACCCACTTGGGATATTTAGGCACTGTGATAACACGGCATCAAGTTGTTTCTTCACTTCTTCTTTAATTTTGAGTAGTATCTCAAGTCTCATTCTTCTCAGCTTCTATTGTACAGGCTTGGAATCAGGCTTTATCGGTAGTTTATGGACCACCAATTCCATATCCAGACCTGGCATATCTTCGTACGACCAAGCAAATACATCCTCGAATTCTTGAAGTAGTTCTATCAAACTCTGTCTTCCCTCAACAGTCAGGGTAGTACCAATCTTCACTTCTTTTCTATCTTCATCCGTACCCAAATTCAAGATCTCTATAAGCTCATCATGAGGTAGAATCTGCTTATCTTCTTGTTCCACCATCTTTAGCAATTCTGAAGGTAGTTCACATCCCTCATCATCATCACAACCTTCGACTTCCCCTTGACATATTGGCAGCTCAAAATCAACCTCTAGGCCAGAGTCATTAGCATTCGTATCATTGATATCTGAGTTCCTGAAATGACAACGGAAGAGAAGATATATATATATATATATATATACATATGGGAGAATCTTTTCCCATATAAACAAATAAAAAGAAATAATTTATGCATATATTCAACCAACAATGCATGAGAAAATGTTTGCCATTTGGGAATTAACAGAACACATCTTTTATTGAAAGCAAGGAAAAACACACAGCTTAGCCCTTTACATCAGATCACCTATTACCCCAAGGTATGAACAATAGGGAAAATTTCTAGCGTATTACTCTGCAAAAGACTTGTAAACTACAGGCAGTTCTTCCGCAGTCTAGTTGGTCAACACAAATCCCGGTGGCGCAGGATAAATGCCCGTAGCTCTCACTTCTTTGAGCTCCTCATCGGTTATGACATTAATGCCCTAGTCCCCCAAGGATTTCTCAACTATCACTTGACTACTTCCCAAAGTCCCTTGAAACATATACCCCCTGACACGAAAGTGCTGCTTAATGGCGGGAATGTCATGGGCTCCCAGCTTAAGTCCTTAGCAGTCAATCTTGCTTTTCTTAACTCTTGGCTCTTCTTGATGCTTCTAAATTTTTCCTTTAAAGTTGGTTGATACCCTAAACCAAACATGTCTCTTTTAGTTATAGGGTAGATTGGGGCCCCCAGTCCTTGCAATCGACATCCAAGCTCTTTGCCAGTTTTCACTCCTCTTCCAAGAGTTAGTTAAAGCCCCATTTTGGTGCAGTTTGATAATATAGGCTTCGAGATCTTCCTTCCTTCTGCCACAAACGTGGCATTGACATACTCCAACGATCTGAAAGAACATTCAACAGCTTGTTCTTACACTTCAACGTATGGAGTCATAGTAGAAACTAAAGCGATAATTTCTTCTTCAGCATGAATGCATATAAGCCTCCCATCAATTGCAAATTTTATCCTTTGGTGCAAAGTTGACGGAATCGCACCGGCCTGATGAATCCAGGGCCTTCCCAATAAACAGTTGTATGTAGGCATGATGTCCATCACAAGAAACTCTACTTCATATATCGATGGACCAATAGTCAGAGGGATATCAATCTTACCTAGAACTTCTCTTTTCATTCCATCAAAAGCTCGAACCATACTTTGACAGTTTCTCATCAGGGTACTGTCAACTGGCAGTTTTTTCAGGGTTACCAAGGTTATCACATTTAATGCTGAACCGTTATCTATCAATACTCTAGATAAAACATGCCATTTACACCTAACTTTGATGTACATAGCCTTATTATTGCCAATCATCACAGAAGGGATCTCGTTCTTAGAAAAAGATAAAAAATTATCGGCTTGTATGTTGGCAACTAGTCGGTCCAGCTTTTCTATGGGTATCTCTTTCGGGACAAAGGTTTGGTTCAAAACTTTTAACAAGGCGTTGCGATGAGCCTCTGAAATCAGAAGAAGTGATAGGAAAGAAATACGGGCATGCAGCTTGTGCAGTTGTTCAACAATATTATATTCACTATGCTTCAAAAATTTTAAAAATTCCACCGCTTCATTCTCCGTCACCGGCTTATTGATGATGGGCTCATCTTCTTTTATCTACACGTCAATACTTTTTCCTTTCTCGATAGCAATCTTCTTCTCAGGCTCTTTGTGATAACATCTACCACTCCTGGTGATGTGTCCCACTCGTCTACTTCTTCTTGTTGCTTTGCCACCTATCCTATTTGACAAGTATATCTCCAGGACAACTGTTTATTATCTTTGTATTGGAATGAAGATGGAGGTGTAATAATCACCTTTGGAGCTACCTTCTCATCCACTCGATTCTTGGGATTAATGACGAGGGGACAACTAGCACTGTAGACCCCTTTGGATGACCCCTCAGAAGCGTAAACTTCTTCTTCTTTTTCCTCAGGCACTTCTTTGAAGAACTTGATATTTTTACTATCCATCATCTCTTGCACCAGCCCTAAGAAATTAGGACACTATTGTATACTATGTCCTATGCAGTTATGGTAGTGGCACATCTCTTCATTGGTGAACTGTTCACATGGTAGATTGGTCTTTAAGAGTCCTACTTTGACCATTTGGCACCATACCCAATACATGGGTGATATCACCTCACTAGCATTCTTTATAGTCATCCTTCATTTCTCTTCAGCGACTGCGTTAATCCCGACTCCTGCATGGTTTGGCAATGGATTCTGGGCTACGTTTGGTTGTTCGCTGTCACTAAAATTGATGAAGTTTCTTCTTCTCAGAGCTTGGACGACCTTTTTGAACGTGAGACATTTTTAATGGAATGTCTGGAAACCCCCGCATGATATTCACATTTAGCACTAGCATCATGCCATTTGAGATAAGGGGGTTGTATAGGGTCCACATGATAAGGCGAGACTACATGTCGATCATATAATTCGTTGAATAACTCCTTATAAGTCATAAGAATCGGATCAAATTGAGGCCTCTCTCTCCTCGGATCCCTTGCCCCTTGTCTATTGTCAATTTGGGGTGATGCTACCGTTCTATGAGGTCGGGATACTGTGATGTTATGGGAGTCATACTGCCTTACGTTGCTGACTTTGTTTTCCTTTTTCTTCATCGACGATCTCTTACTGGGCTCTCCTCCTTCGAGCTTTCCACTTTTAATCGCCATTTCAATCATTTCTCCCGCCGTAACTATATCAGTAAAACTTCGAGAAGGATTACCAATAAAATGTGAGAAAAATGGAGCCTTCAAGGTATTAACAAAAAGTAGGTTCGTTTCCTCCTCTACCAACGGTGGGTGGACTTGCACTGCTACCTCCCTCCACCTCTTAGCATATTGTCTAAAACTTTCATTATGCTTCTTCTCCATTGCTTGCAGCACCATTCTGTTAGGCCTGACATCCTTCACATGTTTATACTGGTCAAGAAATAATTTGGCTAAATATTTCCATGACTTAACATCAGCCCTTCTTAGTTAATTATACCATCGTAATGTTGAGCCTGTCAAGCTTTCTTGGAAACAGTGGATCAATAGCTGGTCGTCCCCTATGTAACCTGTCATTTTCATACAGAACATCGTGATATGGGCAGAAGGGCATTGGGTACCGTCGTATTTCTCGAAGCCAGGAGTTTTGAACTTGGGAGGTATGACCAGATCAGGAACTAAACTCAGTTCCTTAGCGTCGAGACCATACAAGCTGGTGTCTTCTTTCCTAGCTTGTACTTGGTTTACTAGCTGCTTATATTGCTCCTGCAATAACTTGCTTTCGTTCTTCTTTGA
This sequence comes from Hibiscus syriacus, assembly GCF_006381635.1. NCBI lineage: Eukaryota > Viridiplantae > Streptophyta > Magnoliopsida > Malvales > Malvaceae > Hibiscus > Hibiscus syriacus. The sequence goes on along the minus strand of NW_024063086.1, from coordinate 2,084,993 downwards.
TTCTTCATCAAGGTCCGGGACCTGGTGATATGGGCTTTCTTCGGGATGTGAACAAGATCTAGGTTGGGGATTAACAGCAATGCCAATGAGATCTATGTGTACTTTAATAGGGACAGACGTTCCTTGGATATTCGGAGACTGCGCCGGGGGTAAACCCCGGAGGGTAAAGTGGTTCTTCACTTGTTTGCTTGTGGGCCTTTCTGTGCTCTGGATTTCTTCCTCCCAGCATACTTTCCAACTTAGACAGCATATCCTCTTGCGCCTTAAGCATATCTTCTTGTATTTTCCTTAGATCGTCTTGCAACTGTAGTTGAGTTCTTTCAATTTGAGCAATCTTATCATCCATGGCCCTCCTTGTGTTATAATGATGCTTGAAATTTCCCAGTATTCTGTAATGTATCCCTTATTGTTAATTTTAATGCTTTGAGGATGAATGTAAATTATGTAAAGTGCGATAAAAAAATGCAACACAAAACTTAAATTGCAAATAAAATGCAAATGCATGCAGAAAGGAATTGATTCATAAGACGCGATCAGTCTTAGAACAACTTTCATTTAAAACAAAAGCATCATCTTTACAAGAAAAGTCCATTACAGAAAAGGCCTAGCTCTAATGTTCAGCTCCACTATCTAATTGACAAGCCAATCGACCCTCTTTCTTATATCTGATGCTGGATTTGTGTAGCTATGGATGACTTTTGCTTGGAGGTCCATCTCTCCCAACTGCCTTGCAATGCCACTTAACTGATTCATGGTTTCTCGGATCACATGATTCACGTTTGTCTTCCAGTCTCTAAAGTGATCATTTGAGTTTTGCCATTGCAGCCTGGTGCCTTGGATGGTGCGTTCGAGACCAGTGATTTGTGTCTGGGAAGCTTCGTAAGGCAGCCTATAAATCATGAATCTTTTTTTGCAAAGCATCGCTCTCCTCGAGGCCAACACTTTGATCCGTTGGGCAACGCTGACTGCTTTCTGCAAAAAAGGAACTTTCAAGCTGCATAACGTAGGCACTGTACTCTTCATTCTTTGCCTTGGCTCGAGCTAACTCTTCCTCATGCCTTGATTCCATTTCATGCATCTCTTGATTGAGTACCTCTATCTGCTCGTTCTTTTCTCCGTACCTTTGTATCCAGAGGAATACTTCATCTTGTTTGCCTTGGAGCACACTCTCCCGATGTTGCCTTTCTAATTTTAGCTCCTCTTTTCTTTGCCTCTTCTCAGTTTCGAGCTAGTCGATTCTTTTCTTTCTAATCTCAAGTTCATGTTGCATGCTACTTGCCTTCATCCTAAGTTCTTCAATATTAGCTCGTAACTCTTCTTCTCGTTTCTTGCTCAAGGTGTACCTTTTTCTTAACTCTTTAGCCTCTGTCCTTTCGCTCTTTAGTGTCCTAACCCAGGACCTTCTCTCGGACTCAAGTTCTTGATTTTTTTTCTTCTTATCTGTCTCTATTTCTTTGACTAGGCGCTCTCTTTTGGCTCGGACATCTCTAACTCAACGATCCCTCTTAGCCTTGAGTTCTACTCGCCACTATTCTGAAGTTCTTTCGAGGCCAGCAACTCCCTGAGCTCGACTCATCTTTTGGTAATCGCTCTGTAAACTAGTAAGATTGGCCTTGACTTCATCTTTTCTTTTGCGCATAAGCTCAAATTGTGTATTATAGAACCCCTTATCCATGTCCAACATGAAATTCTTTTGTCTAAGGGCCTCACACTCTGCTTCCTTTTTGGCGATTTCCGCTTCGAATTCGCTCTTTAGTATCTCTAACTTAGACGGTACGTATCTAAACTGTGCTTCCAAAGGAATTGCTTGATCACGATCTGCTAAAAGAAGGATATCATTTTTTCATCCGGCTTTCCATGCCACATAATCTGGTGTCAACATGACCTCGGCTGATATCAAATCAGTTCTAAAGGTTGGCTTCCACGTATCTGACTCTGCATGAATAATTTTCTTATAGTGATCTCCACAGTACACAAATTCAAATCTCTTCAGACCGGATGTAGCTGGGATGAATTGGTGTGCCCCAAATTGCCTTAGTACCATCAACAGTGTATAGCCTACTCCATCCCATAACCCTAATAAGGTTACCCAATCAAAATCCCCGTATTTATACAACACATCCACAAAAGCTAACCAAGGGACACGCCACACTATATCATGCTCCTGTAGATTTCTGAAGAGTGAAACCCAATCCTTTCTGGTGAGATGCTCTGGCCACTCTTTAGTGAGGAAATCTTTTAAGGGTGAATAGGCCATAGAAAACCGTCGACTATAGTCTCGGTCAATCTTCCAGAAGTGACTGCGTATCCAAATAGTAAGCAACTGGACACACCCGGTGAAGCGGCTACTCTCAGCTCTTCTGCAACTGCTAAGTGTTCTAAATGTCTCGGCCAAAACTGCAGGAACATGATTCACCTTCCTTTCCAAACGCTCGAATAAATCGACCACTTCGGCTTCCACATGATAAAAAACTTTCAGGAAAATCATCAAACCATAAATTCCCAAGGTGAACATCTCCATGCTCTTCTCGATATCGCTATGCTTGACGATAAGCTCCTTGAGGCATGACCAAGGGAAGCAATCGGACTCTCCTTTCTTTTGGATTCGATCACCAACCCACTTCTCTCCCATTCCAGTAATCCTTACGAGCTTGCTCTTGAAGGATTGTGTCCTTGAGGCCTTTGAGTAGATTCGGTCCAAGTGTACCGTCTCGAAATAAAACAAGGAGGTGTATTCTTCTAACGTGGGAGTCATGTCTTCCTTGTTGAAAGTGAAGCAGCTATATGCTAGATTCCAAAACTGGATGAGAGCTTTGATTAGGGGTTCATTTACTTTCACGTACAACAGAAGGGCGATGTCACCATACTTTTGCCAGAAAGAGTACTTCACATCAGAATTCCAACTTTCCCAAATTTCGCGTAACTCCTGCAAATCGTTTTGCTTTAGACTGACCGGAGCAACCTCTGGTAGTACCGATATGTAATCCTCAGTCAAACTGTCGCCTTTCTTCCTCTGAGTTTCTTCAGACCATTACCTCACTTCTGCGTTATCCACTTCCTTGGTATGAAAGCTCTTGTCCATTTTATGACCGCCTTCTACTTTTATGACCACCTCGTGAACCAACACCTTTCTTCATGAATGATGATGCAATGCAGTAATAATAAATAAAACATAAAACACAAACAAGAATAAAATTGTGTTAGTGTATGCAATGAATAGTCGAAGAATAAATAAACAACATGGAGATAGAAAATATATACATCCCAAACCTTATTCACATGATATCTACCCAACATGGTATCTACCCAGTCATGCTTTAGTAGATCATACCCAACATGATATCTACCCACATGCTTTGTTATTCACAAAAAATCCTAACCGCATGATATCTAATTCATATGCTTGCTCGAAAAATAAACCTAACCACATGATCTCTAGTTCACATACTTTTTGCAAAAATTAATAAATTCGAGGAAAAGGTTAGAATGAGTTCCCCCCTAATGTCTGTGGACAGAGATTCAGCATAAAACGAGAAGAGTTTTGGTATCACTAAAAAGGGTCCTCGAATTGTCCTTTGCTGGTGCCCCCTTGGGCTTTGCCAGACCCTCGATTCTTACCCATTATAGGGTTTAAACAAATCAAGTTCAATTCGAGAGGATACATTTCCCTATATCCATGCGAGGAAACTTAATGTTTTCTCGTAGACATAAGACATGTACCCCAGGGGTTACTAGCTAAAGGCCATGCAGAGAAAAATAATTTTTCTCACATAAGCGTAGCTTTCACCCCTACATAACGGGACAGAGCACAGTTAGAAGGCTCTAAATATTAAAGGTTTATAGCAACAGTGGGTAAACGCATAATCCGTTTCCTCGATCCAAGAAAAACAATAGACTAAAACGAAGGTCAGAAAACTGAAACATGTAGAACACACATTAGTACAACTATTTATTCATTAACCAAATTAAAAATTAAGATATCAATAAAACAATTCAAAAAAACAAGGGATCAAAAACCAAATTAAAGCGAACTTATAAATTTCGTTTGCAAAGACAATTAATTAATCGACGATCGACCTGACTCTCTAAAAAAAATCCTCAGCGGAGCCGCCAAGCTGTCGAAATATTTTTAAAGGTGGGGAGCGAGATTTTGAAAACCGTGTCAAAATTTTAATTATTCTCTTTACGATTGAATTTTAATTAAAAACAATGCGATTTTAGAAAACCTCTTGTTTCGAAAAATTTGGGATTTCATTTACGATAAAAAAATGGTTCGAGGAGTCGCCACCAATATTTGATTAGGGTGTGATTGGGCACCCAAAAACGTTGTCATTTTAAATAAAAATTAATTTTAATTAAAACAACAAATTAAGGTCTGTGTTATCAAAATCTGAGTTCGGGAGTCGATTACGCGTGGGGAAGGATTAGCACCCCCACAGCGCCCTGAATCGGTACCTAGTCTATTAATTAATGTCTTTGCAACGAATTTTACAAGTTCAATTTTAATTTAATTTTTGAACCCTTAAAACAACAATGCAAATTTTGTATTGTTCAAAAGAAACAAAAGAAATTAAATTAAGATTACCAAGCCATTAGAAAGATAAAGAATATTCGATTATTTAAAAATATCAAGACTAAATCTTTAGTTCAGTTCTAACGACCTTTACTCGAAAATTTTAAATAACCGAACATTTCCTTTTCTTTCTCTCCCAAATTTTAAGGTGTCACTAATGGGATACACTTGTAATTTAAAATCGTCAGAACAACTTTCCTGTAAGTTAAGAAAGGCCATTCTGATAATTTTAAATTAAAAGGGTATTACCCTTAATCCGATTATGTGATTAGATCGAGTTATGCACGTGAGGCTATCATACAAATTATGCTAAATGAATGTCATACAAAGAGTAATTAAACAAATATTATGATTGAAATATCATGCAACGTGAAATAAAAAATTATATACATATATTTTAATTAAAATATATAACCACACATATTAACATATAATGTACATGCACGACTTAAATGTAATAATATGAACATGACATGCAAAACTATAATATTTAAAGATATATATATATACATATTTTAAAAAGTGACTAAATATGAATGAAATCGAAATTAAACATATGAATCAAAAGAATTAAACAAGGGATAAAATATAAAGAAATTAAACAATAGTCTCCTTTCATAAACATTTCAATTCAAGGTACTCCCAACATAATATGACCAAAATACTACACATGACCAAAATAAAAGTTTTCAAGATTACACATCTAATGTAAAACAATCGCGAAAGTAAACATAACATAAAACTGGACCAAAATAGAATGCGCAGAAAGTTAAGAGATAAAATTAAAATATCAGCAAAGCCTGGTTTAGGGATTATAACAGAACGGGTTGAAATCAGGAGGACCCAAACAGTTATTAGTCTACTTTACTAAAACAAGGATACCTCCCCTAAACATCAAAACATCACCATTTTGAATCACCGCGAAACTACGCCATTTTGGTGTACAAATATATGGGATATTTAGGGTAAATCCTAAACCTAATTTCATTTTCTCCTCAGCTTAGCCAGACATCCCCCTGCCATTTTCTCTAGTTCTCTCCCAAACTACGGCTTAACCCTTCAACCCTCAACGAGACTAAAACAACCACCTTGGCTACCATGGCCCTCCCTTCCTAGAGACTCTGACGAGAGAACCCTAGATGCAGTAGACCCATATCCTTACCAAAGTAAACCCCAAACCACCCTAGCAGACCCAAAGGCCTTCGTGGCTCCACCGTATCCCATGGACAGAACCCACATAACCCCGATGACCACCTAGGCCTCAAATCTTCCCTTCTCACCAAAATTCACGACCTAGACACCACGAGCACGAAACCCAGGCCTCTCTCGCTTCCACCGTAGCAGCCGTCGTGGCTGCTACCTCTAAACAAACCTAACGAGAAACCCTAAAATCTGATAAGAAAGCCCAAGCATAGAAAACTCTTTCCCTTCCTAAAATAAACCCCAAATAGTAGACCTAAACTCTAAGACCACCATCCTTACTCCAATAACCTACTCCGTCAATGAAAATAAAGGCTAAGAGGCTAGAGAACTACCTTCTACTCGAAACGGCTTCGATTCCTAGCAACAGGGGGTGAGATTTTCTGGGTCAGAATGGTAAGTTTTCTCCGTCTTTTATTTCCTTTTGATGATTTCTTAGATTGCTAACGGTTGATCGACTCTCTGGTTATGGTTTTTTGGTTTCGCGGTTTTCCTTTTTGCTCTCTGTTCTTTCTCGTTGATGATGGGTTGAGGGTTCTTTTGAGTTTTTCTTCATTTATTGATGATCGATAGCCCTTTTTCTCTGGTTTCTTTGTGGTTATTTCTACTTGATTTCCCCTCCCCATTTTCTGTGCCTCTCGTTCTGTTTCTTGTTTGGTGTGTTTGCAGGGTACTGGCGAGAGTAGGTCACGGGCGGTAGCTTTGGGGAGCTGAGCTACGGCACTGAAGGCTGGCGACAAGGAACCCTAATGGTTTAGGGTTTTATTTTAGGGTTGGGCTGTAGCACTGGGCTGCCCCTTCAGTCCGGGTTTGGGCTGTTGAATTCTTTTTTGGTTAAATGTAATCTGAACCAGTTTTGGTTAATATTGTAAAGCCTACAATAGAAATAAATATAACAATAATAATTTATAACCCAGACAAAAACGGGTGTCTACAAATCCATTTTCGCAAATTTTCCTTCAAAAGGTAACTCTATCAAGTCCCTAAAACTTAACATCTATTCTCATACAAACTCTTAATCATTTGATTCAATAATAATTCAGCTTTCTTTAAACTTTTAGCGAACAACGTATTTACCACTCACTATTTTCCTCTTACTCAACTCAACAATGCTTTAAACCATTTAATGCTTAACTTAAATATTTCTCAACTATTTAAGCTTACTTGAAGAAACCTCAAAGTCATCACTAGATTCAGAAATCTCCTCTAGATCCTCATCCGATTCAACTTCTTTTGTAAACCGTTCAAACTTTTTAATGGATTCCTCAAATATATAAACTTCGTTAAACACAGTGGCATTTCTTCAACAGATGGGAGAAAAATCACTAATAACTTCTACCCTTCTAAGGTGTGATATTGAAGTCATGTCAGATTCTTTTGGGTCGATTTCGATCTCGACCTTCTTTTCAACATTATCAATTTTCCTACATTGGTATTTAGTTTCTGACATCTAAGCAAAGTCAAAATCATCTTACATTAGTAAAGATTACTTTACTCACTAATAAGCATCATCAAAATATATATACAACTATCAATAAACTTTTGACATCCAAGTGGTCTGTATACATTTTTAACAAAATTAATACTCATTTAATGTCCATAAATGGCTAAACCTGTAACTCTGATACCAATAAATGTAACACCCATTTCCCATGTACATTTTCGTATACGAGTCACAGATGTCACATGACTTTTGAAACATTTTCGGTACTTGAAAACCTATAAAATTTTGTTTCTTTTGATAAAACAATTTCATAATATAGTTTATAAGACATTCTTAAATTTCATATATATACATATATATTAAACACGCCTACTCAAATTAGTAATACTAGTTCATATTATCTATATTTAAAATTAGCATAAAATGATTCAGTTGATCTATTACAAACTAGTTTCCAAAATAGTTAAATAAAGCTAATAGAACATTCATAAGTACATGCCCTAAACTGAGTCCAAATTTCATCATAGGATGCCTTACTGATATTGTAGTATATTCATTGATGCTTGGAGTTGCTCTATACTCTTTACTTCTAATCTTAGCTTTTACCTACATGTGAAAATTATCACACGCTAAGTATATACATAGTGACCCATAATGATACAAATGAGGTGTAACCAAAACATAAGTATAACATAAAATATCAAATATGAATTAAATCATATAAATCATAATAATACATAAAACTGGCTTGGCAAACCAAGTTTATTTCACATAATCTACGTAACAATATTTAGTATGCCTATCATACCTATCATCAGTGTTTTTCTAATTTATCATTTTATTTGCCCAATATATGTCAAGTGAGAATGCAAGGTACATGCGTTGCACCTAAGTACTGAAATGGTAATTAACAAACTCATTTTGAATTCCATGGATGCACACATAGTGTTGAAAGTACATATAGTACTAATATGAAAATGCAACATATGAATTAAACAAAATCAAATGATAACTTTTATACACAATTGTATGTCAAAATGGTAAATCAAAAGCTCATTATGAATACCATGGTTTCGAATCTAGTGCCGAAAGTACACATAGTACTGATACGAAAATGCAACATATGCATTAAACAAAATCGATCGATAATCATTATATACAATTTATGTTGAAATGCACCTATGACTCTCAATGAACATACAATGGGCTTTTAAGTCAAATTCACAGATTTAACATTCATTTCTGAAACATTGATAACCATTAAAACAACATAAAAGTTCATCTATTCATTTTAGAGCAGTTCATACACTAAAATTATTTGTAATGTCATTTCCATAAACATTATGAAAACATATCGAAATACTGTAAAACATACTTTTATCAAAACATTCGAGGTTGACTCATCGTAAGTCATCCTCATCTCATATAAGTACATAAAATGAACTCACCTAGTATTCCTCACTATTATGCCTTAATTATAGACTGACTAATCAGCTACTTTATCTTTTCCTTTTTGCTTGCTTGACTCAAGAGATTGGTTATGATCTACACAAGCATCCATAATCACACATACAATACAAATGTTAGTATACTGTCTAACATTTATACAAAATAATACTTAAAAGTACTATTATTTTCGAATTCTATTAAAATTTCATCATAACTTAAAATTTATGAATGAATGGTATTGGTGCCCCTCCTATGGTATCGATAATCCCTTCAGTATCGATACCATTTTTGCATTCTGTAATCCATTTTTCAATTACAATATCGATACCTTCCTCTTGGTATCGATACTGCCGCGTCAATATCGATTCTACTTGCACCAGTATCAATATTGTTCATCGTGTTCATCCTTTTTCCTCAAATTTAACTCTATAGTATCAGTACTATTCTTCCAGTACCGATACCCTTACCCATATTTTACTTATTTAACTTTGATTTTTACCCAATTTTCGCTTAAATTTCTTACTTTTATCGCCAACCATACCATTAAACTCACTATCACTTAACCCAACTAACTTATCTCCATAAATCTTCTTATAACATCTAAAATCTCCGAAGAACACTCAAAACTAAGAATCACACAAATTTTTCAAACATGTTTTTAATCACTTCTAAGGCTCCAAATCTTTTATTTACTTCTTTGGCAAGTCAAATATACTTTTAAACTTCAATAACTGACCATATTTCATCAAATCATTTAAAACCCATTTTCTTAAATATCAAATAAATCACTAATCTCTTAGTTTTATTCACTCTTAAGATTTCCTTAAGTTTCTATATCACTTAAGGCTTCAAAACCAACCCATAAACAAAAGGAAAAATGAACTTGAAGAAACCTTACCTTTGCTATGGGGAGTACGAGGACAACGGGATAAAGAAGAAGGAGAAGAGAACCAAGTTTTCCAGCTTAACATATTCCCCCTTTTCAACCTTTAATAAATATCCTTAATAAAATGAATATTAAATTCATTTCCCTCTAAAGGACCATAATGCCCTTCTATTATTTTATTCTTAATAATTAGTCTTAAACATAATTTCCTAAATCGTTCCTTATACTTTTCAATTTACTCAATTTAACCTAATAAATTTTAAATCCTTTCAGTATGGTCCCCGACCCGATATTTGGGTATTATAATTCTCCTCCTTAAGAAAATTCGTCCCCGAATTTTAAGACGTACCTGATGCGAAGAGGTGTGGAAATTGCTTTCTCATGTCCTCATCTCTTTCCCAAGTAGCTTCTTCAACTTTATGATTTTGCCAAAGTACTTTAACTAGAGGAATTTTCTTGTTACGCAGTTCTTTATTTTCTCGAGCCAAGATCCACACTGGTTCTTCCTCGTAAGTCAAATATGGTTGAATATCTATTTCCTCTGGTATGATAATATGCGATGGATCTGATCGGTACTTCTTGAGTATCGACACGTGAAAAACATTATGGATCTTGTTCATATCAGGAGGAAAAGCTAACTGATAAGCTATTGGTCTGACCTTTTTTAAAATCTTATAAGGTCCAATAAATCTCGAACTCAGCTTTCCTTTGCACCCAACACGCAATACTTTCTTCCAAGGCGATACTTTCAGAAATACCTTATCTCCCACATTCAATCTCTTTTATCTTTAGAATAACATAAGACTTTTGTCGATCGGAAGCTATCTTGAGACTGTCTTGAATTATCTTCAACCTCTTTTAAAAAAAATCAGGGCCAACCATATTTCGAACTTTTAACTCAGCCTAATTTAATGGTGTTCGTCATTTTCTCCTATATAAAGCTTCGTTTGGAACCATCTTAATGCTCAATTGATAATTGTTGTTATAGGCAATTTCTGCTAAAGGAAAATATTTTTCCTATGATCACTTGAAATCAATCACACATGCCCTTATCATGTCTTCCAATATCTGTATAGTACCCTTGACTAACCATCCATCTGCGGATGAAAGGTTTTACTGAAATTCAATCGAGTACCCAAAGCCTTATGTAAGAAATTTTAAAATCTTGAAGTAAATCTTGGATCTATTTCAGATATGATCGATAATGGCACTCCATGCATCCGAACTATCTCTTATATGCATAACTCATCATATTTATCCATCGAATAATATTTTCGTACAAAAATGAAGTGAGATATCTTGGTAAATCTATCAATAATCACCCATATTGAGTCTTTTTTTCTAGGTGTCAAAGGTAGCCATGCCACAAAGCCCATAGTTACGGGTTTCCCCTTTCCAATCATGAATCGAGATTAATTTAAAATAATCTAAAAGGTACTTAATGTTCAACTTTCCTCTATTGGTACGTCACACACTTTGCCCTAATTTCCTTGATGGCTTTTTTCAAACCAAGCCACCAAACCAAATCTTTAAAACTCGGTATATCTTGTTTCGACCTGAATGCATAGTCAACCGACTTAATGCTCCAAAAAGAATATTTTTTTTAGATCTTCATTGTAAGGAATATGAAGTCTCCAACGATAGTACAAAATCCCTCGAACCTGACATCAAAAGTCCTTAATCTCGTCAATTTCTACTTGTGCAATTCTTACCAAGAAAATTTTTATTTTTCCCTTTTAATTCTCTTATCCTATCTAAGACGTCAATTTTATCTTTAATTCAACAAACAATGTCATTTTCTTTCAACACTAATCACACATCCATAGCTCGAAAAGCTGCAAAAGTTTTCCGACTAACTGCATTTGCAAAAACATTTGCCTTCTCTGGGTGATAATCCATGATCACGTCAAAATCCTTTAAAATCTCTATCCAACTTTTCTGTCTTAGGTTCAACTCTTCTTGAGTAAACAAGTACTTTGGGCTTTTGTGATTTGTATAAATATAGCACCGCTCACCATACAGATAATGGCATCAAATCTTTAAAGCAAACTCGACTGATGCCAACTCTAAAACATGTGCAGGGTAATTCCTCTTATGAGTCTTTAACTTTATCGAGGCATATGCCACAACTTTACTTTTTTGCATAAGTACACATCCCAAACCATTATGAGATGCATCACTAAAACTACATAATATTTACCCAACTTGATTTGTATAAGCACTGTTGCCTCTATAAAAAAATCCTCTTTAGCATTTTCAAAATTCTCTTAGCACTTCTCTGTGCAAATAAAAGGCACATCTTTACTTAGAAACTTGGTTAGCAATGAAGCTAACATCGAAATGTTCTTCATAAACCCTCTATAGTAACCAACAAGCTCCAATAAACTCTGAACTTTAGAAACATTCTTTGAGGGTTTCCGATCTACTATAGCATGAATTTTCTTGGGATATACTCTTATGCCTTATTCCGAGACAACATGGCCAAGGAAAATAATCTCTCCTAACCATAATTAACATTTGGATAGTTTTACATATAACTTCTTCTCTCGAATAGCCTGAAGAACAACATGAAGATGAGCATCGTGCTCCTCTCTTGACCCTGAATACACCAAAATATCATTGATAAATAACATCACAGATCGATCCAAGTAAGATTGAAATACTCGGTTCATCGAATCCATAAATTCTGCAGGAGCATTAGTCAAACCGAATGGCATCACCACAAATCGTAGTGTCCATGCTGAGTCTGAAAAGCTGTCTTTGGAAAATCCTCCTCTTAATCATTATTTGATGGTATCTTGATCGAAGTTTTATCTTAAAGAACATTGTTGTGCCTTTTTGGTAATCATACAAGTCATCAATCATCGGAAGGGAATACTTGTTCTTTCATTGTTACCTTATTTAACTGTCGATAATCTATGCATAACTACATAATTTCATCTTTCTTTTTCCCAATAGCACAAATACTCCCCAAGGTGAAACACTCGGTCTGATGAAACATTGACCAATCAACTCTTTTAATTCTCTTAACTCGATCAAAGCCATTCTATACGAACCCATGGAAACATGCTCCATACCCTGATAACCATCAATCTTGAATTCTACCTCTCGATTTAGAGGTAACTTAGGGAATTCATTTAAAAATACATCTATAAAATCCCGAGTTATGGGAATATCATATAGTTCTACTTTAAATACTTAAGTATCTATCACATTAACTAGAAAAACTATACATCTTTCTTACATCGTTTCTTCGCAATCATTGTTGATATCACCTTGGGCATTGATTTTACTTTTTCTCCAATAACTATAATTTCCAAATCCTTCGTATCTTTCTAAAATAATTGCTTCTTGAGACAAGCAACCCATACCCAATATGATCTTAAACTCGTCAAATGATAATTTCAGCAGATTCACCGGGAACATAGCCCCTTGAATCTTTATTGAATATTTACTACATGTCCAACTCACATGCACCATGACCCATAGGGTTTACCACTATCATCTCAATCGAGATCAAGTTGAATATAATACTTTATTTTAAAATTTCTTTTTTCCTTCTTGAGTTAATCCATGTAACTTTCTGGATACATTGAAGATATTATTGAGCAGTTGAAACATTTTCCCTCTCAACTATGAAAGTCTAAATATCCACATCATTTAATAAGAAGACTTGACAACTTTGTAGCAATAACTTCATAGCAGTTAATGCTAAATTTACACTAGTAAACAAATTTACTCTTATTTCCTATCTTTACGAATTTGACAATTTTCAAGTCATCGAGAAACAATCTCAATCTCAGCAATAATTCGTTGTAGCATGGAATAGGTAGACAATCCATTTTCACAAATTTTACTTCAAAAGGTAACTCTATCAAGTCCCTAAAACTTAACATCTATTCTCATACAAACTCTTAATCATTTGATTCAATAATAACTCAACTTTCTTTAAACTTTTAGCGGACAACGTATTTACCGCTCACTCTTTTCCTCTTACTCAACTCAACAATGCTTTAAACCATTTAATGCTTAACTTAAATATTTCTCAACTATTTAATCTTACCTGAAGAAACCTCAAAGTCATCACTAGATTCAGAAATCTCCTCTAGATCCTCATCCGATTCAACTTCTTTTGTAAACCGTTCAAACTTTTTAATAGATTCATCAAATATAGAAACTTCATTAAACGCACTGGCATTTCTTCAACAGATGGGAGAAAAATCCCTAATAACTTCTACCCTTCTAAGGTGTGATATTGAAGTCATATCGGATTCTTTTGGGTCGATTTCGATCTCGACCTTCTTTTCAACATTATCAATTTTCCTACATTGGTATTTAGTTTCTAACATCTAAGCAAAGTAAAAATCATCTTACATTAGTAAAGATTACTTTACTCACTAATAAGATCATCAAAATATATATACAACTATCAATAAACTTTTGACATCCAAGTGGTCTGTATACATTTTTAACAAAATTAATACTCATTTAATGTCCATAAATGGCTAAACCTGTAGCTCTGATACCAATAAATGTAACGCTCATTTCCCGTGTATATTTTCGTATACGAGTCACAGATGTTACATGAGTTTTGAAACATTTTCGGTACTTGAAAACCTATAAAATTTTGTTTCTTTTGATAAAACAATTTCATAATATAGTTTATAAGACATTCTTAAATTTCATATATATACATATATATTAAACACGCCTACTCAAATTAGTAATACTAGTTCATATTATCTATATTTAAAATTAGCATAAAATGATTCAGTTGATCTATTACAAACTAGTTTCCAAAATAGTTAAATAGAGCTAATAGAACATTCATAAGTACATGCCCTAAACTGAGTCAAAATTTCATCATAGGATGCCTTACTAATATTGTAGTATATTCCTTGATGCTTGGAGTTGCTCTGTACTCTTTACTTCTAATTTTGGCTTTTACCTACATGTGAAAATCATCACACGCTAAGTATATACATAGTGAGGCATAATGATATAAATGAGGTGTAACCAAAACATAAGTATAACATAAAATATCAAATATGAATTAAATCATATAAATCATAATAATACATAAAACTGGCTTGGTAAACCAAGTTTATTTCACATAATCTACGTAACAATATTTAGTATGCCCATCATACCTATCATCAGTGTTTTTCTAATTTATCATTTTATTTGCCCAATATATGTTAAGTGAGAATGCAAGGTACATGCGTTGCACCTAAGTACTGAAATGGTAATTAACAAACTCATTTTGAATTCCATGGATGCACACATAGTGTTGAAAGTACATATAGTACTGATACAAAAATGCAACATATGCATTAAACAAAATCGAATGATAACTTTTATACACAATTGTATGTCAAAATGGTAATTCAAACGCTCATTATGAATACCATGGTTTCACATCTAGTTCCGAAAGTACACATAGTACTGATACGAAAATGCAACATATGCATTAAACAAAATCGATCGATAACCATTACATACAATTTATGTTGAAATGCACCTATGACTCTCAATGAACATACAATGAGCTTTTAAGTCAAATTCACAGATTTAACATTCATTTCTGAAACATTGATAACCATTAAAACAACATAAAAGTTC
The DNA here is from genome assembly GCF_006381635.1 of Hibiscus syriacus. Classification (NCBI taxonomy): domain Eukaryota; kingdom Viridiplantae; phylum Streptophyta; class Magnoliopsida; order Malvales; family Malvaceae; genus Hibiscus; species Hibiscus syriacus. The sequence continues at coordinate 2,069,819 of NW_024063086.1, read as the reverse complement.
ATCTATTCATTTTAGAGCAGTTCATACTCTAAAATTATTTTTAATGTCATTTCCATAAACATTATGAAAATATATCGAAATACTGTAAAACATACTTTTATCAAAACATTCGAGGTTGACTCATCGTAAGTCATCCTCATCTCATATAAGTATATAAAATGAACTCACCTAGTATGCCTCACTATTATGCCTTAATTATAGACTGACTAATCAGCTACTTTATCTTTTCCTTTTTGCTTGCTTGACTCAGGAGATTGGTTATGATCTACACAAGCATCCATAATCACATATACAATACAAATGTTAGTATACTGTCTAACATTTATACAAAATAATACTTAAAAGTACTATTATTTTCGAATTCTATTAAAATTTCATCATAACTTAAAATTTATGAATGAATGGTATTGGTGCCCCTCCTATGGTATCGATACTTCTATAATATGGCATCGCTACTCCTTTCAGTATCGATACCATTTTTGCATTTTGGAATCCATTTTTCAATTACAATATAGATAACTTCCTCTTGGTATCGATACTCCCACATCAGTATCGAGTCTACTTGCATCAGTATCGATATTGTTCATCGTGTTCATCCTCTTTTCTCAAATTTAACTCTATAGTATCAATATTGTTCTTCCAGTATCGATACCCTTACCCATATTTTACTTATTTCATTTTGATTTTTACCCAATTTTCGCTTAAATCTCTTACTTTTATCTTTAAGCATACCATTAAACTCACTATCACTTAACCCAACTAACTTACCTCCATAAATCTTCTTATAACATCTAAAATATCCAAAGAACACTCAAAACTAAGAATCACACAAATTTTTCAAACATATTTTTAATCACTTCTAAGGCTCCAAATCTCTTATTTACTTCTTTGGCAAGTCAAATATACTTTTAAACTTCAATAATTGACCATATTTCCTCAAATCATTTAAAACCCATTTTCTTATATCTCAAATAAATCACTAATATCTTAGTTTTTTCACTCTGAAGCTTTCGTTAAGCTTTTATATTACTTAAGGCTTCAAAACCAACCCATAAACAAAAGGAAAAACCAACTTGAAGAAACTTACCTTTACTAAAGGGAGTACGAGGACGACGGGATAAAGAAGAAGGAGAATAGAACCAAGTTTTTCCAGCTTAACATATTGCCCCTTTTCAACCCTTAATAAATATCCTTAATAAAATGAATATTAAATTTATTTCCCTATAAAGGACTATAATGCCCTTCTATTCTTCCATTCTTAATAATTAGTCTTAACCACAATTTACTAAATCATTCCTTATACTTTTCAATTTACTCAATTTAACCCACCAAATTTTAAATCCTTTCACTATGGTCACCGACCCGATATTTGGGGTATTATAGTGAAAATCCAAAATGGCAGCTCGAATATATTTTGATATGCACCGAGTAAGCAAAACACCCGTAAGAGTTTGATATTTTAAGTGGAGCTTCACATCTACAGATATTTTGGAAACATTTGCGTTCTTCTAGACATAAGCTTACCTTAGTGCTCCAAATTATATCAAGTTGATTGGTTCAGGAACATTCATGCTGGTGATGCTAGAGGCATTTGACTTTATTTTTGGATTTTTATCGTTTCCATGATTGCCATGACTTTATAAAAATTCCATTTTCCTCATTTCAAGCCCCAATTTTATTCTACAAACGTCTTATAAGTAGATTAACATAGTTCAAAAGAAAACAAAAGATTTCTTGGTATCACTTTAAATTGATCTTTTAAAGTGAATGGAATCCGAAGTAGCCCAAAACCTTGATACTCATGTTCATTCGTTAAAGACTGTATGCCTAGGAATGATATGTGAGTTGAATTCATGTACGTAACTACGTGGGGATAGCTATTTGATCCCAGTAAAGACGTCTCTCCAAGATGTTTGGATAGGGGAAAATAAACAAGTTGATTTCTTAAGAACAATGGAGATATTAGAAGCTGTTGAGGCTTATTCTACATTTTAGAAGTTGCTGAGGCTTATTCTACCTCAAATAAGAGTAATATAGGAGTAAGGGAGATATTGTCCAACCCTTGGAACAATAAAAACCTGACAAATTAGAAGACTCAAGAATAAGACTTTTCACACTTGTTTGTGACATCATCAATAATCGACCAAGAAGCAGACAACCACCTTAATAAAAAGAGGGCAAGTATTGTTTTGAGATTTTTTCAGTATCTCAAGTCCTAACAAATGTTCAGGCATTCATGTACTAAATGTATTGATCACTTGTTTAAGCAAGTTTGAAATAAGAATTTTTTATAATGATGTCCCAAAAGCTTCATGAGTGCCCATATTGGGGGTATAACCAAACACCCAAATAATTTTGAGATGATAAGTTTGATTTTTCAAACTTCATTGCTTCGAAAGAAAATGAATCTTCCCTTGGCTTCAAGATTTCAGTGATGAGTCATGAAAGTACCCACTTTGGGGCATCACCACAAACCCATATCATATTGAAGTAACAAGGTTCAGACCAAGAGGATATTGAGAATGAGTGTCACAACTTGAAGTGTTAGGGACAGACCTAGAAAATGAGCAGAGTTTACCTTGTAAAGAAAATCAGTCGAGTATCCACTAATGGTAGAATCTCAAAAAAATAACTCTGACAGTGTAATTGAGTCAAGGACAGAAAAGGGCATCAGGGTCATATTTCTGATCGTAGTAAGAATTAAAGATAAAAAAACATTTCCTTTGAAATAAATGATAAAAAAGAAGACCACAAAATGATCAAGCTGATCTTTAGAATAATGCAAGCTTGAAATCATAAGTTGCTACACTAATATCTAAGTAAACCCCTAGAGAAGAGTGATCAAGAGGAAGAAGACATGGTTCCCCACTTTGGAGTCAAAGGAAAATTGAATCAGCATTTATGCATGCATGAGAACATCAGTTACATAAAAGAAAATGAATTACATTGCATTCTCATTTCACACATAAACGTATGGATTTTACAGATCTTTCAATTAAAAAAGAAGATTTATGGTATTAAAATCCCAACAAGTGGAAGCTAGAATTCAAACCTTAAACATAGGAAATCATGTTTAGAGATGCAGATCCTGAAGAACAGGAAGGGCCCAATCAACTGAGGAAGAATTACTTTGAAGTGGGCATGATGCCCAACCATTAGGTCATTTTATAAGTTAAAAAAGGAGAAAATTTTGTCATTTAAAGCTGAAAATTGAAATTTTTGAAAAGTAAGAAACGTTTCTTACCTAGTAAACTATTTCCAAAGTTGGTAAGTTCTTCAGGCCATCAGTAAGTCTTTCGAGCATGATGCTTAAATCCTTCGGGTAATCTGTAAGTCTTTCAAGTATGATGATAAGTCATTCGGGCCATCCACAAGACCTTTGGGTAGGATGTTTTCACATGTCTCTCGAAAAATGAGAAAATTTCTCATTCAAATCTGAAAATTGAAATTTTTGAAAAGTAAGAAAGGATTCTTACCTAGTAAACTATTTCCAAAAGTAGTAAGTCCCTCAGGCCATCAGTAAATCTTTTGAGCATGATGTCTAAATCCTTCGGGTCATTTATAAGTCTTTCGAGCAAGATGATAAGTCCTTCGGGCTATCCACAAGACCCTTGGGCAAGATGTTTTCACATGGCTCTCTAAAAATGAGAAAATTATCTCATTTAAATATGAAAACTGAAATTTTTGAAAAGTAAGGAAAGTTTCTTACCTAGTAAACTATTTCTAAAATTAGTAAGTCCCTTGGACCATCAGTAAGTCTTTCGAGCATGAAGTTTAAATCCTTCGGGTCATCTGTAAGTCTTTCGAGCAAGATTATAAGTTCTCTAGGACATACAAAAGACCTTTGGGCAAGATGATTTGACGTGTCTCTCGAAAAATAAGAAAAGTTTCTCATTCAAATATGAAAATTGAAATTTTTGAAAAATAAGAAAAGTTTCTTACCTAGTAAACTACTTCCAAAGTTGGTAAGTCCTTCAGGCCATCAGTAAGTCTTTTGAGCATGATGCTTAAATCCTTCGGTTCATCTGTAAGTCTTTAGAGTAAAATAATAAGTCCTTCGGGCCATCCACAAGATCTTGGGTCGGATGTTTTCACATGTCTCTCGAAAAAAGAGAAAAATTTCTCATTCAAAATATGAAAATTGAAAATTTTGAAAATTCAGGAAGGTTTCTTACCTAGTAAACCATTTCCAAAATTAGTAAGTCCTTCGGGCCATTAGTAATTCTTTCGAGTAAGATGATAAGTTCTTCAGTCCATCCTCAAGACCTTTGGGCAGGATGTTTTCACATGTCTCTCAAAAAATGAGAAAAGTTTTTCATTCAAAACTGAAAATTGAAATTTTTGAAAAGTAAGGAAAGTTTCGTACCTAGTAAACTATTTCCAAAATTAGTAAGTCCCTCGGGCAATCAGTAAGTCTTTCGAGCATGATGCTTAAATCCTTTAGGTCATCTATAAATATTTCGAGAAAGTTGATAAGTTCTTTGGGCCATCCACAAGACCTTTGGACAGAATGTTTTCGCATGTTTTTCAAAAAAAATGAGAAAAGTTTCTCATTTAAATCTAAAAATTGAATTTCTTTTGAAAAGTAAGAAAAGTTTCTTACCTAGTAAACTATTCTCAAATTTTGTAAATCCTTCAGGCCATCAGTATATCTTTTGAACATGATGCTTAAATCCTTAGAGTCATCCATAAGCCTCTTGAGCAAGATGATAAGTCCTTCAGGCATGATGTTTTCGCATGATTTTTCAAAAAATGAGAAAATAATTTCCAAAGTTTCTCATTTAAATATTTTCTGAAAAATAAAATTTTTGAAAAAGTAACCGATTCAGAGTCCCAAAAAGCGAGATATTAAACTGACACTCAAGTCGATACAGACTCTTGTATTTGGTTATTGCGAGACAAGTTTCCACAAGAAAATCAATTTGTAAAGATTATCCTTCCAAGACTTTCAAGTATGATGTTTTCGAATTCTCAAACACATACTAACAAGGGTTAATGTTTAATTTTAATATTTGATGATCATGAAGACAAGAGAAGCAAATCGGACTTGATTCAATATTCCCTGAGTAACAGTGGAATGAATTAACATCCCCAGATTTGATTTTTCCCTCAGGAAGAAGCGAAACATACCCATCTCTTTCAAGATTTGATATTCCATGAGTAATAGTGGAACAAGTTTTCCTCAATTTAATCTTCCCTAAGTGACAGTGGAATGAATCACCATCCCCATATCTGATTTTCTCTCAAGAAGAAGCGGAACATATCCTTCTCTTTCAAGATTTGATATTCCCTTAGTAACAGTGGAACAAGTCCGCCTCAATTCAATCTTCCTTTAATAATGGTGGAATTAATCAACGTCCCTAAATATGATTTTCCCTCAAGAAAAAGCAGAACAAATCCCTTATTTCCAAGATTTGATATTCTCTAAGTAACAGTGGAACAAGTCTACTTTGATTCCATCTTCCCTGAAGAACAGTGGAATGATTCAACGTTTCTCAATCTGATATACCATGAAGGAACAGTGGAGTAGATCCCTCATCATATTTCAAAGCATGAAGTTGACAAGACGAAAACTCATTCTTGTTGACACAAGAATAGGCAAAGAGGGGCAGCTGTCGACACCCGTTTTTGTCCCGCTTTTATATTATTATTACTTATTATTATTATTATTATTATTACTAATATTATTATTAATGTTGATACATTTTTTATTTCAGGCTTTACAAAAACCAAAATAGGCCTAATCAGACCCCAAAAGCAGTCTGATCCAAATTACAACAAGCCCAATTGGGCCACCAATCTTACCCTAACCCACAAAGCAAATCGACTGGTATTGAAGCCCAAAAAGTCAAGGTCTGAATCTAACTCTAATTTGTTAGGGTCTATAAACCCTAAGCGCTACCACCACTAAAGCCAATCTCAGCCGCCACCCGTTTCACCCACTCCCCGGCCACCAACGCTACAACAATTTAAAACCCCTGCTATGTCATAAACAAATCAACAAGCAACCCCAACACAATAAATGTACGCAAACATATCTTTGTAATAATTTCATGTTAGAAAAATATGTAAAACTTGAGTTACATAAAACCTGAGGATATCTTGTAAAAAGGTTCTTCCGTTCTCAATTTTTTGAGTAAAAAAGAAATAAAAAACAAAACGATTCAAGAGCAGTGAAGGTATTTATTTTTCCAGTTTCAAAGTGAATAAAAAATAAGAAACCACCTTACATGTAAAATAAAACAAAGAGAGAGAGAGAGTGGATCGACATTTACCTGAGTCGCATAGACTTCGTCGGAGGTCGTCGGAGCCTTGAAAAGCCGAAGGGTATAAGTTATTTTTGCGACATTGGAGTCCATTTTGTGAGAAACAGACCAAAAGTTTGAGATGAGGAGGTCGAGGTAAGCCTCTTGGTGAAATTTGGTGGCCAACGGCTAGCGACAACGGCGGCGGCCAGCGACGGGTTGGTTTCTAGAGAGAATAGAGAGCTTCTCTTTCTAATTTTTTTAAAAAAAGAAAAAAAAGGGTTGCCTATATAGAAAAATCTTCGAGGGAAATCACGTTTAGGTCCCTCGACTTTAGGTGTGTTTTTGCGTAATGGTCATGTGTAGGGACCGTATTCATAATTTACTCATTTTTGCTTGTGTTTTGTAATTTTTGGTTTAATTGCTCTTTAGTCCCCCTAGTTTAGCCTGTTTTTGCATGTTAGTCATCTGTAGGGATTGTTTTTGTAATTTACCCACTCTTATGGATGTTATATATTTTTTAGGTTATTTTTTGTTTAGTCCCTATATGTTTAGCGTGTTTTTACATCTAAGTCATGTGTAGTTACTTTTTTTAATTTTTTAAAAATGTTTATGGACTGATTTTGGAATTTCCCCTTTTTATTTCGAAGGTATATTTTAGGCTAGGAAAAAGATATATTTAGGAATTAGCCCCTGTAGTTTCTTCATGTTTGTATTTCAAACCTGAATTAGTTTTTTTATTTATTTTAATCATTCCATGCAATTTTAATTTATTTTAATTTAGCCCCGTGTTTTATTTATTTTTATATTTTGTAATTTCAGCACATAATATTAAAAATGCTCATTTTAGTCACTTGTATATTTTATTTTATTTTAATTCTGACATGATGGTTTGATTGTTTATGTTTTAGTCATGTTTTTATTTTATTTTAATTTTTGCATGTTGCTTGAAAATTAATTCATTTTAGTTCTTAATTAATTTTGCATGTTACCCTCATAAATATCACTTGAATCGAAATAAATTGACTAATGGTAATATTCGTTCATTTTAATATTATCGTATATTGACTGTCTTAACGTATAAGAAAGTTATTTTCGATAATTTTAAAATGAAAGTATATCCAATTTAGTGACACTAACTAAATCAAATTCATTTTAAAATTCAGGGATTGGGAAAAAGATCTTATTCTTTTAATTAAATTCATCGAGAAAAGACTATTAGATCAAATCTAAGGTCTCATCTCGAGATATTTAAATAATTGAATATCCTTATTCTCATTAAAGATTGGTAAAATAATTAATTAATTTTACTTGCTTGATATGCCTTTATTAGCTTTATTTTTGCATGGGTTTTCAAAATAATAACATTCGAATTGATATTGAGAATAGTAATATCTTTTCATTTTGGTTGGAGTAATAAATGATTATTTTAAGGCATGAAAGGTTGTTTATTCTCGATTCGAAATAATTAGATATTATCATTTTTCTCTTAAAATTATTTTGGGTGTTGTTATTTTGAATTAATAATGAACTTTAGAATGAAATTTTAATATTTCTTTATTTCGATTGGAGTAGGAATGGATTGCTTTAAGGTATGAGAGATAAATTCTCCTCGATAGGAAATAATTAAATATTATCATGTTTCGTCCAAAAATTCAGAATATTATTTTTAGGAGATCTTAAATTAAATTAGACTCGAACTCGTAAATTTTATTGCAAAGACAATTAATTAATCAACTAGGTACCGATTTAGGGCGTTGTGGGGGTGCTAATCCTTCCCCACATGTAACCGACTCCCGAAATCAAATTTTGGTAACGAATACCGTAAGTTTGTCGTTTTAATTAAAACTAATATTTTATTAAAATGAAAAATATGTTTTTTGGGTGCCCAATCATACCCTAATCAAAGATTGGTGAAAATCGTTTTGACAGTTATTATATGTTAATCAATACTAACTATTATTATTTTGTAGCTGTATTTTAACTAACAATTTAGGAACGTTTTTTCACTATTATTAAAACATAGCTTTGCAAGCAGACAATTTAGGAATGTAGTTTAGGGGTGGCATGATGGTGTGGAAGTTGTTGGGTTAGGCCATGTTTTAACCAGGTAATGATTTGTGTCCGGATTTGATTTTACATTATCAATCTATTAAATATTAATTCCTAAAATATTATTATTAAATTATAATACATTTTAAAGAGATATATAATTCTGAATAAGGTTAATATTAACTTTTGAGATTGAATCATTTCATATATATATATATATATTTATTTTTTTAGAGCTTCTAATTATATTTAAATTGTATGTATACTTGAATTGATAATTAAAAATGAAAATTTTGGCATTGTGGTTTAGGGGATCATGGATGGATTATTAAAGGGAGGTGCGAAACTGCGGATTAGTGGTAAAGCAAAGTTTTCACCCAATTAGCCTATCCTTTACATAATTGAATGGATGATAAATGTTGGTCCAAAGGCCCCATAACACCATAAGCATATTTTTTTAATAGTATTAGGGTGATTACAAGGTAGTAAATGTTAAGAATCTTTCTTAATTACTGATAATACACACTTATAGACGTAATTGCTTGAACTCCGATTTGTCAACACCAATTTGTCAAAGATTAACGTTTGCGGATTCATTTGACAAATTCGAAGATCTTTCACGTTCAACGGGTGCAAAGGTTGTTTTTCATGGGGAATTTGTAGTCTGCTGTTGGACTAGTAATGAGTAATCTTATACATTTTGTAGGACGGTGGCATTGGTTTTTATATGCATGTAGTATTTGCATTTCTTTGACGGTGGCGTTTGTTATACAACATCCTATAATATTTAACGAATTTATTATTCAAATGTATCATTTGTTTGTTTGTGACCATAATATCCTTCAAAAGATCATTTATAAAAATAACAGTATTTTATCATTTGACAAATTCGAAGATCTTTCACGTTCAACGGGTGGAAAGGTTGTTTTTCATGGGGAATTTGTAGTCTTCTGTTGGACTAGTAATGAGTAATCTTATACATTTTATAGGACGGTGGCATTGGTTTTTATATGCATGTAGTATTTGCATTTCTTTGACGGTGGCGTTTGTTATACAACATCCTATAATATTTAACGAATTTATTATTCAAATGTATCATTTGTTTGTTTAGGACCATAATATCCTTCAAAAGATCATTTATAAAAATAACAGTATTTTATCATTTGACAAATTCGAAGATCTTTCACGTTCAACGGGTGCAAAGGTTGTTTTTCATGGGGAATTTGTAGTCTTCTGTTGGACTAGTAATGAGTAATCTTATACATTTTATAGGACGGTGGCATTGGTTTTTATATGCATGTAGTATTTGCATTTCTTTGACGGTGGCGTTTGTTATACAACATCCTATAATATTTAACGAATTTATTATTCAAATGTATCATTTGTTTATTTATGACCATAATATCCTTCAAAAGATCATTTATAAAAATAACAGTATTTTATCATTTGACAAAAGACAAAAGCGTACCTTGTTAAAAATATATTTTAGAAAGGGTGTTTTATGTGGTCTTTCTCTGATGTGACATAATTAGTCAGAAAAAAAGAAGGGTGTTTTACAAAACGTGCCTTTCTTGAATGTGCCATTCTCGGTTTTTAATTTAGGTTACCAGGTTAGGATTTTAGGGTTTGACTGATTGTTTAGAGTTATTATGAGGGTCTATGATAAGGGTGTTCAAAGTTTTTTTATGTTAGAGAATAATGATTTGGGGTTTAGGGTATAGTTTTAAAGAAAAATTTTAAATAGAAAAAAGTTATTATTTGATAAGAAAAATTATAAATGATAAGAGTTGGTGATTATAATTTGAGGTTACGAGATGTTGGAAGAGGACATTTTCCTATTATGGTCAGAGTTTCAATAGTATCCTTATTTGTTTAGGTTATTTGATCTTCTCTTTGATATTCAATTTTGTATGAATCCTAATCAATTTTGGATGACCTGAAGATTCTCTTTGCAATGAAGAATCTGGTAAAATTGTAACTCAAGTCTGGACGTGATTCAGTTCTATTTCATTTTAAATTAGAGGGAACTCATTCATATACCTTGAAGACATGAGAAAGACGAAATACATCATCCATGTATTATATGTAATCTATGTTGACATATGAACATGCAGTTATAACGTGAGGCATGGATATTCGAATGTTTGAAAAAAGCGGTAATCGTATTGCTTATGTTTCATATTCACCCAGATTAGATTTGACAAAATACCTTCCATAGGTGGCACCCTCTGTAACATAAAATTTTTGATTTGAATGCGAAAAAGTTAAAACTAGCATGGAGTTTGAGGCGGTTACTGGTTTGTATAGGTCGGTCTTAAATATGTGGACATGTACACGTTCATTATCCAAACAAGGGCCAGTTTTATTAGGTGCGTAAATAGTTTATCCAAGAGATAATATGTCGTTTTCACGATGGTAGTTATGAAAAAATTGAAGTGTCGCTTCTAAATATAAATTGATAGCCTCTTCTTAGTTGGTGATCGTATGATCATATCGATCCCTCCATCGAAGAAGTTTGTAGCCTAGTCAATCATGAGTGCACTACAGCAAAACTGTCTTTTTACGGCATTTTTTACCTATAGCGGCATTTTTAAGCGCCGCAATAAACACCTACAGCGTTATGACAAACGCCGCAAAAAGCGCCGCTGAAAATAGCGTCGCTAAAGTTCGCTGCGTTTGTGCACGAAAAACACCGCAATATGTAACGATATATGAACAAATGCCGCAATAGGTACAAACGCCGCAAAACATTTGGTAAAACGCCGCAATAGGTGTTAATATTTTATTGCGTTTTTTGTTATAAACACCGCTAAATAACACAGAATTTAACCAATTAAAAAATTATAGTCGATTACCACAAATCTGTTTTTTCAACCTGTTCCATTATCCAACAAACTTTAACAGCAATAACATCAAACTCTATATCCATAACAAGCAACATCAAATCCAATATAATAAATAAAAGTTTTCATTAACATAATATAAATTCAGTTAAACATGGTTCAGTAACATTAACAGAATGTTGATAACATTAATGAGACTATAATGGTGGATTTTGAGGTTGAGTTTTCTGTATCATATGCATCATATCATTGAGTCATTTTTCAAATTCTTCACATCTCTGCTGATATGTTGCTTCTCTCTGTGCTGTCACTGCTTCCCTTGCTTCATTTTCCGCTTTCATGTTAGCCATTTGTTGATCCATCTCAGCCAACTGTTGTTTTAAACGACTAACTTCTAATTGGGAAGATTGAGACTGTGATGACATGTACTGTTATGAACTGAATCCAAAATATTTGGTGGGAGTAACAAATGATCCTTGACAATGCACCCGACCATATCTTTCAGGACCCAAAACCTCATTAATAACTCGGTTTTCAATGTCATCATCATTAACATCACCTTGACTCGAAGCACTAGCATGATACTTCGCCCTTTTCTCCCTCAATTTTTCCTAATAAGAAGGTGAATAATTAATTAAAATAATTCGTCACAATTAATTCTGAAAAATACATAATACATGTCCTTTTTGTGAACTCCAAAATCTGACTGCATCTTCCCATTGGTACCTGAGCATTACAGGTGGGACTATTTGCAGCTTCTCTTCAAGGCTGAGATCATTCTTGAAGTATTTCTTCTTTAAGGAGCTCTTGTGGTCCCTCCATCTCTTCCCTAACGCTTGCTTCACATAATCGTCAGAGTCCTCTAAAGAAAATTTCTCCTATGCAGCAAATAAGTGTGCACTGTAAGTATACGTTAGTATTGAATTTCTATAGAGTATATACTAGTAATGACATTATTACCTTAACAAAATCCAATGCCTGATTTTTGTTACAATTAGACATTTCGCGCCATGACTCATAATTGATCGGTAACAGATTCGCATTAGTCCAACTATGACTCATAACAGATTCGCCATAACTCAGTAATTTTTTTACCTAATTGATTACAAGGAAGCTTTTTTTAATTTTATTATCGATTGATCATTTTCATCTAACAACTTCTTTCATTAGCTTAGCAAGTTGACTGCAACGGATTAGAACATAATCTTTAAATTAATTTACTAAAGAATCTAGGTTTAAACAATGACTATGCTCATATTGGGGCGGTGAATGAAACAGACCACCACTCTTTTTCACTCAAAGACCAATTTTTTCGGTTCTCCCAAATAAGTTAAAGAAAAGGCTTTTAATAAACTACGAACAAGGATGAAGGTAGTCATAAAAGGTTTGTAACAGGGGAAATTCATTGTAGAGAGATGCAAAACAGTATATTTTCAGCTATTCGAAGCAACCACAACGAAATACACAATTATCGTTTAAATTAATTAACTTAGCAAGCCACGAGAATCAAATTCAAACAAAATACACACACTAATTTACTCAAGAAGCCATGTTTAAGCAGTGAATACACAAACTAAATGAAACTAATTCAAAACTAAAGGACTGTGTGGTGTTTGTGTGTGGATATGTGAGTATTTCGAAATAGAAATAAATTAGAAGAAAAAGAAGGTTTCGGGTCCTTACCGGAGTTATTGTTGAGCATTGTGGCCGGCGTAGAGAGGCTTTCGCAACTCTCTGTTTGAAAATGAAAGGAAAATGAGAGGGTCTAAGGGTAGGTTTGTTTACCTGAGCGGTTTGGGTCTCGTTGGTACTTTGTCGCGTGAGTCTTCATCGGAAAACGCTTTTTGGCGACGTCGATTAAAAAGGGATTCAGAGGGTCTCGGGTAAAAATAGCAGAGGGGTTGGGTCATTAGGGTTTAGACCATGCGTAAGAGGTATGAGAAAGATAGAACAATTATGGGATATGATCAAAAAGGCACCAGAGAACGATGGTCGGCCGGCGACTATAGTGGCTGAGGTTTCAATCAAGCGTGGGTGAGGGAGAGTGAAAAGGGAAACGTGAGGCAGCTTGGTTGAACGATGGTGAGAAACAAATTAGGCCTCGGGCAAGAAATTTGATTTTGGGGTTTTTATAATAATGTGCGGCATTTTTAAACCAAACGCCGCTAATTGACAAGTCTATTGCGATGTTTACCGAGCAACCGCCAATACTGCCCTACTCTATAGCGGCGTTTATATAAAAACGCCGCAAATTAGTAACATATTGCGACCATTTGTTGCAAAAAACGCCACAAAATATTATATCTATTGCGGCGTTTGTATAAAAAGCCATGACTAGACAACTATATAGAGGCGTTTGCCGTAAACGCCGCTATACAGGTTAATATTTTGCGACGTTTTTTGCAAAAAATTGCCACTAAATATTTTAGCTTTTCCGGCGTTTGTTTTTAAACGCCACTAATATACAAATCTATAGTGGCGTTTGTTAAAAAAACACCACTATATATTATATCTATTGCGGCGTTTGTATGAAAACGCCACTAAAGTACTAATCTATATCGGCGTTTGTTGTAAACGCCAAAAGAGGTGAACCATATTGTGGCATTTATGGACACAAATGATGCAAAAAGTCATATATATAACGGCATTTTTGGATACAAACGTAGCTAATTACCTTTATTTAGATTACATTAGTTGATTTTACATCAAGTTACCATGACTAATATATGTAGCTTTATCTAATTAACAACAACCATACATTTTAATCTAGACATAATTTATGCATCAAAATACTTAACAACAAAGTACATTAAAATTTATGTCTACTAAAAATTATGCATAAACAAATGCACCATATTGTTCACTAGAATTTAGTTGTGCTCCTTAATGGGGAAATGACGTAGGAAAGCTATTTTCCTTGTTTCACGACGCATCGTTAAGTTTTTCCTCCGTGTAAAGTCTATCTGGAGATACTATTCATCCATTTCACCAAATAAATCCCCAACCTCTAATTCACCAAGAAAACTCCTTGCGCGCTTTAGTACTTCACTTGAAGCAGATAATGACCTTCGACCTACTGTATCAAACTTGATTGGAAGTGGCTTGCGAACAGAATCAAACATTAAAAAGATTTTAAATAGATGTTAGAAACTTTTACTTGGAGTAACAGTTGAGGAAATGTCGTCTTCATTGAGGATAGATATTGCTTTTGCAATTGAAGATTCATTCAATGTCACAGAGTTACCAAATTTGGTTCTAAGCATCGGGTATTTATCCACTCATCTATCATCGTTCTCAATAAGCTTTGAACATCCTATATGCGTGCGAGCTATGAAATTTTAGAGTACAAAATTAAAATATAGCGGCAGAAACTTTCACCGATTATTACCTTCAATTAGGAGATCGGCCATGGAAGAATTTGGAGTAATATTAGTTCCTTTCAGGTCATCATCGAGTTCCGACGGCAAGTTCGGACCCATAAGCTCCCAACGATATTTTGATCCATCTTCAAAGCAAATACGCCAGGTGGACATTCCAATGATAATTTCCCTTACTTAAGGAGACACTTGTTGTTTGTACCAGAACCATTTTTTCAAGTTTTCAAAAGCTATTATTTTCCTATTTGAAAACTATTACTTTTCTATTCGAAAGCAGAAAAACATTCCTCCCAAGTAGTAAACCAAAAAAACAGTATGTATAGATATTGTTTTCCTATTCGAACGCTATTATTGTTCTCAATTATGTTAGCTTTCTGGGTTTTACCCATTTTCAGAATACGAAAAAAAAGTAAATGAAAAAGTTAAGTAGTGAGAGAATGGATCAAATCGTGCAATCGTCAGATAATTGTTCGCCGGTGAGTGGGCCGATTTGGTCACGGGAAATCAGAATACGATTTGGCTTGGAATCGTGTGAGCTCCGTTGTTGTACCACAAAAATCCCTTTTGAAGATAGCAACATTGAAATGATTTTCGGGATTGGGAAGCAGAAAATGACTAAAATGAAATTAAAAAACAACAATAGCCAAATCATAAACCATCAGTGACTAAAATGCATAAATTGAAGATATCATATTCAAATTATAATAGAATAATAAACAGAATTCAAACAGTGGCTAAAATGAATAAAAATAAAAGTCAGTGAATAAATTCGAATAAGCTAAAATAATAAAAATAACTAAATTAAAACAATCACAAAATATAGCACAAAATTAAAGAAATAAAATAAATAGAGGATAAGTGACTGAAATGGAAAATACGCGTAAAGTGGAGGGACCTGTAAGAAAATAAACCAAAAAGTTAATACTAAGAAATGAAAAGGGAAAATAAAAAAAATAAGGGAAATTAATTTGAAAAGATCGCATGATACCTATAAACGAACCGAACGCACACGAACGGAGGTCTGTTCATGTTCGTTCATTTAATAAATAAATGAACATAAACGAACAATTTTTTTTGTTCATGTTCGTTTATTAAGGAATATAACTTGTTCATGTTCGTTCATTTAATAAAAAAACGAAAATAAATGAACACGAACATAAACGAACATGAACATAAATGAACACGAACATAAACGTTAGAGACCCTACCTAGGGGTGTAAACAAGTCGAGTCAAGCTCGAGTATTGCTGAGCTCGACTCGACTCGAAAACTTTCAAAGTCGGCTCGACTCGAAAACTCGCGAGCTTAAAATTATCAAGTTCAACTCGAAATATAATATTGAAACTCGACTCGAACTCGAAAAGGCTCAAACTCAAAAAAAATAGCTTGATTAAAACTCAAGACTCGAGCTTGATTGAATCTCAATTCTAAGCTCGATTATGAGCTCGATTCAAGCTCGACATTGCCCCAAGCGCAAAGATGCTTAAACCTATTCTCCCACATCTTCTTTTATATAAGTTACCAACCCCGAGTTGCTTGTTTACTACTGATGTGGGATTGCATAACGTTCCTTCACTTTCTTTCTTCCTTTCTCCTTCAACAACAGTCGAGATGAACACATATTGTGTTTCATGTGATTGCTGACCTTAATCCTTGGGGATCAAACAAACATGTCCTTAGCTTCGTGCTATGTAGAAGTTAAAAATTGGGACTCCTCTTTGCTCATCGGATAACCAGCTGGTGGCGTAGTCACATAGGGTTCTGGCATAGTGGATGTTGATGGTGTTGGGTATGCAGCTTATGGATCATTCAAAAAGAACTAAACCATGTTAATATTGTTGGGTTTTCCAAATAAAATTGGGTTAATTATGGAGTTGATAATCAGAATATCAGATTAATTAATATTTTTAAGATACTTACAAATTGGTCACCAAAATTGATTTAAGAAGATTGGGTTAAACATAAATGAACGAACATAATCAAACGAACATAAACGAACATAACCGAAGGAACATAACCGAACGTTCACGAACGTAAATGAATGAACGAGACCTATGTTCATGTTTGTTCATTTAATTAAACGAACACAAAATCTTGTTCATGTTCGTTCATTTAATAAATAAACGCACATAAACGAACTTCCCGCCGCACGGTTCATGAACAATTCGTTGAATGTTCAGTTCATTTACAGGCCTACATGATAGTGACCAAAATGCATGTTTTAGAAACTTGGGAGGATCGCGAAAGATATTAAACCATTGAGGTCAAAACGTACAATTATAGCCCAAAACGAAGCCGTTTGATTTGTGTTATATATACCCGTTTTTGTTATTTTTTCCTCATTTTCCCTTCTTCACTCTCTCCCCTTTCTCAGACTCTCTCCCTTGTCTCTAAATTTCTCCACAAATCGATGACGAGTGCCGTCGCCAACAGCCGCGTTGGTTGCCTACTGTCACCGTATCTGGTGGCCGTTGGCCACCAAACTTTAGGGATTTATTCTCCCTGACATCGTGAGGTCAGATCAGGGCTTCGTTTTTTAAGATTTGACCCTCAATTGCACAAAAAGGGCCAAGAACCCTTCGGCTTCCTGTGCTCCGATCTACCTTCTCCGCCTTTGGATCGACCCAGGATTGAAGTGTGATGTTCCCTTTCTCGATATGCTTTTCCTCACTGTTCAAATTCGATGATGGAGGCTCCGAACGCCGGTGAAGCCTCCAACCGAAGGTATAATTAAACCAAATCACCTTTTTTTACTCTAGTTTTTTTTTTGTTAAAAAAAGAAAGGGAAACTTTAATATGAGAGGTAAAGAACACCTCTGAAATGTTTTTAGTTTTTTAGTTTTTCATATATGGGATTACTCTCTTGTTACAATGGTTGTTTCCAAAAAATGGAGTCTCGTGACTTCTTTTACAACTCTCGTTTTCATAGATAAAAAACAAAAAACAAAAATGGAGACCCGAGAATCTCTCCCCTCTCCTGTTTTACAATTTGGTTTTATCCTCGAATCCTTCCCTCCCATTTTTTAAAAATCGAGAGCATATTATCTGTTCCCCCTTTTACATCTCATTACATCAAATTAATTTATTGTTGATTGGAAATGTTGAGTGCTGTAGTGGTCCTGAATGGTGGCAGGAGTAGCTGGTGGTGGCAGGAGCTTGTTGATGGAGGCTACAGAGATGGCATAGTGGCTTCACGTGGGTGTTGTCCTAATCGGGTTGGGTCAGGTTGTAACCGGGTCAGGTTTGGAGTTGAGTCCTTTGGGCATTATTTTAAATAGGCCGACTTTGTTTTTGTTTGGCTCAATCGGGCTTGTTTGTAATTTGGGGCCCAGTTTCGAGTTTGTTTTAAAGCCTGTAAGAAAATAATAATAATAATTAAAGAATAATAATAATATTAATAATAATAAAATAAAGACGGGTCCATGTGAAAACGGATGTCGACAGCTGCCCCTTTTTGCTCATTCTTGTGTTAACAAGGATAGGGTAAAGATAAAGAGACAATGAGTTTTCGTCTAACCAAATCTTTGCTTTGAAATTTGATAAGGGATATGCCCCACTGCTTTGCAGGGTAGATCAGATCGAGAAACATTGATTCATTTTATTATTCTTCAGGGAAGATTGAATCGAAATCCATTTGCTTCACTACTCTTAAGGAAGACAAATCTGAAAGAAGAAGAATCTGCTCCACTACTCTTTAGGGGAGTCCTGACTTGAGAAAATTTTAATCCACTTCACTACTCTTCAGGGAAGATTAAATCAAACTTGATTTGATTCGCTGCTCTTCAGGAAGACCAAATCTGAAAGAAGAATAATCTGCTCCACTACTCTTTAGGGGATATCATACTCGAGAAAATTTTGATCCACTTTGTTGCACTTTAGGGAAGATTGAACCAAACTTGATTTGCTTCGCTGCTCTTTAGGAAGACCAAATCTGAAAGAAGAAGAATCTGCTCCACTACTCTTTAGGGGAGATCAGACTCAAGAAAATTTTGATCTCGAAATTAATGACAATTTTAAGGTGTAGGTTGTTTCTGAAAAGGTATGATCTCTCGGATTGTCCTTTTTATTACATCATATATGTCTCTTTTGGCATCCACTGACTTGAGGAAGTAGTTGTTATGCTCATCTTCTAGAGACACGTATTGGTTCAAAACTCTTAGGAACACCTTTGGGATATGCAGTACTTCATCAAGAGCTTTGTAAGACCGTCTCTTATATCATCGTTGCACAATTTAATATTCGAGCTGCCCATTCAGGTTTTCAACTTGAATCTTCCTTTGGGTTCAAGACGTTATTCAAAATTTTACGTCTTGAACCCCCTTTATTATTCTTCCTATCATGCATTAAAAAATTTTGAAAATCAATTTTTGCAAATAAAAATTAAACCTGAGAAGTTAAATGAAATCTGAAGATAGTCTCTTTCACTTGGAAATCCTTGTATGATTAGAATGGACTTTTCAGACATGTAACATAGGCTAGGGCTCAAGGTTACGAAAGAAAGGGATAAATAGGTCCAAACAAGTGTTTAAGGGTAATTGAACCAATGATCAATTCGTTCTGATGCCTTTATTCTTTCCTTGCTTGGCTTGGATTTGCTTGCCACATGTCTTTTTATCTTTTTTTTCTGGATCCCTCTAGACTACCCATTTTTTGGCTTTTAACCCTAGAGTTCATCTTCATTTTCTTATATCTTTAATGTTTCTCGTTCTTTTTGTTGAATTCGAATTATTGTACTTGATCAATCTTGTGGCTTGAGGCTCAATGACTCACTCATATTAAAATACTTGATTTATTTTCTCTCTATTTTTTTCCTTTTTTTTCTTTTTATTTTTCTCTTTTTCTTCTTTCTTTTCTATATTTTCTCTTTTCTCTTCTTCCTTTTCTATATTTTCTCTCTCTCTCTCTCTCTCTCTCTCTTTATATATATTTTTATGAATCTATTGGATGAGTATAGGACTCCAGTTGCTTTGAGCACCTTTTTTGCCTCTTTATTTATTGTATTTGGAACTTCTTTTATTGTTCTCGACTGGATTTGATCTCTAAATACTTTGTATTTGATCTACCTTACGGTTCCTTATTATTATTCTTTATTTCATGGAGATTCCCCTCTGTAATAATATTGGATTGACAATCTTTACTCCTGCGAGCAGATATCCTTCACCTTGCCCCCAATGTGGAGGGTGATCCTTGGTTAGAGTTGAATCCGAAGAAAAATAATTCAGGCTTAGATAGGGATAATAAGGGATATATTTTCTCTTTTTGTGAATGGATAAATGAAAGAAGGTCATTCATAATTTCATACACATTAGTCCTTGAAAAAAGAGGTATCCTCAGGGGATGAATATTCAGGATTAACTTTTATTTACATGAAAACAATGTAATTAATGCATGATAGAATAATTTGAATCATTCCCTTTATTTCTTCTTCTTCCTGCTTCGAGCATGCTTCAATTATTCTAGCTTCTCTTCAACAAGTTGAACCATGATGCCCTATCTTGTGTCTTCTTGCAGGAAATTTCAAGGACAAATGAAAGTTTTGCACTTTGAGACATTTCATTTTCACTGGTATAAAGAAAATGATGGTTTTGTATCTGAAAAGACAAAAACAATGTGACTTTGAAGTCGTGTATATGGAGAAAGGTAGTGTTATAAATAAATTGGCTCTACCCGAGAATGTAAAAGTATGAATTTGGTGTCTCAAAAAAAGGTAAAGGTATGACTTCGGAGTCTCAAATAAACGTAATGCCTAAATTTGGTTTTGGTAATGACCAAGAATTATTTAAGGTAAAAAAAGATCGAGTAATTATGGTTTTGGACGAAATATGAAAGGTCTAAATTTTCCACTTGCCAAAGATCTATAATTCTTGAAAAATTTAAAAAAAATATTTAATTTGATACTCAAAGAACTAACAGATTAAAAATTTGATTAATTGCTCATGACCTTAAAAACTAACATAAGTTCAATCACCAAACATTTTTAGTAAATATTTAGGTAAATAAAGAAAGAAATAAAACAAACTCAAACAAGACAATGCAAGTGAAATAGAGCTTCGTGACAGATGAAATGGTCTCTTCCTAATTAAAAGCCCCATTACTCATCCGATATGTGGGTGCTCTACTAGATTTTTAGGGTTGTTACAATCTGATGCCCCTCTTGCTCATTAAAACCATGTCTCCGAATCGATCAGATTCTACAAATTGCTTTTCGATGCCCAGTGGTTATTAGTGGAATGCCCCAAACTTGATATCTAGCTCTCAACTCCTTTTTTTAGGCATGAATGGGGTGGCCTCAATTTACCTTCAGCATTTCTATCACAAGATTCTCCACAAGTTACCACCAGAATCTGTGATTAATGTATACTATGATGCAATATATATTATGCAATGTATGATGCATAGATGTGAATATAAAGATGCAAAAATAAATATATGAAAATACAGAAATGGGAATGTAAAATGTGCAATGAAAATGCATGCATGCAATAGGTGTCATTCCAGAGTGACCATCTTAAAACAATTTTCATTGAACACAAAGGTTTCGTTATGTCAAACAGACTTTAGGTAGAAGGGATAACTTTAACTCCTAACTTCTTATCTCCTTCAGAAGAAAAGTTAACTTCCTCTCATGCTCGGGTGCCGAGTTATCCATCTGCTTGAATTCTCTTGCAGATCCAACTAAATAAATCAAATTGTGAGCCACATTACTTGCTTTGATCATAGTTTCTTTCATGACGTCGTCTTTTTCTTTCATCTTCTGTATAAATTCTCAGAGCTGCAGACAAAATTGTTCCCTTTTCCTCGTAAGAAAGCCTTTGTTGTTATGAAGTTCTTGTGCAATATCTCCATAATCTTGTATAATCCTCGTCAATGTCTTGTTCTTGGCTATAGTGGCTTCTAGACGCTGATATGAAGCTTCCATGTTGGCTATGGACATATCCAACATTTGATTCTCAACTTGGCATCTTTCCAAATCATCCATAGTTGTATTGCATCTTCTTTCTGCAACCTGTAAAATATGAAAAGACTTTTTGGCGTGACCTGCATGCATCTTACTATTCTTTCTCCATTGTTCAACATCATTTTTTTCAGTTCATTGACCCATGTTGTTTACTCTTTAAGAGACGTATTTGAGCTTTTTACCTTAACAAACCTTCATTCTCCTGGATGCCTCCACTGATATCCTTATATTTGAAATCTTTTGGCTCCAACCTAACAGGACAATTAGTTACCAAATTAGGTCGACCTTTCATCTCAAACTCCATGATCTAAAAGGTGTTGGACTCGATGCTTGAATTCTAAATGGCATGTCCTTGAGCTCCTCTCAACTTGGATTGAACTGGAGTCTTCAGATTTATTTCTCTTGACGTTGTGAGCAGACTATCAAATGACCACGAGTTCTAATTGCAGGGCTTATTTTCATCTTTCTGAACTTCTACAGTTGTTACTATTTCCTTGGGGTCTCCAGACAACTTGTTGATACGAATGGTGATTGTGCGTGACTTCTCATGTTGGCTAGGATTAGCTTTCTCTAAAGTAGTCCCTTGTGTATTTGACGTCGCATGATCGTTTTCATCGAGCTCTTTCCTTTCTTTTGCAAAAGTCTTTTTTCCCTTGGCCAGAGCAGCTAATCTATCCATCCTCTTGGACATTTTCTCTCTTATCTCTTTTATCACCTTTTACTCTTCGTCGGACATACGATCTTTGGGCTCAGAGTCTCCTCAAGATGTCATTCCCTAGTTGTGTTATAGTTTACTTGACCGTAAAATCCTTTGTCCATCATGAAATCCTTTTACTTTGATGACCACTCACAAATCAACACCTTTTGATTATGTCATGATCATGCGATGCAAGCGAAAACATAAAAACACGTTAGTATAAAATGACACATAAAACACGTTAGTACAAAATGACAAGAATTATTGTAAAAGCAATCAAAATAAATTAATGCAAAACCAGAATGAAAATGCAAATGCACAAGGTGTTAATTCCAAAAGTGATTATCATAGAACAACCTTCATCAGATCGTAAGTGTCCCTTACCCTAGACAGACAAGCTTCATTTTCTCGATCTAGGCCTTTCTCATGATTTGATGTTTGTCTTTATATTTGTTGGACTTATCAAAATGTTGATTCGTCTTTCTTCGTTTTACTTCACTTACCGTTATTACTGGATCTCTAGACTTATATTTTCGTGGGATTATCCAAGAAAAAAACGGCCTTAATATCTCGTGAAGGGTCTTCTTACTCTTGATTCAACTATCATCTGGCAATTTGATATCAGCTCGATCTTTGTTC
Organism: Hibiscus syriacus; assembly: GCF_006381635.1. Taxonomy (NCBI): domain Eukaryota; kingdom Viridiplantae; phylum Streptophyta; class Magnoliopsida; order Malvales; family Malvaceae; genus Hibiscus; species Hibiscus syriacus. The sequence goes on along the minus strand of NW_024063086.1, from coordinate 2,047,009 downwards.
ATTTAAGAGGAGTCTTCAATCGACTTTGAGCTTTTCTCTCATCGATCAACTTTGTTTGTAAGTCGCCGCCCTTACAGATTTGACTACCTAGTTATAGAACTCTTATGTTGATATGAAAACCTTCTAATTTGGTCAATCACTTGTGAATTAACACCTTGTTTGGTTATGATGTGAAAATGCAAATGCAAACAAAAGACATAGAAAAATAAAATAAAACAAAACAAAGAAAATTGTTAGTATCACTCAACCAAAAAAGCAGAAGAAAAAAATATTTACGAAAAAGAAAAGATCCTACCCAACATGGTATCTACCCTGACATGATTTTATAACAGTTCTACCCAAACATGTTTTCTACCCCCATTCTTTTTTTTTACTGCAGTTTTTTTTTTGGTTTAAAAAAAAGAAAGGGAAACTTGAATATGGGAGGTAAAGAACACCTCTGGAATGTTTTTATTTTTTCTGTTTTTCATATATGGGATTGCTCTCTTGTTACAATGGTTGTTTCCAAAAAAAATGGAGTCCCAGAACCCCTTTTACAACTCTCGTTTTCAGAGAGAAAAATAAAAAATAAAAATGGAGACCCAAGAATCTCCCCTTTCCCTGTTTTACAATCTGGTTTTTTTCCCTTGAATCCTCCCCTCCCCCTTTTTTAAAAATCGAGAGCCTAGTATCTGCTCCCCTCCCCCTGTTACAGTGCTCCTGGATGGTGGCAGGAGTAGCTGGTGGTGGCAGGAGCTTGTTGATTGAGGCTACAGTGATGGCACAGTGGCTTCAAGTGGGTTACGTCCTAACCGGGTCGAGTTTGGAGTTGAGTCATTTGGGCATTGTTTTAAATGGCCCGACTTTGTTTTTGTTTGGTCCGATCTGCCCTGTTTGTAATTCGGGGCCCAGATTCGGATTTGTTGTAAAGCTTGCAAGAAAATAATAATAATAATAATTAAAAAAATAATAATAATATTAATAATAATAAAATAAAGACGGGTCCGGACGAAAACGGTTGTGGACAAATATCATGTTAAACTCAGTTTGTTTCTTAGTCTCCATGCTAGTTTCTGTTTGATGCCTGCGAAAATTAGGAGAAAGAAAATCACAGTGATATACGTTCAAATTGAAACTGTATAATTCCCATATAAAATGAACACTGATTATTTTTTCCTTTTTATTAAAAATGAGTTATGTTATTTATATTCATCGATCTGATGAAAAACTTCAACTACGAGTGTTGTTAATTTTAATAATTAATTGTTATCATAATAACATAGTTGTCTCATGCATTTTCGAGACTCTAAACGAAATCAAATTTAGAGTTTCAATTATAAAACGAAAGTATTATCTTATACTTTGAATAATTAATTTAATATTATATAAATAAATCATAGAAAAATAATTAAATTAAAAGTTTCAATTATAAAAGTAAAAAGTTATATTAAAAAACTAAGGGTCAATTTAACATTGCTTTTGGAAAGTGAGTTTTAAAAACGACGTAGAAAATGACTTTTAAAAGTGTAATTTAAAATTTAATTATTTGGTATTGTTATCCAAAACTACTTTTAACAAGTCCCTTTTATACATTATATTGTAAATTAAAAATATAATAATTTAAATTAATTTAAATTTATTAATATTTTAATATATAAAAATATCAAATTAAATTATAAAGAAATGTAAATGAAAGATATAATTATAATAAAAATATAAATTAAGTTCAAAAGTTTTTTTTTAGAACAAAACGTAATTAGTATATAATTAATACATAATTTATAAAAACAATTAAATTTAAAAAAAAATGAGTAAAGAAGTGGAACCTATGAATCACAGTAAGGGTAAAAGCATAATTTTGCTTCTATACAAAAAATTGAATTGAAAAAGAAAATTTAACTTTTGCAATTGATTTAAAATTACATGTAAACACTCATTTTTCATCATGTCTTTTAATATTTTATTATTATTATTATTAATTATTATTATTAATTTATATGCAGGCCAAATATAAAAATAAATTCCATAGCCCATTACAAAGCTCAACATCAACCCAATTACATGACCCAGCTTAAAGTCTAAGTATCACTCCCTTGCAGCACCATCACGTGAATCACTCAAATCTTCAGAGAACGTCATTGCATACGCCCAAATATTCACCTGTTCCAACCAAATATCTCCAAAACACAAAAAATTAACTGACAAAGGATTCGGTGGAGACTGAAAGCTAAAAAAAGAGGAGGGAATCATTCGAGCAGATAAAGAAAAAAAAAAGAGAACTGGGGGGCAGTTAACGAATAGAGAGGGGGTCTCGATCTTTCCTTCAAAAAAATGGAGAGGAAATCAATGTAAAAGAGAGAAGAAAATGTAATCCTACTATTGGCAAGAAAAAGAAAAAGCAATAGAAAGACTGATTTTTTTTAGGTACTCTCCTTCGATATTTCTTTTTCAGTTCGTATTATTTCGAAAATAAATAGAAAGTAGAGATGGAGTATAAAATTACCTTAGTTGTGTAAACGACACTAGAGTCTTGGTGGCTCCGCCTTAGCCATTCGGGTCTCCACTGTCAAAGAGAAAGTGTTGAGATTAGTCTTAAAAATTGAAACATATTAAGTGATAAATAGTAACATTTGAGTTTACCCGGTAGTTGGTTTGTTATTGGGACAGAGGGCTTCACGGCTTCCATCCATGCCGTTGAATGTCTCGTTTTTAGGGGAAGAGATCCAGACCCAAGCGTCGCGGGGGGAATGATAGTGTAAGACGTTAGTTCTGAGGTCAATTATAGGGCTTTAAGAGATGAAACGAAGAGATTTAATGGGCGTATGGCAGCTAATTTAGAGAGTTTTAGAGCCTTTCGACCGAAGAAGATAACAGTGAAAGGAAAGAGTTAGGGAATTTATTTTTAAACTTTAAGGTTCAAATCAAAATAGGAGGAGGGATTTGGTCCATTACCTGCTTCGTAGAGCTTCTCATCGGAGCTAACCGGAGTGGTGAAGTGCGGCAACCATTTGTTTATGCTGGAAGCGAGAGAAGGAATGGAGAAGCAGAGAGTTAGGGACAGCAATAGAGAGATGCGGTTATGGGGTTTAGTTTCAATTTAGGTTATGCTTAATGTTTTAAGTAATATATATATATTAAATGATTTGGGTGATTTTAGATAAAAAAAAGACAATAAAAAAGAAAGGTTATATATCTTTGTGAATCTGTTGTGTTTAGTGATTACCTATTGTGGAGTCCACGTGCTCTTCACAATTAATGGTTAAACACACATGTAGTCCCCTTCTAGTTTGAATGAGAATCACTTTAGTGTTAGAATATTAAGAAAAATTATATTAGTACTCTCTAGATTTGACATACTATTTTACTTTTAAATTATTTTAATCCGTAATTAAAACTTGATTTCGTTCACATGTGCCTACTGTTTGCCTATTTTGATTGTCATAATATACCTTTATTATTTTATATTACGTTATATTTAAATATATATTTTATTTGGTACATAGTTTTATGTTTCCCATATATATATATATATATATATATATATATATATATATATTAAAAATGTTTTAATTATTATATTGTATATTATTTTTATATATTATATGTCATAACGTATGTATAAATTATATATTATATTTTTAAATATGTGTATAACCTTCGTATGGATATATCATTATAGAGGAATGCTTTTAATGTATTTATGATTATAATACATCATTTTTATAATTTGTATGATATCCTCATAAACATCATTTGACTCAAATATAAATAAATTGACCAATGGTAATATTCGATCATTTTAAAATTATTGAAAGAAATTTTCTAATACGTGATTATTTAATCATTTTAATATATAGCATTAAGTATTAATACTAGAACTTACATTTTAAATTTGAGCTCCTAGGATCCTTAATTTTTATAATTTGACACTTTAAGTTAGGAAATGCCTTAATTTACTTTGAGTTTAATTAAGACAAATAAAATTTTGTTTGATTGCATTGTTTTTACAAATCTAAGGCACTGTTCACTTATTAAGGAATTAATAGTATATCTCCCCCGATCGTGCTCAGGGAGTGAATGCTGGTAATTCCTTGAATAAGTCGACATCCTTTTCAAAACCACATCATGTTTTCAAAAAATGAGGCAATATTCGGTTATTAGGCACAATAGTTGATCTCCCGCATTTACGCTCTGGGGCGAATGCTATCGGTCTCGATTAACGAATACCCTTTCTAACTTTGCATCCTTAATGATTTTTAAATTAAATAAAGATTGAACTCCAAATTTCTGATTTTAAATATAGGGTAATCAACTAGGTACCAATATTTGGGTTGTGGGGGTGCTAATCCTTCCCTACGCGTAACCGACTGTTGAACTTGATTTCTGGATTTTCGCAGACCTCAAAATTCGATATTTTGATAAAAACAAAATGTTTTATTAAAATCATCCGGTTTTTATGGTGTTCCAATCGCAGCTTAAATGATTGGTGGCGACTCTTCACCTTTCAAAACAATTTTCAAAGAGAAAACCCCCGAGTCGGTATCGGTCTTCTCCCTCCGGGAGAAAAACGGTTACGATAGCTTGGCGACTCTGCTGGGGACCTTTTGTTTTTTTAAACAAATTGAGAGTCTAGCCACAAATTGGGTACCCTATATTTATTATTTTGGAAAGTTTGAGTTCGATCTTATTTAATAAATGGTTCTTTATGTTCTTTAAAAAAAAATTCTCTCTAATTAATGCTTACACTTCTGTGAAATATTTAGGAGTGTTGCATATCATAAGCTCTAACCCGAGCTCAAACCCGATTTACTTAAGTAGAGAGAAACGTCACACCTCACAAGGAGCATTGGGCTTCCTTGTGTGGGTCTGACAAAGTATCTCTGGAAAGCACCCTAAGTTGCCTATCCGGATACCAGATCCGAGGTACGCTTTTAGTGGTGTGATCCCCTGAGCTGAACCTGATTCGCAAGTCTATAATGGGCCAGAATCGGGGGGCAACCTTAGCAGGCTGTAAAGATGGCTTGGGAACCATTTTCTAGAACCCAACCTCATATAAAGAATTTAGTAAGCCTACCCCGTTAAAGCCATATGGATAACCTAGGAAAAATAGAACGCATGCGGTTAGGACCATTAATTTCATTTGTATGCTTTATTTTTTTAGTCTCAACTTTAATTTATATTTCAGATTATCTTTTTTTTGACTAATCATTTCAACTACTTGATTCTTGTTGTCTTGTTTCTACTAACATTGATTTTCTTTTGTATGTTCTTATTAAATTTTTGCATGTATCATTGTCACATCACATCATTTCATAAATGGTATTGATTCTCATATCACCTAGTTATTATAAAAAAGCTTAAGGTAGCAATGTCTTCCAATGGACTGAGAATGCAATCAGTGTTCATACCTAGTTTGAATATGGGCAAACACGATTTGGGGATAGCCTTGTCACTACCGAAGATTCAATTTTGCCAAAAAAATGTAACTATTCGAGTCAGACAGGCACACTGAGCTGAGTTATCAAGAATTTGGTCTACCTGGGATGATAATGAGAATACACTATTCAGAGGGATATACAGCGACATCGTAGAGCTACTGAGAGTACCAATAGATTCGATGGTGGTTCGAGCCCTTGCTGAGTGTTTGAATCCAGCTTACAGGTGTTTCACTTTTGGTAAAGTAAACATGACCCCGACCTTGGAGGAGTATACAGCTTTGCTGAACATCCCGAATGTTAGAAGACATTCAATTTACACCGAGGCAATTCGACCTAAGGGGTTCATAACCAAGATGATAACGCTGACGGGAAAGACCAAGGAGTGGGTCGAAGAGTACATTCGTGATGAGGGGATTTCCTGGGCTCAGTTGAAAAGTTTAATTTACTAGTAAAATCCATCGAAAAGAAGAAGATATCACTTTGCCCTTGCTGTATATGGTTTGGTAATTTTTCCCAGGAACAAGGATCACTTCGACATCACCTTAATCGATTTCGTCGAAGCTATCGCTAGAAAAAATCTTGCACCAACCATCCTTGTGGAAACATTCTTGTCACTGAACCAGTGTAGACGATTGGGGGGAGGTCAGTTCACCGGATGTGCCTCACTGTTAGTAGTTTGGTGGTGGAGCCACTCTTAGATAGTCAAGAAAGGCTGGGCTCAAAGACATCAATCAAATTTTTTGCCTCTGGTGGATTTCCTCAAAAAATGCCAAATCCTAGAGCATCGTAAGAGGAAAGATTGGGTTGAAGCTCTTCGTAACATGAAAGATACTAAGATAGTATGGAAGGCTTATTGGTTACCCAAAGAGGACATACTTTTCAGGTGTGGTAACGATAGTTTTGTAATGCTGCACGGATTATGGGGAGCGATCGGGTATACTCCGCTAATTGTACTCAGACAATTCGGTACCCGACAGTTCGTACCAGCTACCCACGGCCTGAAAGAGGCAGAGTTTTCTTTCTCTACTCCGGGTTACCAAGAGTGGATTTCAAATATCTATGCGGCTTGGTAAAAGCCTCAATGCATGAGCTTCAAGATGATAGAGCTTGTATTCACGCCGACCTACGAGGTTTGGAGGTCAAAGAGAATTAACAACAACACACCTAAACAAAATTTAGAGGACAAGTTGACTATGGAGGAGAGATTGAGGAGGCTCCCGACAGAATATGAGCTGTTAAAAGAGGAAATACGACTGATGAATTTGGAGAGAGAAAAAAACAGAGAAACTTCTCGGATGAGAAGGCAATATGGGAGTTCAAAATGATTAAGAAGGACGGAGTGATAAAATAATTGGCCAAAGAGAAAGAAAAGGTCCAGGAGAATTTCGATGCGCTAAACCAAGATTTTCAGGCCTTAAAAGAGAAGATTGTTGAATTAGAAGTCATAGTGCATAGATGCCATCAGCGAATCCAACAACTAGAAGAGAGTCGACCCTTAACTAATCCAGTGCTTGGAATTGCTCTACGGCATGCTCAGGATACCATTCAAAGGCAACATGAAGTAATGTAGAGAGCAATGGATCAGATCCGATATGTAGCTCGCCAAGTCTAAGAGTTATCTGAAGAAGTGACAACTTTAAGAGTTTTTGTGATTCCAAAAACAGAGGAAAAACGGCGTATCATGGGATTGATGATATAGCTCGAGAGATTAGGGAATAAGGCAAGATTCTACGTTTAGTATTTATGTCGATATAATCTCTTTGCCTGAGTGATTAGACGTTGTGTGTTGTTGAGTACTTTTTATATAAACTAAGTTAATTTGGAATCAATATTGGGTTGCATTTGCATTTGGCATCCACATTTTCATTCGCATTGTTTTAATTTAAACTTTTTTACATACATCAATCATGAAAACGTGAGAATAACTCGTGAAAGATGATGTGACAGAAGTCCAAAAGCAAACTGAAGTTACCTGAGGTGTGTTTCTGAAAAAAATTGAAAGAAATGAATGAAATATTAGCACGTGTTAGTAGGATCGAGAGAATCCAAGAGCAACTCGTAAGGACACAACAAGAAATGACTGAGGAAGCAAGAAAGTTCCAAGTTGAGTCCAGAGAACAGATGTCCAAGTTGATGAGCATGATGGTTACAGTAATACATGGGGAGAAATCATTATAGCACCCTATTATGCAAGGAAATATGATGACTTCAAGTGAGAATATGAATGTTAGTGGTGCATCCAATGCGATGACAACAAGTGATCAAGAACCTGTTAGGGAGTGTGGTAATACATGTCAACTCAAAGAATCGAGCATGATTCTAGGAAATATGACATATATCATGCGTGGAAAATTAAAAGTTGAAGGTGAAACTGCTAACACAAAAGTTGAGTCTGACTCAAAGAAGAGAGGCATAGAAGAGGTTCAAATGCCAGTAAAGAAGGCCAAAAAGAATAGAAAGAAGAAGATGATGATACCTCCGATTCCGATTCCGATCTCATACTCAGACTTGTTACCCTTTCTCTTTGAAAGTGGGCTCCTGACGCCTTTTCCTCTGAGGTACAATACTTATTCGCGTCTAGACTGGCAAAATGTAAAAAATTCATGCAACTATCATATTGGAGAGTTTAGCCACTCTACAGAAGAATGTACGATCCTGAGATTTAAAGTTCAAAACCTCATCACGGAAGGGCTATTATGCTTTGAAAATGGAAAACCTAAGCTCCCCGAAAGCTCAAAACTTGACGATGAAGGGAGATCTGCAAACCAATGTCTCTCCCAAGATGCTGGTCAAAAGTTAAAACTTCAAAGCGAGTGTTTCAGTGATCAATCACAAGGTCTTCAATCTGCTCATAATAATGGCAAGGAGAAAGTGAGGTCAAAAGAGTTTTCATACAACCAGTTATATCACAAGTTGCTCAAAGCCCAGCTGATTGCTCCACGCCTAGCTAAGCCTCTGCTGCCCCCTTATCCAAGCTGGTATAATGAAAAAGTTTCTTGTGAATATCATGTTGGATCCCGAGGACACTCTATCAAGAATTGTAGTAACTTCAAACGACAAGTACACGATCTTTTGGCTTATGGAGTTATAAAGGTGGATGATAACAATCAGTCTGTTTCAGTCAAATAGTTTAAAGTCAACCCTCGGAATGGAGTTGATGGGGTCGAAACAAGTAAAGTACATACGGAAAAGGAGAAGCGTGAAATCAAGGAAAACAAGGTATGCGAGGTAGAGATAAATGACTCAACTCTTGAGACCTCTCGACGCTAAAACAGAAGATAGAGGTGGGAAGTGAATAGAAAAAAGTCAAAGGAGAGGTAATCCGAGATTGGCCGCAAAAGATGTCTTGGGAAAATACGACCCTCAAGGTTTTTCAAGTTTCCATTTCTGACTTGTTATCCCCTTTAATCAAGAATCAGTACCTCACTCCAAGACCTTTAAGAATGAAGACTAGCTCATCCACTTATGGCTATGACTCTAATAGTTCTTGTGATTTTCATCTAGGGGTATTGGGCCATCATACTGACAAGTGCATACCATTGATGGAAGAGATAGAAAGGCTCGTTGACAAATGAGTCTTGACAAGAGACATGATCGAGAAATGGGGAGTAAGGGTAAAAAGCCTAATCCGACTGGGCACCCATCATTCTAGGGAAAATAAGGCATTCTGGCTGAACAAGTAAAGGTTATGATCCACCACAATCGCATGTTCCATTTGCGACATCTTGTTTGAACTTTTTTTTTTTTTTTACTTTCTCATCTTTCTATTTTTAAGGATATTTAAATGAATCTATGTTACTTTAAGGATGGTGAGCATTGAATCGAATTTATGACTTGAAATTATTTGAATATCAACTGAATTAAAAATTCTTTAAATAACTAGAGTTATAAATCTTTGACAAAGGTTAAAACCTGATAAAACAATGACCTTGACTTTATCCATAGAAGATAAAATCTAACACCATACATTTTTATTGCAAGGACCGATACAACCTTCTTTTATCATAAGGGAATGAACAATAGGCTTGGTATTCAGGTATGTATAGGAGCGGACAACATGGGGCATCTCTTGTATATGATGTTACAAAATTGACTAGACCACACTTTTGTTGATGATGTTCAATGATGATTATGATCTTAACAGATGGAATAACCGAGTAGGTGAATCGAGTTTAGGTCAGTTGCTTGGAAATTGAACTCTAAAGATAGATTTTCTGACTTTCAACAACACCTAGACTATAATAGGTTCTTCTTGACAAGCTTAAGAAATTGAATTTGTATACCCATAATGTAATAATATATGTATACAATAAAGCTGAGCTATTCCGCTAAGGCAATTGGTTATAGAGGAAACTCGAAAGCCCTGGCTTTATGAATAAATTATATTCAAACCATGACATTGATCGGGCACCTGGCAATTCGGTGTATGCTCCACTATGATTGTCAAGTCAAAGATTTTGTGATGAGATGAACCCTTCAGCTAGCCCGATAAAGGCAAATTACAATAATGTTGATTTCAGCTAGCTAGACAATGGCAAATTAAATCAGTTTTATAAATAAGGAGTTTTGGTAAAGATGGACTAAGGGAGTTAAGGAACACCTGTTATAGTCAATTTCACACGATCACTCAGGAATTTCATTTTTAGATCGATATTTCTGCACTACCTTGGTTAGAGGAGTCTACGAAGCTTGAACAAATGGAAGATTTCGGAGAACTGAAATAGAAGTGTTCTAGAAAGTCTAGTAATTGATTATGCTAGTTGCGTCATTTTGTCTACATACGATTAAAATACCAAGCCAAGAAATAAGGGCATGTTGTGATGTTCGCAATAATCGAGAAGGAAATGAAATTTTGGCGGCCGAAACCTTAGAAAATAGGAAGTCAACCTGGAGCCAACCCTTCAATTTTGACACTTGTCAAAGAGCTATAACCCTGAAAACGTTAAAAAACTATTTATTCTTTTGATATTCTGTGAACTCATGTTTATGATTTGATTCAATTGTGAGTCTGAATTAAGGGGAAATCTTTTTATAATTCTTTAATTCTTTGATCCCTAAATTAAGAGAAAGAGGAAAAACATTTTCAAACAGGACAATTTTAAATGTGAAATGTTCTTGAAGCCGATGAGGCTCATTGTGCCTCTATTGGAGAAAAAGAATAAGCAACGCCATAATATGAAGTATTCCATAATCTTGAAATAGATGGTTTAAGAAATCATAAAGGATGAAGAATAAGAGATCTTAACACCCCTTTGTGACATTGTCGGTAACCAATCAAGAAGCAAATCATCGCCTTGTTTGAAAAGGGTATATATCCCAGCATATAGCAAAAAATACAAGAACGCGATCGGGCATTGATGAATTTTGGCACCCAAGTGGGGAAGAGCCATGAAAATGCCCACTTTAGAGCATGATCAGAAACCTAGATCATGTTGAGATAACAAGGTTCAAACCAAAAAGATCTTGAGAATGAGTCTCACAATTTGAAATGTCAGGGGAAACCACTGAATTTGAGCAAAACTTAACTCGTAAGGCAAATCAATTGAGCATAAATCAATGGGAGAGTCCTGTAAGAACAACTCTGAAACGTATTTGAGCCAAGGATAAAAAAGGGGCATCAAGATCATATTACTGACTGCAAAAATATTCGAGAGAGATAACACTTCCTCCAAAATGAAGACAGAAAAAAAGACAAGATGATTGGGAAAATCTTCAGAAGCTTCAAGCTGTTACATCGATGTTTGCGTAAACCCTAGAGAAGAATGATCAAAAGGAAGAAGGCCTGGTTCCCCACCTTGGAGTCAAAGGAAAACTGAATCAGTATTTACGCATGCATGAGAACATCATTTGCATAAAAAATGAATTGCATTGCATTTGCATTTGACACATAAATATTTGGTTTTTACAGATCTTCCAAGAAAAAAGATTCATGATATCCAAATCCCAACAAATGGAAGCTATAATTCAAACCTCAAATACAGGTTATCATGTTTAATGAGGCAAAACCTGAAGAACATGATGGGTCTAATCCACAGAGGAAACATTGCTTTGAAGTAGGGCATGTTGCCCAACCATTAAGTCATTTTATAATTGAAAAAATGAGAAAGGTTTCTCATTCAAATTTGAAAATTGAAATTTTTGAAAAGTAAGAAAGGTTTCTTATCTAATAAATTATTTCCAAAATTTATAAATCCTTCAAGTCATCCATAAGACCTTCGGGCAGGATGTTTTCACATGAGAAAGGTTTCTCATTTAAATTTGAAATTGAAATTTTTGAAAAGTAAGAAAGGTTTCTTACCTAGTAAACTATTTCCAAAATTAAATCATTCGGGTCATCAGGAAGTCTTCCGAGCATGATGATCAAATCCATCAGTAAGTCTTCCGAGCATGATGATCAAATCCATCTGTAAGTCTTTCGAGCATGATGCTTAAATCCTTTGGGCCATCTTAAGCCTTCACCGAAGTATAGTGAAGCAAATCCATCAGTAAGCCTTCCGAGCATGACGATTAAGTCCTCCGGGCCATTTTAAGCCTTCACGGAAGAATAGTGAAACAAATCCATCTATCTGATATTCCCTTCAGAAGAAGTGAAACATATCTATCTTTTTCAAGATTTGATATTCCCTGAGTGATAGCAGAACAAGTCTACCCTGATTCAATGAATCAGCTTTCCCAGATCTGATATTCCCTCAGAGAAAGCGGAACAGATCCCTCTATTTCAAGATTTGATATTCCCTGAGTGACAGCGGAACAAGTCTACCATGATTCAATGAATCAACTTTCCCATATCTAATAATCCCTTAGAGGAAGCGAAACAGATCCCTCTCTTTCAAGATTTGATATTCCCTGAGTGACAGCGAAACAAGTCTACCCTGATTCAATGAATCAACTTTCCCAGATCTGATATTCCCTCAGAGGAAGCGGAACAGATCTCTCTCTTTCAAGATTTGATATTCCCTGAGTGACAGCGGAACAAGTCTACCCTAATTCAATGAATCAACTTTCCTATATCTGATATTCCCTCAGAGGAAGCGGAACAGATCCCTCTCTTTCATGATTTGATATTCCCTGAGTGACAACGGAACAAGTCTACCCTGATTCAATGAATCAACTTTCCCAAATCTGATATTCCCTCAGAGAAAGCGGAACAGATCCCCTCTTTCAAGATTTGATATTCCCTGAGTAACAGCGGAACAAGTCTACCACGATTCAATCTTCCCTGAGTGACAGCGGAATGGATCAACTCATCCAGATCTGATATTCCCTTTAGAAAAGGCAGAACAGATAAACATCCCCAGATCTGATATTCTCTGAGTGACAGCGGAACAGATCCCTTATCATATCTCAAACCTTGAAGTTGACTTGATGAAAAACGTATTGTCTTTTCGTCTTTGCCATATTCTTGTTGACTCTAGAATTAGAAAAGAGGGGCAACTGTCGACACTCATTTTTCGTCATGTCTTTTAATATTTTTTTATTATTATTAATTTATATGTAGGCCAAATACAAAAATAAATTCCAGAGCCCATTACAAAGCTCAACATCAACCTAATTACATGACCCAGCTTGAAGCCCAAGTACCACACCCTTGCAGCACCATCACATGAAGCACCCAAATCTTCAGAGAACGTCATTGCATACGCCCAACTATTCACCTGCTCCAACCAAATCTCACCAAAACACATAAAATTAACATACAATGACAAAGGATTCAGTGGAGACTGAAAGCTAAAAAGGAGGGAATCATTCGAGCAGAGAAAGAAAAAAAAAGAGAACTAGGGGGCAGTTAACGAATAGAGAGGGGGTCTCGATCTTTCCTTCAAAAAAATGGAGAGGAAATCAATGTAAAAGAGATAAGAAAATGTAATCCTACTATTGGCAAGAAAAAGAAAAAGCAATAGAAAGACTGATTTGTTTTAGGTACTCTCCTTCGATATTTCTTTTCCAGTTCGTATTATTTCAAAAATAAATAGAAAGTAGAGATGGAGTATAAAATTACCTTAGTTGTGTAAACGACACTAGAGTCTTGGTGGCTCCGCCTTAGCCATTCAGGTCTCCACTGTCAAAGAGAAAGTGTTGAGATTAGTCTTAAAAATTGAAACATATTAAGTGATAAATAGTAACATTTGAGTTTACCTGGTCGTTGGTTTATTATCGGGACAGAGGGCTTCACGGCTTCCATCCATGCCGTTGAAGGTCTCGTTGTTAGGGGAAGAGATCCAGACCCAAGCGTCACGGGGGAATGATAGTGTAAGACGTTAGTTTCTTTATCGATGAGGGGAACATAAAAAAAACAAAACCCTTTATCTACTTTTGAGGTTTGCATGTTAGTTTCGAGGTCAATTATAGGGCTTTAAGAGATGAAACGAAGAGATTTAATGGGCGTATGGCAGCCGATTTAGAGAGTTTTAGAGCCTCTCGACCGAAGAAGATAACAGTGAAAGGAAAGAGTTAGGGAGTTTATTTTTAAACTTAAATTTATTATGAACGAGCACATTTGATTGATTAGTTAATCTGTTTATCTTTGTTACTTCATATTCCTTTAAGTCATGAGTTTTAGACCTACTAGAAGCACCCTTTCTTTTTCTCTATAGTCTCTTTTCTCCTCCCCTCTATGTAACATTAGGATCAGATTTAGGATTTGTAAAAAAAAATCTTAAATTTATTATAAATTTTTATTTTAACCGATAAAAATATATATAAAGAACCATTTACCTTATTTTATGTTTACATTGAGCGTATATTAAACCCAGCAATACAGTAACTACCGAAATACGCTTATATATTGAAATCACTAACCATTTTCTTCTTTATTCTTTTTCATCTGCACAACAGCATTTATTCACCCATCTTTTCCTTGGAAGCAAGGTCTTAGGCTTCATGCTTCCAAATGTATCTAAAACTCATCTTGAGCAAGAAACATCATATTCTTCTGGTTGAAAAGCAAGGTCGTTAGATTATTCAACTTTCCCTAGAAATTTTGTTCTTCTTCATTCTTCAGTCATTTCTGTTGTAGGTAGGTTGTTAAGCTGGCTGCTAGCTCCCGAGTGTATCTAACACTTACATTGAGCAAGAAAACACCATGTCGTCTGGTTAGCGGAAAGAACAAAGGTCAAGATATGTTGCTCTCCCTAAACTTTTTCCATGAAACTACCCGATTACGCTTATAGTTCATGTATTCTATGTAGAAGGAGCAAACAAAGTTATGAACTCCAACACGCACCTTTGAATTGATGTGTAAATCGAGAACCAAACAAAAGTACCAAAACCATTTTTTTAATAATTTCTCAGCAATTGAACTATGTTTATCAACCATAAGACCAACACTAGCAGACTGAACGAGGAACAATCTATTAACACCAGCATCAACAATAGTAGGCAGAACTAAAATATTAGTGTAGCTCCAACTACAGAAATCCAATTACCAAAACAGATTATCAAACACCAAACTAGTTTACCAAGCTCAAGCTTCAAATCCCAAACTTGAGCGAAGAAAAGGGCTACTTTGCCTTTATGGATGGACTTCGGCGATGGGCCAAAAATAAAGATACAACAGAGGGAAATCCAAGAACCTTCCGAGGCAATGGTCGTAGTTGAATCCATATCATAATTTAAAGTCAAGAGGACTGAGTCATCTAAACCAAAGCCTATCAAAGGTAATGGTGGGGGAGATGACGAGGTGCACTCCATGGATGGATCTGAGAAGTCTTTGAGTGCCAGAGAGAAGTCATCAAAGAAAGGCCTTACAAGCAAAGAAAGTCATAGTGAAAAAAGAGCAGCGAGCCCTTCAAATGTTATTTTTGTAATGATTGTTGGTAATGTTTGGACACTATCCCACATAGAGTGGGAAATACCATTGGCTTGGGTATTTATAGTGTACATTCTTCCCTCCTTTGTTGAGTGATAGAGAACAAGGGACCATCTTATGTGTTGTCATTATTGTTGTTCGTTTGTATCGTGCTCATGCTTATGGCAATACTTGTCTTCAACACATTTGCGCGGTTATTATCTTTTTATAGAAAAATCGTGAGGAATTTTTTGAACAAATGGGTATTTATAGGATGCACAGTAGTCTATTTAATTTAATATTTTAGAGGGTAACAGTTGATTAAATAGCTATATTGATTTTTTTAAAATAAAATTATAATAGCAATCAATTTTCAAAATTATACCTGTGAACGTTTGGATGTATCTAGAAAGTGAATTATGAGTTGTTTATTATGTCAGTTACAAGAGTAATTACAAGAGTTACAAACGACTGAAAATTAAACCATGAATCTGGATTGTTTTGAAGCCAAGTTCATATGTTTATGATAAGCAATTACAACATAATTTAAATTCACATATCCTCTCTCAAAGCTTTCTAAGCATTCTTTGTTTTTCGGTGAAGGAGAGTAATATCACCAGCAGTCCACTCCGATTTCGAATGTACAAAATCACATAGCGATTGTACAACCTCAAGGGACAATCCGCCTATTTAAGCGATTACACACATTGGGGCAAATTTGTTTCTAAGGTAGTGGTTTCACCACGACACGATTCTAATCATTCGATTATTTATTTTTATTATTTTATTCAGTCAATGCTAACGACGTGCTTTGTAGTCCCATTAATTCCAACAATTTAGAAACAAAACCGATATACTGCAAAATGTAAACACCTTTCAACAAGTTGATTCCGAATCTTTCCAAGCTCAATTCACTCGATGGGAACAATTACTGAAGGTGGTCCCAATGGATCATAATATTCTTCGAGCAACTTGGTTTGGATTACGAGTTGCTGAAGCCACCTCCTACTACACTGCCGATCACCTCCGTTGTCGCAGATGCTACTGTTATTGGTGATGCAATTCTGACCGATGACGGCTCTGCTGCCATCGCTGCTATAAAAAATATGAGAAAGATAACAAGACAATGTGAGGCCATATGCTCAGTCACATGTCTAAAAAGCTATTCGACATGTTCCTTAAGGAGAGAAGTGCCAAGATCGTATGGGACACACTGGAGAAGAAGTACGACACTAATGATGTGGGCATTAAGAAGTATGTCATTGGGGAGTGGCTGAAATTCCAAATGACTAACGAAAATTCGATAATAGACCAAGTCCATGATTACGAAAACTTGGTCTCTGACATTGTCGCTGAAGGAAAACAAATGTGTAAAGTGTTTCAACCCAATGTCCTAATTGAAAAGCTGCTGAAATCCTGGTCGAACTATCACAACTCTCAAACACAAAAAGAGAGACATTTCACTTGAGGAGCTTGTGGGCCATATGAAAATAGTGGAGGCTAACCGGTTAAAGATAAGGTTTCTAATTCCTTTAGTAATTTGTCTTTTAAAGCTAACGTGGTTGAATCTAGTGGTGTCTCAGGATATAAGTTCAAAAAGACCATGAAACGAAAGAATAAAAAAAAGATAAAACCCTAAAAGGATGCCAACTTCAAGAAATTAAAAAATGCCAAAGCTGAAGGAAAAGCACTTAAGTGTTATGTGTGCGGTCAAGTCGGTTATAAGGCCTACCAGTGTCAACATCGTTTATATCGCCAGAACGAAAACAAACCACAACTGAACATTATAGAGAATAATGGTGACATCATCGTAACAGTGTTTCAGAAGTCAATCTGTTGGGGAACAATGTTGCGTGGGTCGTGGACACCGGTGCTTCCAAACAATTTCTGTGTAATGAAGGAATTTTTTACCGATTTTGAGGATGGGGACAAAGGTAAACGTGTATATATGGGGAACCCTAACAGCTCTGAAGTTCTAGGTAAAGGCAAGGTTTTGCTCAAGCTGACTTCTGGTAAAACTTTGGCTCTAAATAATGTTCTATATGTACCTGCCCTATGTAGAAACTTAATAAGTGGTGGACTTCTGAATAAAGCATAAATTAAGCTAGTTTTTTAGCCAGATAAACTTGTACTTTCCCGAAATGGTGACTATATTGGGAATGGTTTTTTGAATGAGGGTTTATTTTTCATACAAAACCAACTTAATGAGAATAAAGATACCATTTTTGCTTACACTATTGAGACTATTGATATGTGGCATGCTAGATTAGGACATGTGAATATTCACTCTTTAAAGAAACTGATTAAAATAAATATTCTACCTAAACTAGACATAACTAGCTTTAACAAATGTGAGATTTTTGTTGAAGCCAAGCATGATAAACTTCACTTTAATACAGTTTATAAGAGAAAGACCGAACTGTTAGAACTTATACACAATGATCTAGCAGACTTTAGAAACTCTGAAAGTAAGGGATGTAAACACTATTACATTACTTTTGTAGATGATTATTCGAGATACATAAAAGTATATCTCCTAAGAACTAAATATGAGGTTCAAAACTTATTTATTATTTATAAGATAGAAGTTGAGAATCAGTTAGATAGAAGAATTAAACGGGTTAGATTTGACAGAGGTGGTGAATATGGATCGAATTTCTTAAGAGAGGTTTGTGAGAAAAATGATATAATTCATGAA
The DNA here is from genome assembly GCF_006381635.1 of Hibiscus syriacus. NCBI lineage: Eukaryota > Viridiplantae > Streptophyta > Magnoliopsida > Malvales > Malvaceae > Hibiscus > Hibiscus syriacus. The sequence continues at coordinate 2,029,107 of NW_024063086.1, read as the reverse complement.
ACTTTTGCTCCATGTTTTCCTCACCAGAATGGTATAGCCGAAAGTGAAAACAAAACTTTAAAAAAATGATTAATTCATTGTTGATAAGTTATTGGTTATCTGATAACATGTGGGGGAAGCCATTCTATTGGTAAATCATAATTTGAACTGAGTACCTCGTAGGAAATTAGATTCTACTACATACGAGTTATCGAAAGGATATGCTCCAAATCTAAAATACCTAAAAGTGTAGGGGTGTCTGGCCAAAGTTGGCTTACCAGACTTTAAAAATTCCACCATCAGACCTAAACCCGTTGATGTGGTGTTTATAGGGTATGCTACAAATAGTGTCGCATACAGGTTCATGTTGTTACATGACTATTCTATTTGTGAATCTAGGGATGTTGTTTTCTTTGAAGATTATTTTCCTCTAAAGAAAACAAGATTAAATACAAAAACACAAATAGAAAATATTCCATCCACTTCTTCTAGTATACATACTAGGTATTTTCAAGATATTATTTTTGAGCCTATAAGAAGTAAAAGGCAAATAATTGAAACCTCTTTCAAACTAGATTTCATAACTTTCTTTAATTTTTTAGATAAATGATTAAATTCCATATTCGATCTAATATCTCAATTTTTTCTGTTAGATGAAGATCCTAAGACTTATGAGGAAGCTATAAGATCCATTTATGCTAGTTTCTGGAAAAATGCTAACAATGATGGACTAGAATCAATAATGTCTAATCACACTTGGGAATAAGTTGACTTTCCTAAAGGATTTAAACCTATCAAGAATAAACTGGTCTTCCAGAAAAAACTTAGACCAAATGGGTAAATCTAGAGGTACAAGGCAAGCTAGTTGTCAAAGGGTTCACACAAAAGTTTGGTTTAGACTTCTTTGATACTTACTCTCTCATAACAAAAATCTCAACAATCTGTGCATTATTTGTACTAGCCTCTATTTATAAGTTACAAGTATATCAAATGGATGTAAAGACTACATTTTTTAATAGAGATCTAGATGAGGAGATCTATATGGAGCAACCTCCAGGTTTTGAGGCACCTGGTATGGAAGGCAAAGTGTGTAGACTTAAAAAGTCTCTTTATGACCTTAAGAAAGCTCCTAAACAATGGTATGAGAAATTTTAAAAGATTATCCTTAGTTTTGGTTTTTTTGTGAATGGTTCGAATGCATGTATGTATTCGAGGATGTTCGATACTGATTATGTCATCATAAGTTTATATGTTGATGACATGTTGATTTTCAATACTAACATTGAGTCCATTAACAAAACAAAAAGTTCCTTATCCATTAAATTTGAGATGTTTGATTTGGGAGAAGTAGATATAATCTTAGGAGTTAAAGGCACTAAAACGGGAAATGGATTTTCTTTAAATCAAACACATTTGAGAAAGTGTTAAAGAAATTTGACATTTTTGATGTCATCCCTGTTCGAACTCCTTATGAACCAAACATACATCTCCTTAAAAATAAAGGAAGTAGTCTTTCCCAAACTGAATATGCTAAATTGATTGGAAGCTTAATGTTCTTAATGAACTATATCCAACTTGATATTGTCTATGCTATGAGCAGACTAAATATATATATTCATAATCCAAGTGGTGAGGATTGCTCTTAGACGCTTAATCAAGTATCTTAAGTGTACTATGGATTGGAAACTTGAGTTTGTTGGCTATCCTGTTGTTTTAGAAGGATATTGTGACCCAAACAAGCTAAGTCAAGAGTTTCTACTACGGAGTCATAGTTTATAGCTCTTGACTTAGCTGGGCAAGAATTTGAGTGGCTTAGAAATTTGTTAGCAGAAATTCCATTGTGGGGAAAACCAGCTCCTCTAGTTTATTTTATTGTGTGATTCACAAGATGTGATATGTGTGGCTAAGAGCTTACAATGATAAGAAAAGACATATTCGCATAAGAAATGAAAACGTTAGACATTTAATAAAGAATGGAGTACTTTCTTTAAAGTATGTGAAGTTAGAAAGTAACCTAGCAAATCCTCTTACTAAAGGGTTAAGTAGGAAACTAGTCCTAGATTCGTCGAGGGGGATGAATTTAAAGCCATTGGTTGAGGAATTCATGGTGGATACAAAACTTAGTTATCTAAGTTCAATGTTTTCAAACAAAACCATGGAAAGAATCATAGTGTACATTCCTACCTACCAATCCCTATGATGAATAAAGTACATGCCCAATATTAGCGTAATTACTCTTAATAAATTCATAACTCGGACTTTGGATGGTCTTAGTGAGAAAGAATTGATGAATTTACCAATTTTTTTTGAATATCTATTCTTAATAAGTTCATAACCCAAATTTGAGTGAGTAATCCTAAATGTGAATGACGAAATGAACTTACCGTTAGAAATGTTGAGTTTTGTTAAAACTCTTGATAAATTCAAATACAAGATTTTGGATAGTCCTAGTGACAATGACATATTGAATTTACCGATTAATGAGGTTGAATATTTATTCTTAATGATTTCTTATCCCAAAGCTTGGGTGGTTCATTAATAATGAACTTAAAGAAATTCACCATACACATTGAGAGATTGAGCTTTCGTAAAAGCTCTTAGTTATTTCATAACCATGTAGAGGGTAATTTATGTTGAGATAAACCTGGTGAAATAACTTAAGTGAGAAGGGTTAGCCACGTTCTATGAAAAATGTTGGGCCGTTTTCTAGTACACTTACTAGAATCCTGAGGTAAGTAGCCAAATATATACATTCGTATATATAAGATCTTACACATCGTGGAATCAAGTAGATGAAGGGGTTTATTGTTTGTTATGAGTTTACCCCAATCTTAGAAAGTTCAAGACTAGTTTCACTTATCTAAGAGAATGATTTTGCATCATCATTATTTGCTAGTTCAAGATATGTTCACTAGTGCTTAAGCAACAAATCTCGCTATTGCTCTTCTGGAAGGATTGTTCTTGAGTTTCAGAAGAATTCTTTCATATTAGTGGGGAATGTTGGTAATGCTTGGACACTATCCCACATAGAGTGGGAAATACCATTAGCTTGTGTATTTATAGTGTACATTCTTCCCTCCATTGTTGAGTGATAGAGAACAAGGGACCATCTCGCGCACCGAGACCGCTGTTCTTCTGTCTCATCTCGGTTTGTGCTCGTTCTCGTGGAAATACGTGTTTTTTTACATGTCCGTGTGATTAATATCTTTGTATAGAGGATTCGTGAGGAATTTTCTGAACAAATGAAAGATGTGAAAGAATTTTATTCTGGTATTTATAGATTGTGCAATGGTCTATTTAATTTAAATTTTTAGAGGGTAACAACCGATTAAATAGTTGTATTGATTTCTATAAATTAAAATTATAACAACAATTGGTTTTTGAAATTATATCTATGAACGTTTAGATGTATTTGGACAATATTTTAGCTTTGTTCAAAGATACGTATGAGTTGTTTACTATGCCAATTACAAGATTAATTACAAGAGTTACAGAAGTAATTACAAGAGTTACAAACGACTAAAAATCAAACCATGAATATGGATTACTTTGGAGCCAGGCTCATCTGTTTATGATAAGCAGTTACAACATAATATAAATTCAAAAATTAAAACAGATTTATATCTGATTTTTCCTTGGAAGATTTTTTCCCTAAACTTAGCCTATAAATATATAAACTTTGTTAGTTTCTCATCTCACTCTCTCAACACTCACATATCCTCTCTCAAAGCTTTCTAAGCATTCTCTATTTTCCAGTGAAGAAAATCAATACCGCCAGCAGTCTACTCTGATTTCAGGTGTACGAAATCTCGGAGCGACCGTGCTAACCTCAGGGCACATTCCACCTATTGAAACGATTACACACATTGGGGCGAATTTTTTTCTATGGCAATGGTTTCACCATGACACGGTTCTAATTATTCGATTATTTATTTTTATTATTTTATTCAGTTAGTGGTAACGGTGTGGTTTTGCAGTCCCATTATTTCCAACAACGATGAGCACACGATAAATGATTACCCCAAGAATGCCAAATTGATGGTCATCATCTATAGAAGTAACGAATCTGAGGGAGGAGTAACCTAACTTGGTATAATTACAAGAGTCAATATCGTCAAGCCAAAGGAAAAGAGGGAGCAACCGAAAAGCCACCAAGGTAAGGAGTCGCGCTAGTTACAAAATTGACCACACCAAGCAAAGTCGTCCAAGGACGAAAATTCTAGGATCAATGAGGTTGTGAGGCTTGGTACCATGATATTGAGTTCTATCAAGGCGAATGGAGGCCAAAAGCAGAAAGGGTTGGAGTATGTAAACATCAATGTTATGGGATGATCGAAGAGTGTTCTAGTGGGCATTGGGGAAACAGATCTGTTCATTTCCAATAAGGCTACTGAAAATTTTGTTCTCAAAGTTGAGCTAGCGAATGGTGTGATCAGGACTATCAATTCCAAGGGAGTTCTAATAGTTGGAGTGCACAAAAGGTAGAGCTACAGATTAGTGATTGGAAGCCCAATGAAGACTTTAAGCCACTTATCTGATTTAACAATTCAATATTTTAAGCTTAACCCTTAAAGCTCGATTTATCCTAAAAACGATTATAAACAAAGAGTTGTATTAGTAAAGGTAGATTACAGACTAAAAATATGGTGAATGACTCAAGTAAAAAATTCAAACATAAAAAATAGCTTACTAGTTTAAAATTAGATGAAATGGATCATGTAGTCAAAATTAGAAGGTTGAAAAACATAAACTTAAAGTTTGGTTTAAAAGTTATTGCCAAATTCGGTGTCTATCAAAGTTAATAGTTAACGAACGACCAATAGGTTAAGTCAAAGTCAACGAGTCTAGTCGAGTTGGTGAAATGGGCCAATGAGTCAAATGGGCTAGATGGTCAAACAAGTTATCAGATTAAAATGGGTCAACAAGTCAAACAGGTTGGGTTAGACGTTCAAGTTTAGTGGAGTCAGATTGGGACATAATTAGGCTCTAGCTTTGGGTCTTGCTTTAGCTTAGGTCACTCACGGGCTTTCCTCTTTGGGTTGACAAGAAAATATGCAATATAAAATGGATCTTAACTTGGGTTTATGAGATGACTAAATGTGCTTAGATTTAGAATTTTAACCATAATAAGCACAAGGTAGTAGGTCTTGGGCTTCACTGACAAGGAATGCCCAAACAACACATATACGGTATATGGATGCATACAACCACACTCAATGGTAAAAAGCAACAAAGAAAATGATAAAAACAAAATAAATGGTTTTAACTATCTCACCACAAACAAACACAAATAAAGATAGTATAAGGGTACAATAGAGAAACAAAGAAACATGAAAGGGAAAATCCTTCGAAATCTTGAGGGGTTTTGCCTTTAGTTTACTCAAACGACTGTCAATGTACGAATTTGGGTGGTTGAGTTAAGATTTAGATGATGCAAAGAGTTTAACAGAGAAAATGGTGCATTCCATGACACTTATATGAAAATTTATTGACTACTAAATTTGAAATGATTGATTTGAGAGAGGTAGATGTTATCTTATGTTTTAAGGTTACAAAAATAATAAAGTGATTTTCTATGAATCAATCTCATTACATTGCAAAATTATTAAAGAAATTTAATAGTTACGAGGTAATCCCAATTAAAATCTCTTATGATTCTAACATACATTTGGTAAAAAAAAATAAAGGAAATTGTATTTCTAAAATTGAATATGATAAAATTATTGTAAGCCTAATTTTATTAAGAACTTTACTCGACATGATATTACTTATATTGTAAGTCGATTAAGTACATATACCCATAATCATAGTAAATATCATTAGATTTCTCTTAAATGCTTACGTAAGTACCTTAAAGGTATAACTGATTGGAAGTTAGAGTTTAGTCCTTGAAGGGTATTACAATGCAAATTGTGTAACTGACAGTGATGAAGTAAGCTCTACTTGTGGGTATGTCTTCACCTTAGGCGGAGCACCTATTTAATGGAAATCTGTAAAGCATACAAGTATTACTTGTTCCACTATGGAGTTAGAGTTCATTGCTCTCGACTTAGTTGGGAAAGAAGACAATTAACTTAGGAATTTGATGACAGAAATTCCTTTATGGGAAAAGCCACTCCTCAAATGTTCTTATTATGTGATTTACAAGTGGTGATTTTTGTAGCTCACAACCAAGTATACAATGGTAAGAAAAGGCATATTTCTATAACGCATGAGTCATAGATACATTTAATAAGGAATAGAGTATTGTCTTTAAAGTATGTGAGCCCGGAAATGAACTTTGTTGACCCTCTTGCAAAAGAGTTAATTAGGGAATTGGTTCTAAATTCATTAAGGGATGGGTCTCAAGCTTGTTGGTTAAGGAATTTATGATGGATTCCGAACTTAGTTTGCTAAGTTTCATTAGTAAACTAAGCCATATAAAGACCCATAGTGTACATTCTTATTTATCCTTATGACGAATAATGTACATGCTCTAGGTTGGGCCTTTGTTCTTAATAAATTCATATATTAAGCTTTAGGTGGTTCTAGTAAGAATGACTTGATGAATTTATCAACTTAAAGTTTGAATAATTACTCTTAATGAATCAATATCCCACATTATTTTGGTGGCCTGGTCTTAGTGAGAATGACTTGATAAATTTACTGATTTAGAAATAAAGCTCATATCCCAAATTCCTTAGGTTATCTTATTTAAAAATACTTGTAATGCCTCACTTTCAGGGTTATTAGTTTTGGGTAAACTCATGAGAGTGTTGGATGAATCAAAAGACCATTTAGAAGTGTTGAGCTAAGTTTGGCTAGTTTTGGGTTGGGCTTGAGCCCATTAAATCTTAAAAATGGGATTTTTTATTTGGCTTGAAAGGGGGGACTAGGAGAACAAATAACCCCTAAATTGTTTTAAAGGATGATTTACATTCAATTTTGATGATGTTAACTGGGGGAAAATAAGGAAAAGTGAGCTTTGTGTCATCCCACATTTGTTTTCTTCATATTCTCCTTTCTTCATCTTCTCTATTGAGACTTAAAGTAAAATTGGTAATTTTGTAAACCCTTCATTCTCATTCCTAAATTCTAAGGTAAGTAATGTAATCCTCATCTCCTAAACTCTCATCCAAGTCTTCTTTTTCAAGTTTTGGCCATGGAAAACCATTGAAAACCATGTAATCCTCGGCTGTGTGCTCAGGGCCTTACTGTTACTGGTTGTTCGGGGTGTAAGGTTCCGGGGAACCTACACAAACAGATTGTGAAAGGATGGGGTGAATATATATATGCTTTAAAAAAATATGTATGTTTTTACTGGTTTTATGGGAACACACTAAATAACCTGTTCTGATCTCCTGAACTCAGTCATCCGAAATATTTCTCTGAACTGAAAGCTCATTGTCCGTTATCACCTGAAATATCAGTAGGATCTCTGCTCAGCATAAAAATCTGTAAATGTTCATAAACAATAAGGATATATATATTTATTTGTATCTGCACGTTCATCAGCATCATCTGGTAGTTCTGTATTACTGAGTTTTTCGAAGCTCACTCTATTACTCATATTTTCAGGTTAAAATAATTGTACCAGTGCAGCTATCGACATCAGTAAGGGAGTTCTTCCGGCGTTGTTGCAGAGTATGGTACATGTGATTAGGGGGCATGTAATTGTATTTTGATTTATATACGAGTCTGAACGTCTGTTTTATTTTTAAATAGTGACAACTGATTTTATAAGTTACATGTTTCAATAAAAGTTTTAAATTTTTCGCTATTTTTACAGTGGGTCGCTCCGGTGGCCCAAATGTGACACCTCGGATCGGATCTGGTTACCCTTATCGGTCTGTGGGGGTTACATTTAGTGGTATCAAAGTTTTGGTTTAAGTCAAAATTTTCATGATAGACCGGCTGGTCGAATGTCAAAATATGTATAATCAGTACATGCCCCTAGATTGCAATCGTACCTCTCTGAGCCGAAACTCCAGGGCTAAGTCCCTATCTGTAAAGAATAAACCTAAGTTTCTATCCGTTAAGGCTATACTTGTATAAAAAGGAATACCAGTAACATCTGTCTAAATGTTGTAAAGTATCTCATGAGCCATGTGAGAGTTATTCATCAGAGAAATTCTGACTCGACTCTGGAAATGAAATTGGGATATATTACTGCTTTATGAGCCTATTCTCGTGACCAAGACTGAATTGATTACTAAAGGAAATTTTCGTTCGGATTCTTTTATTGAAATGAGATAGAGTTCTGATAAGAAGGTATACTCAACTAGTTAAGGATTAGTGGAGGATCCGTATTTCTATAAGAGCTACATGAAAGATATGAAAGAACTGATAGAAGTTTCATTTCTGCAATTATGTGACACGAATGAATTTCGGGGATGAACTTCTTTTAAAGAGGGGATAATTGTAACACCCCAATTTAGGGGCTAAATTTAAGAAATTATAAAGTGATGAATTTAATTGGTATTTTTGGATGAAATCGGGGATTAAATTATAAAATTTCAAAGTTGGAAGACCGTTTTAAGAAGTACAAGAAGTTCAGTGACTAAACTTTTGGTTTACCCATTTTTTATATAGGATGAATTATAAATTTCTTCTCCCCATGCGCAGGTTCTCATTTTTTTTCCAGTTTTGTCTTCTCCAACTACTCTCCTTTCAACTCCGATCTACTCGCCGTCCGACCTTCGATCGATGAGCCGAAACCACCATCGTGTTCGTTTTCAACCGAGGAACAAAACCCCTCAAACCTTTCATCGTGAATCATCTCCGTTCGTCGTTAATTTCAGTCGGAAGTATCGTCGGTAATAACTCGGTTTTAGTTGGTTTTTCATCGATTCACGACGATCGAGTCATCCGTTTACGACACCTCCCGCACCATCGTGTTCGTTGTATCGTTCCGAGTTCGCCGGTGTCATCCTTGGTCTCTGTCGACGGCGGCGAGTGAGGATGTGAAGCGGTCAAAGTTTTCGATTTGTTGAAATCGAGCTCTCCGCCGTTCAAAATTGTGAACCGAGCTTTGTAAGTATCTTGATATCGCTCAAAATAATTTTTAAGAATTTTTTCGTGATTTTTAGGCAGCCGGAAGGGGCCCCACACGCACCCACTGCGCGTGAAAGTGGTCCAAATGACCGGTTTGACCGGTTTTGGTGCATAGTTGACCGGTTTGACGGTCATAACCCGACCGACCCGTTAACCCAACCCGACCCGTTGACCCGACCCGTTGAACCGTTGACCCGTTGACCGTTGACCGACGTTGACCACTGTTGACCAAAACTTTGACTGGCTTTGACCGGACATTAAACAACCTTTGACTTCGACCGAGTATACCTATCCTGACATTTTTCGACGTTCCAAATCCGATTCCGCTGTCCGTTTTTCAAAATGCAAACCTGAAGGCCTCGAAATTTCCGGTCAAACCCGTTGACTTTGATTTTGACCGAAAATTCCAAATTTTCGAAAAGTCATATTTTATGCTTTCGACGTCCTGAATCCGAAGTCCGCTTTGCCAAATTTGAACCCGGTAAGCCGTCTTTCACTGATTTATCACCCGATTCGATCCGTTTATCGTAATTAAGCTCCGTTTCTGATATAATTTATTTTGATATGTATCTGAGGAATTATTGCAAGTTGAATTGAAGATCAAAGGCATTCGAATGGAATTTTTATGGTCGATCAGTATTGCACGAAAATCGAGGTAATACTTTACTACCTCTTTATGCTTTATGGAACATGTTTATATTGATAAATGCATGAACAAGATAATGTTGGTCACTTTGGTGGAGTTGAATAATTTATACACTCGATATGATGTAATAGAAATTCTGTAACTAATTACGGATCGAATGACTAATATAAGAAATTGAGGAATTGTTAGATTAAATTACAAGTTTGTGATTAGTGATAAAGAAATCAGCCCTGTATATGTAACTTATAATTTATTTCATCAAAGGTTAAATGTTAAAGGTACTTGGATGAAAAATTATGAGAATACTCTGGTAGGGTAAAATTACGAAAATACCTTTATGTTATAAAAAGACAAGATTTGAATATGGAAGTTAGATAAGAGGATTTTACAGACATATTGATCTGATAAAAATATTGATGTGCATAAGAAATTTTAGTTTTATTTGGAAATTATGGATAACCGATTTTAATCCTATGAGAGTTTGTGAAGGATACTAGAAGTTTGTTAAGAGAACCGTTTCAAGATCAGATAGTATTCAAGAAAGCAATTAATCATAGGATCTCTAAATTATATTATTTTCGTTAAGAGCTAATATCGAAATTATTTGGTTAAGAAATTACGGAAATGCCTTAAGAGGTAGAATAGTCTGAGTTGACTCTGAATGAGAAAATACTTAGAGGATTCGTACTTAACTCGATTAAGTACGGATTTGATTGTTAAAATCCTGACTTAGTGCAGGAAAATTCCTGATGTTCTGTTTGTAAAATCAGAGAAGGCACTTGACCTGGAAATATCCGAGTTATGAGTAAATACCTGAAGAACAATTTGTCAGGGGTGTTCTATTGTCAGAATTGTTCGAAAGGACTGAAATAAATGATAATATTGAATTTAATAGTAAGATCAGACGGAAGGAAATGATTAAAGTACACTGAATCTGTACAATGACCAAAATACCCCTATAATGAAAATGACCCAAGAATATCACCAAGCTCAGGAATGATTGGATATCCTCGAGCTCTGAAATAAATGGAATAAAATTAAACACCAAAATTACCAAAATAACCTTATGGCCTAAACTAAGTAAATACCTTGGATTAATTAAGGAAACCAAATAAGCACAGGTATTGGACTACCTTTAAAAGTTATGGAACATAACTTAAGTGAGCCGATCAACATTAATAATATGTCAGTACCTGAACGAAATAGATATTACTTGAATGCATGTTCGTCTACTCAAGTTTAGCTCAATGATAATTTTGGAAGTATTCAGCTCAGCTCAACTCTAGATTGCATTCGGTACTAAGAATTGGATATTTGTTCGAAAAATCAACCACGAAGACCAAACTGAACTGAACGGAAGTACAATTTGTATCTGAAATTCAGAAACGTACGGAATTACTCTGGAAAATCCCGAAGTAACTGGAATAGACTTGAATGCTAAATGAACTAAGCAACCTCAAGCACTAAGGATTAAGTAAGTGATGTGAATGAGTCTGGAAACGTTAATGAACATACACAATGTACTGTTCTTCTGGATCATGAATTACAAATCAAGCACGTCAGTATTTCATGATATATTGGAAGCGTAAAAATAAAATAAAGACATTGGAAGATCTATTCAGTGATGATTCTGAAAATGATCTATGGATAAGAGTTTGTGGTATTAAAGAGTAAATACCCTGGAAGAACAATGAATTGATCAATCGACAAGCATTAATTTTGGGAGCTATTCATTTAAGAATTGTTTGATAATCCGATCAATCGACATAGATTGTAAATGTCCTGAATCTTCATTTCTTCCTTACAGCTCAAGTCATATTCTGAATAATTGATGATTTTTTTCAGTTATTGAACTCTTCCAATAGTGATTCTGAATTCCGATATTCTATCGGCATACTGAATAACTGTGTTTCTCTGCCTAATACAGTACCTCTAAATAATACCTGTAAACTCTGGTGTGTTCCCTAATTATATAAATATTTTATCTGATTTCCGAATTGAATTCTGTTATGATACGTTACCTGAATTCTGTTCTGATTCTGACCTGGATTCTGTTCTGATATATGATATGAATTCAGTTTTGATTTCTGATATCTCCGGTTACCGACGGAGAAATGTTTTATCTGGGGTGTTTATTGTTGGAGGAAGATTACTGCAGGCTCCTCGGCTATGTGCTCAGGGCCTTACTGTTACTGGTTGTGCGGGGTGTATGGTTCCGAGGAACCTACACAAATAGATTGTGAAAGGATGGGGGTGTATATATATATGCTTTAAAAAAAATATGTATCTTTCTACTGGTTTTATGGGAACACACTAGATAACCTGTTCTGATCTCCTGAACTCAGTCATCCGAAATATTTCTCTGAACTGAAAGCTCATTGTACGTTACCACCTGAAATATCAGTAGGATCTCTGCTCAACATAAAAATCTGTAAATGTTCAGAAACAATAAGGAAATATATATTTATATGTATCTGCACGTTCATCAGCATCATCTGGTAGTTCTGTATTACTGAGCTTTTCGAAGCTCACTATATTACTCACATTTTTAGGTTAAAAGAATTGTACCAGTGCAGCTATCGACATCAATAAGGGAGTTCTTTCGGCGTTGTTGCAGAGTATGGTACATGTGATTAGGGGGCATGTAATTGTATTTTGATTTATATACGAGTCTGGACGTCTGTTTTATTTTTAAATAGTGACAACTGATTTTATAAGTTATACGTTTCAATAAAAGTTTTAAATTTTCTGCTATTTTTACAGTGGGTCGCTCCGGTGGCCCAAATGTGACACCTCAGATCGAATCTGGTTACCCTTATCGGTCTGTGGGGGTTACAATAACTTTCATAAAATTTATATAACATTTAATGGCCTAAAGGGGATGTATGGGTTGAGTGGGGGTTGTATTCTTGTGAAAACTATGGAAATTCTGGGTTAGAGTATCGGTATTAGATGAACAATATTGATAATGTTCTTCAACTGGCCTAAAATGAGGGACTTTTGGCTGAAAATATCGATACATGTTCTTAGGGTATTGATGTTGGTCGTTGAGTATCGATAATTAAGGCATAAGTATTTGTACCGTGTTAAGTTCGTAATTCCATAATACCAATTTGGTACCGATACTCAATGGAGTATCGATATCGTGATAAGAGTACTAATACCCTAAGTAAGGGAATAGATACTGACTCAACCTTTCAAGCATTAAAGTCAACCATGAGTCCAAAAGTATCGATACTCCAGGTAAGAGTATTGGTATTGTTAACAAATCCTAAATTCCAGTATACCCTTTTGGTATCAGTATTGAGGTTGGGTAATGGTACTAAAACATCAATATTGATACTTTGAAGAGGAGTATCGGTGCTACTAAGCAGTATTAGGCAAAAAGCCTTATTGGAAAGAGTGTTCTAGAAGGGGGTCGAAAGTCATTAACATCTCTCTAATAAGATGATAAGTGAGAACGTCAATAAATGTCGTAATGACTCATAAACCATATGAGACAAGTATCATAACACTAGCCCTTGTGTAAAGCTTGAAAAACGGCTAGAACACCCGAGTTACTTTAGCAATATGATGATAGTCTTGTGTGTTTAGATATCCAAATATGTTAAGTTGGTTCTTATGCACTTAAAACGCTAGTTGGACGTAGGCTCCGATGCTAAGTGACCCTGGAAATGTTCCAAGTACTTCGAAGAGTAGACTAGAAGGACGTAGACTTTGATGCTAAATGACCCTGAAGGCATTCCAAGTACTTCAAGGAGTATACTAGTGGGACGTAGGCTCCAATTTTAAGTGACCCTGGAGGCATCTTGGGTACTGGGCAATGAGGGCCTTTCTAGATGAAGATTTTGATGCTAAGTAACTCGAGTCTTATCTAGGGTACCTTAGGTAGGATAGAGAGGTTGAGTCCTGAGATGCTAAGTGACCCTCTGATTACACCATGATACCTACCTTTGTTTATTTGTTGATGTACTTGCATGTTCATACTTACACTTGTTTGCATACCCATGTAATGAATACATGTATTATAACAATGTTATTTGTGTGGCAATGAGCTTGTGAGCTCAACATTTGGAATGTGTTTTCTTCCGCAAGTTCTTAGGAGGACAGGTCGAGGAGCCATAACCAGTTCAAGAATTCCAGCTTGGATATTTTGATTAGAGTACATTTTGGATACATATTGTTAGCATGTACTTCACAGAAACCTTATTTGTAATTGAGTGGTAAACTCTGTTTATCAAACTTATGTATTTTGAATTTTATTAATGAAGCTCCTATTTTGTAAACATCGTATTCAAATGTTTAAAATTGTATTTATCTTATGGATTTTGGATTTAATCATGTTGGGTATTGTTTTAAAAGAAAATGTTTGGATTAGTCACTTTGGTGGTCTTGTGTAATGTTCCAGACCTTCGATCCTTGGGTCAGACCGGATAAGGGTGCTACATGACTTGATGAACTTAAAGGTTAAGTTTATATTCTTAATGAATTCATATATCAAAGTTCCAGTGGTTCTTAGTAAAAGAACTTGATGAATTCATCTTATTTAGTTAAGATGATAAGCTTATAAAAGAACTTAATAATTTCATAACACTAATTTGGGTGATTTATATTGAGATAGGCTTGATGAAATCACCTAAGCAGGTATGAAGAATTAGACACTTTCTTTTAGAAATGTGGGTTGTTCATCTAGATAACTTACCAGCATCCTATGGAGTACAAGCTATTTTGTTGCTTCATCACATATATCGGTGGGTGGATGGAATTATTCGTGTTTTATAAGTTTACTCATATCTTAATAAGTTATAGATTCATTCACTTGTTTAAGATAACAAAATCCCTCATTTCACTATGTATTAGTTCCAAATATGTTAATTAATACTTAAGCGACTGATTTCGTTATTGCTTTTCTCACTTTCATTCTAAAATTCTTCTTAAAAATTATTTTTAAAGAATTCTTGTGCATTTATAGAGGATTGTTAGAAATGCCAATTAATTTACAAAGTTTAATCTCACATGAGCTAAGAAAAGGAAGTGATGATAGTTTAAATATCATTCCATTGTCCCTTCTTTGTTAAGCATTGGTAGACATGTCCCTCACATGCATGCGTCATCGTCGCTACCGGTCGACCAGTCTAATATATGTGTGTGGTTTTTTTCATGTTCATGGTTTGTGGTAATTAAGTGTCATCGACACGTATCTTGCATGACGTATCTTTCTGGAGAAAATTCAGATAATTTTCTAAAAGGTTTAAACTTGAATGAGAAACCTTGTCTAATATTTATATGTTTCCTTTGTGCATGTAAACATTTCAGTATCCGTTACTAAAATTATGGAAGCGTGTTGACTGCTGATTTTTAGTCGTTGGTTGGACTAATTGCAATGATTGATTAGCCATTAATTAGTTGATTGAGAGTTGATTGGAGATAACTCATTAATCGTAATTAATGGGTTGTTTTCTGGTAATTTTTAGGCCCCTCTCCCAACTCATAAATAGAGAGCATTTTTTCTCATTTCACTGCATCCCAAAACATTTTCTCTCCACAATAATTATCTTTTCAAATTTATGAGAAGAATAATGCCACTAGTTTCCGCTTTATTTTTTTCATGTATAAATTCTGAAGGATTGTGTTAATCTCATGAGGGTACCGTCCATTTTGAGAATTATACCAATCAGGATGATTTTGTTTCTAAGACAATGATTCATCCACGACACGGTTAAGCTTGAGTTCCCATTTCGATTTTATTTTATTTTTTTAGTATAACCACCGGTATCCAATTTATTAATCAATTAATTCAATTTGGATACTGTAGAGATCAAGGCAACCCTACCAACCCAATTCACTCCATTCACAAATATCAAAATTCGAACCCTAACCTTATTTAAAAGAACTAATACCTCATCCATCTAGACCATAGTTATTGTTACCATTTCAATTTTATATTTCCTTCACAAGAGTGTTTCTTCCTCCACAAATTTAATATTTCTCTTCCACCTTTGAATAGCGAATTGTCGAAGTGGTGGGTATACGACCCATAATCTTGGACGTTGATGCACTGCTACTAGTGCAGCTACTGCGTCGACCGTTTGAGGATGACCTCCCATTGGGCACTTGAAGATTGTCTGAAAATGATCCACAATGGTCAAGTTACCATGGTTCGTCATGTTACTCATAAAGGAAATCGGCGTGCAGACCATTTGACAAATATGACACAATCGGGATCGACTGGAGTTACACATTTAGAGGAGAAAGATGACTTGTTATTTAAAATTCCACTCGACTCGAAAAATTATTTTTTTCAGTTTCGAGTTATTCAAGATAACTTGAATTATCGATTTGATTTTCGAGTTTGAGTCAAGTTAAAATTTGGAAATTTTGAGTTACTCGAAAAATCAAAAATTTGACTGACTATTTTGACAGTTTTGCGATTTAGTCTATGATTTCCTTATTCTTTCAATTACTCATTCATTTTAAGTATATTTTTTACCAAATTTGAATCATATGCTCCTAAACCATAGTAGAATACCTATGTGCTTTCAATTCCTATTTTTGATAACAATATTTTAAAATTTTCAATTTAGTCTCTCAACTTTTCATAATTACCTTATTCCTTCATTTTAAGTTCATTTTTACCAAATTTTAAACCACATGTTCCAATACCACTATATAATACCTATGTAACTCCAATTCATATTTTTTTTACTAAAATTAACTTTCTTTTTATTTAGTCCATTAACTTTGCATTCTACTCAATTTGGTCTTTTGATTGCAATTATTTGTAAATTTTTTCTTCCCATCAATTTCTTGACCCTTTTATACTCTCATCAATATTTTACCCTCAAAATATCTTCTTTAAAATATAGTATTGTAAATATA
Source organism: Hibiscus syriacus (assembly GCF_006381635.1). Classification (NCBI taxonomy): domain Eukaryota; kingdom Viridiplantae; phylum Streptophyta; class Magnoliopsida; order Malvales; family Malvaceae; genus Hibiscus; species Hibiscus syriacus. The sequence continues at coordinate 2,012,570 of NW_024063086.1, read as the reverse complement.
TTTTATAATTTTAGATTGTATTTGATATATTAAATAACATTATAATATGAAATGAATATGAATAAATATATATATATATATATATATATATATATATATATATATATATATATATATATATCTTATATGGTTAGAGAAAATTGAAACCAATCCTTACCATAATACTATAAATAATTATAATAAATTTTTTATAAAAACTCGAATAAGCCGACTCAAATTTCTTAAACTCGACTCAACTTGAAAATTTTCAAATTAAGTTCGAGTTACAAAATATGACTTGTCAACTCGAATAACTCAATTTTTTTACTCAAATCGATCGAATGCTCACAATGTTACCCTTGCTGCAAACAGATGTCAGTAGTTGAGGAGCTGTCTTTAGGGAGAGACGCAAGATTTTATATTAAGAAGACGAACTTATAAAATTGTAAAAGAGAACGAATTTATAAAATATTCAAATAAGAAAATAGATTATCAATAGAAAATATACAATAAATATTACGTTTCAAATTTATGTTTTTTACTCAAAGGTCAGCTCGTGATTCAAACCCATATTAGTGGTTTAAGCTTTTTCATAATTGCCTTTTTAAGTACATCACTAAGAAAGTTTCCCATCATAACAACCAGCAGATTAGACCATATTAAGAAATATTTCAATAGTGTTTAGATACGTGGGCCTTTAACTTAATTACAAAGGCTTCTTAATTACCATACAGATTAGACTTCCACATTTAGAAAATATTCCATGGATTTTTGCCTTCACCATCTCAAGATAATGTTTGCTAATTGTTTCGTTTAAAACATAACTTACTTCCCTTGAGCATCAATAAATATCATCTATATGATCCACAAAAGAATAAAAAAAAAGTTGAAAATTAATTTAACTTTAGCATGAACCAATTGACATTGGTGGTAAAGGAATTGTTGTTATTCTTTGAGATCTCATGTTCAAACACAATGAACATAAGTGCTTTAGTGTTACCATATACCAATTGGAAAACAATAACAAATTTAATCAAGCATCTCATTACACAATGCATCAATACACAATTGTTTTAATCTTGAAATTAGCAAACTTCATAAGCAGATTCGTTCTGCAAAAAATGTTTGTAAAGTTAATTGATAAACATATAGCCTCCTAATCTAATTAGCCAAAATCATCAACTTTATCTCTACCTAGTTAATTTTAGCTTATTGTTGTTATTTCTTTAAGGTTTTAGGTTTGAACATCATGAATGTTATGGGGGTGTAAGCGTTTAATGTCAAATGATTGAGAGTTATCTTTGAATAAATATTACCTTATACTTACTCTAGATTAATAAAAAAAAAAACTAGGGTTCAACATAATTGGTTTATTCCTCCATCTGCAAGTCTCAAATTTGAATTTCAAACATTTTCTCATCAAATTATAGTGTACCAAAAGGAAAAAGGCTTCGTGTAGAACCCGAAACAAGTTATTATTATTGTTCTCCATGGAATATGGAGACAAAGAACAGTCGCTAAGTACCTTAGCTTTCAACCTTTCTATGGAAATTCCTATGGCAGCCACAAGCAGCACAAGTCAAGGCGGCATTTCCGTCTGCTCCACTGGGCATGAACTCCCTGCACCCATCGAAGACGTAGCATCCAGCCGCCGCCGCATAGTTCTTTTGGCACTCCACATATCGCACAGTCGTAACCGGCCTTGGTGGCTCCACACTTCTCAGTACTACTCGCTTCATCTATCCCCTTCGGTATAGCCTCTAAGAAGAACTGAACCACAATGATCAAATTAGTTCAATTACTAAGAGGCAGAAGCTGGCATAAAACTAAAAATATACAGATACAATTACGAGTACTAACATTAAGAAAAATAGGCAGAGCTTTTCAGTATGATAATGTCTTGGCGAAACCCTAACCCTAGAGTATATATTTATATCATGAAAACCTTCCTTATTCGACTTAATTATATTTAATATTATCACTCATAAACTTAGCTTATTAGTTCATTCTACTCTATTATTATATTTGGTTTGTGTTTCGCGTCATTATTATTATCACTTAAAACAAAATATTCTATTAATGAGGATCTAAAAATACCATTTATTAACATTATTGAAAGAATTTATCATAATTATTATATTGCTTTTTTGGGTTTTGTTCTTTTTCACACTAGCAAACCCTAGAATAGTCGTTGTGAAATGATTGTCCAACTTCCTTAACAACTCATTATAGTTGATTATTATATAATAAAAACAATTACCACTAAGCTAATTTGGCAAACCCTAAAATGATAATAAAACCTTTTCTTTAATTCAGAACAGTGATTGGGTTAAAATGGAATGAAACAGCTAATCGTTAGCTTTTATAATTATAGATATTCAAGCCTAATATGCACTGTGTGGCCCCTAAACTGATGTTAAAAGGCAGTGTCTCAGTGCTTTGATTCGATGCCAACAACAATTGTCTCAACGATTCTGATATAATTGTAAGCCTCGCCAAATTTGTACGGAAAATACTTATATATTTCCATTTGCATGTACACCGTCCCATACATGAACCTTTCGTTTTCCCATATCAATTTGCTTGTATCAAAGTACTTCAAATCTTTACATTTATGACTAGTTGAATGAGTAATTAGAGCTTTAGCAGAATCTTTGAATTAATGCATTGAGCGACGTAAAAGAGAGCGCTGTTCTTTTTAGAAGTAGTGGCGGAACTTGGTGATAGAATTTTGGGGGTAACGTAAAATTTTAAAAATTTTAGAGGTTTAAAATAAAAATTTTGAAAATTTTGAAGGGTTCATTTTATATTTTTTCAAAAAATTGTGGTATAACTAAAGTTTTGAAATTTTGAGAAGCTTAATGAGAACTTTTAAAAATTATGGGAGGGGTTTAATTAAGAATTTTCAAATAAAGTAAAAATTAATATGAATTTTTAAAAATTTTGTGGGAGTCAAATTCAATATATTTTAAAAAATTTAAAGGCCTAAAATATAACTTTTCAAATTTTGGAAGGTAATGGTCCCCACTAGCCACCATTGTGTTCCGCCATTGTTTAGAAGTCTCGAGTTTGAATAGCTACGTCTACAAGGTGTATGTGTATCTATTGTCAATTGACTAATGAATTTTTGTTGAACATATACGATCTTGTAATCATCCCATGCTAATAAAAAAAACACATAGATTTGATGCTAATGTTATTTATCAAACTTGAAGGTTCTTAATCAAGATATTTTTTCTAAGTATTTGGGATTCTAGTAGGAAAATGGCGAGGCAAAGAGTTTGCTCAATCTGTGAATAATTTTCTAGTTATGGAAAAAGGCACAGTTCTTTTAGTTCTATTTATCTTTCTCTCTTGTCTCTTAGACATTTTTATTATTATTAATATGAGGTAAGTACAAGACAAAATTTGTTCAACTATAATTTTCAACCTTTCAACATCGAATACTCACACCCTTAGCATCTATGATACTTGAACCCGGATCCTCAAAAAATAACAACAATTCATTTACTACAGAGGTCACTTAATTCGTGCGTCTTTTAACTATATTTAATCCCATAAAATTATGTACAAGACAATTAAAAATTACAGAACTTAGGTCTATTTGATAACACGTTAAAAGAAATCAATCAATAAAAATTATGTTTTCAATGATTTAATTTCTAAATACGTTTGATAAACCAAAGTAAAAGCTAGAATGTATTCTATTTATTTAAATATGTTTGATAAACCAAAACAAAAGCCATAATTTTTCTATGAAATCTTGAATGCATTTAATAATTTTTGTATTGTAGTTATTTCAAAATTATATTATCTTTTCAATTTTACATTTAATAATATATATTTATTAAACTATAAGATTTATTAGTATATTTGGATTTGAAATCTTAACCTCAGGAAACCCTTCCCATACCCTAAACTGTGATCATTGTACAAAATATTTTTTTTGGGTAAAAGGTCAAAGTTGCTCATGTAGTAAACTCAATTTATCATTTTTGCTCATATCATATTTTCGCATTAATTTAGCACTAATAGTTGTTTAATTGCATCATATTATACCATAATCCTAACTTTAAACCCCAAATCATAACCCCATAACCTTTAAACCATAAAACCTAATTTAATAAACAATAGTAAATATTTTAAACATTTATGTAATTGAGCAACTTCGAGGGTTAAATTGATATTAAAATACAATAAAAGCAAAAATGATAAATTAAGTCTACTACATGGGTAAAAGTGACCCTTTTGCCTAATTTTTTAATACCAATTATATATACTTCTGATATAAAATTTTCAAAAGCTAACTAAACCCACCAACTCCAACTCTGCATTGGAGCAAGGATGGCTCCACATGCCCCTAAAATTTCAAATTACCGTATATTTTAGATTTTTTTATGTATTTTTTATTGATAATTTATTTTTGCTCCCCTAAAATTTCAAATTACGTTCATTTTCTTAACATAAAATCACACGTCTGTCCCAGCTGATTGAACTGTTTTTAAAATTATAATATGTATTTACATATTCTCTTTTTCTTTGATGTTCTATTTTCTGTTTTCACTCTCTTTGATTTGCAAAGATAGGTCTAAAAAGCAAAGAAAAGCATGTAAAATAAAAAAGGAATATCCATATTCACTCATATGTATGGCCCTCTCTAGGAACACAAAAGTTTAATAGCTTTATTTTGTGTTTTCAGTGGGTCCAATTGAGACCCAAAAGAAAGGAGAAACAAACATAAAGATAAGACTAAATGTCGATATCTTTTGTCATTTTAATTTTATTCTTTTAGTTAATTTTCAATATTAAAAAATATATTTCACTTTTTAATATTTTATAATAATTAAATTATTATTATAAAATAAAAAATTTCATAATCTCAGTATTTTTATTTTATATTGTTTTCAGAATTTCTGATTTATATATAAAATAAGAATTATTAAATCAATAAATTTTATTTTAATAATAAGATTGAGATATTAAAATTTTTAAAATTTTACAAATAATTGGAAATTATGTAATTCTTTAATATTAAAAAAACTGTAATTTTTTATTTCGTTATTGTTAATGAATATAAGGGTAAACTACATGTTTAGTATCTAAATTATTACTTTTGTTCCAATTTGGTACTAAACTTTTTCTTCAAAATCATACTTAACATTTATTTTATGTTTCAATTTAGTACCCATTGTTAAAAAAGTAACACAATTATTGGCATGGAAATTTCATTGATAATGTGACATTACCTTATTGTGATATGTCAATATCTCCATTAAATTTTTAATGACATAATACTAAAATAAAATATAAATTAAACATTAAATATGATTATTAAAAAAATAAAATTTAAACGGCGTTTATCTCAAAAAATCACCTTTTCCATATAATATTCCCAATCAGGCACCATTCAGACTATATTTCCTGATCTAACACCCTTTGCAGAAAGGCGCCCCCTGCAGCACGCTTAACACTGATTTGGCGCCACGTGGGGTAAGATGCGCCTTATGCTGACATGAGATACACATGTGTATATCACAGCCCCTGGGGCGCGCCTTAGGCCACGTAGGGCATAGCGCGAGGCAGGGGCCGCGCTTTACCTGTGAATCTGCTACGTGTCAGTAAGGCGCGCCCCCTGTGGCGCACCTTAGGTTTAATTACCCACCTACCCCGACGCTTCATACCCCAATCCCTCCCTATAAATACCCAATTCTCAATCACTTTCATCACACCAAATTCTCTCAATTTCTCTCAACTTCTCTCAAATACTCTTATATTCTCTGTTTAAGGTATATTTTATTATATTTTTCATATTTTGTATTTAATTTATTTAAGTATTTAATTTATTTCATATTTTACTTATATAATTTTTTTTGCAGATATTTAATGGAAGGCAGTCTACTTCACTTGGATGAAAATCATATATCTCGACACTTTGCTGATACAGTAACATTTTAATGTTTTAATTTAATTTAAATTATTAGTAATAATTTGTTAATTTATTTAATGCATGATTATTAGATTAAGAATTAATTTTTGTAATTATTTAATTTTAGGAGAAGGACCGTGTATTAGACCATTTTATTAGGAACCTTAAGTTAGTGATACCTAGCTGTATCTTGCCATATTTAGTAGACACTGGATTCGGTTACATAGGTAGATATTAGGGTTACTGTAAGATAGAACCATACCTTATTTCTATCTTAGTAGAGCGGTGGAGGCCGGAGACCTACACATTCCATCTTCTGTGCGGAGAGTGCATGATTACACTTGAGGATGTTGCTTTGCACTTGGGGCTTCTGGTGGATAGAGATGTGATATCAGGGATCGCGTAGGGTTCATGGATTACTTTGTGTCAGGAAAATCTAGGACGTGTCCCGAAAAATTTTAACGGTGGTCGGATACCGTTAAATTGGTTAGATGCCAATTTTCGGGAGTTGAGCGAGGATGCCTCTGATGATGAAGTTAAAATGTATGCACGGGCATGCATACTGCAGCTGATAGGAGGGTTGCTGATGTCGGACAAATCGTGCAACCAAGTTCACTGCATGTGGTTGCGATATCTTAGCGACTTTTATCTGGTAGGATCACTCAGTTGGGGCTCGGCAGTTTTGGCTTTCTTGTATAGGGATATATGTCAAGCCATTGACTACAGGAGAAATGCTATCGGCGGATGTCTCTTGCTGCTGCAGTCTTGGGCATGGTATCAATTACCCTTTTTATGTCCCGTTGTCAAGAACTCATTCGTATTTCCACTACTATTGAGGTAATTGTAAAACTGATTTCGTATATTAATCATTTGATACAACGTATAATAATTTGTTTTCTTGAATAGGTGGTCTATTGATAGGAAAAGTCATCAGGAGCTACCTGATGATTTAGAAAATATTAGGGTGTTAATCGATTAGAAGGCTGACACACATGTATGAATTTTAATGTTTAAAAATCGATTTTAGATTATAGTTATATAATTAGATTATTCTTTTGATAAAAATTATATATATTTGTTTTAGTTTGAATGGGTGCCATATTTTACTGATGATGTGAGGATGGTATCCCACCTAAGTTGAGGGGCCCATCAGATGTTTGGATGGAGATGGTCCCTTTGATCTGTTTTGTGACCGTCGAGTGGCACCCCACTGCTCATGTGCTCCAGTAATTTGGTTGCTTTCAACCAATTCCTGAAGCACCTCGCAATATGAACGAGTTGCATAGCATAGATAGACGCGGTAATACAGATACAGATTGGCTGGTGAGGCATCATAAGTGGGTCGTATTATGGGAGGATCAACATCGTTACCTTCCCCGTAGAGAGCCCATTTTACTCGACCTCTTGATGGTTGCTGACGGTTATTATGAGTGGTTCAACAGTAACGGGAAACCATTTCTGCTTCTCGAGGATGCACGAGGGTAGACCTTTTCACGACATTGACATAGACGTTCACCGACACAGCACCATCGTCCCCCGACTCGTGGACGAAGAGCAGGTGCTTCCGATTCATCCTCAGCTGCACCAGCAGGACCTTCACAGGAGCCACCGTATCCATCGACTTATATACCACAACCATATATGATGCCGCCACTGCCTTTGCATTACCAAATGTTGCCGCCGCCGCCTTCATCTGGCTTTATGACCCCGCTGCCGCCAGCGTCACAGAGTTTTATGACCCCTCCTGAAGGCTATTATGGGTTTATGTTTGAAGATCCAACTTAGGGTTCATATGCTAGATATTTGACAGGTTCAGCCTCATCACCCATGGCCGCAACACAGACACCTCCTGTACGTTTTTCACACTCAGCGATGTCTGGGTTTTATGAGTTTTCCCAGTTTTTGCATGCCGGTGGGATAGTCAGTCATACACCTCGAGGGTCCTTATTCTATGGAGGTGCTTCATTGTCATTAGCTCCTCATCAACAAAATATAGCTGCTCAGGACGAGGACGATGAGGAGGAGGACGACGAGGACGAGGACGAGGACGATGATGATGGCGATGATGATGACAGCGAGGAGTCACAACTAGTGATACGAAGAAATCCTCCTCGAGACCAACAGCCACCGCCCTGCAGAACACATTCGCGTCGCAGTCATTGATAGATTTTGTTTTTTTATTATATTTGTATTTAGTACTTTTTTATTGTAGTTGTTTATTGGATTTTTTTATTGTAATTTTTTTATTATTTATCATTTAATACTTACTTTAATTCGTTAATATGGTTGGATTGATTTTAATTTATTTTGTTAAATTTGTTGGACTTTTTGTTAACTTATTTTGATTAATTTTGTTTAGTACCATTTAATATAAGTTATTGTAATTTGGTTATCATTTACCATTTAATACTTATTGTATCGTTAATATCAATTATTCGTTAATATAACGCCAACGTCCAATCTCGTATAATTGTATCATTTTTTAATCTTCATCAGCGGTTATCGAATAACATTAACTTGAAGTAAATGCAAATTAAATTACAAGAATTATTATTTGATAAAAAACTACATCATTTCCTCATCAATTGTTACTTGATGACAACAGAAGTGGACATGTTTTTCTAGTGTGTCCTGGGTTTCTACAATGCCCACATCTTCTGTCTTGTCTAGATCTTTCTCGAATATCCATATCGTAATGAATTCGATTGGATTTTGGATGACCACGCTCCCTCAATAAACTCAAATTTGGTACAATCGGAAACCAATCCTAAACCTCATCAGGGTCTTTGTCATTACCTATGGGGGGAACTCAAATTCGTATACGTTAAAAACTTCAGATAATAGGTATACAAGATCCACAAAATGGTTATAGTCTTGACGTGTATGCGAGCAAGCTACTATCACATGAGAGCATGGATACTTCGGAGCTTGAAAAAACCCGCAGTCGCACGTTCTGTCCCTTAGATTTACTTTTAACGACACATCTTCAATTCCTTGAAGAGGTCACGGTAACTCTGTGACATGAAACATTTCATGCCTTCTAGAGAAGCTTGTTACAGACATTCCATTTGATGCATAAATTTTTTTCTATAGATCTGCTACTAATCTAGGGTGATAGACATGACTGCCTTGCATCCAGGTTTGAGCTTGTCCCCCGATCTTCACAAAAAGTGCCCCCAAATGAAATTATGTAGTCTTACCAAAGCCGCTACTGGTAAGTGACGTGCACCTTTTAAGGTTGAATTTATTGCCTCTGCCAAGTTGGTCGTCATGTGTCCATATCGATATCCACCATCATATGCGTTCGTTCACATTTCTGTATTGATGAGACTGATGTAATCGTATCCTTCCTCGTTCTTCGCCCGCAAATCTTGAAGCATTGATTCAAACATTCGAGGAAGTAGTTCATAACCTGATAAATAAATGTAGAACTTACTAACTTGCTTTCTTTGCATAATTAAAAGGATCGAAAGAAAACAAAATACATCAGTTTCACTTACCCATGCGCATAATTAATTGACGTTCATCATTCTTCTTATACCTTCCATGGTAGTTCGCAACAATGTGTCGGAGATAATACCTATGTAGGACAAAGGGTGGTTTCCACATTGGACCCAAAGACTCCATTGCTGCTTTGATCCCAGCTCCGCGATCTGAAATGACACAGATGTTTTCCCTCATGATAACATGTGCACGTAAATTTCGGAGGAAAAAGCCCAAGAATTTGTATATTCTCCTTTGACAAGAGGAAAAGCAACTGGAAGAATGTTGTGATTGTCATCTTGGACAACTACCAATAATAAAACTTGCTTATATTTTCCATACAAGAAAGTCCCGTCGATCTGGACCACAGGTTTGCAGTATTTGACATCATTAACGCATTGTGGGTAAGTCCAAAAAACCCGGTAGAATTGACATCGATCGCGAAGAACTCGATTATTATGGTATGCATAGGAGGTTTCAAAGTCCACAATTGTCCCAGGATTCAACCTCTACACCAGCCTAAACCAACTTGGAAGTTCGTTGTAAGATGCATCCCATTTGCCATGAAGTTTGACAATGGCATTTTGTTTTGCCAACCAAGCTCTTTTGTAGGAGACAATATACCCATACTGCGATTGTATAACTGAAATCAACACAACAACTTGCTTTTACCATGGGCATGATGGCTTGGCATATCATTTAAGAGTCCAAGTTGGGATGATCTTGGTTGACCCCTCCAGCACAACATGTGTGAGGATCGTTGTATACTGTTAATTCCCATCTATTGTTTTTCCTCTTCCTCATCGATACGCGAACCATTCAAGTGCATCCGTTTTCGCGTCGGGCACAGTGACATACATATTTTTCTGTCGTGGAGCGGTCGACTCTGGATTGAACAGAATTACGAATATTGTAATTTTTATAGCCATCATCACTTATTCTTTGCTTGAAAACTCTATGCCTAAAGATAACTCACCATTATTTATTGATCAGTAATATCCATAGTCACCGAGATGAGGCATATCCGCAAATTCTGGCTCGTACATTGCACCATAATCAGCTTCATACATGTGTGCTGGAGGGTCAGTTTGTGCCACATTTCCTAGAACTTCATCTACATCATCATCATCATCGGAGTTGAATTGCGGTGATTCTGGGTGAATGAATAGTTCAGTCTCAGCACCATCCGCACCAGGCTCACGAAGTGGTTCTTCTGGTGGAGATGATGGTTCCTCCATGCTCTCCACATTTAGATCGAAGAACCTACTACTTGCACGCCTTCCCTTTGAACTGGAAGGCATATCGACATTGAGATCGAAAAAGCTCACAATCGAATGCCTCCCCCTGGAGCTTGAAGCCATCATGTCAAATGGAAACTACACAGATTGTTGCGTCGATGGCATCTCCATATTAAGGTCAAAGGGATTTGCAGATGAATGCATTCCCCTTGAACTGGACGCGATGTTTCCATACGGATTGTTCATCGACCCACATCGGTACATATCGTAAGGAGTTGCGGATGAATGTCTCCCCATTATGGCATTAAAATCATTACACATTACTGTCGTCGAGCTGTCAACTTGATCAACTTGTTCAGCTAGCCCATAGTGGGAGCTTAATGATTGACCCCGAACAACACGCACTTAAACAAAATTTGCATACATCTCAATATCAGCATTTGAATAATTACTTTAAGCTTAAACCATCATTTCAACATCATCATTGTTCGAAAGTTCAAACGTTGTATAAGTTAATGGCAACAATGATGTTGGAAATCTGTATTGCAACGACGACATTCTTCTACTACTTCCAACATGAATCTTCCTCGAAATCTTTGTTATCAACTCCTCAAGAGTTATGTTTCTCTTGAATGATATTTTAACATGCTCCTTTGATACGAAAACAACGCCGGTTTCATCTTCTCGAATTTCACCATCATAATAAACAATAGCTGAAAGTCACGCCATTCTTTAAGTTTAAAAGTGCGACAATATTATATCTACAAAAAAAAAACAACTGAAACAAACCTGATTAAATAAATAATATATGAACGAAAATATAACACAATAAAATTTTTACACAGAAACGTAAATAATTTAAATAATATAATTTTATATTATTACCTACACCGCAAAACTATTTCGACGTATGCTCATGCTTTCCAATTTTACAAATGCAGAAATTAATTGACAACAATTAGTATAATATTTTTTCATATAATCATAATAAACAATAAATATAATAAAAAAAATTATAACAAAATTACCTTATAACGAAAAATCGAACGAACTTCTGAATCAAATATGAGAAGATTGTCGGATTGTTGTATTAATTTTTTTCTGTTAAGAGGAGATGTGAGGAGTTCCGGGGGGAAGGGTATTTATAGCCGAGAAAAATTATTATAATTATACAAGACGCGGTACCTACATCGCTCCTTACATAATTATATCATATAAAGCTAAGGTGCAGCCCCAGGACCGCGCCGAATATAATTGTGTCAGATTCACAGGTAAGACGCGGCCCCTACCTCGTGCTATACTCACATGTATCCCATGTCAGCATAAGGCGCGCCTTACCCCACGTGGCGCCAAATCAGTGTTAAGCGCGCTGCAGGTGGTGTGCCTTTATGCAAAGGATGTTAGTTCGGTAATATAGTTTGAACGGTACCTGATAAGAAATATTAAATGAAAAAGGTGATTTTTGGGATAAACACCAATTTAAACATCAAAACAGAAAAAATTAATTTAAGTATTAAATATATAATTTACCCGGGCAATTCTATAGTCCCTTAATCAAACTACATCTGGTTAGGTCATGTCGGTATAGCCTATAGCCCTATAGGACAAGGACTGGAGAGTACGCATTGCGATGTTGAAATATAGTGTCATATTTAAGGACAGGCATGACTCAAGTAGGGTCATATTTTTTGTTAAATTGATAGAACTTGAAAATAATACATCTTACACCTACTCAAGAAAAATACACCATTCACCCAATCCTAATTAACTCGCCTTTTTGATATAAAATGTGAATCCGACTCGAATGAAATAATATATTTAAAAAAATATTATTTTTATTCAATAAAAATAGGAATTTAATTAAAAATAATAATACATAGATGAATATTATTGTAATTATTTATAAATATATAAGGTAAAATTATATTTTTTTCGAGTCTAATTGAGTTAAATAATTTTCATCCTAAATCCAAACTCGAACCCAAAAAATTTTAAAGAAATTCAAACCAATAGGATCGGATAGAATTAGAACCCTTTGGATTTTGGTCCCGACCCCTCATATCTGGAAAATTTAGATTACATTTCACTAGCAATTTTGTATTATATTAAAAATATATTTCTATTTTTATATTATTAAGAAAAGTATTTTTAGTCTTTGTATACATACAAAATTGATATTTTAATTTAAAATATTAAATATATTATTAATTGAATTAAAATTTTGAATTTATATATCTCTCAAGTTCTATGGACTTAAGGGTTGTAAAATGCCCTTAACTTTTGGGGAAAACTCAATTTAATCTTTATCTTTTGTATTAAATTAAACCTTTCTGTTAAGAAATTAAATTAATTAAGCTTTTTACTAAAAACTAAATTAGTTAAGTTTGTTTTATTCAATTTTGATGATTAAATTTTAACGGTTTCAAGTTATTTGCTACATGGCATATTATAATACTACCACATGGTTATTTCAGATTATTTAAGGGTAAACTACATAAAAAAGTTCACCAAACTTTTAGGTCAATTTTATTTTTGTAACCCAACTTTTAAAAGTTACAATACAATCACCAAACTTTTAGTTCATTTTCAGTAAGGTCTCTTAAATTACCTCTCATTAGTTTTATCTGACGTGACACGTTACTGTTATTTTTCAGCTCAATAAAATAATTCTTTCAACCCATTTCAACACCCTAAAAATTTTCCTCGCCCCAAATTGATTGAAACCCCTAAAAAAATTCATTGTGAGGAAGTAACCACATTGAGGAAATGTAAAACCAAGATGCATATTATTTATTGAACTATACCATTGCTTATATACAAGAGATTACAACCACTATAACTGCTCATAACAGCTAACAACTAACAGTTAATAACTGCCCCTGACAGCTTCCTAACTACACAACTAACTGCACACATCAACAACACCTTCATCATTCAACATTCTCTCTACTCCTTATTCTTTCTTCCCAAGAAAAGATTGCACATTCACCCTGGCTTTAAACACTTCAAATCAAGCAGCAACTAGAGGCTTTATGAATCCATCAGCAACCTAATGACTACCTGGCACACAGTTCACCAACACTTGCTTCAACGCCACCTTCTCATGTACAAAGTGAACATCAAGCTCTACATGCTTACTCTTTGCATGATAGACATGATTAGCTGTCATGGACACAACACTACTGTTATCACACTAAACTATTGGAACTTTCTACCTTGCAACACCCAAATTGCTCAAAAGAGCATCCACCCATGTTGTTTCAGTAGTAACATTTGCAACACTTTTATACTCAACCTCTATTGCCGACCTGGAAACTGACTTTTGTTTCCTAGAGTTCCACATCACAAGATTATCACCTACAAACACACAATAGTCAGAGATAGACTTACGGTCATCAGTGTTTGTAGCCCAATCAGCATCAACAAAGGCTGCAACATCGAACCCTTCCACTGCAGGTGCTATGATCAAGCCATGGTTAATCGTTCCCATCAAGTACCTCTGAATGTCAATTCAAACTGAATCGTTCCCACCAATGGGGAAACTGAAGTGCTATGATCAAGCCAAATACATCTTAGGCTTAAATATTCCACACTTACTTCTTGGCATCATTGAATGTTGATTCAAAGAGCTTGCATCATTGCCATCTCTTAAAGGAGCAACATTGTCAAAAGAACTAGTCACTGCCACAGGTTGCCTTTGACTTGCTAGTTCAACATCTTCAACTGTATTGACTTCACCACCTTTTTTTCCTTTTTCTTGTTGAACTGCAGCTTCTAGAGAAGTTTCACCCATATCTACTGTGACCTAACCCATATGACCATAATTTCTATCAAAACTGCCTTCACTTGCACTAACTACCTCCTGTTGCATTGCTACACTCAATAGAGCAACATCTTCAGTCAAATCAACCTGATTCATACCACCAGAACAAGTTCCTTGATCTACACAAGTCCTGTTGGTTCGAAATTACCTCATATCAGTGATAACCTCAAGTTCTACAGACTTCTGCTTATTATATACAGATGTATTGCTCAAACCCTCAATCCCTGTAAATAAAAAAGAAAGCTCATCAAAAATTACATATCTAGAAACATATATCTTGCCACAAGCTGCTAGACACATGTATCATTTGTGTTGAGGGCTGTAACCTAGAAATGTACATAGCTGAGAACGAAAATCAAGTTTGTGTTGTTGAAACAACCTCAAGTGATAAGACCCTTCATGAATTCATATTCTGGCTTCTTTCCCCACAATTTCTCATAAGGTGACAGCCCATCCAAGACCCTAGTAAGAAGTCTATTGATAAGAAACACTATAGTAATAACCACATAATACCAATAACGCAAAGGCATAGCATCTTGTGCTAACAAAACCAAGGCATGCTCAATGATGTGTCGATGTTTCCTTTCGACCACACCATTTTGCTCGGATGTATGAGGGTAAGCAACACGATGTACAATCCCTTCTTTTAATAGCACATATGATGGACTGCAATACTCTCTACCCCAACCACTTTGCACAGCCTTTACAAACAGACCAAACTGAGTTGCAACCATTTGTTAAAATAACTTAAACGTATTTACTACCTGCGATCGTGCTTTAAAAAAATAAACCCAAGTATGTCTTGAATAAGAATCAACAAACGACAAGTAATAGTAATATCCCTTAGAAGCTACATGAGCTGGTCCCCATATATCAGTGTACACAAGTTGAAAGGGTTCAGTGTACACAAAATTGGAATGAGAGAAAGAAAACTTATGGTTTTTGCCAATGCAGCACGCTTCACAAATCTTATTCACACCTTTATTAACTTGTACATCAATAGTTTTGCATATACTAACAACTATATCATATGTTGTATGCCCTAACCTTCTATGCCAAAAACTGTAAACATCATTAGCCATAGTAGAATTTACACATACATTTTTACAAACACTTGACATGGTAACACTAGGAAACACATAAAGTCCCTCTTGCATTATTCCTTGGAGAAGCACCTCTCCAGTAACTGCATCTTGAATACATCAACCTTGTGCATAGAATTCAAAACCACATTGTTGTCCCTAGCAAACTTGGACACAGAAAACAAATTTTGTGTTATGCCAGGTACATGGAGTAAATCATTAACTAGCTGTACTCTAGAAGCAGACTTCATGAACGTACTACCAACCAAATCAATTAGTAACGAAGCACCATCACCCTTAACCAGCATCCACAACCAGCTTACCTGGACCACTGCAACCAGTTCTGTGAGTTATAACATCTGCATCTGGAGTGACATGGTGGGTAGCACCAGAGTCAACAACCCACAAATCCTACTCATCCACTGATGCATCATCACTAGTTGAAGCGTGAAGTCGAGAACTCTTCGAAGAACATATACAAACACACTTATCATACGTAGCAGTGTGAACATGAGCTTATTCTTCATCATATCTGGATTGATTGTTACTAATAATCTGAAACCCTTCATCATAATGGTACTAACAATGATCAACTAAGTGCCCAATCTTGCCACAAAGCTGACACTGAACATGCGGCCTACCACGTCCTCGACCCGCTCGACCATCAAACTTGTCACCTGACCGAGTAGTGGTCATATGATCTCTATTATAGTTCGAATATGACCGTTTAGAGTAATCACCTGAACCAGTTCTATGAGCAAGATGAGTCGCAGTCATCATAGTTTTTTCTTGAGTAGCAAACCCAACAATTTGCGTTTATGCATCTATAACCATGGTACAAACCTTATCTAAGGGCAACATGTCACCGTTTGACGTAATAATAGCCATAAACGACTGATATTCATGCGGTAAACCTTTCATAATGCTAGCAATATGTCCTACAAGAGGAATCAAACTTCCACATGAAGTCAAGGCATCACAAATTTCTTTGACTTTGGCAATGTAAACCCGCATAATATATTTTCCCTTATTGAGAGACTGAAGTTTACAATGTAAACTAATTGATGAGGTTGAAGACCTACTTACAAAGTATTGCAACACCGTAACCCAAATAGATACAGTTGTCTCAGCTCCCATAAATTAAGATAAAAGATGTGGACTAATGGTAGAAAGTAACCACGATGCTAATACACTATCATGGGCTACAAAATCATCATAAGCTTCATTGGAAACTAGGATTCCATCTTCATCAACAATCATCTCCGGTGGAGATTGCATACCACCGGTGAGAAGACGCTCAAGCCGATGACTGTGAACGGTAAGTAAAACTTGTTGTTTTCACAACAAAAAGTTTGTTTCATCGAACACCATATTGATCTTATTGTTCGTGAACATCGAATCACAAAACTCAGTAGAAAAACAAGCAAGAAATGCATAAAGATATGTTAATCAAATATAAACATCATACCAGAACTAATGAGCAATCACCTTTTACACTTAACAACACGGTGAACTAACAAGAACACCCTGAGTTATGTAGCAAGAAAAGCAAGAAGCTCCAGGAACTTATGGCGATTGATACCATGTGAGGAAGTAATCACATTGAGGAAATGTAAAACCAAGATGTATATTATTTATTGAACTATACCACTGCTTATATACAAGAGATTACATTAAATATAACTGCTCATAACAGCTAACAACTAACAGTTAATAATTGCCCTTAACAGCTTCCTAACTACACAACTAACTGCACACATCAACAACACCTTCATCATTCAACATTCATTTATCTTATTCTCTTTGTTTAATCAATAATCAAAGCTAGCAATGGAAACACCAACTATAACCCCAACATGTTTTTATGGAATGTTAGCTACCTTACGAACAACGTGGACAAATAATAATGTTGGAATGAGATTCTTTGGGTCCGTTAACCATGGGCGTGTATTTAGAAGAAACTGCAATTGTTTATTTGATATGATCTCCCATTAAATCGACTTTAACGTACTGTTATTGTTGTTTGCTAAGGAATATGAGAGTCATGGAGAGGGGAAGAAGCTTTGAGCGAGTGATTTGGGTGTTTTATTGGACTTGATTATGTTGGGTTGAGAAATGGATAATTTATGATTTAGGGATTATCTTTTTCCTTTTTTTGGCTTATGTTTGACGCTTCAAGTTTATTTTGGTAAGCATAAATTTGAACATGAATTTGAAATTTGAGGCTCAGCATGTAAATTAAAGTGTTTATGAACATGAATTATCAAACAAAAAGAATAAGAGAAAGGAAATTTTTATTTTTAGGGTTTTAGTCAATTTTGAGTGAGAACTTTTTAGGGTACTAAAATGGGTTAAAAAGATTATTTTATTAAGCTAAAAAATAACAGTAATGTCTCACTTCAGGTGAAACTAATGGAAGATAATGTCAGGGATCTTACTGGAAACGAACTAAAAGTTCGGTGACTATATTACAAGTTTTAAAAGTTGGTTGACCAAAATGCAAACACCCTAAAAGTTTGGTAACCATTTATGTAGTTTACCCTTATTTTAATTTTAAAATGTTAAAAGATTATAAAAACTTTTAAAATAATAAAAATAATAAATTGTTTTTGAAAGTTCTGCAATTTATTTAATATAATGGGAGAATTTTTCTTTTATTAAACTAAAATAATTACAAAATAATATATGTTTTAAATTATTTGACAATAAACGTACCATAACAATTGTTACATTTATTATGTTATTTCTCCATGCCTATTAATATACATTTTCTTGGATTTTCAATTGATATTTCTCCTTCATTTAACATATATATATATATATATATATATATGATTCAGGTTACAGTTTAAATCATTTTTGTTTCGGATTGAAGTAAAATATTTGAGGTATTCATAATTTTTCATGCTTTGAATCCAAAGATAAAATATTGGAGGGGTAAATTTTGGTGTAAATTGATCTTTCAAGAGTTAAATGTAACATAAATATTAATAATATTATACTAAATTGCGATATATTAGACAAATTAAAGGATTAGTTTCGATTTAAATAGGTCTTTAAGGGACCGAACGTAACTCAGATATTAGAATATTAAAAATATTATTTTAAATAATGATACATCAAATTTATCCACAATATATAATATTAAATACTCCATATTATACTAAGTTTCAATATGTAGAATTAAAATAGGGGTTGTCGCAACCGTCTTTCGGTTGGGCCCCGGAATTGGGCTTCGACTTGAAAAATGTGGATTGGAGTCGCCACCGATCATTTATTTAAAAATAAATGGGTTGATCGGATACCTTATTTCTTACCTGATCTGCGTCTTACCAGAAATATGTCGGGTTCGGGAGTCGGTTACGGTCAAGGAAGGATTAGCACCCTTGAACCGCCCTTTCGGTACTACGTAATTTCCAGTTGTCTTAATTAAGAAAAATAACAAGTTAAATTAAAAGGTAAAGTTTCGATCCTAATTACTTACCCTTGATTGATTTGAAAAAAAATCGAGAAATGTGTTAGATAAACAAGGTAAAGAAAACAAATAAGATACAAGGGAAAAATAAAATAAATAAAATAAGTAATTAAGATAAGAAAAAATAGTAAAGTAATAATTATATATAGTAATATTTGAAAAAAGGAAAAAATATAATATATATCAAAGTATTAATAAAATAAATAAGCTATATATGTACACCAAATACTTAAAAATAGAAAAGCTACCCTCCCAATTCACCGAAAATGGGGGGCTCTAGTAAGAAATAAGACAAAAAAATGGGCCCTCTAGGTTAGTAGTATATAATATAATGTTTAATAATGATAATGATAAAGACACAAGGTTTTTTTTAAAAAAATAATAATATAATAATAATGAATAAAAAAAATGAAAATAATAAAAAAATAATATAAATATATAAAGTTATAAGATATATTACATAAATAAAGAAATAATCAAATAAAAATAATTAAGAATATATATATTTAATAATATGTATAAATAAACTATTAAAAGTATAAAAAATATATACGACTAGATAAAGATAATTTAATATATATAGTAATATTAGACTTATAAGTAAAATATTAAAGAAATATATATATAATAATAATAAATATATAAAAATAAAAATCAAATAATAATATATATATACATATAATAATAATAAATAATAAAAATAAATGAATAAAATATCCATATAATAAATAAAGGGACTAATATAGATTTTTAAAAAGCTCTTTCCCTCCTTTAACCGAAAATCAAACCGGTTTTTAAAAATAAGCCTCGGGGTAGATCTAGGTTCGAAACTTCGAAACCCCACCCATTTTGGTCATCGGCGCAACCCACGTTTTGGGTTATTCGAACCAAATCTCAAAAAAATAACGTGCACATACAAAAGAAAGAAAAAAGAAAATGCTACCTTTTATTTTCTTTTCGAATCCTTTACAATAGCTTTGCCTTTGTATCTTCCCGTGCTTTCCTCTATGTTTTGTGTATAAATCGTGTGTTACAATGGTGAGTTACAATGGCTATTTATAGTGCTTGTGGATCCTATCTTTAGGAATTTAAATCTTAGTAGAACTCTATCCTATTTTTAGGAGTTTGAATCCTAGCAAAATGTTATCCTATTTTTAGGAGTTTGAATCCTAAAATTCTATCCTATTTTTAGGAGTTTGAATCCTAGTAGGACAAAAAATATGTGTTGACAGCTGCCCCTCTTTGCCATAGTCGTGTAACGGGGATAGGGCAAAGATTAAAAGACACACTTTTCGTTCAGTGGAGTTGAAAATTAACTCTGATGTTTCAATAACTCCCTCTCGAATTGAGTTACGGATGGCTCCTCCATCGTGAAGTCGAGTTCATCTTGAAATGATATGAAATTAAAGCCGTCGTTCAGAATTTGAATCAGCACGTGGCTTCCCGTTACCCTTCGGTCTTCTTCTCGGTTTAAAGACCTTGGATTGGAATCGAACTAAGAAATCTTCATTAACAGATAGCTTTTTCTTGACTTAAGCTATGCTGTTTGAAAATGGTTGTTTGTCACTAAGGCACGGCTAACCCAGGTCATCTTCTCGACTTGAAAACCTCAACTGCAACCGGAAAGTAGTGCGATTTATGTGTCATCGAGCTGAATGGAGTCGAATTCGACAATTTTGATGGCAGATAATCCTTCTTTGAGTTGGATATCCTTCGTCGTGAAGTTGAAATCCAAGTAAGTAGCATTTTTCCAAGTCCAATATCTTCCGTCGTGAAGTTGAAATTGGCTCTGGAACCGGGAAATTGTTTGTTGACAACCAGCCGTCCCTTCGTTGTGAAGTTGAACTTGTGTTGTCTCGAGTCCAATATCCTTCGTTATGAAGTTGAAATTGAATCTGAATGAAATTTTGTTGACAAGCAGCGGTCCCTTCGTCGTGAAGTTGAACTTGCGTTGTCTGTAGTCCAATATCCTTCGTTGTGAAGTTGAAATTGGCTCTGAGATTGGGAAGTTGTTGTTGACAAGCAGCGGTCCCTTCGTCGTGAAGTTGAACTTGCATTGTCTGGAGTCCAATATCCTTCATTGTGAAGTTGAAATTGGCTCTGAGATTGGGAAGTTGTTATTGACAAGCAGCGGTCCCTTCGTCGTGAAGTTGAACTTGCGTTGTCTGAAGTCCAATATCCTTCGTTGTGAAGTTGAAATTGGCTCTGAAATTGAGAAGTTGTTGTTGACAAGCAGCGGTCCCTTCGTCGTGAAGTTGAACTTGCGTTGTCTGGAGTCCAATATCATTCGTTGTGAAGTTGAAATTGGCTCTGAAATTGAGAAGTTGTTGTTGACAGGCAGCGATCCCTTCGTCGTGAAGTTGAACTTGCGTTGTCTGGAGTCCAATATCCTTCGTTGTGAAGTTGAAATTGGCTCTGAAATTGAGAAGTTGTTTGTTGACAACCAGTTGTCCCTTCGTTGTGAAGTTGAACTTGTGTTGCCTCGAGTGCCACGATATCCTCCTTCGTGGAGTTGAAATCGCAGATGACCCCTTCGTTGTGAAGTTGAGCCTTGACTTGAATATCCTTCGTCGTGAAGTTGAAATCCAAGTATTGTATGTTGCGGGTGGACACAATTCCCTTCACCGTGAAGTTGAAACCGTGGAGACCCCTTTATTGTGAAGTTTGGCTTCGAGCTAGATATCCTTCGTCGTGAAGTTAAAATCCACTCTCGAGCAAATCGTGTCGCTTTGAGTTCAATATCCTTCGCCGCGAAGTTGAAATTGACTCTAGCTAAAACCTGAAAAAGTTATGCATATATGTGATGCTATGGATGCAATGCTCTTAGGTGTGCCTAAAATGCATATGCAACATATGTTATCTTGGGGCTCTGGAGAGAAATCTCGATCTCCAGTTGCCTGTCTGGAATCTTGATTCTTGAATCTTCAAATTTTGATCCCTGATCTTGAATTCTTCAAATGTTCAAATCTGATGTGCACATTCTATTTTTGATTTGAGAAATGCTTCTCGACCATCTCAAGTATGTGTCTGAGCTGAGTGTAACGGTTCAGATGATGCTTCAAAAGAAGTTGTCTTGAAAGAGATAGAATTCGTTTCAAGGGAAACGATCTCAAAGATATCTGTTGTTTCATGAGAAACGGTCTCAAGGGAAACAAAATTATGTTTTAAGGGAAATAAATTTGAAGATTTTGTGTTTCAAGAGTAACTGTCTCAAGGGAGAAAAAATTTGTTTTAGGGGAAATAAATTCAAAGGTTTTGTTTCAAGGGAAACTGTCTCAAGATAGACGAAAATTGTTTCAAGAGAAACTGTCTTAAGAGAGACAAAACTTAGTTCAAAGGGAAACTATCTCAAGAGAGACGAAATTTATTTCAAGGGAAATGTTTTCAATGTTTATGTTTCAAGAGAAACTGTCTCAAGAGAGACAAATCTTGTTTTAAGAAAAACAATCATGAGTGAAATAAATCTTCTTTCGAGTAAAACAGTCCCAAGTGAGACAAAGTCTGTTTTAAAAAAGCAATCTCAAATGAGATAATCATCTGCATTAAATGACACTGTCTCAAGCGAGACAGAATTTATATTGGAAATGTCGAATCTGAAAATGAATGTCGATCTTTCTATCTGTCGAGTTGGTTGAAGTGTAGCTTCTTGCTGCTGAGCTAAACAACCGACATCAATCTGTAAAGGTGCTTTTGAATCGAGTATCCTTCGTCTTGAAGTCGAACTTGACTCTAAAGCTGTAAAAATTATGTACGTGGAAAGAAAATGATAGATATGATGCTCTAAAATGTATGCATAAGATGCATGTAACATGAATTGGTTATATTTTATCTCCTGAAAAAGGTATGATAATTTGCATTAGGATGTTGAATCCCCAAAGATGCCCCAATATCAAAAAATGCCCCAATATTTGATGTTGAATCTTCAAAGATGCCCCAAATGTTCCTCATTTCTTGCTTCATCATTGATTCTGAGCACGAGCTTTATGTCTAAGAGTCACATGTCATTTACCAAGATCCACTCTAGAGAGACTGTCTTGTTCGAAAAAAATGTTTTTCTTTCTCTTTTATTTTCAAAGTTCTGAAAATATCAATTAAAAGAGTTTTGAAAGATGTTTGATCCAAAGTTTTGAAAATATTGTCACTTTCACGGTTTTACAATTGAGACAAATCATAAAACTAGAGTTCATCGGATATCAAAGAATTAATTACAATGTTAATCATTCAATAAATTATAGCTATTTGACATGTGCCAATATCAAAGCTATTTTTGGGAAATGGTCAAGCAAAGAAAGGATAAAAAGTCTCAGGTTATTGTGTTTGGTCAAAGGTTTGGCATTTTTGTTCATTTGATGCTAAATGGTTTGACATTTGATGCTCAAAGGTTTGATGGGGTAGCTTGCATGCTCATCTACTAGAAGTGTTCTCCGACTCCCAACTTTTATGGTCACACTCGGATTGTGTGATGCCTTATCGAGGAATTTGTGTGATCGCCTCAGTTGCACA
The DNA here is from genome assembly GCF_006381635.1 of Hibiscus syriacus. Classification (NCBI taxonomy): domain Eukaryota; kingdom Viridiplantae; phylum Streptophyta; class Magnoliopsida; order Malvales; family Malvaceae; genus Hibiscus; species Hibiscus syriacus. Next base: position 1,989,061 of record NW_024063086.1, on the reverse strand, counting down.
ATTTTTATATTCGAGCCGCCTTTTCAGGTTTTCAACTCGAACACTCCTTTGGTTTCAAGACGTTATTCAGGATTTACGTCTTGAACCCCCCTTTGTTATTTTTCTCTATCATACATTAATTACATTGTTTTTTGCAAACAAAGATTAATCCTGATGGGCGGGATGAAATCTGAAGATAGTCTCTCCTGTTTAGAAATCCATGTATGATTAGAAAGGACTTTTAAGGCACATAATGTAGGCCAGGGTTCATGGTTATGAAAGAAAAGGATAAATAGGCCCAAACAAGTGTTTCAGGGTGTTGAACCAAGGATCAATTCATTATGATGCCTTTAATCTTGTCTTGCTCAAAATGTCTCTTTCTCTTGATGCTCTATGATCTTCGAGTGAAGTGATTCGGGAATGATTGTGCTTGATCAATCTCGTAGTTTGAAGCTTGATGTGCCATTTGTCTTTAGGGAATCTTTGCATGTGTTTTTTGTCCCTTTTTCTTTTTTCTTTTTATTCTTTTTTTGCTTTTTTTTTGCTTTTTTTTTCTTTTTGCCCTTTTTATTCTGATTAAATATTTGCACTTGGCATCTGGTTCACCTTTTGGTAACTCCTTTGGATTGATGTCTTCACTCATGTGAGCAGATTTCTTCCACATTGCCCCCCAGTGTGGTGGGTGATCCTTGGTTAGGGTTGAATCAGAAGAAAAATACTATAGGCTCAAAAGGGGACACAAGGGATATATATTTTCTCCTGTTGTGAAGGGATAAAGAAAGAAAGCCGTTCATCATTTCATACATGGAAGTCCTCACAGAAAAGGTATCCCCAGGGGGATAGATTTTCAGGATTAATTCTATTCACATGAAAACAGTGTAATTAACGCGTGATAGAATTATTTCGGATGAATTCTTCTTTTTTCCCCAGATGTCTCAATGTTCAAGCTCCCCGCAAGATGCCCCAAGTTGTGTCTTTAGAATAAATCTCATGTTCAGATGAACAACTCAATGCCTTGGGTTAAAATGTCAATTTTGAGTCTAAAAAGGCAGTGGTGTGATCTTATTGACTCAAAGAAAAGTATGGGTGTATCAAAAAGATAAAAGCAATGTTCAAGAATTTCAAAGGGAGGTAATGTCAAAATTTGGTCTTTTTGGTAATGACCATGAGTTATTTTGGGCAAAGAATCAAGGTATTTTATTCTGGGGTTTGAGACAGGATAAGAAATGTCTAATCTTGTCATATGTCAAAAATCTATAATTCTTGAAGAATTAAAAGAATCCTTAATTCATTTAATATTCGAAGAACTAAAGATTAAAACTCGTTCAATTGCTCCACCTTAGAAAGTAGCATAAATTCAATCGTTTAACAGATTAAGCAAACATGAAAGATCAGAGACGTGTTCAAACAAAACAATCCTCTAAGTGGAAATGGTATATGTCATGTCCCCTTCTTCGGCTTTTTATGCCCCTGAATCCATCAGGTTTTGGATCTTACGCTTCAATGCCTTATAGTTCTCTGAGGAATGTTTGGGGCTTCTTATGTGGTAACAGCTAACAGCTTCAACATCGTAGTCCTTAGGATACGAGGATTCTTTTCTTAGATCATCATGGCCGGCTTTGTCCTATCATCAGCTAATTAGGCTCTTTAATGTTACAATCTTGCTTCCATGTGGTTAAATTCGCTTCATCGAGTCCTTCATGACTTAATTTCATGTTTGTGAAAATGCTTAAAATTGTAGATGAAAATGCAAAAAGGCAAAAATGCAAAATGCAAGAATGCATGAAATGTTCGAGGCATTGATCCAGAAAAGTGTCCATTATTATAAATAATCCTTATTCAGACAAAAATGTTTTATCTTGTAAGAGATATAAAAACAATAAAAGGTATGTTCGGACTAAATCTTCTAGACATTCATCCGAGATACTTTCTTCCATGACTCGACTGCTTCTTTGATCATCTTCTTATAACTGTCACTGTGATACATAAACTCTGATATAGATAATCCATATGTTGCTGGGACAAACTGATGTGCCCCATACTGTCTAAGTGCCAACAACGGAGCATACCCAACTGCACCTCAAAGTCCAAATAGGGTCATAGTGTCAGAATTCCCACACTTGAAAAGAACATCACTGAGGAACAACCAGGGGGCTCTCCAGGTAATATCCCGGTCCTGAAGATGAGTGAAGACTTTCATCCATTTCTCTTTTAAAGCGCCTTCATGTCATGTCATGGTGATGAACTCTCTCAAAGGTGAATACGTAGTGCTAAATCTATAGTAGGCAACCCCATTAGTCTTCCAGAAGTGGATGTGAATCCAGACTTGAAGGAACTGAACACATCCAATGAATCTACCTCCGCCAGCTCTTCGGTAATGGTTGAGAGACCAAAAGGTCTCGGCTGAGATGGTCGGTGCTGGGTTGACTCGTTTCGGAAGTTGCTCAAACAGTTCCACCACGGCTGCGTCAATGCATCCCAAAACCTTTGGAAAGATGATCAAGCCATCCAGACCTAGTGTAAAAAGGTCTATAGTCTTCCATTCATCAGGGTGGTCCTTCATTAGTTCCCTTATGTGGATCCACTCAATTCCTTGCCCGTTACCTTTATTTCAGAGTCGGTCAGTCACCCATTTTTCATCAACTCCTGCAATCTTAGCCAGCCCGTTCTTGAAAGGCTCACTCTTGATGTGTTTGATGTAGGCTCGCTCCAATTTAATGCTTTCACAGTGCAATAGTGTAGTATACTCCTCGATGGTAGGTACCATGTCCTCCTGGTTAAAAGTGAAGCAACTGTATCCCAGGTTCCAAAATTGAACCAAGACTCTGATTAAGGGCTCATCGGTCTTAACATGAAGCAAAAATACAATGTCACCATACCGCTGACTGAACTTCTATTTCTGATCATTCTTCCAACTATCTCAGATGTCTCGAAGTTCTTTGCACATTATTCTGTTTTAGGCTGATATAGGCATAGCTAACCAGCTCTGACACATAGCTTCCTTGAAGACTGTCTCCCTTTTTCTTCTGAGTCTTCTCGGACCATAGTCGTACCTCGGGGTTTTTAATCTCTTGTATTACAACACCTTTGTCCATGGATTCAGATTATTCGAATTTTAACAAACACGTTTTAGTGGATCAATGACCTCTTTTATGATGCAAGTGATGAAAATAAAATAAAATAAAATAAAAGAAAGATGAAAAGAGTTAGTGAGGTGAAAAAAATAATAAAAAACGATCATAAAAATGAAAGTCCTACCCCACATGATATCTACCCCACATGCTTATTATTCCTACCCGGACATGATCTCTATCCCGCATGCTACTTTCAAACAAATCCTAACCGCATATTTGTCTAGTTCGCATGCTTTGAACAGAAACTAAAGCAGGAAACAAAGCAGCCTAGGGTTTGGAATGAGGTTTTGGGTTGGGCTCTAATTCTCCATGGTCTCCCGATTTAGGTGCTAAAAAATGGTACCCGAGTTCTCCTTGCTGGTGCCCCCTTGGGCTTGCCAGACCCTTAGTCCTAAACCCATCACAGGCTTGTGTGGACTAAGCTAAACTCGAGAGGAAACATTCCCTTATGCCCATACAGAGAATAAATTCACACGAAGGCATAAGGTATATGAATCCCGAAGGTTACTTGCTAGGCCCATACGGAGAATAAATTCACACGAAGGCGTCGCTTTCACCCCCACTTAAATAGGGTTCGGAGCTCGGGTATAGAGCCTTTAGATGAAAAATCTTTAAGGGCTGAAATCATTAAAAAACGGTCAGTACAACTATTTACTTCGAAAATATAATCAAAAGTAAGCAATAAGGATCGAAATGTTACCTTAAAATTTAAACTTACCCTTTTCATTAAAAAAACAACTGGAAATTACCTTAGCCTGACTCACTTACGGTCCCCAGTGGAGTCGCCAAGCTATCACAACCGTCTTTCGGTTGGGCCCCGGAATTGGGCTTCGACTTGAAAAATGTGGATTGGAGTCGCCACCGATCATTTATTTAAAAATAAATGGGTTGATCGGATACCTTATTTCTTACCTGATCTGCGTCTTACCAGAAATATGTCGGGTTCGGGAGTCGGTTACGATCAAGGAAGGATTAGCACCCTTGAACCGCCCTTTCGGTACTACGTAATTTCCAGTTGTCTTAATTAAGAAAAATAACAAGTTAAATTAAAAGGTAAAGTTTCGATCCTAATTACTTACCCTTGATTGATTTGAAAAAAAATCGAGAAATGTGTTAGATAAACAAGGTAAAGAAAACAAATAAGATACAAGGGAAAAATAAAATAAATAAAATAAGTAATTAAGATAAGAAAAAATAGTAAAGTAATAATTATATATAGTAATATTTGAAAAAAGGAAAAAATATAAGTATATATATATATCAAAGTATTAATAAAATAAATAAGCTATATGTACACCAAATACTTAAAAATAGAAAAGCTACCCTCCCAATTCACCGAAAATGGGGGGCTCTAGTAAGAAATAAGACAAAAAAATGGGCCCTCTAGGTTAGTAGTATATAATATAATGTTTAATAATGATAATGATAAAGACACAAGGTTTTTTTTTAAAAAAATAATAATATAATAATAATGAATAAAAAAAATGAAAATAATAAAAAAAATAAATATATAAAGTTATAAGATATATTACATAAATAAAGAAATAATCAAATAAAATAATTAAGAATATATATATTTAATAATATGTATATAAATAAACTATTAAAAGTATAAAAAATATATACGACTAGATAAAGATAATTTAATATATATAGTAATATTAGACTTATAAGTAAAATATTAAAGAAATATATATATAATAATAATAATAAAATATAGTAAAAAATCAAATGAAAATAATTTAATATATATATATACATATAATAATAATAACATGAATAATAAAAATAAATGAATAAAATATCCATATAATAAATAAAGGGACTAATATAGATTTTTAAAAAGCTCTTTCTCTCCTTTAACCGAAAATCAAACCGGTTTTTAAAAATAAGCCTCGGGTAGATCTAGGTTCGAAACTTCGAAACCCCACCCATTTTGGTCATCGGCGCAACCCACGTTTTGGGTTATTCGAACCAAATCTCAAAAAAATAACGTGCACATGCAAAAGAAAGAAAAAAGAAAATGCTACCTTTTATTTCCTTTTCGAATCCTTTACAATAGCTTTGCCTTTGTATCTTCCCGTGCTTTCCTCTATGTTTTGTGTATAAATCGTGTGTTACAATGGCTATTTATAGTGCTTGTGGATCCTATCTTTAGGAATTTAAATCTTAGTAGAACTCTATCCTATTTTTAGGAGTTTGAATCCTAGCAAAATGTTACCTATTTTTAGGAGTTTGAATCCTAATATTCTATCATATTTTTAGGAGTTTGAATCCTAGTAGGACGAAAAATGTGTGTTGACAGGGGTCAATTTAAGATCAAATTACATTTTTAAGGATTAAAGAATTAGCAAAATGTTAAACATTTAAAATGTAATTTATTCAATTTATTATAATATTAAAAATTTATTTTATTTAAAAAACATTAAAACCCTGTGCACAATTAAAATTCGATATTGAGATGATTTTAGTGAAATACGTGATGAGCTAAAAGCGTCTTCTTTCGACCTTGCAAGTCAAAGTCATTTCCATATAGAGTGCCTTCGGTATGAAGCGTTTATTTAACAGCACCTTTGTCTGACATTTTTTAAAATAATAAAATTTAAGTGTTAGTTTAATAAAAAAAAAAATCTGAAATGGGTATTATTTCGATAAAATTACCGAGATACACAATACTTTTTTTAATATTTTATTTTTAGTCTTATTTTTTATAAAAAAATCTTAGAAATTATTCAATATGTTTTCATTTTTTTGAAAATTATTTTAATTTTTATATTTTCCAAAAAATTTAATTATATTGTTAATATTCCTCTTTTATACTTTCTTAATCATTTTCTCATACTTATCTTAATATTTATTTTTTTCAATAATTTTTAAATTTATAATTTTTAATAATTACATTAAATATTATATAACATTTTTAGATTTTATAAAAATTACCCAATTATAGGAAAACTTATTAAAGGGAAAAAGTTAATATCTTAATGTGTTACGAATTTTTATTCACTTTCAAAAAATATATTAAACTATTCTTTAGTAGAAGAATCGATTCACTTAATTTCGTAATTGATAGGAATCTAAACGATATGTAAACTTAAATTTTCCAAAAGTATAGAGACATAAATTTCCTTCTAATAGTAAAAAACTAAAATAAGTTTGTTTTTAGTATAGAAGAAGTTTTAGTTGATTTTAATCGCTAATTTAGTTTGCCTTAATTATAAAATAAATTCCTAAATTATACTTCTTTTTAAGAATATGTGCCTACAATATTTTTTGAATGATCCTGATGTCTAACGTTACAAACGTTATCACTTTAGGTGCTCGGACCGTAATCACCGTTAGTTTTTTCTGTTAAGTGGCACATTTCACCTTATGGTAATTTTGAATTTTTTTAAAAAATAAAGAATATTATTATATTTATAAAAGAATCCTTATTTTTCTTAAATTTTTTCTGTTAAGTGGCACATTTTACCTTATTTTAATTTTTTAATTTTAAACAAAAATTTTAAAATTAATAGAATGTGACACATGTCACTTAAGAGGAAAAATTAACAGTGTTTACAATAAGAACACTTAAAGTGGTAACGTTTGTGACTTTAAACACCGAGATTATTCGAAAAATAGTGTAAGCACTTATTCATAAAAAGCCGTATAATTTCAGTACTTATTTTATAATTAAGCCATTTAGTTTTTAGAGATAAGTTAGAGTCAAAATCACGTGAAACAATAATTTAGGCATACATATGTACTGGGGCGATATGGATAGTAATTTAATTATATATATACTTTTTAAATTTTTATAATTAAATAATGTAAACTAATATTTTTTCCAAAAAAGATTATTTTCATTATTAACTAGTAATTTAATCCTTGGACAAGTTTACAATAATTTTATACAATTAATTTAAATATTTGGATTCTATGGGATGGTAAATATTTGTAAAAAAAATGTATTATGTCTAAATAAATTTACAAATAATAGCACAAACCAAGTGATCTCAGTGATACGAGAATGATTATTATTCCTTGAAGTTCCATGTTCGAGTACCATGAATACTAGGAGTATGAGCGTTGAATGTCAAATAGTTATCTTTGAACACATAACTACCTTGTATTTACCCTAGATTAATAAAAAAAATGTACACATAATAAATAAATCATGACTTAATATAAAAATAAATGATCAAACTATACCTCTTTTCTCAATTAGGTACCTAATTTGTTTGTCAATTTAGGTGCCAAAGGTTTCCAATATTATCAATTTAGGTGCCTAGCCGTAATGGCCGTTAAAAAATTTGTTAAAAATAAGTCAACAATCAACAATTGTCACATGGCTTGATTTTTTTATTTCCTTTATTTAAAAAAAATTCGTAAATTTTCCTATTTGTCATAGAATACCCTAAGACCTTCAATTTCGACGCTGACCACCACCATCGCCGACGATCATCGACTCACCCATCGACCACTAGCCCATCGACCACCCGGCAACCACTCACCCACCGATTGGGATGGATAGTGTTGTAATTTAGGGATTTAGGGTTAGGGATTTTGAAGCCACAATTGACAAACAATGGGTAGATGGCCAATGGGGGCGACAATGATGGTGGACAATCGATGGGTGGGGCGGATGCTTTGGGATTAACGATTTTGGGACTTTTCTGATATTTTAGAAATATTATGGGATTTTTTTTAAACATAATAATAATTTTAATCTTTTTACAATAAATTTTTTAAAAATTTATAAAGGTGCCACATGCCACACCCTAATTTAGGGTTAAATTTTAAGTTTTTGAAATTTATAGGTAGTTTTAGAAAGTTGCAGAAAATTCGGGTACCCAGCCTTAAATTATCCCGTTTTTGGGTAAAGTGAAAATAAACCCCCCGATGATATGCCAAAAAATCACCAATTCCCCCCCCCAAATCCCTAGTCGTCGCCCTTTTTACCTGCAAAATCCACACCAACCAGCCACCTTCAGAGCGCACCATTACCAGCATCGGATTCATCATTGCCAGGCAACCAAAACCCAACCCTTATCTCATCGTGAAACATCGCCGTTCGTCATAATTTGGAGCTCGAACGTTCGAAGAAATAAACCCCCCATCGAGTCCATTTTTCTTTGACTCTTGCAAACCGAGGCTTCTGTACTTCTCACTGACGCCGAGGTTGTGTTCGCCGTCCACGGGCACTTGTAACCCAACTCGTGAATCAATGGTTGGTCGTCGTTCCCTTCATTGTCGGTGTAGGTAAGCTTCAAATTAATTTTCCGATAACTTAGGCATAGTTTTGCTGAAAATTTGACGTTGATATTGGTTAATTTACGTGTGAAGTTGAATAAGGGAAGATCGACTGTCCAAAACGTCATCTTTCGTCGCCGTACATGTCGGCACGCATCGACAGTGCGCGTGGGGCTCTCCAGCCAGTCTACGAAGCTTCTGGAATCGGTCCAGTCCGAACCAAGTCTGTTTGACCTGACCGAGTCAACCCGGACAGAGTCAACCCAGACAGAGTAAACTCGTTCGAGTCAACTCGTCTGAGTCAACCTGTTTACTTTGACCCATTGACTTTGACCAAAAAGTTAAAATTTTTGAAAAGTCATATTTTATATTTTTTGACGTCATGAATCCGAATCTGAAGTCCGTTTTGCCAAATTCGCACTTGGTAAGATGTTTTTAGTGTTTTATCTTCGGATTCAATTTGGTTTCTCAATGAAGTTTAGTTTCTGACGTAAATTTGGTTTCTATGTATCTAAGGAATTATTGGACGTTGAATTCAAGTTTGAGAGTGATCGAATGGAGTTTAAATGTTAGATCGATAAAGCACGAAAACTGAGGTAATACTTTACTACCTTTTGTATGCTTTATGAAACTTGTTGATAATTAGTAATTGCATCGATGAAATGATTGGTCCTTTAGGTAAAAATTAATTATTATTAGACACGAACATAATTTTCGGTAAAAAGACAATAAGTTGTATAAGACTGAGATGGCTCGCATAAGAAATTAAAGATCGATCGAAAATAATTATAAGTTCAGTGATTCATTAATAAATGAATTGACTTCAAGATCCGTAAATTTTGATTAATTTCTTTAAAAGTTAAATACCAAGAATATTTGGATAATAAATTACCAAAAATACCCTTATGGGGTAAAATTGCAAAAATGCCCTTATGTTGTAAAAAGACAATAATTATCCCTGAAAGTTGAAAAATAACTCCGAAAAGACATATTGATCTGATGAAACTACTGATGTACATGGAAAATGCTAGTTTTGATTAGAAAATCTGGATAATCGATTTCTAATCTCCAAGATGGCAAAAGATTTAAAATTTATGGTTTTTGGACAAAACCACCTGATAAATAAATTACTAGAATGATGCATATGTTTGAACCAAAAAATTGAATACCCTTGAAATGTAAAATGATCAAAATGCCCTTGGATAGTAAATGACCTAAGGTTTGTTCGTCTCCCTAATATCCATTCAACGATGATTCTAAAGACGATCAATTGGACAAGAGTTGTCCATATTAAAGAGTGAATACCCTTGAAGTGCAACCAATTGACCGATTGATAGGTATTAGTGTTGGGATTTGTTCAGTCCGAGTTAACTCGATATTTCGATAGATCGACATAAATCTTAAATGCCCTGAATCTTCATTTCTCCCTTATCAGATCAAATCACTAAGAATTCTCAAAGAACCTAATGCCTAAAATGCCTCTGATTTCTTTAATAATGGAATCACTCCTGTCATATCTGAAAACACAAGTAACTTTGATGCAAAGGATTCTGAATATCTTTCTATTTATATAGTTCCTTCGAAAATATTCAAATACTATATGATCTTGATATATCACGTTCTGAATAACTGATGAATCTGTCAACTATCAAACCCTTTTATGGGGATATCATTTTTGAATTTAATTAGTTTATAAAAGTTTAATGACTCCCTATCTGATAAATACCAAGCACCTTCGGAGAATATCTGGATCCTCTAGTGTGTTCCCTATATGTTATATGATTGGTTTTATTCGTTCTGAAATATGTTTTACCGAGATTTCTGAGTTACTGAAGTTTAAAGTCTGCATGTCTGACTCATGATCTCTGAATATTGTTTCTACTAAATTGATATGTCTGAACTCTGATTTCCTGCTACCTCTTATTTTTTTCTGAAAAATGTTTTTCTTCGAAGTATTATGGAATCTAATATGAAGTCTCTACAGGCTCAGTTCGATCAAACTAGTAATTCCTTATATAGGTTCATACTGATCGAACTAGTAATTCTTTACGGCAGGTTCAGATCGGTCAAATTGGTAATTGTCCGCTCAGTATGAGTACTATAAATGAGTGCGGATATATGTGCAAGTATACACAATCGAACAAGTAATACAGTGATAAGTGAGTATCGTCTCCACAGGGATTGGAGGAAGTCGAATAAGTTCTATCAAAGCTCTTTAATTTTTCACCTAAGTAAAGTTAGTGATGGTATGTACAAATGATAATGTTGTGGCAAAATGAGATGGATGTTGTGGAAATGGAATGGTGGTATGGTAACAAATGGATAGGTCGTGGCAAAGTGGATGGAAATGTCGTGGCAAATTTAATTGTGTTAAGTGAAAACAATTGGAAATGTCAAGGTAAAATAAAATGTAATTATTGGATTTAATTTATAGGACTTTGCCTTTCTCACACGACAAGCTACTATGGGAATGAGTGATGGGAGTCACTGGGAAAATCTAAGTCTATTTCTCCGAATGGTATTCCTTCTATGCCTAGCCTGCTCGACAGAGTCTACTAAGGTGCCCTATGCTATCTCTAGTAAGGGACTCGACAGATTAAAGATGCCTTGGAAAAATCGATTGGCGTAAACTCCTGCAGTGATCCTATTGGTTCAAATAATAGGATATGTCTCGGCAATACCTTTTTGCGACAACATTAACATCTAACCTATCGTTCTTGCACAACTCCTTTTAGTCGAATGAAATCCTAACCTTATTTCTAAGGTGGATTAGACCTAGTTACTACCTAGAACCCCTTATTTATGTAGTTCCTCCCTAGTTTCTCTCGAATACTAAGGCATTCTCTCGAACCCTCAAGACCTCCTAAGGAAAGACTACTCTCGTAGCTCATACAACCTTAAGTCATTAAGTCCCATAAAAAAAATAGATTGAAACATAGATAAACAACCATTCATTGAAATAAAACTTAAACATCCAAGTGAACTCCCACCAAATAGGTTTAGTTCATGGTGGGGTTTGAAATAAACAAGAAAAAAATAAGTTTTATCCATTCATTACAACCCAAGTGATAAAATATTAAAGCAAAGAATAAAGGGAATGAGGAAAAGCCTTCGACGTGCACTGCCGGATCTTTCCTCGGCCACCACGAACTGCCCCCAGCGAACTAGCTCCTCTCGGATGCCTAGAACACCACTCCCTCAAGCTTGTCACGGAGAAATGCCACGGCAAGTAGGATTAACGGAGAAAGATGAGTTATTCTCTCTCTAACTTTTAAGCTCAAATCTGGGATGAACCAAAGTCCTCTTCAAGGTGGCTTCATCCTCTATTTATAAGGGAAAAAAATCATAGGATTTGTTGTTAACTATCCTAAGAAACCTCAAAAACCATGGTCAAGTGCAGTACAATCTATGATGCAGCTTGGGTAACTGGCTGAGTGACCGGCATAATCCCGTCGCAGGTGCCTAAGGACATACAAGATCTGCATGGTCAGACGGTGTCATCAGTAGAACCAACGGTTGTAGCACCGATTCCTCCAGGTATATCTTCGAGGTGGATTTCTCGGGCAGAGGGCACGAAGAGTTGGGGACAGCTGGCTGGGAAAATATCTTCTTTCACCTTGTGCACTCTCGAAATGCAGTTGAACTTGGCATTTTTATTTAACTCAGCAATCTTCTTATGTCACTGTATTTTCTTTCCTCTTTACCTTGCTTTCAATACCTTCACATCATCTAGCAAGTACCTTTCCCATAAAGCAGCACTGCTGTAAAAATAAAATGCCACAGCAAACCAATATTCACCACATGCAACTAAATGCTTCTAAATGCATCTATATGGTCCTAAATAAGCCTTTAGAAATTCAATAACTTAAGTTAAAAGGTCCCAAAATGTGGCCTTTTACGGAGTTATCAGTAATTTTTTTATAGGTTCATACCGATCAAGCTGGCAATTCCTTACGGATTTAAGGTGACCCTTGGGTGGCTCCTAAGCCTAATAAGCCTAGTGGTAAGACCTTATGGACCCTAAGGAACTCCCTTATGTGGCATCTCTGCTATGTGCTTTGGGTAAGTCCTTATGGACTTGAGGGCACTCCTCTTAGGTGGGCACTTACACTTCGACTAGGGTAAAACCTTATGAACCCAAGGTGTTCCCTTAGATTGGCATATATGCCCAATGTGCCTAGGATAAGTCCTTATGAATTCAATTATGGGGACATGCATATTGGCATTCAGTTGGAGGGTTTTACTATGGTTTTAAAAATATGTTGTTAACTGTTACTGTTTTAAAAAGATTTGTACCCTTTTTACTGGATTTTGGTTGGAACATACTAGACATCATATTCTGATCTCCTGATAACTTGGTCATCTGAATGTTTCGTATGAACTGAAATCTTCATGGTATTTACTCTAAAAATATAAATGGAACCTCAGCTCATCCCGAAAACTTGTAGACGTCTAAGTAGATAAGGAAATTTTTATGTTTCTCTATTATCTACATGTCCTTCAGCATCACTGGGTATTTCTGCATTACTGAGCTTCCTAAAACTCACTCTTTTACTGTTTATTTCATGTTAAAAGATTTGATCCTGTACATCTAACGACATCAGTAAAGGAGTTTCATTCGGATTTGCTTGCAGAGTACGGTACAAGTGTAGTTAGGGGACATGTAGGTCACATTTGGTTTTTATAATATGTATGAACATGTATGATTTTAATTATGTTTGTAATATATGAATAGTTTTCTGAACTTGTAATTTAATTATAAATTGTTTTATGATTTTACATATTTTAATCAAAATTTTAAATATTTCCTGGAATTTTACTATGGGTCGCTCCGGTGGCCCTAATGTGACACTCCAGATCAGATCAGGTCACCTACATCGGTCTGTGGGTGTAACATTTAGTGGTATCAGAGCTTAGGTTGAGTCAACTTTTCTGGGTAGACCGACCGGTCAAATGTTATAGGAAGTTTGGTCAGTTCATACCCTAGACTATAACCATACTTTTCTAACCCAAAACTCTAAGGTCAATCCCTTTCTGTAATGAGCTAACCTAGGTTTTTTATCCGTTAGGGTTCGACCTATGTATAAAGGAATATCAGTAACGCTTGTCCAAATTCTGTAAAATGTCTCGCGAGTAATGTGAGAGTTACTTATCCGAGAAATTCTAACCCGACCTTAGAAATGAAATTGGGATATATTACCACTCTATGAACTTAACCTCGTGGCTAAGGTCAAATTGATTTCCACAAGGATAATTCTATTTAAATTCTTTTACTGGAATGAGGGTGAGTTTGGATGAGAATATACATTCGGTTGGTTAAATATTAGTAGAGAACCTGTACTTCTGTAAAAGTTACATGAAGATAATGAAGAATTTCTGAAAGCTTCACTTATGCATTTCTATGACTTGACTGAATTTCGAGGATGAAATTCTTTTAAAGGGAAGAGAATTTTCACACCCCAATTTAGGGGTCAAATTATAAGTTATTGAAACTTATAGATAATTTTATAAAGTTGTATCAAATTCAGGGATCCAACCTTTAATTATCTAATTTTTCTAGTAATTCCCCAATTTCCCCTCAAATCCCTAGTCGTCGCCATCTCTACCCCCAAAATCCTCAACGACCGGCCACCTTCAGAGCTCACTATTACCAGCATCGGACTCGTCATTTCCAGACGACCAAAACTCGACCCTTATCTTGTCGTGAAACGCCGCCGTTCGTCATTATTTAGAGCATGTGTGATGAAATAAACCCCCCATAGAATAAATTTTCTTCGATTCCGGTAAGCCGAGGCTTCCATACGCCTCACCGCCGTAAATGTTGTGTTCGCCATCCACGGGCCCTCGTAACCCAACCCATGAATCGTTGGTTGGTCACTGTTCCCTCCATCGTCGGAGTAGATAAGCTTCATATTAATTTTTCGGTAAATTAGGTGTAGTTTTGCTGAAAATTTGGGGTTGATATTGGTTAATTTATGTATGTAGTTGAATAAGGGAAGATCGACCATTCGAAACGTCATCCGTCTCTGCCGCACGTGTCGCCACGCGCTGACAGTGCACGTGAGGCTCTCTAGCTGGTCCATGAAACTTCTAGAACTGGTTTAGCCAGACCGAACCGGTCAAGTCAAACCGGTCTGAACCGAGTCTATTTGACCCAACCGAGTCAACCCAGATTGAGTCAACTCAGATTGAGTCAACTCGTTAAAGTTAAATCATCCAAGTTATTCCATTGAGTTTGACCCGTTGATTTTTTCCGTTGACTTCGACCATTAAATTTGATCGTTGACTTTGACCGAGAAGTTAAAATTTTCAAAAAGTCATATTTTATGTTTTTCGACGTCATGAGTCTGAATGTCAGGTACGTTTTGCTAAATTCTCACTCAATAAGCCGCTTTTCAGTGTTTTATCTCCGGATTCAATTTGATTTCTCAATTAACTTTAGTTTCTCACGTAAATTTAGTTGCTATGTATCCGAGGAATTATTGGATGTTGAATTCAAGTTTGAGAGTGATCGAATGGAGTTTAAATGTTCGAACGATGAAGCACGAAAACTGTGGTAATACTTTACTACCTTTTGTATACTTTCTGAAACTTGTTGATAATTGATAACTGCATCGATGAAATGATTGGTCCTTTAGGTAAAAATTAGTTATTATTGGACTCGAACATAATTTTTGGTAAAAAGACAGTAAGTTGTATAAGACTCAGATGGCTCGTATAAGAAACTCAAAGATCGATGGGAAATAATTATAAGTTCAGTGATTTATTAATAAATGAATTGACTTCAAAATCTGTAAATTTTGATTAATTTCTTTAAAGGTTAAATACTGGGAATATTTGGATAAGAAATTATCGAAAATACCCTTATGGGGTAAAATTACAAAAATGCCCTTATGTTGTAAAAATACAATAATTATCCATGGAAGTTGAAAAATAACTCCGAAAAGACATATTGATCTGATGAAACTGTTGATGTACATGGAAAATGCTAGTTTTGCTTAGAAAATCTGGATAAACGATTTCTAATCTCCAAGATGGCAAAAGATTTAGAATTTGTGGTTTTTGGACAAAACCACCTGATAAATAAATTAATAAAACGATGAATATGTTTGAACCGAAGAAAATTACTGAATACCCTTGAACTGTAAAATGATCAAAATGCCCCTAGAGAGTAAATAACCTAAGGTCTATTCGTCTCCCTAAGATCCATTCAACGATGATTCTGAAGATGATCAATTCGACAAGAGTTGTCAGTATTAAATAGTGAATACCCTTGAAGTGCAACGAGTTGATCGGTTATCAGGTATCAGTGATGGGATTTGTTCAGTTCGAGTTAACTTGATATTTCGATAGATCGAGACAAATATTAAATGCCCTGAATCTTCATTTCTCCTTTATTAAATCAAATCACTAAGAATTATCCAAGAACCTAATGTCCAAAATGCCTCTGATTTCCTGAATAATGGAATCACTTCTTTCATATCTGAAAACACAAGTAACTCTGATGCAAAGGATTTTGAATACCTTTCTGATTACATAGTGCCTCCAAAAAATATCCGAATACTATATGATCCGGTAAATCACGTTATGAATAACTGATGAATTTGTCAACTAGCAAACCCTTTTTTTAGGGATATCATTTTTAAATTTAATCAGTTTATAGAAGTTTCATGACTCCCTATCTGATAAATACCAAGCACCTTTGGAGAATATTTGGATCCTATAATGTGTTCCCTATATGTTATATAATTGGTTTTATCCGTTCTGAAATGTGTTTTACCGAGATTTTTGAGTTACTGAAGTTTTAAGTCTACATGTCTGATTCATGATCTCTAAATACTATTTCTACTGAATTGATATGTTTGAACTCTGATTTCCTTCTACCACTGATTTATGTATGAAAAATGTTTTTCTTCGGGGTACTCTGGGATTTGGTATGAAGTCTCTGCATGTTCAGTTCGATCAAACTGGTAATTCCTTATATAGGTTCAAATTGATCGAGCTAGTAATTCCTTACGGATCTAAGGTGACTCTTGGGTTGGCTCCTAGGCCTAGTGGTAAGACCTTATGGACCTTAAGGAACTCCCTTAGGGTGGCACCTCTGCTATGTGCTTTGGTTAAGTCCTTATGGACCTGAGGGTATTCTCCTTAGGTGGGCACCTATGTTTCGGCTAAGGTAAGACCTTATGGACCTTATGGACCTAAGGTGTTCCCTTAAATTGGCACCTATGCCCAATGGGCCTAGGGTAAGTCCTTATGGATACAGTTCTGGGGAACTGCATATTGACGTTCGGTTGGAGGTTTTTACTATGGTTTTAAAAATATGTTTTAAAAATTTTACTGTTTTAAAAAAATATGTACCTTTTTACTGGATTTTGGTTGGAACACACTAGACATCCTATTCCGATATCTTGAAACCTTGATCATCTAAATGTTTTGTATAAACTGAAATCGTCATGGATTTTATTCTAAAAAATATCAGTGGAACCTCAGATCCTCCTGAAAACCTATAGATGTCTAAATAGATAAGGAATTTTTTATGTTTGCCTATTATCTGCATGTCCTTTAGCATCACTGGGTAGTTATGTATTACTGAGCTTCCCAAAGCTCACTCTTTTTATTGTTCATTTCAAGTTAAAATATATGATCATGTATATCTATCAACGTCAGCAAAGGAATTCTATTCGGCTTTGCTTATAGAGTACGATACAAGTGTAGTTAGGGGGCATGTAGGTCACATTTGGTTTTTATAATGAGTATGAACATGCATGATTTTATTTATGTCTATAATATATGAATAGTTTTTCGAACTTGTATTTTAATTATAAATTGTTTTATGATTTTACATATTTTAACAAAAATTTTAAATATTTCCTGGAATTTTATTGTGGGTCACTCCGGTGGCCCTAATATGACTCCCCGGATTGGATCGGGTCACCCACATCGGTCTGTGGGTGTTACACCACATGTCACATTCTGAGCGGTTGACAATTTTTTTTAACATTTATTACGGTTGAGACACCTAAATCAAAAACATTGGAAATGTTAGGCACCTAAATTGACCAAAAAAATTAAGCACCTAGATGATAAATAGGTATAGTTTGGACACTTACTTTTATATTAAGCCATAAATCTTATAACATCATTTGTTGATATATTTAAATAAAGATAAAAAAATAGATCAATATTTTATGTATTGACAATGTATAATTTATATACATTATTAGTAAATTTAATGATAGAATGTCATCATAAAATTTTAAAACTGAACTCATTTTAATGATGTGTCAGAAAAGTATAAAATATATAAAAAATTAAAATTTTTAGGGGACGAGCACTCCTAGATCCAACCCTAAGTAGAATTATACATAATCAACCACCCTATGAAAATCAAGTATCTCATTATTGAGAAAAAACATATTGGGTGTAGAGTGGTCCTCCAATATAAAAACGAAGAAAGACACTTACTTATTAGGGGTCATTTGGATCAAGGAAATATTATTATTAGGAGGAATAATCATTCTTGAAATAACATATCTATGTTTGGTTCAAAAATATTCTCTTCAGGAGGTAATGAAACATTACAAACAATAACTATTTTGGCTTGGATTCCTAGTAATCTCATTTCCTCCAATATCTTAGGTATATGTCAATTCTCATCGAGTTGAAAAAAATTACCCTTAAAAAAATAAATTACTAATTCAAAAATATCTTTTATTCCTTTAAATCGTATGATAATTCCTAATTTTGTAATATACTTTCTCATTCAGTCATTGATTTAGATCATATATTATATAATGGATATTATAAAGTAAAAATATTATTATTTTGAATAAATTTATTTTATTTTTTATTGTGGTTCTAAAATTTTTAATACTTATTATAAAATAATATGATACATATAATAAAAGATTTTCTATATTATTTTTTATTAATTTTATCAAATAATTTGATATGATATTTTGTTGTGGAACTCATACATGTAGCATGAATAAAAAAAAAGTATAGCAATTAACACTTACTTACACAAGTGTAAGCATGTACATTTCTCAATATCTTGATACCTAAAAATAAACACATAATTATATTGGTGTATGTTTTTGTAGTTTCAAAGAAATAAAAATATATATATTAAGTTATTTGTGCATAAATTTTATTAAAATATATATAAATTAGAAATAATGGAAAATTATATTTACTATGAATTTTCATGTAAACATTTTAATTTTAATATTAAGAATTCAATTTATTGAAAAAGAAAATATATCTCAAAGACAATTTGGTAAAACATACATTTTTTTATCTTATATTCTTTTAACCAAAACTGAAATCTTATATTCATACTAAATAAACCAAACAAGATAATATTACATTTCGAGTAATGTGTTAAGTAATGTGACATTCGGATAATCTCATTCCTATTAATAATTTACATTCCGTGAACCAAACAACTTCTTAAAGATGGATTTGAGGATGATAAAGACATAAGTACATGATTATGTTTTAAAGTATTGAAAGGATAATACCCTCTTTGCCACTCACCTATCCAACCCTACTAAAGATGTTGTCGAAATGAGTTATTAAAAATTAAACGATTTAAAGTTTCACCTCAATTAATTTGGTGTTTCCTTTTAAAATAAAAAACGGTTCGAGGAGTCACCACCAATCTTTAATTAGGGTGTAATTGGGCGCCCAAAATATTTTTTCATTTTAATAAAATTTAATTTAAAAATTATTAAAGAAACATTTTAAGGTCTGCGTACCCAAAATTGATTTCGGGAGTCGATTACGCGTGGAGAAGGATTAACACCCTAAATCGATACCTAGTCGATTAATTAGTTGTCTTTTCAATAAAACTTATAGATTCAAATTTAATTTAATTTAATTTAAGATCCCTTTAAATAACACTACTTGAACCTTAGGACAAAATACAATAATATTTAATTATTTTCTATCGAGAAGAAAAGACCTATCATGTCTTAAAGCATCCAGTTCTTACTCCAATTAAAAAAATATTACTAGTCCATTCGAAATTTCAATAATTAATTTTAATTTCAAATGCGTGAATAATGATAAAAATAAAATAAGTTAAATTAAAATTACCAGTCATTTTAGAAAGAACAAGAATGTTCAATTATTTAAAGACACCGAGATTGGACCTTTTATAAATTCTAATGTTTTTTTTCGACGAATTTAAATAGACAAACATTTATTTTTCTCTCGTTCCCAAATTTTAGATGTGGCCAAATTATAAGGTTTTACTTGACATGACACACTTTCATTTTAAAATTATTGGAAGTGACTTTCTTATATGTTAAGACAATCACTTTACAACAACCCTAAAATAAAAGGATATTACCCCTAATCCAATTATTTGAATTAAATTGAATTATCGAATAAAAAATGTGACTAATCTTATATGCAAACAAACATAAAAAAGAAGTGACTTTGTACGTAGACTAAGTCATCAATCAATTATTAAAACAAAAAACACATTATTAACATATACATATACATATAACATTACCGTGGAAAGAAAAGAAATGGGGAACATAATGGTAAAACGTGTGTATATATATATGTTATTTAAAGTGTAAAACGTGTTTAGCAAATATACATATATACATATAAGATAGTTCATGCAGAAAATACGGGGTCCTAACATGTGAGAATGTCAAAATTCTAGATTCCATCAAACAAATATAAGAAAGGGTTAAACATATGGAGAAAGAAATCAATCAAATTAATGCATTAAATACAGGGCATAAATGACTAAGATGAACCAAACGACCAGGGTATAACTTAAAATTGAAAAGCTAAAACTAATAAAATACTACCATATATATACAACCATCATGGCATAATAAATTTCAAATTAAACCAAATATGTATGTAAGGAAGCTAGATAATAAAGGAAATATATATATATATGGCTTAAATGAAAATTGTAAGAAATAAAATGTATCAATGTACACTACTAGAAAAAAACTCCTTTAATGACGCTCATTGCGCGTCATCTATGGGTGCAGATGACACACAAATACGCGTCATTGAAGCCACCGACATAAATCTCAGATGACAAGCAATTGTGTGTCATAAATCTATGACGCGCATTTATGACACGCATTTATGAAACATATTTATGACGCGCATTGAGCTTCATTGAAGCCCCATCATAAATGAAGATGACACACATTTGTGTGTCATAAATTTATGAAACGCATGTATGACTTACATTACGTGTCATTAAAGCACACGTCATTAGAAAAGATGACACACATTAGTGTGTCGTGATTGTATGTCATAAATTATATATATATATATATATATTGTAGATTGACAAATAATCAAACTAAATCACATTTAATGCCTCATAATACTAAATATATATATCATATTATATATAAGCAATCCATTTGCATACAATATATTCACATTAAGTTATCAAAAATATTGTAATCATATGTCGATACAAAATATCACGACATAATAAAGTTTGCCACATAAGATACACATTCTTTGCGAATATCATCAATGTCATCATCCGTGTATTCTTCCTTCCCATCGCCAACCTAAGTAAAAAATATGAAATAAGTATATAATTTATACTTATTTAAAGTGAAGTATATAACTATCAAAGAGTACTAAAATGACCAATTTTACATATGCATTCTTTGAAGCATATGTAAAAATAAATTTTACACATTTAATTAGTAAAACTTCCCATATAAATTATATACATTATCACGACACTAATTCACAATTTTCAGTCTTGCTAACAAGTACTTTTATTAATTTGTTTAGAATAACATCCTACTTCAAGTCCATATGATAGTTGTATGACTAATGTGTATGTATGATATGACAGATGTGTATCAGAAAAGTTTGCTTACATTCTAAAATTGTACTGATTAATTTTTCTTCCGAAGAAAATTACTATTAAAATTACTACCAAATAAACCAACCTGGACCCCAGAGAGGAAAATATGAACATAGATAGTAACTTAGAATTCAATAAACGAAGGGTATTAAAATGTTCCGAGCTTTCTTATACCTGGATTTCGATTTACAGTCTCCCGGTAAAATTTGTTCATTTGAAAAATTGTTTAGGTAAAGCTGGCTCCAATTGCATGATTCATCATTTTTTTCCCTCAAACCATGCATGCAAAGGCCTGAAAATCCTTCGCAGGTGTATCAGGTGTATGTCCGAGAAGGACAAGCCCAAAAGTTCTCCTCCAATGAGTTCCTTCCTTGCCCATCAAGGCAACATTCTCCTTCTGGTGCTCAACATAGAAGAGTTGAGCTCTTCTCTGAGCACCTATAGAGAAATAACAAATGATGAGAAAAATGAGTATGCGAGTTTGCATGAACTTCTTAATTGTTTGATTATAAAATTTTGCAGTAATTTTAGCTTTTATTCTTTGATTTGGTGCACTTAAAAAATAGCCAGCGTGCATGCATTGGTCATTACATTCTTTTACGCATCTATTGTTTTTTCTTTTTTCGTTTGGGTAAAAGCCAGAAGAAAACAAAACAACACAATGTGAACTGGACAAGCTTACCTTATTCAACTTAGAAGGGAGCCTCAACCGATTCATTCCAAACATCTGCATTTCCATTAGAGACATCTTCGACATCATCTTCCATTGAAAGTCTAATATATTCTCTATGTGCAAATCGGTCCCACTATGTCAATGTAGGGTTCTCTCGCTCCTGTTTGTTTCGATACAAACAATGTTGTTATCCGAAACTTGCATAGAAGTATGATGATTTACAATTTCTGGTAATGGTAATATTAAAGGAGCTAACGTAACACATTTACCTGACGAATTAGGAATGGATCACGAGCCTCAAATTCCATGAATTTGTTAATATTAAAAAGGATGTTGAAAACACTTCCAGAAAGTTTAGAGCCTTTCAGATCACGCAATGTGACATAGCTCTCATCCTGCAAATGTGAGTTGAACATATAAAACATTCTATCTTCATTTGCAGTGTATAGAAAGGAGCATTCAGTGAACACTCAGGACCTAAAATCCCAAACCAAGATATGGTAAAAGCAGTTCATTGTATAACTAGCTCATTAGATCACACTAAATGATCTTATTATGAATAAGCCATTAATTACCTACTTCAGGAGGAGCATGAGAAGTGATTAAACTCAATTTTCCAGAAACCTACATTTACACCAAAAAAAATCTAAGTTTGAAATTACAAGCATATCTTAGCACAAAATTAGTTTTCTAATCCATTTTCCATGAGCACACTCCAAAAGACATTGTATTAAATATACAAGAAAATAAAAAGAGAGCAAATAAAATGGAGAACCTTTGGTTTAATCATGTCAATTATTTGTCATAAGATGTCCTCAAAGAACACGGGCTCATGTCCCATGCATTCCATTCGATGCAACTGCTCCTCATAAAAGAATTGCATTTCATTACGTGTTAGAATCCCATTGCCTTCCAAATCTATACACTTGAACCTAGAAAATGAAAAAAAAACCACATTGGAAAAACTAGCCAAAAATTGTAAACTATTGAAACTCCAATCTCATTGTGATCATTCAGAAGCTCCACTCTTTCAAAACACATTGCTTTTTCTCACCCTCAGACACCAGCAACAACAAGTTATGGAATATTTATAAAAATTCTGATGAATCATTTATATCAGTTAAATTTTTCTTTGAGCAAGACTAATTTCTCAAATGGTATCTTTTGACAATATATTCAGAATTTTTTAGGAGTGCAAAAAATGTCATTTCAAATATTTTGGGGGACTTCTCAAACAAGTGAATTTATACAATAAGTAGAGGGTATATTTACTTCAATCACTAAGAAGATAAACTTCAAAATTAATAATCCATGAACAAAATCAAACATAATACCCTTGATTCTATATATAAAGAGCACACACATACCAGTACACAAGACTAGGCTCGGATGACTTGTCCTCCTCTACAAGGATGAAGTAAACAAAATCTTCATACCCCATCTTTCCTTCGACCTTACTAGTAAACTTTCTTGGAACCTAATGGTATGGAAGCATAACATGAGTGAAAGTTCCAAACATGTGAATAAAATTAAGTCAATAAATGACACAGAATAAGTTATAGAAAAGGAAAGTGGAATAGACAGTTTAATTAAATGAAAATGTTCTTCTACATATAAAATGTAGTTTGGAGCAAGGAACAAAAATAGCATCTGACACAGACAAACCTGAGATAATATCCTATCAACAATCCGGTAGGTAAGAGCATGGTTACCATATCTGATAAGTTTCTCCTTGTCAATCAAGAAATCATGATCTGTATTCAGCTCCCAAAAATTGCAGTATATCACGTAAAAGTGCTCATATGAAAAGTACTTGTATATATAGTATAGAAGAAGAGAGATTGCAAAGTGAAAATAATCAGTATAAGACAGAATGTATTAAGCATGCATCCAAAAGCAATTACTTATTCCAAGCCAAGTCCCTACCTCAAAACTTTATTAATATCCTCTTCCTCATTAGCATGTAGCATCGCGTCAATCAAGTTTCCACGTTTCAACTCCCTAAGAGTAAGGTGACCATTCTGAGATCTATTCATGTAGTAATATATTCTGTATATTACAGTTTCAGCTGGTCATGTGAAACAAAAGTTATCTTAACAAGAAACATCAGACAAAATTTGCTACATATTTGAAAGTAATAGAGCAATCTAACCTTGCAAATAATTGAAAAACACATAAGTAGTAGTTTACGCTAACTGTTTGAGCAACAATAAATAGCCTATATAATGGGCAAGAGCCCGACATGTTAAGACAGATATTCTTTAAGCTGAAATGCATGACTTGGTTTAAGATAGTTTAGTTTCACTTTTAGTCACAATATACACAATATGTTTTCATGTAAACCCTCTCATATGCTCGTTAAATTGTCAATAATCAATCCCAATTATAAACAGAAAAATATATGATTACTCAGAATTAAACTAGAAAAAAGGATGAATTTTTAGAAATTGGTGCAAATTCATCATCTTAAACCAACTCATTTTAGAAAATGGAAGCATAGCCATTGAAACTAAAGACTACAATGAGAACTATGCTGCCAATCTTTCTTACTAACGATAACTGACCAGCATGATAAAAAAGAATGTGAATCCCTTTTTCTATGCACCTTATTCTTCCATCAAGAAGTGCAAATTTCAACACTAGTCCGTCAAAGAACAAGTTTATACTCCTTCTTTAATAATATGTTATTTCCATTTTATTAATAGTTTTAAACATAGCATTGTAAACAATCAAACATATTAGAGACATAACTATTTCAACAATGAACAAGGGTGAATTGCATTCGTAGAAATTCACATGAAAATAGATACATTTACAGGATTTGCAAGTTCAGATCTTAGTGGTTCCAGCATTTAGCATTGGAAGTTAGTTTGGAAGCAATTCATACAATGTTCAAATACCTTGTGTCGAAACGATTTTTAAAGTTAGTGGGGGCAAGATTTTGAAAACCACGACATTTTTAATTATTCTATTTTCAATTGAATTTTTAATTAAAAACAATGTGATTTTAGAAAACCTCTCGTTTCGATAATTTGGAAATTCCTTTACAATAAAAAAATATACGGTTCGAGGAGTCGCCACCAATCTTTGATTAGGGTGTGATTGGGAACCCAAAAATGTTGTCATTTTATAAAAATTTAATTTTAATTAAAATGACAAATTTGCGGTCTACGTTACCAAAATCTGGGTTCGGGAGTCAGTTACGCGTGGGGAAGGATTAGCACCCCCACAACGCCCTAAATCGGTACCTAGTCGATTAATTAATGTCTTTGCAAAAAATTTCACAAATTCAAATTTAATTTGCTTTATGATCCCTTAAAATAACAAAAATGCAAATTTTATAACATTCAAAATCAACCAAAATAGATTTAATCAAAATTAGCAAGCCATTAGAAAGATAAAGAATATTCGATTATTTAAAAATATCGAAACCAGATCTTTAGGTGAGTTCTAACGATCTTTTCTCAACAAATTTAAATAACCGAACATTTCTTTTTCTTCCATTCCCAAATTTTAAGGTGATGAATCAAAATTCATTTAGGTGTTAATGACAGGATACTCTTTTAATTTAAAATCGTCAAAACGACTCTCTAGTAAGTTAAGAGAAACCATTCTAACAGTTTTAAATTAAAAGGGTATTACTCTTAATCTGATTATGTGATTAGGGGTTAAATTATGCAGTTGAGGATAATATGCAAAAATACAAAATGATTTCAAGAAAACCTATGTCTAGATAAATACACAAATAAATAAAAAAGGCATGACAAACAAACATAAGGACTGAAACAGAATGAGCCAAACTTTAAAGTCAAAACCGAAATAAACACATACATGCATAAGGATAAAAAGAAACATCCGAAAATATAAAGGTAAAATGTCTAATAAAACCAAAATTAAGTGCACTAATACTTGGGACCAAAATTAAGTGCACTAATACTAGAGAGACAAAATCAAATAAATGAGAACCTCAATTTATGGACCAAAATGAGTTAAAAATGAAATACAATGACCCGTAGCTTAAATAACCCGAAAATTACAAATAAGACTGAAATTTTGAAAATAACTAAATCAAGACCAACAAAATAGTATAAATTCGAAATCAGACTCTACAGGTGACCAAATCGTAAATAAACGCTAAACTTAGGAGGATTTAAAACCTAATTATACCCTAAAAATGCGGTGGCCAAACACTAATTAAACCTAAAGTTATAATACATATCCTAACTAAAATAATAAACCTAACCTAATTCTAAACTACACAACCCATCCGCATCATCATCTCCACTCTTCATCCCTCTCGGCCTCTCATCCCTCACCATAGCCTCCATCGTCGTTTCTTCTCTCTTCTATTCTCTCCTCCCATTCAACCACCATCGGCAAATACTCCGACGATGCGACCCCAACAACCAAGGTAACATTACCACTCCCTTTACACTATTTTACTTATGGAAACTCTATAAAACAAAAGTGGAAAATGAAAATCTCTCGAAATCTCTTACTTTTACTATTTTTGAAATGATACAAACACACACACAAAGAAGAGCTAGAAAATGAAAAGAAATTAAAATCAGAATACCTCAAAATCCTTATATTTCTACTGTTTTTTCATTTCGAAAATGGGTAAGAACCCTTTACATCGATTGCTTTGATTCAACAAAAAAAAGTCAAGATCTCCCCTGTTATTCAAATGGTTGCTGATGAACCTTGTGCAAATTGTTGTCTCCTGGTGCTATTTCTCTCTCTTGCTTGAACCCGTTCCTGTTGAAAAACTGAGCCTCCTTTAGTTGTGATGAATACTATTTTTTTGGCTAATGGTTGCTCTCTATTTTTTATGTGTTAAATCTCTTTTTCCTTTTTTTCCCTATTCTCCCCTTTGTTGATCGAGAGCCCCCCTTTTATAATAGTTCCTTAATGCTTTTCTTATCCTGCTCCTCTTTCTGTGTGTTGAATATGCTCCCCATTGCCTCGGTTCACTTTGCCTTGATTTGTGATATTGCAGGGTATGGGCACTCGGGCGTGATGTTGTCGGGCGTGCTGCTCCACGTCGAGGTTGGAAATGGCACCAGTTTTGTTTTTATGCTACAGTGGAGCATGGTAACGGGGGTCTTCACGTGGGTGCTCGGTTGTGTGGTTCACGTGGGAGGTGTCTCTAATTGGGCGCAGGACCGGGTCAGTGCTTGTAATTAATTTGGGCTTGTAAATGGACTTTGGACACTTAATTTGAATTTTAGATTGACTTTAAATTTATGTTTCAATTCCCAAAAGGAAACGTGTACGATATCAATCCAATTAATCACCAAAGTTTCTCAATTTTCATATTAACCCAAATGCAAACTTCCATGATTCATCCTTCATCAATGAACCGTATGCCATTTGAATTAATTCATCATCGCGCGCCAACACCTTCAAATTAATTCTCAGTTGTCTTTAAATGGATTTAAATGGTCAGGATAAAATTAGGGTATTATAGCTGCCCCTCTTTGCTCATTATTGTGAACACAAGAATGTAGCAAATACAAAAAATAACCTAATTTCATCTGACTGTAGCATCTTCTTCCATTCTTCTGTATTCTTCTTAACTTTCAGTTTCATCTCACGTGCAAAAGCCCTTTTATTGATTGTTCAACTTCTTCATACCCAAGAATCTTCGATTTCCTTCCACCTCTGATGATCTGACAGTTTGCTTCAGCATTCTTCTAAGAAGGCTTAAAATGGCTCGGATGACTTTTCATCTTGGTGTGAAAACATACTACCCAAAGGTCTTATGGATGACCTGAAGGATTTATTATTTTGCTCAAACGACATACAAATGACCCGAAAGATTTAATCATCATGCTCAAAAGACTTACTGATGGCACTTACTGATAGATTTGATTCACTACTCTTTGGTGAAGGCTTGCAAATTACCCGGAGGATTTAATCATCATGCTCAAAAGACTTACTGATGGCTCAAAGGACTTCATCATCATGCTTGAAAGACTTTTTGATGACACTTACTGATGGATTTGCTTCACTACTCTTCGATGAAGGCTTACAAGTTACCCGAAGGATTTAATCATCATGCTCGAAAGACTTACTGATAGCCCGAAGGACTTCATCATCAAGCTCGAAAGACTTACTGATGGCCTTCTTACTTCTCAAAAATTTCATTTTCTTAAAATATTACTTTCTCATTTTTCAAATTCACTTGGAAACATCCCACCCAAAGGTCTTATCATCTTGCTCAAAAGGCTTACTTATGACCCGAAGGATTTAAGCATCATGCTCGAAAGGCTTACTGATGGCCCGAAGGACTTACTAAGTGTGAAATTTTAGAAATCGCCTTCTTAGTTTTCAAAAATTTCATCATCTTAAAACATCATTTTCTCATTTTCAAATTCATGTGAAAATATCCTACTCGAAGGTCTTATGGATGGCCCGAATGACTTATCATCTTACTCTAAAGGCTTACAGATGACCCGAAGGATTTAAACATCATACTCGAAAGACTTAATGATGGCTCGAAGGACTTACTAAGTGTGAAATTTTGGAAATCACATTCTTAGTTTTCAAAAATTTCATCTTCTTGAAACATCATTTTCTCATTTTCAAATTCATGTGAAAATATCCTACCCGAAGGTTTATGGATGGCCTGAAGAACTTATCATCTTACTTAAAAGGCTTACAGATGACCCAAAGGATTTAATCATCGTGCTTGAAAGACTTAATGATGGTCCGAAGGACTTATATAGTGCAAATTATTGGAAATCGCCTTCTTAGTTTTCAAAAGTTTCATCATCTTAAAACATCATTTTCTCATTTTCAAATTCATGTGAAAACATCCTACCCGAAGGTCTTATGAACAGCCTGAAGGACTTATCATCTTGCTCTAAAGTCTTATAGATGACCCGAAGGATTTAAGCATCATGCTTGAAAGACTTATTGATAGCCCGAAGGACTTACTAAGTGAAATTTTGAAAATAGCCTTCTTAGTTTTCAAAAATTTCATCTTCTTAAAACATTATTTTCTCATTTTCAAATTCATTTGAAAATATTCTACTCGAAGGTCTTATGGATGGCCCTAAAGACTTATCATCTTGCTCTAAAGGCTTATAGATGACCCGAAGGATTTAAGCATCATGCTTGAAAGACTTATTGATGGCCCGGAAGACTTAAAATTTTCGGAAATAGATTACTATGTAAGAAGCATTTCTTACTTTTCAAAGATTTCATATCTTCAAATTTTAATGAGAAATCTTTCTCATTTCCTTTCATAAAACAACTTAATGGTCGGGCCACATGCCCTGCTTCAAAGTAACGCTTTCTCTGAGGATTGACCCCTGCGTTCTTAAGGTTCTGCTTCTCTAAGCATAATTTCCTGTATTTGACATTTTCAATCATCAGGATTTTGACATCCTGCATCTTCTCTTTTCACTAGAAGATCTATCAAAATCATGTATTTATGCATGAAACACAAATGCAATTCAATGTATCAGTTCAATGCATTTTCTTTTATGCAAATGATGTTTTCATGAATGCATAAATGTTGATTCCTTATTCATTTGACTTCAAAGTGGTGAACTCAGTCTTCTTCTACTTGATCATTCTTTCCAGGGTCTGCTTTATATACTCGTGTAGCAACTCATAGTTTTCAACTTGTATTTTTGACGAACCCTCTTATTTTTGTTTTCTTGTTGTCTTTGTCTTCTATCTTCATTTCGGAGGAAACATTTTCTCTATCAACGTCTTGTCATAGTAAAAAATATGACTGTGTTACCCCATTTTTGGAGACTATGCATATGACTATGTCAAACTCTATAAAGATCAAAGGGAGTTCTGCGTCTATTCTGATTTGACTCTTGAAACACATCACAAGAAGGATCTATGCCAAATTTTCATGTCACCACATCTAATCAAATATCAAACAAGGCTCACTTATACTATATCATGTCGAGAGGTTTATCAATAGTCCATCATTCAACCTTAGTTGGTTCCACTAGGCTTTTGCTATTTAAAATCCCACTGTCCTTTCCATGGAAATAAATCTTCATCATTTCTCACTTTCAACCCAGAGAAGCTCTTTTCATAGTCTTCAGATTTTTTGTACGGTATTACAAGGATACTAAAACTCAGTGGAAATCACCAGATTAATGCAACTAATGATTGATAAAATGATCATATACAGTAAACCCCACTGTCATTGTTTCACCCAGTGGAAATCACTAGGGTAATGCAACTGATGATTGACAAAATGATCATATACAGTAAACCCCACTGTCATTGTTTCACCGTTTTCACTCTTCATACATTTCTATCCCATTGGAACTATTTGTCCAATTCAAAGATAATTCCACAAGTCTTCATAGGCTTCCAAAGATTCCCCACATCAATACCTCTAGCTGAAACAGGCCTTCACTAGTGCCACAACATTATCTTATACTGGTATGTGCCTTCAAAATGTCCCAACACCTTAAATTGTAAGGCTCATTCTCAATGCCTCCTTGGTATAAATCTTGTCATCTCAACATGATGTGGGTTCAGTCGTGCCTCCACATTATCTTATACTGGTACGGGCCTTCAAAATGCCCCATCACCTCAAATTGTAAGGCTCATTCTTCATGCCTCCTTAGTCTAAAAGATGTGGGTTCAATCGTGCCCCAATGTTATCTTCTACTGGGATGAGCCTTCAAATTGCCCCATTAACTCAAATTGTAAGGCTCATTCTTCATGTCTCCTTGGTCTGAATGATGTGGGTTCAGTCGTGCCCCAACATATCCTAACTTGAATGTTCTCATTCTGGTGTCACTACACAGCAGGGTTGTCAAGTAGTTTGAGGGCGTCTCTTTACATTGTCATAAACACTTAAGAAGTGATCAAATCTTCTAACAAAATGTCTTTCCTTTTATACAAGATGTAATATGTGCCCTTTTTGAATAATGAGGTCATCTTCTTCCTGATAGGTTATTGACAACGTCACAAGGAAATGCTACAAGCTATTATTCTTCATCCATTCTGATCTCTTTAGACCACCTGCTTCAAGATTGTAGAATGCTTCGTGTTCTGGTATTGTTTAATCTTCTTCTCCAAAAGAGGCACAATGAGCCTCACCAGCTTCAAGGATCTTTCGCATTTGAAATTGTCCTATTCGAAAATGTTTTTCTCCTTTCTCTTATTTTAGGGATCAAAGAATGAAAGAATTTTATAAAACATTGCCCCTTAATTCAGGCTCACAATCAAATCAAATCATAAACATGAGTTCACAGAATATAAAAAGAATCAATAGCTCTTTAATGTTTTCATGGTTATAGTTCTTTGACCAGTGTCAAGATTGAGGGGTTGGCTTCATGTTAGCTTCCTATTTTCTAAGGTTTCGACCACCAAAATATCATTTCCTTCTCGGTCATCGTGAATATCGCAACATGCCCTTCTTTCTTGGCTTGGTATTTTAATCAGATGCGAAAAAAATGACGCAACTAGCATAATCAATTACTAGACTTTCTAGAACACTTCTATTTCAGTTCTCTAAAATCTTTCATTTGTTCAAGCTTCATAGACTCCTATAACCAAGACAGTGCAGAAATATCGATCTAAAAATGAAATTCATGAGTGCTCGTGTGAAATTGACTATAACAGGTGTTCCTCAACTCCCTTAGTCTATCTTTACCGTAACTCATTATTTAGATAAACTTGATTTAATTTTCCATTGTATGACTAGCTGAAATTAGCTTTATTGTAATTTACCTTTATCGGGCTAGCTGAAGGATTCATCTCATCACAAAGTCTTTGACTTGACAATCACAGTGGAGCATACACCGAATTGCCAGGTACCAGATCAAGGTCATGGTTTGAATATAATCTATTCATAAAGCCAGGGCTTTCGAGTTTCCTCTATAACCAATTGCCTTAGCGGAATAACTCAGCTTTATTGTATACATATAATATAATCACCTTTATCAGGCTAGTTGAATTATATCCATAAAGCCGGGGTGTTTAACCAATTGCTCTAGAGGGACAGCTCAAGCTTTATTGTATATATAATATAATCTAGGTATACGGATCCAATTTCTTAAGCTTGTCAAGAAGAACCTATCATAGTCTAGGTGTTGTTAAAAGTTAGAAAATCTCATCGTTAGAGTTTAATTTTCATGTAACTGACCTAAACTAGATTCACCTACTCGACTATTCCATCCGTAAAGATCATAATCATCATCGAACTTTCATCAACAAAAGTGTGGTCTATTCAGTTTTGTAACATTATACACAAAAGATGCCCCATGTTGTCCACTCCTATGCATACCTGAATACCAAACCTATTGTTCATTTCCTAATAAAAGGAGAAGGCTATATCGATCCCTGCAGTAGAAAGGTATGGTGTTCGATTGTATCTTCTGGGTAAGGTCAAGGTCCTTGTTTTATCAGGTTTCAACCTTGTCATCTCGTCAAAGATTTATAACTCTAATTATTAAAGAGCTTTTAATTCAGTTGATATTCAAAGAATTTCAAGTCAAAAATTCGATTCAATGCTCACCATCCTTAAAGCATGAATTCACTTAAATATCATTACAAAAAACTGATGAGAAAGTCCAAAAAAACATGTTTAAACAAGATGTTGCAAATGACGAAAAGTTTCATGATGAACAAAATAATTTATGCGCAGTCAGGATGCCCCATTATTCTTCTGATGCAGTGGTGATTGATTCGATCGGGTGCTACATATTGTGCTCTGGTGCCCCACTCGAGCTCGTCGTCCATTGTTTCACCAATTCTTGTGTCAATGTCCCATTTTCCACAAGCATCTCAATCTCCTTTAACAGTGGCCTACAATTTCCGGTAGAATGCCCCAATGCCCCAAGTGAAAATCACAAACACTATCTTGATCATATCTATGAGCAGAAGGGTCTGGTTGCACTTTCACTGGCCTTGGTGTGAGGTGTTGACCTTTAACCAAGTGGGGATACAGATCCAAGATAGAAGTTTGAAACACTTTCAAAGTATTCTTTTTATCTTGGGACTTTCTTTGGACGACTCGAGTAACTTGCTACCCCTTTTCTTTTGCGGTTGTGGGAGCTCTGTATGTGACATTCATTCACCTCATCAGCCTTTTCCTTTTGATCGGTAGGACGTTTGGAAGTGACTTTCAAGTTTCCCTTGCTGATTTCATGTTCAATTGACTTTCCAGCCAACATAAGATCTTTAAAGCCATTCGTCGAGTTTCCTCGCATTAACTCAAAGAAAGGAGTTGGGAGAGAATCGTGAAACATACATGATATTTTTTCTTCTAAAAAAGAAGACTGAACTTTTACTACCACTACTCTCTATCTTAGGGCATATTCTTTAAAGATCTCAGTAGCTCTCATCCTTATCCTTTGAAGGTCATGATATTTTGGGGCTAAGCCTTTAACATATTGATATTGCCCCAGAAAAGCATCAGCTAGGTTGACCCACGTCTTGATCTGATCTTTGTTCAAATGATTGTACCATACTAAAGTTGGGTCAGCAAGACTATCATGGAAGAAATGAATCAGCAAATTATCGTCATTTAAGTACCCTTCCATCTTTCTACAATACATTTTCAAATGAATTAGGGGGCAACTGGTGCCATCATATTTCTCAAAATTAGGCACCCTAAATTCATGTGGAATGACTAAATCAGGGACCAAATTGAGTTCTATGGATTCTAATTCCTTGTGAGAGGCATTAACAACTTTCATATTTTTAACGGTTTCATTCAACCACTTGAATTCATCTTCAAATTGCTCATAATTGACGAGGCTTATTCCTGTGTTTGAGTTAGATGCTCCAGGGTAGATTATTACTCTTGGTGTACCAGTCTGACGAGATTGATTTCCTTTATCCTTCATTTTATCATTACCTGCAGCTTGTGGTGCAAGCACATAGATCATTTGATTCGATGTGCCTTGCAGAGAACCCGATACTTGATTCCTCGTATCTAGTTGTAACCCGACCAACTGTTCTTGCAACCGATCTTGGGATTTCTCATTAGATTTCTCTATTGCTTCCATTTGTTTGTTCAAGATGACGAGGAACAAAATGAATGAATGATCTTGTTATTACTGTCACATAACCTTCCATAAGTTATTTCCATGTTTTTATAATTAATGTATATAAAATACTTAAATAAATACATGATATGCAAAATGCAAATGCAAATGCAAATGCACAAGGTTTTAATCCCAAAAGTGACCACTTATAGAACAACCGTTCACTTAGACAACAAGAATTCAGTAAGAACAACATGTAGTCAAAATATAAATGTGATTCTTCATCTCTTCATTTCCTTGAGCCGTAGTCTTCGTGGAATCTCCAACGCGAATTGGTCTTCATGTCTTTATGAAGGGTCTTCTCATCCTTGGTATGACTATTTCCATCTTTTGAGTCAACATCTCATCCTTTTTACCTTTAAAGGAATTCTCCAATCAGCTTTAGATTCTTCATTCATCGGACGTCCTTCTTCATGGATCGTTTGAACATCTTTGGATCTCCCAATTTTGACTACATGGATGAGAATTTCTTGCCTCAGTATGGCCAGCCTTCTTATTAGTCAATCACTTGTGAATTAATACCCCTCGATGACATGAGGATGCAAATGCAATAAAAATCACAATAGAACAAAAACAGGTTAGTGCACATAAGATAAACAACAAGATAGTAGGTACCGTAAACATCAAATAAAACCTACCCTCACATACTGGCTACCCAATCATGCTTTAGTAGATCCTACCCAACATGATATCTACCCACATGCTTTGTCATTCATAAAAAATCCTAACCGCATGCTATCTAATTCACATGATTCGTACAGAAATATAAAACCTAACCGCATGCTTTTCTAGTTCTCATACTTATTACAAAAATGAATTCGAGAAAAAGGTTAGAATGAGTTTCCCTTTATGTCTGCAGATAAAGATTTAGCATAAGATGGGCAGAATATTGGGATCACTAACAATATCCTCGAATTGTCCTTTGTTGGTGCCCCCTTGAGCTTGCCAGACCCTCGATCCTCACCCATTATAGACTTAAAATGGATCAAGTTCAATTCGAGAGGATACATTTCCCTATGTCCATATTAGGAAACTCAATGTTTCACTCGTAAACATAAGGCATGTACCCTAGAGGTTACTTGCTAAAGCCCATGCAGAGAAAAGTAATTTTTCTCATGTAAGCGTAGCGTTCACCCGTACCTAACGGGACAGAGCACAGTTAAAAGGCTCTAAATATTGAAAGGTTATAGCGACAGTAAGGGGAAACTCATAATCCTTTGCCTCGACCCAAGACAATCAACAAACTAAAATGAAGGTCTGAAACATGTAAATCACACATTAGTACAACTATTTATTTGTTAACCAAATCACAAATTAAAATGCAAACAAGAAATTCAAAACAAACAAGGGATCAAAAACCAAATCCGAACGAACTTATAACTTTCGTTTGCAAACACAATTAATTAATCGACTATCGGCCTAACTCTCTAAAAAAGTCCCCAGTGGAGTTGCCAAGCTGTCGAAACGATTTTTAAAGTTAGTGGGGGCGAGATTTTGAAAACCTCATCATTTTAATTTTTCAATTGAATTTTTAATTAAAAACAATGTGATTTTAGAAACACTTTCGTTTCGATAATTTGGAAATTCCTTTACAATAAAAAAACTTACGGTTCGAGGAGTCGCCACCAATCTTTGATTAGGGTGTGATTGGGCACCAAAAAATATTGTCATTTTATAAAAAATAATTTTAATTAAAATGATAAATTTGCGGTCTACGTTACCAAAATCCAGGTTCGAGAGTCGGTTACGCGTGGGGAAGGATTAGCACCCCCCACAAAGCCCTAAATCGATACCTCGTCGATTAATTAATGTCTTTGCAACGAATTTCACAAATTCAAATTTAATTTGATTTATGATCCCTTAAAACAACAAAAATACAAATTTTATAACATTCAAAATCAACCAAAATAGATTTAATCAAAATTACCAAGCCATTAGAACGATAAAGAATATTCGATTATTTAAAAATATCAAGACCAGATCTTTAGGTGAGTTCTAACGATATTTTCTCAACAAATTTAAATAACCGAACATTTCTTTTTCTTCCATTCCCAAATTTTAATGTGATGAATCAAAATTCATTTAGGTGTTAATGACGGGATACTCTTTTAATTTAAAATCGTCAAAACGACTCTCTAGTAAGTTAAGAGAAGCCATTCTAACAGTTTTAAATTAAAAGGGTATTACCCTTAATCCAATTATGTGATTAGGGGTTAAATTATGCACTTGAGGATAACATACAAAAATACAAAATGATTTCAAGAAAACCTATATCTAGATAAATACACAAATAAATAAAAATGCCATGACAAACAAACATAAGGACTGAATGGAATAAGCTAAACTTTAAAGTCAAAATTGAAATAAACACATACATGCGTAAGGATAAAAAGAAAAATCTGGAAATATAAAGGTCAAATGTCTAATAAAACCAAAATTAAGTGCACTAATACTTGGGATCAAAATTAAACGCATACAAACTAGAGAGAAAAAATCAAATAAATGAGAACCTCAATTTATGGACCAAAATGAGTTAAAAATGAAATACAATGACCCGTAGCTTAAATACCCCGAAAATTACAAATAAGACTGAAATTTGGAAAATAGTTAAATCAAGACAAACAAAACAATATAAATTCAAAATCGGACCCTACAGGTGACCGAATCGTATATAAACATTAAACCTAGGATGATTTAAAACCTAATTATACCCTAAAAATGCGGTGGCCAAACACTAATTAAACCTAAAGTTATAATATATATCCTAACTAAAATAATAAACCTAACCTAATTCTAAACTACACAACCCATCCACATCATCATCTCCACTCTCCATCCCTCTCGGCCTCTCATCCCTCACCATAGCCTCCATCGCCGTTTCTTCTCTCTTCCACTCTCTCCTCCCATTCAACCACCGTCAGCAAATACTCCGACGATGCGACCCCAACAACCAAGGTAACGTTACCACTCCCTTTACATTATTTTACTTATGGAAACTCTATAAAACGAAAGTGGAAAATGAAAATCTCTCGAAATCTCTTGCTTTTACTATTTTTGAAATAATACAAAAACACACAGAAAGAAGAGCTAGAAATTAAAAAGAAAGTAAAATCATAATACCTCAAAATCCTTATATTTCTACTGCTTTTTCATTTCAAAAATGGGTAAGAACCCCTTACATCGATTGATTTGATTCAACAAAAAAAAGTCAATATCCCCCCTGTTATTCAAATGGTTACTGATGAACCCTGTGCAAATTATTGTATCCTGGTGCTATTGCTCTCTCTCTTGCTTGGACCCATTCCTGTTGAAAAACCGAGCCTTCTTTAGTTGTGATGAATACTGTTTTTTGGCTAATGGTTGCTCTCTATTTTTTGCGTGTTAAATATCTTTTTCCTTTTGTTTCCTGTTCTCCCCTTTGTTGATCGGGAGGCCCCCTTTTTATAATCGTTCCTTGTTGTTTTTCGTATCTTGCTCCTCTTTCTGTGTGTTGAATATGCTCCCCATTGCCTCGGTTCTCTCTGCCTTGATTTATGAAGTTGCAGGGTATGGGCACTCGGGCATGATGCTGTTGGGCTTGGTGCTCCACGTCGAGGTTGGAAATGGCACCAGTTTTGTTATTATGCTGCAGTGGAGCATGGAAACGGGGGTCTTCATGTGGGTGGGAGGTGTCTCTAATTGGGAGCGGGACCGGGTCAGTGCTTGTAATTATTTTGGGCTTGTAAATGGACTTTAGACACTTAATTTGAATTTTAGATTGGCTTTAAATTTATGTTTCGATTCCTAAAAGGAAACGCGTACGATATGAATCCAATTAAGCACCAAAGTTTCTCAATTTTCATATTAACCCAAATGCAAACTTCCATGATTGATCCTTCATTAATGCACCGTATGCCATTTGAATAAATTCATCATCGCGTGCCAATACCTTCGAATTAATTCTCGGATGTCTTTAAATGGATTTAAATGGTCTAGACAAAATTAGGGTGTAAATATCGAAAAAGTGAAAAAGCACCAAAAAAAATTAAAATGAGACAACAACCGAAGGTATCAAACAGATAAAAAACAATCCATATCTTTTCTGAAACTCAGATGTACTTTGTAAGAATTTTAAAAAACCCATTCATAAAATGTAAAAATCCCAATCGAAACTGGAGCAAACCCAAATTGAATAGTGGAATAGAGAACGAGGAATATCTATGGAAACCCTTAAATTTTGACTCCATTCGTCTGCGTTGTGGTGAATGCCGAAACCAGTGGACTGATGCAAAGATAAAA
Organism: Hibiscus syriacus; assembly: GCF_006381635.1. Taxonomy (NCBI): domain Eukaryota; kingdom Viridiplantae; phylum Streptophyta; class Magnoliopsida; order Malvales; family Malvaceae; genus Hibiscus; species Hibiscus syriacus. The sequence continues at coordinate 1,950,841 of NW_024063086.1, read as the reverse complement.
AGGGAAAAAGAGAAAAAGGGGGAAGCATGCGGCGTGAACTGATTATTGAGGGGGAAAAAGTAGGAAAGGATGAAAATAATGGGGGGAAATTAAAAGATGACTTTTACAGATTACACACAATTAAAAGTGTACTCCGTGCTTTTGTAAATTTTTTGGATTATGATTATTAAATATGACACACATTATTGTAAGTTATAAATCGTTCAGATTTTAAAAAAACATGACATTTTTTTATGACACACATTTTTTGGAAGTCATAAATTAGCGTGTGTCATTAAAGGTATATTTTCTTGTAGTGGTAAAAGAGTAGAAAGTTAAGAAAACAACACAAAATAGGACTTCACCAAATAAGAAAAATACAAAGGGCCAGACTCGAAATGAAAAATAAAATATTAGAGATATAATATAAAAATTTACCATTAATGACCATATATTCCTAGAGGACTGAAATAAAATAAATGTTAAAATGATAAGCCAATATCAAAACTAGAATAGGACTAAAATGCATTAAACCCAACCTGGGCAGAGAACTTACATGATTAATCCCTTCCTTAGGCACGGGTCTAAAATGATACCATTTTGGCAGCAGCATATATAGCCTATTTTGGGTAAAAAGAAACCCTAACTCGCATTTTATCACTTCTTTTCTTTCTAAATGCTTTTCTCTCTAGCTACTCCCTTTCCCTAGTCGTTCTCTCTATCCCATCCTCTATATCTTTTTTTAATTCTTTTCCCTTAAACCAACGACGACCACAGTTATCGCCGCTCAAGGGCTCTGATGAGTAGACAAAACGTTCTAAAGCAACTTATTCCAAAGTTCCTGCCATCCACTGTCACAACAAAGGGAGTTGTCCGTACTTGCATGAAAAAATGTACGAATGAAGTGGACGAGTGAAATTGGACCCAAGCACGGGCGCGTGTGTATCCAACATGAGGATCTGAACAGTTGTCACTATCAAGTTACAATTCATTCGTTAGATCGTTGATTGAATCCAATGGCTGTGACACATTGGTAGTATCAACATTTTAGGGTTATGAAAACCCTAATCAAACCTTTGATCTAGGCCATTGATCGCCTCCAGATAGGATGCTTGCGGATTGATGACACCAAAGACCAGGACAACAACTAAGGTTCTTTTTTTACCTTTGACACACGGTCCTTCTGACTCTGGGCCTTCAAACTTGGATCATTTACCTTGTAGCCCTTGGGCCTCATTTAGCTAATTTTTGTAACTTGTGCCTGCAAACAAAATTAATTAAAGGTTTAATATTTGTTTTAAATTTTAGTTCTTATATATATATATATATTATAATCATATACATATTACATATATATAATAATAATATAACCACTCGAAACCTATATTTAGAATAACAATAAAAATAATATATAATATATCTATATATATATATATAGACACAACCGCATAAATATATAAATTACCTTATCAATAATAAACAAAAATATAATATATATAGACACTCGCACACAACCATATAAAACCATATATATATAATATATATTCATATGCTTAATATGTAACACACGCCAATATATAACTAAATAAAGCCCAATAATCTATTGTATTAGTATATATATATATATATATATATATATATATATATATATATATATGAAAAAACAAATGAAACTTGGATAAAGCCCCAGATAAAATGAGCATCTAGAGCTACCTCTATTTGCTAATTGTCGTGTAACGAGAATAAAGCACAGATCAAAGGATGATCATATTTGTTCGGTTATGAGGAATTTGAAAGGTTAGTATGCTCCACTAAAACTTCAAAGTAGGTCAGACTTGATCTGCTCCGTTTTTTTCTGGATAATCAAATCTGAAGAAATTTGATTCAGTTCGCTGCTCTTCACGGAAGGTTGAATCAAAGTTTATTTGTTTCATTGCTCTTCAGGAAGACCAAATAGGGAACGGGGGATCCACTCTGCTACTCATTAGGGATGATCAAACTTAGAAAATTGGATTCAATTCATTGTTTTTTAGGAAACATTGATCAAGGTTGGCTTGTTTCATTGCTCTTCAGGAAGATCAAATATGAAAAATGAGGATCTGTTATGCTACTCTTTAAGGAAGACTGGAACTTTCAAAGAAATTTGATTCACTCCATCACTTTTTGGAAAGAACCGAATCGGGTCAATTAGTTTCTCTTGTCTTCAAAAGGATCGAATATGAAAATTAAACATTATCACTTGTTAGTGTATTTTTGAGAATTTGAAAACATAATACCCGAAAGTTTATAATTCATGAGAATATTTGAAAATCAGTTTCTCTTGTGGAAGCTCATTTCGTATTCATCATATATGGAAATCTATCTTGACTCTGGTGTCCTTTAAACTTCTCCTTTTTTGAGACTTTGAATTAGTTACTTTTATCTTGAGGTTTGGACATCTTTGACCTTCATCTTTCTTTTAGGAACATGTAAGTACTCATTTTTATTGATTATCATGCATTTTATGAATGTTATGATCCTATTTATGTCTGACATGTATGCAATGATGCAATTTTGGTATATTTTTATCTTCGAAGGAGAACCCTCTCTCATTGACAGCCTTGTAACTTAATCCAATTTTGAGCACAAAAATCACCACCGTTTCACACCCCACAGACACTCTTGATCACATACACTTTTGGTTGGATATAATGTTCATTTTCTTCCTTCTTGAAAACCATACAATATTCATGACCAGCTGCTTGATCAGAGATAAATATTATGGGTTATCCCCAACTTGTTGCAAATCTCTATACACTCTAAGGTTTTAGATTCCTGTAGCTCATCATCATGCAATCCTTATGCTAAAACTATTGTCAGCTTCAGAACACTGCACTTTTCAAAACATTTTTCACAATAATACACAATGATCTCATGTTTTCAAGTTAAAATATATGTATTCAATTTCAATGTAAGATGCTTGCAAAAGAATGTCAACTAGAAAAAGACCTTTTTTATTTATATAAATGTAAAGAGTTTTGGGTAAATACATGGCAAGCTTTTAACTAGAAAGAATAAAAGAGAATAAAGTAAGTGCCCCCATATATCAATAGTAAGGATGCTTTTGATTTGGCACACTGTAGAGTGACTCACGTGTAGCTTCTATTAAATGGATCTTGAGGATTGTGACAATGCGCAAGGGTGTGAAGTTCCTTCTAGACTACTAAATCTCTAGATATTTGATGCCATAAACCAGTATTGAACCTTGTCTGCATTCAATTTGCTTTATGGTTATTTTAATTATGACTTTTTCAATTTCCAGTCCCAACTCTGATTGTCATTTAGTGTTGCTACTTAAACCAGAAGCCTATTCGATTTCACAATCAATTTAGGACCTCCACCATGCACGAATCTTGAATTTAAGCAAAACTATGGGTTTTTAACTTGAGAGCTTCTTTGGATTCAAGATGCCATTTATGGATTTTTAAATTGAACCCCATTTTATTTATTTTTCCTCATTCATTTTTGCTTCTTTTTTAAAACTTTTTTCTCATTTTTTCTTTCTTTTTTTCTTCAAGCAAAATACTTCTAGACAGTATCAGAGTTCACTAGATTAGGTAACCCTGGTTAATCCATCTCAGTGAGGATCAAAGCTTCTTTAGAAAAGGCTTTCTTCACAACATAAGGTCTTTCCCAGTTTGGGATCCATTTTCCTCAAAAATCTTTTTGAATGGGTAAGATCCTCTAAATACCAAATCTCCATCAAAAAATTCTCATGGTTGACCTTTCTTATTGTGTGGTCGTATCATGCGCTTCTGGTACATATCCCCATGAAAAATAGCTTTCATTATTTTTTTTCTTCGATCAGATTCAATTGGTCATACCTAGCTTGCACCCATTCTACCTCATTTAACTTCACCTCTGACAAAACTTGTAGTGAGGAAATGTATATCTCAATAGGTAACACAACTTCCATTCCATAAGCCAAGGAAAATGGAGTTGCCCCAATTGAATTTTGTACTGAGGTTCATAAGAAAACAAAGTGAATTATAACTTCTCATACCAGTCTTTATAAGTCTCAACCATCTTCTCTGTAAGTCTCTTGATGTTCTTATTAGCTGCCTCTAGTGCCCTATTCGTCTTTGAATGATAAGTGGTGGAATTATGATGTTTTATCTTTAACTGTTCACAAAATGATTGCATCATTTTGTTGTTTAAGTTCAAGGCATTTTCAGAGATGATTCTCTTTGGTAAACCATATCGATAGATGATCTCTTTCTTTAAGAACTTACAGATTGTTAACTGATGACATTTGTATAAGAAGTCGCTTCTACCCATTTAATGAAGTAGTATATTGCCATCAAGATGAAACGATGACCATTTGAAGCCTTGAGCATAATATGTCCAATGACATCCATGCCCCACATAGAGAACGACCACAGAGTTGTCATCACGTGCAATAGATGAGGAGGGTTATGGATCTTGTCTTCATAAATATGACACTTGTGACATTTTCTGGCATAATTGATTAAATTAGTCTCCATTGTTGACCAATAATACCTAAACCTCTTTATTTGTCCAGCCATTGCATGTTCATTGGTATAGGTACCACATACTCCCTCATGCACTTCTTCAATGATCATTTTAGCTTCTTTGGCATCCACACACCTTAATAGAACCTGATCCATACTTTTCTTGTACAAGATCTCACCATCAAGCTCATACCCTGTAGTCATCCTTCTAATAGTTCTTTCGTCATTCTTAGTTGTCTGCTCAGGATAACTTTGATGTATGATGTATTGCAAGATATCATAATACCATGGATTTCCATCTTCTTCTTCTTCTTCTTCGATGCTATAGTAATAAGCTGGATACTCATAAGCTTGTATCTCAATGGGTATCATATTTGAATGTTCATTTACTTTGAATGTTGCTACCAAAAAAGGCAAGGCATCTGCCATTTGATTCTCTTCACCTCATATACTTAACCTCAGGAAGAGATTCCTCAAATTCTCAACATGTTCTTCCTCTATTTTGGTATTTACAATCATATCATCGACATAAACTTCTATTTCTCTATGCATCATGTCATGAAACAATTTTACCATGGCTCTCTGGTATGTTGCCTCTACATTCTTCAGCCCAAACAACATCACCTTGTAGTAAAGTGTCCCCTACATGGTGACAAACATGGTCTTTTCCATATTTTCAGGGTGCAATAGTCTTTACCATCACTCTCTCTTTTTTCTCAGTTTGGTCATGTTGTCCTAATACACACCTTATTAAGTTCTCAAAGACTGACAAGTAAAGAATTAATGGCTTCCTTGAGATAGGTGGCACTAAGACTGGGCCATTTGAAAAATATTTTTTGACTGCTTCGAAAACTTTTTAACAATCATCACTCCATACCCTTGAGTTATTTTTGTTGAGAAAGAAAAAATAGGATCACATTTCTCAGTCAGTTTTGAGATAAACTAGGCAATTTAATTTAAACTCCCAAGAAATCCTAAAATGTTTTTGTGTATTTGTGGGGATGAAAATTTTTTAATGGTTTTGACTTTATCTAGATCTATTTCAATTTCCTTTTTGCTCACTACAAACCCCAAGATCTTATAGACATCACCCCAAAGGTACATTTGTTTAGTTTGAGTTTCAGTTGCCATTTTCTTAACATCTGGAAGAGATTCCTAAAATTCTTAACATGTTCTTCCTCTATTTTGGCCTTTACAATCATATCATCGACATAAACTTCTATTTCTCTATGCATCATGTCATGAAACAATGTTACCATGACTCTCTGGTATGTTGCCCCAAAATTTTTCAGCCCAAACGACATCACCTTGTAGTAAAATATTCCCCACGTGGTGACAAACATGGTCTTTTCCATATTTTCAGGGTGCATCTTTATTTTATTGTAGCCAGAGAACCCATCCATGAATGAAAACATGGATTTTCTAGCGGAATTGTCCACTAGGGTTTTTATGTGTTGTAGAAGAAAATTATTCTTTGGATTGGCTCTATTGAGATCTCTATAGTCAATGCACATCTGAACTTTCCCATCTTTCTTGGTACTGGGATGATATTTGCCACCCAATCATGGTATTTTACCACTTTAAGGAATCTAGCATTGAATTACTTTTTAACTTCTTTAATTTTAAGTAGTATCTCGGGTCTCATCATTCTAAGCTTTTGTTGCACAGGTCTAAATTATCATTTTATTGATAATTTGTGTACCACTAATTCTATATCCAAACCCATCATATCTTCATATGACCAAGTAAACACGTCCTTGTACTCTCCAATTAGTTCAATCAAACTCTGACGTCACTCGGTAGATAAAGTTGTGCCTTTACTTATTTCTATCTTCATATGTTCCTAGATTCAAAGTTTTAGTGGGCTTCTCATGAGGAAGAATTTGATTATCCTCTTTTTCTACCTTTTTAGTAATTTAGAAGGTAATTCACACTCCTCATCATTATCACAACCTTTAATTTCACCTTGACATATGGGCAGATCGAAATCAATCTTCGGGTTAGTGTCATAAACATTCATGATATTGATATGTAAGGTCCTGAAAGAATAACGAACGAGAGGATATATATACATATACACATACAGGATAATCTATCCCTTATTAAGAGAGAATGTTTGCGACTTTGTGAATTAAAAGAAATTCATTGTTCATTAAAAAATATAGATTAACCCTTTACATAAGATCACTTATTTCCCTGGGTTTAGACAACAAGGAAAGTTTTCATGTGTTACTCTGAAACAATTTTGTAAATCAAAATTCTTCAACAGTTTAATTATCCAGCACAAAACCTGGAAAAGCGGGATAGATGCCTACAACTCTTCTTTCCTCAGCCTCATCACCCAATATGACATTAATACCAATATCTTTTAGTGCATCCTCGATAATGTGTTTCTTGACTTGCTGACTTCCCTGGAACATATAACCTCCATACATAAAGATAGCACTTAGCGGTGGGAAAGTCATCGGCCCCCACTTGATGTCCTCTCTAGCTAACATTGTTCTTCTCCTTTTTTGGCTCTTATGATTTCCCTTTAAATTTTCCTTTAGGGTTGGTTGATATCCCAAAAAATGATCTCTCTTGGTGGTTGGAAATACATGATTAACATATCCTTGTAGGTGGTTTCCTAGCCCTTTTCCAGCCTTAGCTCCCCTTCCCAAAGTCAGTTTGAGTTTTATTCGAGTGCAGTTAGACAATCTTGGCTTAGATGTATTCTTCCTTCAGCCATTAATGTGGCATTGACAAACTCCGGTGATATGAAGGAACATTCAATAGCTTCCTCATCTACTTCAAAATAAGGGGCAGTAGTGGACACAAAAGTAATAATATCTTCCTCAGCATTGATGCATATCAGCATGCCCTCGATCACAAACTTGAGCTTTTATGCAACGTGGATGGAAATAGCCCTGGTTGATGGATCCAAGGCCTTCCTAATAGAGAATTTTAGGTAGGCATGATATCTATTAGAAGGAACTCAACCTCGTAGGTAGATGGGCCAATGGTTAAAGGAATATCAATTTTCCCCAACATTTCTCTATTGGTTCCATTGAATGTTTGAACGATGCTCTGACAAGTCCTCATGTGTGTACTGTCGATAAATGACTTCTTCATGGTCACAAATGGCATTACATTTAGTGTAAAGCCATTGCTAACTTGTACTTGAGATAAAACATGTCCCTTGCACATGATAGTGATATGTAGAGCTTTGTGGTTAACGACCATCTCAAACGGGATCTCATCATCAGGAAAGGAAATGAAATTATCTGCTTGGATATTTGCCACTAATTTATCCAGTTTATGCACAGGTAGGTCTTTCGACACAAAAGTTTGATTTAAAACTTTCAACAGAGCGTCTCGGTGTGCCTCAGAGCTTAATAGAAGAGCAAGGATCAAGATGCTAGCAGGTAGTTTATGAAATTGTTCAACATTGCTATACTTGTTATGTTTCAATAATTTTAGAAACTCCACAGTCGCCTTTTCTTTCACTGGCTCGTTAATGATTAGCTCATACCCATTCATCAATACATCAACCATATTTCCTTTATCAGTGATAGACCGTTTCTCAGGCTTCCTAAGTTGATCTGGAGAGTAACATCTCCCACTTCTAGTAAACTGATCTACTTCATCAATTTCTTCTTTGGTGATCTCTGAAGTACCCACATTATCTATCTTGCACTTGTATCTCCAAGGGACTTGTTTATTGTCCTTGTAGGGGACACGAGATGGGGGGAATGTTCATCAACTTTGGAGTTACTTTCTCTGTCACACGAGTCTTCGATCTGATGACTAAAGGATAATTAGCATTGTAAACTCCCCTAGAAGAACCTTCAGATGCACAAATATCCGCTTCTTCTTCTTCAACAGATTCTTATAAAACTCCATCTCTTAGTATGCCCCTCACAATTGTTATGCTGGCATACATACATGTTTTCAACTTGTTCAGCTACTAGTTAGAGACCAATAACTTGCCTTGATCATCTGACCCCATATACAGTACATTGATGATTTTACCTCACTCACACTTGTTACGATCTTTTACCTTTTTTCCTCAGTAACTGCATTGATACATGTACCTGCATGGTTTGGAAGTGGGTTCTAAGCCATGTTTGGTTGCTCATTATCACCAAAATTTGTAATGTTCATCTATCTTAACCTTTGGATAATCTTCTTAAAGGTGGTGCAGTTTTTAATTAAATGTCTAGGGACCCTTGCGTGATACTCACATTGGAAATTAATATAATACCATTTGGGGTATGAAGTTTACAGAGGTGACACATGGTAAGGTGACACCACATGTCTATCATACAAGACTTAGAATAATTCTTTGTAAGACATAGGGATCATGTCAAACTGAAGCTTCTATCTTGCCTTGACTCCTTTATCCCATGCCTAGCAGAATTATGTGTAGATGACCCTGTGGCTTGAGGTCGAGACACAATGATGTTATTGGAGTCATACTTCCTCACATTGTTGGCTTCATTATCATTCTTTCTTACTAGTGGTTTCTTACTAGACTCACCTCCATTGAGTCTCTCACTCTAGATTGACATTTCAATCATCTCACCTACTATAACCAAATCAACAAAACTCTTGAATGAATTCCCTATTAGATATCCAATAAAAGGAGCTCTTAAAGTGTTGATAAAAAGCATATTTGTTTTTTATTCTTCAAGCGGTGGATGGACTTGTACAACAATATCTCTTCACATTTAGGCATATTGCTTAAAGCTCTCATTGGAACTCTTTTCCATGCTTTGCAGCATGATTCAATTAGGCCTCACATCCTTTACATGCTTGTATTATTCTAGAAAAGCTTTAGCCAAGTCTTTCCATGACCTAATGTGAACTCTGCTCAACTGATTGTCCTATCAGATGGTTGAATCTGCTAAGCTCTCCAAGAAGCAATGCATCAACAGTTGATAATCTCCTACGTAACCAATCGTTTTCCTACAGAACATAGTGATGTGAGCAGAGGGGCATCTCGTGCCATCACATTTTTTAAAATCTGAAACTTTAAACTTGTGAGGTAACACCAAATCAGGAACCAAACTCAACTCCTTGGCATCGATCTCATACATGCTAGTGTTTTCTTTCATAGACCTAATTTTCTTTTCCGTTTGTCTAGATGTTTGTTTTGCTCTTTTCTGACATCCTTATTAAAATATGGGACATTTTCAGCTTGGTTTGGCTTGACAGCTATTTCATGTAAGTTTATGTGCAATCTTTCTTGTTGAGCAGTTGTTCCTTGTTGTGCTCTAACATGAGGTGGTGTAAAGCCTCGAGGGTATAGGGGTTCTTCGGTGGTAACACCAACAGTTGGAACCATGCTTGCAAGTGGGGTTCAAAGGTTCTTTGGTAGTAGAACCATCAGTTGGGGTCTCTTCCCGATCTGTATTTCTCCCCTGTAGTATGCTTGCAAGTTTCTCCATCATGTCATTTTGGGATTTCAACATTTGTTCACATTTCTCTTCTTGAACTTTTCTTATATTCTCTTATATTTCTAGTTGAGTTTTCTCAATCTGGGTGATTCTCTCATCCATTTCCTTTTTCTGGTATTGTATGGATACTTAGAAGTTCCCAATATTCTTCCATACAATCTTTTTATTAAGGTTGATGTTTTATAATGAATATGAAAAATATAACTATTAATAAATAAAATGCAATGCGAAAAGTAAATGTAATGTAAAAAGTAAAATGGAGATGCAAAATGCAAGGTGTTCCAATCCTTTATTTACAATAATAGCTTCATGTACCAAGTCGGCCAAGTACTAAGCCCCTCCTAGAGAATGTTATAGGCAATCATCTGTTTCCTTTACTCCCCTTTGGGCCTACTCCCAATGATAGAGCCATTGTATAACTCCTTCATAAGGGATATTGGAAGTTCACTTGCATTTCTCTAAAATTCTTGAACCATAGTCTCAAGTTCATTCACATGCTTCCTCAGGGTTTTAACCTCCCCATGATTCAAGTTGTAACATCCCAAAATAGGGTTGGTGACTAAAATATAAATTTTGAAAACTTTGTGCTCATTTTTTAAATAAGTTAGAAGTTTAGGGACTTAATTAGAGAGTTTTGATGTTAGATTGATTAGAAAAGTTGAAAAGATAAGAGGGTATAATGGTCTTTTCATAAGATTTATATTTTTCTTTATATAGGATATAAACACTTGGAAATGGGATAAAAGGAAAGAAAAGTCTGGAGATTTGGTTCTTTTCTTCTCTCTCGTTGCCGTGAGCTTCATTTTAAAGGTGAGTTTTGGTAAAATGATTATTTATTGATTTTTAAGGTTAGTTTTAATTCTTGGTGTGTTAAGAAAGCTTAATTAGAGATTAAAATATATTGAAACTCCAAGATGGATGAGTTATGAAGGATTAAATATGAAGAGTGTTTAAATGAATTGATGAAGAAGAAGTTATAAATGGATTTTTTTAAGTCATATTTGACTTGTCAATGATCTAATTAAGAAGTTAGAAGTAATAGAAGTGAATTAAGAACATGTTGGAAATTTAGTAAATTTCTTGGTTTCAAGAATTAAGATGAGTTATTAAAGATGATGATAGGTTATATGGATATAAGATTATTTGAATAAGTGTAGTTAAGCTTAAAAGGTTAAAAGGAGGTTATGGTAGAAGACTTAAGTAAGTTTGGTAAGATTTTTGGGTTAAAGAAGTGTATTTTCGGCAACGGGTATGGTACTATTCATCCAGTACCGATACTTAAAGAGAAAATGAGTGTTAATTGAAGCTTGGGTATCGATACTGGTTAAATGAGTATCGATACCATAAGGCACAAATTTATAAATTATTCAGAGAGTATCGATACCAAAGGAGCAGTATCGATATTGGGTGTATCGGTACCATCTAGCAAGTATTGGTAGCATTTTGATAAAAGGATGGAAGAATTGAAATTGTGTATCGATACCTATGAAGGGTATCGATACTACAAGCATAGAGGTATCAATACTTTGCTTGTAGTACCGATACTACTTGAGTTAGAATTTAGAGATTAGTGCTTCGATTAGCTTGCAATAGTAAGAATCTTTGCAAGTAATTCAAATTTTGATATTTATTGGATTGTGTATTCGTATAGATAACGATCGAGAGCAAAGTCTGGACAAGTCGACCAAGTAATAGTCTTCGAGAAAGAGATATGAGATCAGTATTGACTAGTGAGGCCAGGTGAGTGCATACAAGTTAATATATGATGTTTGATGGAAATAAGACTTTTGATAAGTCTATTTTTCATATTAGAGCTTATAAAAATAAGTGTATGTGTCATATGATATTGCATGAGTTATATGATATACTATGTATGTTAAATGAGTTATGTGAATGCATGTTGGCATGATAACTTATATTAAATGATATAGTTGAATTATGGGATTGTGTGAGAAAGGATATGAACTATATAAAAACATGTATATGTGAATGAGTTATGTGACTAGGTGAATATATGAAAATATGACTATGAGATAAGCCATATGACTATAAGCTATGTGATATAGGTGACATGTGAATTATATGGAAATGATCTACGTGTAAGTGAACTACATTACTAAGTGAATATGTGATATATATAAAGGATAATGCCCATGTTATGTGACATGAGAGCTAGGGGTTGGCATGCCAAGAGTCGAGGGTTCTACGTAGTCCTTCGGGACATATATGTAATCTTTAGGAACAAAGATGTGGTACTTCGGTACACCTATTTGGTTCATTGGGATATGTATGTGGTCCTTAAAAGTGGTCCTTTGGGAAATATGTGTTATATGTGGTCCTTCGAGATATCTATATGGTCATTCAGGACAAATTCTAAGTGCCCCTAGTGTGAATTATACGAGTTGTGGGGATAACATATGTGCACAACCTCTATGTACTTACATATCTTTAGTTCTCACATGTGTACATGGGCTAATAAAGAGATAACAATAAACATATTACATTTAATGTATATATTTTTATGATATGAAATATGTTACAGAAATTCTATGATGATTGTACATTGTTTGGTTAAGAATGTTAGGTACAAGAGCATATAACTAAGAGATACGAATGATAATAATGCTAATAATGATAAGACTAATAATAAGGATAATGAAATGATATATATATGTATGTATTTATGTTTTAATGCATAATGTGTTTTATAGTCTAATATGATTACATGAAGTGTGCATAGTAGAAATTAGTAATGAGATGTTATAGTTAAGTTTATTTATGCCTCACTAAGTCTTCAATTTAGCATGTGAGTGTTTCGCACGTAGGTTCCGGAAAGCAAGAAGAGAAACTAAGAGAAACAATACAGGTCAGCCACTCCTTTACGAAGTTCAGATCATAAAAGAATTTTGAATCATGTGTACTTTGTTATATTAAATTTGTTGGCATGTACTAAGAAATTGGAGTTAAATATGCTCTGATATGTTTTGTAAAACCAATTGATTTTAATTAATGTAAAATATTCGATTTCTTGAATTGTGAAGTTTAAATTTTTATTAATTTGTAAAGAAAAATGTTTTGAAAAGTCATTGTGACACCTCGAACTCAGATTTAGGTCGGATACAGGTTGGGGTGTTACATTTAATGGTGTTAGAGCTAAGATTTAGTCAATTCTAGGCTTAAATCGATGTCAAAGGAGTTTTAAAATGTGTACATGCCAAGACAAAGTGGAAAATTTCTGATCTGATAGTGTAAGGAGTATGTTGTCTTACTAATAGAATAAGATTAGTATGATATAGTAGAAATCTGATTATGATAATTTCTGAAGAAAAATTAGGAAATAAACCTGATGGTGGTAGCAATTCACCTACCCTGGCCATGCAGGATGAAGAGCGGAAACCTCAGGAAATGCCTTGTAAGATTAAAAGTTGTTTTCAGAAAGTTGAAAACATGTTAGAATAGCGATAAAAGGTCTCCACTGTTTTGAATAGAAAAACTTATATGAAGAAATTTCATTATTACGTGGATAAGATAAAATATGGTGGATAAGTGTCACCATAAGAATGTTAAAAAGATCAAAAGATGAGGTTTGAATTTGTAGAAGAGTTCAAGAATAAGTGCATCAGTGACAAGTTTATAAGATAAATGAAACCCAAGTTTATGAGTTTGAAACAAAGGAATAGTACTGTGTATAAGTAAGAGTGTGGATATGATAAAGGTTTGCATCCTATATTGAAAGAGTTGACGCTGGCTAACAAGGGTAAGTTATGGAAAGTGTATTGAAGTTATAAGATTTGAAGATATTGTCAGGTTAAGCTAACCAAATATGAAGTGGATTTGAATTTGGTTGTGTGTTTTGATAATGTAAATGTGATATAGTGAAAGAGATGAGGATTCATATGTTTGAGCGAAGCTAAGGATTGATAGAAAAGTTTAAGATGATAAAAAAAGATATATGTATTGTGATTTGAATAAGGATTTTACAAAGAATAAGATTTGTGCAAGTAACGTTGACTATTAGAGTTATGAAGATGCAATAAAGATTGTGATCAGGGATAAGTATGAATGATATGAAAAGTGTATTGGAGCATAAGGGAAAAGATATAACTTAAGTTATTAGGAGATTTTGATTTTTTGGAGTAATAAATGAATAAGGAAAGTGAAAGATATAGATATAGATTAAAGGATCAGGTATGATAAAGGTTATATTGAAGTATAGATTATAAGGTTGGTTAAAAGTAAGAAAGGTATGTCAAGTGATATGAAGGATTATTTGATTTTGTAAAGTGTATGTTTTAATTATATATATGATGAAGGTTTAAGGTTGTGTTTCTTGGTCAAGTAGACGTAATCAGAAAGATAAAGAATGATTTATATATATTAAGGAAGTTTAAGAGGTAGTCAAATGACGATGGAATAAAAGTTTGGGTATTATTTCAAGGTAATTAGAAATTGATGAGGAATTGATTAATTTATGATTTTGAGTGATAAGAACTGATGTTACTGTCTACATGATAAGTAACATGATATGGATTTTCAAAGGTCAAAAGTAAGTAAAAAATCAAAGAAGAGAAAAGATAGAAATAGATCGAGTTCTTTAGAAATTGAAGACAAATTATTAATTGCAACTACGAAGGGTTAGAGTAGAAGAAGCAACATGAAAACATTAGAAGATATGTTCTTATTGGTATGTGTAGTGAAAATTCGAGGACGAATTTTCTTAAAGGAGGGGAGATTTGTAATATCCCAAAACAGGGCTGGTGACTAAAATATAAATTTTGAAAACTTTATGCTCAATTTTGAAACAAGTTAAAAGTTTATGGACTTAATTAGAGAATTTTGATATTGGACTGATTAGCAAAGTTGGAAAGATGAGATGGTATAATGGCCATTTCATAAGGAAGATTTTTATTTTTCTTTATATAGGATATAAAAACGTGGAAATGAGATAAAAGGAACGAAAAGTCTGGAGACTTGGTTCTCTTGTTCTCCCTCTTTTCCGTGAGCTTCATTTTAAAGTTGAGTTTTGGTAAAATGATTATTTCTTGAGTTTTAAGCTTAGTTTTGATTCTTTGTGTGTTAAGAAAGCTTAATTAGAGATTAAAATGTATTGAAACTCCAAGATGGACGAGTTTTGAACGATTAAATATGAAGAGTTTTTAAGTGAATTGATGAACAAGAAGTTATAAATGGATTTTTACGTCATATTTGACTTGTCAAGGACTAATTAAGAAGTTAGAAGTAATAGAAGTGAATTAAAAACATGTTGGAAATTTAGTAAAATTCTTGGTTTCAAGAATTAAGATGAGTTATTAAAGATGATGATAGGTTATATGGATATAAGATGATTTGAATAAGTGTAGTTAAGCTTAAAAGGTTAAAAGGAGGTTATGATAGAAGAATTAAATAAGTTTGGTAAGATTTTTGAGTTAATAAAGTCTATTCTGGGCAAGAGGTATCAGTAATGTTCATCCAGTACCGGTACTTCAAAGAGAAAATGAGTGTTAATTGAAGCTCGGGTATCGATACTGGTTGAATGAGTATCGATACCATAAGGAACAAATTTATAAATTGTTCAGAGAGTATCGATACCAAAGGAGCAGTATCGATACTAGGGGTATTGATATCATCTAGCAGGTATCGGTACCATTTTTAAATAAGGATGGCAAAATCGAAATTGGGTATCGATACCGTGGAAGGGTATCGATACTACAAGCATAGAGGTATTGGCAATGTGCTTGTAGTACCTATACTACTTGAGTTGGAATTTAGAGATAAGTGCTTTGATTAGCTTACAATAGTAAGAATCTTTGCAAGTAATTCGAATTTTGATATTTATTGGATTGTGTATTTGTATAGATAACGATCAAGAGCAAAGTCCAGACAAGTTGACCAAGTAATAGTCTTCGAGAAAGAGATAAGAGATCGTTATTGACTAGTGAGGCCAGGTGAGTGCATACTAGTTAATATATGATGTTTATGGAAATAAGACTTGTGATAAGTCTATTTTCCATATTAGAGCTTATAAATATGAGTGTATGTGTCATATGATATTGCATGAGTTATATGATATACTATATATGTTAAATGAGTTATGTGAATGCATGTTGGTATGATAACTTATGTTAAATGATATAATTGAAATATGGGATTGTGTGAGAAAGGATATGAACTATATGAGAACATGTATATGTGAATTAGTTATGTGACTAGGTGAATATATGAAAATATGACTACGAGATAAGCCATATGACTATAAGCTATGTGATATAGGTGACATGTAAATTATATGGAAATGATCTATGTGTAAGTGAACTACGTGACTAAGTGAATATATGATAAATATAAAGGATAATTCCCATGTTATGTGACATGAGAGCTAGGGGTATAGTTGGTATGCCAAGAGTAGAGGGTTCTACGTGGTCCTTCGGGACATATATGTAATCCTTTGGAACATATATGCGGTACTTCGATATACCTATTTGGTCCATTGGAATATGTATGTTGTCCTTAAGGAGTGGTCCTTTGGGACATATGTGTTATATGTGGTCCTTCGGGACATCTATGTGGTCATTCAGGGCAAATTCTAAGTGCCCCTAGTGGGAATTATACGAGCTGTGGTGACAACATATGTGCACAACCTCTATGTAGTCACATATCTTTAGTTCTCACATGTGTACATGGGCTAATAAAGAGATAACAATAAACATATTACATGTAATGTATATAGTTTTATGATATGAAATGTGTTACATAAATTATATGATGATGTGTACATTGTTTGGTTAAGAATGTTAGGTACAAGAGCATATAACTAAGAGATTCAAATGATAATAATGATAATAATAATGAGACTAATAATAAGGATAATGAAATGATAATATATGTATGTATTTATGTTTTAATGCATAATGTGTTTTATAGTCTAATATGATTACATGAAGTGTGTATAGTAGAAATTAGTAATGAGATGTTATAGTTAAGTTTATTTATACCTCACTAAGTCATCAACTTAGCATGTGAGTGTTTCACACGTAGGTTCGGGGAAGCAAGAAGAGAATTTAAGAGAAACAAGACATGTCAACCACTCTTTACGAAGTTCAGATCAGAAAAGAATTTTGAATCATGTGTACTTTGTTATGTTAAATTTAGTTGGCATGTACTAATAAATTTGAGTTGAATATGATCTGATATGTTTTGTAAAACCAATTGATTTTAATTAATGTAAAATATTCATTTTCTTGAATTGTGAAGTTTAAATTTTTGTTAATTTGTAAAGAAAAACGTTTTGAAAAGTCAATGTGACACCTCAGACTCAGATTCAGGTCGAATACAGGTTAGGGGTGCTACACGAACTACCTTCTCAGTTTTGGTATTGTCGTAATGTTGCCTCTAAACTCAAGATCTTGCCCTTAAGTTTCTCATTAAAGGTTCGGTTATCTTACAATTTTTGCTCTAATGGATTTTCTTCTTTTGAAAGTATATTGGCCTGATGTCTACTCTACTTATGCTCTTCTTTAATTTCTCTATCCTTTTTCTTCAGACTTGCCACTTCTTGCCTCCATTCAGCAGGTGATTTACTTGAGCTAGCGGCCATCTGAGCTTTTACCATTCATTGGTATGATAACTAGAGATCATCAAAATCCAATCAGATTTGATTTTCCACCTTCTCAATTTGGTCAGCCCGACCCTTATGAATATTAATCTCTAATCCTTTTTGGTACACATCATTTTTCATATTTTGTAAAGTTTATTTCCATTATTTTTTTCTCAACCTAAAAATCACGCTTGGCTAATTCTAACAGAGATGGTACAACTCTAAAATGCTCCTCCATTTACTGAATGTTTTCATGATTGACCATTAGGATATTGTCATTAACTCGAATAGTTATCCACTCTTTATATTCTTGTGAAATATTCATATAAAAAATGAAGAGATTTAATCGACGAGTCTGCTTCCATGTATCAACAACGCCTTTAACTTTTTACTATTGTACTACTCCCTTTTGAATGCAAACTCTGACCCAAATAAGTCCTAAGTTACAAGAATGAACTGTCTTGACCCATATTGCATGGAAACCAGTAAAAGAGAGTATCCTACAGAACCCTTGATGCATACCAAAGGAACCCAATCTCACTCTCCACACTTGTAGAGTATGTCTGAATAGATATTCCATGAAGCACGCCAGAGTATGTCACCATCTCGGATATCTTTGAAAATGACCATCCATTTTTCTTTAGTGAAACCCCCAGTCCATTCTTGGGAAAGGAAATCTTTAGAGATGAAAACCCTTCTAGAAATACTCTACGAGGCATTCTCTCAACATGTTTGAAGTGATTGAGGATCCAAACTAGAAGAAGTGGTGCACACCCTATGAAGCAACCTTCTTCATCCCATCTATTACAATCCATTGGTTCATACAGAATCCATGTCCTAGGTGTATCAAAAAAATTCTTTTTATAAGAGTTTAAAGAATGAAATATCTCGGCTAATATAGCTGGAACGGGATCCACATGTTTGTCTAGTCTCTCGAATAGATCCACCACTAATACGTCAACATGCCCAAGAACTTTTGAGAATAGATCCATTGGTTCATCTTCTTTCTCTTGTTGGGATGACAATTAATTACCTCTCAAAGAGCAGTCTAGGTGATGCATTCACTATCTCCTTTCATCTTGATACTTCTAACGACCCATTCCTCTCTCATTCCTTTCATCAAAAGCAATTTCTTTTTTAAAGAATGGGTGTTTGGTGGTTTGGTGTACACCCTGTCCACTTGGAATCTCAAACAATGGATCAAAGCTTGATACTCTTCTATGGTAGGCGTCAGATTCGCTAACCTAAAAGCAAATCAGCTATAGGAAGAGTTCCAGAACTGCGCAAGAGCTCTAAACAAATTTTAGTCAATCATGAGGTCTATGAGATAGGAAATGTTACTATATAACTGATAGAACAACTGCTTCTCATTTTCCTCATATCTCTTTCAGCTCACTTAGATCATTTTGACGGACATTAATGTTAGTGTAACCAATCAAATTTGATACGTATCCATGAAGTAAATTATCTCCATTAGTAAATTGGGACTACTCAGACCATCTCAGGACATCTGCTTTGTCTTCTACCTCTTTTTGGACCATTCATTCCATATTACTAGCCTTCTATATGTACATCAATCACAAATCAACACCATGGAATGAATAGTGCAATGAAAAAAATGAAAACAAAACAAAAAAAGGCAAAAGAAAATTAGTTAATAATCATGAAAGAATCAATGATACAACTTGTTAATAAAATCTACCCTACATGTTGGCTACCCAATCATGCTTTAGCATATTCTACCCAAACATGATTTCTACTCCCATGCTTTTGTAACATAAAAACCCTAACCACATGTTATCTAGTTCGCATGCTTATTTCAGAAAAGTAAAATTACACTACAGAAATTAAAAGACTCAAAAAGTTTTTCCTTGTGTGCTCTCCTCACGATATTTCTAAGGTTTGGTTCGGCTTTACCTAGGTTCAAGTACTAGGTTCATTATATATTGGATTCATCTCTAAAGTAAGAAGATCTCAAATTTTCCTTGTCGGTACCCCTTGGGCTTTTAGACCCTCAATCTTCACCCATCACAAGCTTTCATATCGAGTTCAATTCAAGGGGACCTCCTTATGTCCATACGGAGATAAAAACCATCACGAAGACCATAAGGCATGAGCCCCAGGAGTGATCCACTATCACATACATAGGTGAAAACCACACAAGGGAGTAGTTTCTCACCTCTACTTAAATAGGATAGAACGGGGTTTTAGCTCATGTTATGATAATACAAGTGCACAGTGTGTGAGGAAAAGCAAAAAACACACAATCAGACAATCAAAAAACTCAATCTCAATTCACTTTAAGATATATTTAATGTGAAAACATTAGCAAACAAATTAGTTCAACTATTTAGTGGTTAATTAAATTGCAAACACAAATTTATTTTAACCAAACAAGGGGTAAATAATTAAATTAGAACGAACTTGTAATTTTCATTGCAAAGACAATTAATTAATTGACTAATGTTCTGACTCTGTAAAAAAAGGTCCCTAGCAGAGTCGCCATGTTGTCGAAATGAGTTCTTAAAAATTAAACGATTTAAAGTTTTCTCTCGATTAATTTGGTGTTTCCTTTTAAAATAAAAACGGATCGAGGAGTTGCCACCAATCTTTGATTAGGGTGTGATTGGGCACGCAAAATGTTTTGTCATTTTAATAAAATTTAATTTAAAAATTATTAAAACATGTTAAGGTCTGCGTACCAAAAATTGAGCTTGGGAGTTAATTACACGTGGAGAAGAATTAACACCCCCATAGCGCCCTAAATTGACTAGTCGATTAATTAGTTGTCTTTGTAATGAAACTTATACCTTCGAATTTAATTTAATTTAAGATCCCTTTAAATAACACTACTTGAACTTTAGGACATAACACAATAATATTTAATTATTTTCTATCGAGAAGAAAAGACATATCATGTCTTAAAGCATTCAGTTCTTACTCCAATCGAAATAAAAAAAATATTACTAGTTCATTCTAAAACTCATTATTGATTTTAATTTCAAATGTATGAATAATGATAAAAATAAAACAAGTTAAATTAAAATTATTAGCCCTTTTAGAAAGAAGAAGGATGTTCGATTATTTAAAGATATCAAGATCAGACCTTTTATAAGTTATAACGATCTTGTCTCAAAAAAATTAAATAGATGAACATTTGTTTCTCTTGTTCTCAAATTTTAGGGTTTTACTTGACGGGACACACTTTTATATGTTAAGACAATCACTTTATAATAACCCTAAAATGAAAGCGTATTAACCTTAATCCAATTATTTAAATTATCGAGTTATGCTTAGGAGGATAATGCATATCAAATAAGAATGTGACTAATCTTATATGCAAACAAACATATAAAAGAAGTGACGTTGTCCGTGTACCAAGTCATCAATCAATTATTAAAAAAATACATACACATACACATACACATACACATACACATACACATACACATACACATACACACACATACACATACACGTACACGTACACGTACACGTACACGTACACGTACACGTACACGTACACGTACACGTACACGTACACGTACACGTACACGTACACGTACACGTACACGTACACGTACACGTACACGTACACGTACACGTACACGTACACGTACACGTACACGTACACGTACACGTACACGTACACGTACACGTACACGTACACGTACACGTACACGTACACGTACACGTACACGTACACATACACATACACATACACATACACATACACATACACATACACATACACATACACATACACATACACATACACATACACATACACATACACATACACATACACATACACATACACATAGACATAGACATAGACATATACATAGACATATACATATACATATACATATACATATACATATACATATACATATACATATACATATACATATACATATACATATACATATACATATACATATACATATACATATACATATACATATACATATACACGCACACGCACACGCACACGCACACGCACACGCACACGCACACGCACACGCACACGCACACGCACACGCACACGCACACGCACACGCAAACGCAAACGCAAACGCACACGCTCACGCACACGCACACGCACACGCACACATACACATACACATACACATACACATACACATACACATACACATACACATATACATATACATAAACATATACATATACATATATATATACATGGAAATAAAAGATATGGGTCAATACATATATATACGTATATTAAATTCCTTAATAAGGGCTTTGCAAAGCATACATACCATATTTTGTTTGTAAAAGGACACGCGTGTGTGTATATATATGTATATATACATGCTATTTAATGTGTAAAATGTGTTTAGAAAATATACATATATACATATATACATATAAGATATTTCATGCAGAAAATACGGGGTCCTAACATGTGAGAATGTCAAAATTCTAGATTCCATCAAACAAATATAAGAAAGGGTTAAACATATGGAGAGAGAAAATAAATCAAATTAATGCATTAAATACAGGGCATAAATGACTAAGATGAACCAAACGATCAGGGTATAACTTAAAATTGAAAAACTAAAACTAATAAAATAGTACCATATATATACAACCATCATGGCATAATAAATTTTAAATTAAACCAAATACGTATGTAAGGAAGCTAGATAATGAAGTAAACATATATATATATGGCTTAAATGAAAATTGAAAGAAATAAAATGAATCAATGTAATAGAGCAGAAAGTTAAGGCCATCTCCAGCCCTTATCTATACTCTACAATATCTCTATCTCTACTCTAAAGATAAAACAGTAATTCATCTCCAGCACTATCTCTACATTACCACAAACTCTACTTTATTCACAATATTTAACTATTATAATATTGATTTTGCAAATATAAAATAATTATAATTTGGGTTTTTGGATCAAAATGGAGTAATATTTTGGGTTTAGATTTTAGGCCCAAACATGAGCTAGACACAATATCATTGGCTTCTAGGGTTTTATTGTTGCTCACTTCTCTCTTCTCTGGTAAATTACTCACTTCTCTTTCTCGCTAAACCTTCCATAACTGCAACTTTATGGTTTCTTATCAGATCTAAATTAAGTCGTGCATTTTGCGCTTTTTGATTACTTGAAACTTTGTTTTATAGGTTAGTTTTTTTGTATCTTTGTTCCTGGGAAGAACGGAAGTTCAGAGAAGAGGTAATTTTATTTCTTCCTTCTTTTCTTCATTTTATCATTTGAGAAAAATAACAAAAAAAATGTAGCGCAGTTACAGTGCAACGCCAGTTGTAGCGTACACTGTAGCCAGATGCCACAATCTATCTTAAAATTGGCGATGGGCTAGAGTAAAAAGCAATCTCCAAAGTGGAGATTTAATCCACTTCAACGATGCGCTGGAGTTGGTCTAAGAAAACAACACAAAATAGGACTTCACCGAATAACAAAAATGTGAAGGGCCATACTCGAAATGAAAATAAAATATTAGAGATATAATATAAAAATTTACCATTAATGACCAATTATTCCTAGAGGACCAAAATAAAATAAATATAAAAATGATGAGCCAAGATCAGAAATAGAATAGGACTAAAATGCATTAAACTAAAACTAGGTGGAGCCCTTACATGATTAACCCCCTCCCTAGGCACGGGTCCAAAACGATGTCATTTTGGCAGCCATATATATAGCCTATTTTGGGTAAACAAGAAACTCTAACTCTAATTTTATCACTTCCTTTCTTTTCTTTCTAAATGTTTTTCTCTCTAGCTACTCCCTTTCCCTGTCGTTCTCTCTATCCAAACCCATTTCTTTTTTTCATTTTTTACCTTAAACCAACGACCACCGACCAAAGTCCCATATTTCAAGACCCAAATCCCAAAACTGACCCTAAAATGCTCACCCCTTTGAACCCCAAATAAACCAAAAATGAAAGGGCTTTTAGAGCCTACCTCCGACCAAAGAAGATCTATTCTCCCTCCGGCGTAGACAACGTCCAAACGTTCGAACATGATATTGTTCTTTTAGAACCAATTTTTTGTTGTTGTTACTGTTACTCCAAAAAAAGATGTTCCCCCTTTTGTTGTGTTGTTCATGCTATATCACCCCTCCCAAAAAAATGAAAAATTCCCCTTTTTGTGTTTGCTTTTTGCTATTCCAATTTGCTGAAGGAAGAGATCACCCCTTTTTTTTGCTGATATCTTCTTTGGTCTTTTGTTTGCATGTGAGAGGAAGGGGAAAATGGTGCACCTTTTTAGCATTTTGTGGAAACCAAAGCTCTTTCTATCCACTGTCATGGCATAGGGAGCTGTGCACGAAAAACGTACGAACGATGTGGACGAAAGCACGGGCGCGTGAGGCTGCTTGGGAGGCGCGCGTGTATCCAACGCACGGATCTGAATGGTTGTCACTATCGGGTTACAACTCGATCGTTGGATTGTTGATTGGATCCAACGGATGTGATGCATCGTCGGGGGCAACTTGTTTAGGGTTATGAAAACCCTAATCAGACTTTCAATCTAGGCCATTGATTGCCTCCAATTCGAACAATTGTGGATTGACGACACTAAAAACCAAGAGAACAATTAGGGTTTTTTAACCTTTGGCACACGGGCCTTCTAACTTTGGGCCTTTAAATTTGGATTATTCACCTTATAACCCTTGGGCCTCATTTAACTAATTTTTGTAACTTGGACCTGCAAACAAATTTAATAAAAAGGTTATAATAAATGTTAGCTCTTTTATATATATATATATATATTACATTATAATCATATATGTATTATATATATATATATATAATAATAATAATATAACCATTCAAAACCTACATTTATAATAACAATAATAATATATAATATATGTATATATATAGACACACCCACATAAATATATAAATTACCATATCAATAATAAACAAAAAAATATAATATATATAGGCGCACACACAACCATATAAAACCATATATATAATATATATTTATATGCTTAATATGTAACACACACCTATATATAATATCATATACGCACACTCATACATAAAAGCCACCATATTAATAATAAATAATAATTATGTATAAACACACGCATGCATGATATATTGATATATGTATATGTGTATTCACACATAATAACAACAACAACAGTAATAATATATATATATATATATATATATATATATATATATATATAATGAAACTTGGATAAAACCTCAGACAAAATGAACATCTACAGATATCTACAGTAAAAAAAACCCTCATTGTTTGATTTTGGCTTTTTATGTCCTGAATAAAGAAAGCATCTAAAGATGTTATACGATATAAATATAAAAAATATGATAAAACTTAGAAAATATATTTTGATATATTAAGGTTATGAGAAAAAAAAAGATAACATACTTGTTTTATTAAAAAAAAGTATTAAAAGTTTTAGACTCGTTATTAAATTTATAGATCCATCATTGATAAAAACATGATACAACTAATAAAATTAACACGAACATAATATAATATAGAGACTTTAAAAATTAGCATGTTAAAGTATTATGGAAATGAATATTTAAACATAATTATAACACATAATACACACACACAAAAACGAATCGGTAGGCTTATATCTCTAATCTGTATTTTTTTTTTTTTTTGTACAAAAAAAATGGATTTCACCAAAAACTAGCTAATTATTGTCATCACCATAACCCAATAATAAAGATTAAAATGGAATTCTTGATACGAAAATAGAAAGTTTCTGTGGTTTGGTGCCATTTGACAAAAAAAGGACTTGCACTCTTTTAAGCTATATTTTTCTCCTATTGCATTACTTGTCTTTCCATGCAGAAAAGCATCGAAACATTGCAAATAATACAAATACTTTTTTGCCCTCTCGATTTCTAAGACTTCGTTCTGATTAATCCGGATCAACTCGCGTCGTACACTTAATTTTGGTGGGTGAGTCTCCCTTTTGAATTTAGACCACATATAGCCAATATTTGGTATATTATTATTTGAAACTAATCATCTTATAAATTATCAATTGGGTTTAAGAACATCGAATTAATTATACAAGATGTCCTTAAATTATGATTCTTGTTTTAAATTAATCTCTAAATTATAATTCTCATTCTACATTAGTCTCTTTACTTTAAAACATTATATATCAATTCTTAAACTATTAATATATTATTCCATTTTGATCATTACGTTTAATATCTCGTTAATTTTGTTGTTCTTTAATGTCATAATAATTGAACTCGTGACAGTTGTTTTTTAAAAAAGGTATTTTTTTTTATGAAGGTCCAAATAAATTTTTAAAATGTCATATGTTTGGTTTTCAAGACCTTCAAAATAAAATTAGTTTTTTAACAAGTAGAGTTAACGACACATTAATATAATGATCAAAATAAAACAATATTGATTGATAGTTTTAGGATTAGTATAGAATATTTTAAAGTTTATGGATCAATTTAAAATGAGTTTCATAATTTAAGAATTGATATATAATATTGTAAAATTTAAGGACTAATTTAAAATGTGATCAAAATTTAGAGACATTCTATTAAGATATCTCAAAAATGTCATATGTATTATGGTGACATATATATTTATGAATGTATAATTAAAAATATATTAAAATTAATATAAAGAGAAAAATATAAATGAATTGTTGTTATTCCTTAAGGTCTCGAGTTCGAGTATCATAAATGTCAAAGGTGTGAGTGTTCAATGTCAAATGGTTAAAAGTTATTTTAAAATAGATATTGTCTTGCACTTACTCTAATTTTTTTTAAAAAAAATCAAATTAACATATAGATATAATACAACACATTTATTTAAGTTTGGTTGAACATTTGGACCATATGTGACTTAAGTTTTATCCCAATCAACTCGTATATAAATAGATAAATCATCTTCAACATTATTTTCTTTTTGAAAATGAAATTTATGATAATTTATTCAAAACTTTTCTTTTATTTTATTTTTAAACATAGATAATATGAGAGATGGATCCAAGGGGATGGATGAGAACAATCGCTTCACTAAAATTTTAAATTATCATATATTTTAGATATTTTGTATATTTTTTTGTTAATAATCTATATTTTTTATCCTAAAATTTTATAAATTCACACTATAGTATAAAATATTGTGCCTATTTCCAGATAATATAATATACTTTTAATATTATACTTTGAGCAAAAATACTCACCTAAAATGAGCAACTGATATAATTTATACACTTATTTTATATTAAGATTTAAAAAAACTACTTTTAACTAATTTACTTATCAATTTTCATTGCACAATTAAGAGTAGAAAACTAATGCAAGTGCTTTTTAACCCAAAGGTGAGTAAACCCGGTTTTGTTTTATCTTCCTATTTGAGAAAAACCATGCAATGATCAAATCATTATAAGGATAGCTGATAATCACATTTAATTTGATACCCTTTTACCATTTTGGTTAAAAGTAATGCCATGCCCTCCCATGCCTTGCCTATAGATTATTTAAAACCATTTTAAATGATTTTATAGTACTTAAAAGTCATTTAATTTTTTGAAAAATTTAATTAAGTAGTCTAGTGGTAAAAAGGGAAAGTTATTTTCCTGAGAAGTCATGAGTTTGAGCAGTTATTTATGTAGGTTGCATACGTTGTCAATAGGTTAAGAAAATTCTGAATAAATATTACCTTATAAACACTCAAATTATTTTTAAAAAATCAAATAATTTTTGTGACTTTTGTTGAATTGAATCTTTAAATTAATTATGTTTTTTAATCAATTTATATGGTTAAGTTTTAATTAAAAAAAATTCTTGAGATATTGTTATGTGGTCATTACGATTTTTCCATTTCACATTTAAATTTTTTAAAAAAATATTTTTATAACCTTATAAATTTTAATTTTTTAAATAAATCTAAAAGAAAATATGAAAATATTACAGTACACCATTGTAACGCAACATATGATAGTAACTGATCCTCGCACAAAAATATTAGATTTAGTATCAATGTTAGTCAAATAGATTAATTTATAGCATGAATCTAGAGACAATGTTGGTAAAGGAATTTTTGTTATTTTTTTGAGGTATCGAGTTCGATATCAAGAATGTCATAAGTATGAGTGTTAAATGGTTAAAAGTATTCTTTGAATAGATATTACCTTATAATTACTCCAGATTAATTGATAAAATTTTATGTACACATCCTTTATTAAATGTAAAAAAAATCAAAAACTTAATTTACTGTTTTTAAAAATTTAATAGCATTGACAACCTAAAATCTTTTTAAATTTATTCATATGAGTACTACAATAAGATTAAAATTTTTAAATATATGTTATTAACGTACATAAGTTATTATGATTTTAATAAACTTTCTTGAAATTCTCAATCCCATAGTTGTGCATGAACAGAAGGAGCACCTACCAAAGACACTCTCCTGTTTAGGGCCCAAAATTATGAAATCTACATATATATTTAAAAAAATAATTTATTTATTTAGTCATTCACTTATTGTTTTATTTTTTTTTGGCATTCAATTATTATTATTTTCAAAATCATACTTAACGTTACATTTTGCTTCTTTTTTGTTTACCCATCGTCTAAAAAATTAACGATGATTCTAATGTGACGTTTTTAAATTATTTTTTTCACTTTCCACTCAATATTCTTTTATCATTTTTTGACAAGATGTAGAAGGTTGAAATAGAACCTAGGTCCTCTTAAAAGAAGGCAATGTTTGTTTTGTATGAGTAGTTGGATGTTTAATAAAAATTCTTGATGTTTTCTATTTAAAGTTTGATGTATTTATTAGATAGTATAT
This sequence comes from Hibiscus syriacus, assembly GCF_006381635.1. Lineage (NCBI taxonomy): Eukaryota > Viridiplantae > Streptophyta > Magnoliopsida > Malvales > Malvaceae > Hibiscus > Hibiscus syriacus. The sequence goes on along the minus strand of NW_024063086.1, from coordinate 1,922,489 downwards.
TAAATGTAATAAAAAATAATTTACAGGTAAATTTATTTATTTTTGCTTGCTCTTATAATTTAATTTTTTCAATACTTATTATTATAAGCCTAATTTCTATGTTTGCTCTGAACCACTAAAATCTCAAAAACGAACATGAAAATACTTATTTACATAAAATATTGTCAAATTACATAAATGATTACAATTTTAATAATATTTTGCATAATAATCAAATATCTCGAATGCTTATATGATCACATAAAAATATTACAATATTAATAATATTCTGTGTTGTTATACAAAATGTTATTAAAATGTTAACAATTTAACCTTATTTTAAGCCATTCAATAAAAATACACCTCATTTGGATTATTTTTAGTCAACAAAAAGTGACTAAAAAGTATTTTAAATATCATCTCATTTGAATTATTTTTAGTCGATGTATTGTATAGACATCAAAATTCATTTGGATCTAAAAAGCATTTTAAAATGGTTTAATGAAAAATAATAATTGACTAAATTATACTCTTCGCTAACTTTAAATGTTTAAAGTATTTTTCGCTCAATCTAGATGTTTATTCATTCATTATTATTTTAATTGTATACGTTGTAACGATTATTAAAAAAAGATTATCTGACACGTGTCACATTTATATTTGCTGAATTTTTTATTTTTTTGAAAAACTTCAAAATAGTATTATTTTTTTAAAAAAAAAACTAAATATCTTTAAAATCTCAAAACCTTAAAATCTCTAATTTCAAACCTAATTATCAACCGTCGCTAGTTACAATCTTCGTCGTCGCTCACCCATGGACTGGTCATCACCCTTGCCATCACCCCAAACACCTAAATCTTTAAACTCATAAATCCTTAAACCTTAAATTTCTAGAAGTTTTAAAACCTATAACAAGCCCCACATATCAGAGCTCCGTCGCCCAAGATTGGAATGACACATCAGAGCTTCACCGGCTATTATAGTATCACTCTGATGGCAACTGAATATTTATCTAAGAACCTAAGCTTTTGAAATCGAACCATTCTGAGATTGAATATACAACACATAAAACATTTTCCATATTGTAAATGTAAAAGAACAAGAACTTGAACTGATGATACTCTTTTGGTATTGTCGCCATATGTCCAAATAGCATATGCAACTCCGGAAGTAATTGGAAAGTAGGAAAGCCAAGATATGAGTTGTGTATGGTTTATCTTTACAAAGCAATGTTTTCTCAAAATACGTTTTAATGCTCGAGATTTCTTCTAATGAAGTGCAGTCATGTGCATCTAAATGTATTAGGTTTGGAAAAAGCTCTGGTAATGATTTCAGTCTTTTGTATTTCATCAATATTAACCTCTGCAACGTATTAAGTATTTTTATGGTTGTCTATAAATTCTCAAGATTGGTTCGACATAATCTGCCATGAGGACAACCCATAGAGATCTTTCTACATATTCGGTCTTCCTATTAAAAAAGTTCATCCTATAGCAGAAAAAAGTTATTTGGCCATATGATAAGATTTTTTATTCCATAAACATAAAGAAACCAAAGAGATTTCAATTTATAAAAGCTCTCAAGAAGGCAAACAAGGTTTTCATAGTTTCTACACAGTTTATGGCATAGATTACCAAGAGACCTTTGCTCTAGCTGTGAAGCTAAATAAATTAAGAGTCTATCTTTGGCTGTGAATCTGGATTGACCACTTCGCTAATTAGACATAAAAAAAAATGCCTTCTTGAATGAAAACTTGTGTGAAGAAGTGTACATGGCAATTCCTCTCGACAACCCAAAAAGTATACAAATTGTAGAAATCATTGTAAGGTTTAAAGTAGTCTCCAAGGTTGGTTCAACAGGGTTTTCAAAGTGATAGTTGGAAATGGTTACAAGTAATATCAAACCGATCAGACTTTGTTCATCAAGGTAAATAGCAATTGATTATTTGACTTTGTAGTTTAGATTAACTATAACTCTTTATCTTATTATTTGACTTTGTAGTTTAGATTAACTATAACTCTTATCTTATTATTTGACTTTGTAGTTTATATTAACTTTAACTCTCATCTTATTATTTGACTTTGTAGTTTATATTAACTATAAATCTTATCCTTTTTATTTCTAAATAGAATAGAACCTTATCTATGAGTAATTTGAGTTATATTCAAACTCTTTTATACTCGATCTATTTAACAGGCTTGTATATATATTTTATTGAATTAAGAAAAAACAGAGTATCACTTTTTTCTTTGTTCCTAAATCCTTTCTACATGGTATCAATCTAGGTTTTTGATTTTTTTCCTCTTATCCTAAACTCAATGGTCGATGATGACATCTCTATAATCAATTCAAGGGCTGTCCATCTCAAGTACCCATTAATGATTTCTCTCCTAGTGCTATCACATGCCATCGTTTGAATGGCAAGAACTATCTTCCATTGTCACAAATCGTGAAGCATTACATACTAGTAGAGGGAAAGAGGGCTACCTTTCGAGCAACATGAAGATTTCAACAGCCACTGAACCCATATACCAAACCTAGTTGAGCGAGAACCAATCCAATATGGTTACCTCAGATAGCAATAACAGTTGTCAATTCAGTAGACAACAACTTAAAGAGTTACAGTAGCTTATAAGTAAGACGAGTACATCTTTTGATTCTCAGAAGGCTTTTATTGTGCATGAAGGTAGTCTTTCATTTGCTAACATTTGATGGTTCATTAGTCGTCATTGAAGGGAATAGAACAATACCGATCAAGAAGGATATTGTATTAAAATTTGTGCTTTATGTTCCACATTTACCTTGCAACTTGTTATTTATTAGTAAATTATCTCGTGACTTGGGATGTTGTACTAAGTTTGATTTCAATGAATACGTGTTTCAGGTACTGAATTTGGGGACGACAATTAGCAGTGCTAGGTTATCCGGTGGACTATAAATTCTCTGATGTTCATAAATTCTCTGATGTTCTCCTCCGCAAAAACAAGCCTTTTTTCTAGTTACATTTTGAAATCTATTCCCTCTTCAAACCCTATTTCAAGTGAGATTATGTTATTATATTTTTTATTAGGACATCCAAGTTTCTTTTAACTTGCCAAAATATACGCAAATTTTTTCATTAATAAAAAGGCCAAAATTTTCCCTTGTGACATTTTTCAATATGTCAAACATCACATGACACCATATTCTCCCTTCACCACATGACACCATATTCTCCCTTCACTTACAAATCTTCTCACCTTTTTCCCATCATCCATAGTGATATATGGGGTCCTTCTATGGTAAAAAAATGTTAATGGTTCAACTTGGACTTTTCTCATGAAGGAAAAATCAGAAGCTGATGCACTCTTTAAAGCCTTTTACAACATGGTCGAAAATCAATTCCAAGGTAAAATTAATATTCTTAAAACTGATGGAGCGGATATTTCTCTAATGTCCAAGGGTCTTACCTTAAAAAAGGGGTAGTGTTCATATCAATACATGTATTGATAGTCCTTAACAGAATGTGAATGCAAAAAGAAAAATATACATCTTTTGGCAGTAGAGTGTTCAAATCAATTCTCTAATGTGTTTGCTTCCATTATTCCTAAATATTTTTTTGGGGAAACCATTCTTACAGCCACCCATCTTATTAATAGAGCCACTAGTTCTTTAATTTCGATCTTCTAGGGGGGTTTCTCTTGTCCAATTTCTTGGTTCAAACCTTTGTCGTGTGATCTTCCTCTCAAGATTTTCGGATGTTCTACATTTGTTTGTATGTATCCTCATCATAGATCTAAATTGGATCTAAGATTACTAAAATGTATTTTTCTAGGTTATTCATCTATCAAGAAGGGCTACAAATGTTGTCCTCTTATTACAAAAAAGATGTATGTCTCAATGGATGTTACTTTTATGGAAATTAAACCATATTTATTGAAATCTGAAACTCAAAGGGAGATTTAGGATGAATTTTAGGTACGCCTTTTTGAAAGCATTCAACATTTGCCAACTTTGCCTTCCAATACTACATCTTAATTGATATTATCTCATGAAACTTCTCATTCTTCACCTATACAACCTTCTCCAAAGCTTTCTCCTACTCAAACACAGATTCCTTATATGACTTCACAAAGAACCAATACCTTATCTTTCCAATCTTATACATGCACCAAAGTCCATAATGATAATACATGCTTCTCTGGACTAATGTTTCTATTCGAACCTATTAGAAGAACAAAGTCTCGAAGATTCAAAGCATATCTATTCGGTAAGCATAATGTGAATGAATCATTAAACAATTCTAATGTTGCTCCCTTTAATGTTTCAGATTCAAGGTCGAATCATTAAATGATACATGCATCAAAAGGCTCACATCAAAGGAAAAGTAATAACTCTTCCAAATGACCCACTCGTCCAAGCCTTGGAAAAGAAGACCAAAATAACAGCAGACTTGCGACAACTTTTTGAATGGGATCCTGATTTTATTCGGTCAACATGTCTTATGGAGATACAAATTTATGTCTCTTATCTTTCCGAAGGTTGTTTAATTGTATAAATCCGATATCATGAACTCAAGATATGGCCATTTTAGTGAAGACAGTGCATGCAGAAAATCTTATACGAAATTTTGTAAATATTACGAATTCTCAATATTTTTATTGATTATTTGTAATATAATTTAATATTGGATGATGCATTATATTTTATGATTAGATTTATTATTTTATTATGAATTAAGGTTGAGTTAAAATATTATTTTTAGTTTATTATTATTTTATTAGGAATTAGAGTTAAGAAATGTTTAGTTTGTCATTATTTTATTCATTAGTTATTTAGGACCTTTAGAACTCATCCCCTATATAAAGGAGACTTCATTCAACTTTGTAAAACAGATTTCTTCGATTAATAATACAACAAGAGTTCGTTTTTGCAAGTGTTGATTGCCTTGTGCCTTCGAAACTTCTTCTCCTGGAGTTCTTTTAAGTTCTTGTGAGGGAGATTAATTTCACACTCCAATTTGCCTTTTCATCGTGACTAGAAGGGTTGGTTAGAGCCATATTATCGAGTTTGCCTTTTCATTGTGACTATGAGGGTTTGATAGGACATTTATCCATCTATTTTCCACAAATCCATCCTCACCATCATCATCTTTACTGTTCACCTTCATAAGGGAGATATTTTTGATTTCTTGATTATCATACTTTATTCTCAATTTCATCTTTTTTATCTTGTTCTAATCTTGTTTCTTACCTTGTTTCCAACAGTTAAAAGAAACTCTAAAACCCCTAGCTGATGCCGCCACCTTCCCCTATTCATCCCCTTTGTTCTTCATCGAATCTAGAGCTTTTTAGGTTTGATTCTTCAACAAGAGAAATGTTCATTAACCCGCCACCGCTTCCCTATCAATTGATATAAGATTTGGGCCGATTCTTGAAAATAATCAAGCAATCTTGCTTGTTCTTGCACAGAAAACAGACAAGGTACCTCAACGGAACTAGTTCGCTAAAGATTCATCGTTTTAGGTTCTTTTTTGTTTAATTTTAATTTAGATTCAAATTCTTCTTGTTAGTTTGCTATTTTTCATTAAAAAAACAAAAAAAAATACAAAATTGAAAAATTGAAAACAAATGAATTTAGGCATATTTTCTTCAGATCTCATATTCATCCTAAGTGTAATCTGCAGTCCAAAATTCACCCCAATCGAAGTTCATTAGAGCCTTCAAATACATCGTTCAAGTTTCATTGGCATATTCGGTCTAGAATCTTGTCGAATTTCTTGAAAATTCTACAAGAGGAATTTCGTGGTGAAAATTTCCATATTGAAACTACATATATTGAAGATCTTTCACACAAAAATCAGAATTTTTGGATATCAATAACACCTTCGAACAAAGCGATCACAAAAAATAGATTGTTTGAGGACTCACCGTTCAACAGAGTCTACTGAATACTACTGAAGGTATTTGGTTCTGAAATTTTACAGGTGGTTTCTACACACACAGAACTACATTCAAGAATTTTTCCAAAATATTTGGACACCATTAACCCCCTCAAAAAAAGGTTCTCAAGTTGACCCATCTTTTTCTAGGTTTCTCGTTTGGTTCTTTTTTTCCTTTGACTCTTAGTGCTTTAGGTTCTTATGTTTTCCCTTTTTATTGTTCTTTTATATTATCTAACACATTATCTTCCTTGTGTTAGTAAGACTACAGAGTTTGCATATTTCTTCCATCTTTGCATTCTCGTTCTCTTGGAGTCTAACCCTTGTTTCGCCTCTTAGAGCTTTTAGGTTTTCTTAGTTCCTTTTCTAGTAATAAAACTCTGATGGTAATGTGAGTTTTAAAGAGTACAAGATCGACTTACTTGCCTCTTGCTGTGTTACTTTCTTGGAGTGACTTGAATTTTCTTTCTTTTATTTTTATTTTACTTTAAAATTTCTTTTGAGTGCTATGATTTTAGGATGGGCGACAATAACGACAAGACACTTACGGCTATCTTAGTCGTACTTGCACGACTCACGACTAATTTGAAAGGTATAATGAACTTAACAATATCATGAAAGAATGACAAGAACCACAACTGGATCTACCAAACCAGAATCCAAGACCAAACAATGCTAAACTTTTGGTACCCATACAAGCACAACAACGTTTCCAAACATCAAACTCTTTACAAAACCAAAGTTCATGATCCCGTCTTTCAAAGGAGACAATGATCCAGACAAGCACATTGATTGGAAAGGAAAATTTGATCTCATTTTTGCATACCATGACTGCCCCCAAGCTGAACAAGTTCCCCTCATCACCATGAAATTCGAAGGATATGCTCACACTTGGTAGATGCAAACAAGGAAAAAGATCAAGAACTTCCAAATTCAAGCAATCACTTCTTGGACCGACCTCAAACAAACCATGAGGAACCATTTCCTACTGACACATTATACAAGAGAAGTTAAACTATGACTACACCGACTTCGACAAATTAGAAGTTAAGTTGAAGACTACTACAAGGAGATACAGTCCTTACTCAATTGGGCTAACATAACCGAAGAAGAAGAGGACACTGTGTCAAGATTCGTCATTGGCTTGAACTCAAACATCACTGATCTTCTTGACCTCCATGGGTACGAAAACCTTGAAGATACACTAAAGAAGACAATAACAACTGAAGAACAAATCCAAATGAGATTTCGATTTAGAGAACATTACCAAGGTACTCCATCCTCTTACCATGGTAATCCTTCAAATCCTTCCTCATCTTCTACTCCATCTTCTCTAAAAGAGTCGAGAGATGACAAACCGTACAAAGAGAAACAATGACCAACAAAGAATGACACACTTTCAACCCCTAAAGACCAAATGAGAATTTATGAGGAGGTAGGGAAAGTAAAAAAGAAAAAGCTGAGAAAGAGGCAAAAGCAAAAAAGGTCACTAGATACAAAAGCCAAAAGAATAATGACCCATGGAAGGTGAGTGAACCTAATTTTGAGAAGAAAAGAGTGACTCAAAATCTATGTGTGAGCACAAAAGAATTGAGAGAGAACTTTCTTTACAAACAATCGTGCATCCTTGTTTGCTTTAGGAAATCAATTGTTTCGATTTCTAACATTAACAAGGATTTGCCTAGTGTGTTTTCATCTCTTTTACAGGATTTTCAAGAAGTGTTAGGTGATCGACCTAACGAATTACCATCAAAAAGAGGAAAACAACACCAAACCAATCAAATTCAAGGTTTCATCATACCTTGTCAAACATAGAATCTCAAAGAAACCAAAAAGTTAGATTTGTTACAAAAAAAGCCACATCCAGGAAAACATTAGTCATGATACCATCTTAATGGTGAAACATGATTTGAACAACTCCACAAGCTTTCTAGTTTGTGCGCAGGGAATCCATGTAATTGATGAAAAAGTGAAAGCAACACGGGGCTGGCCCATACCATCTTCCATCACCAAGAGTTGTCGAATGATTCTAGGTGACCCTCCTGACAGGTTACCACCTGAAAGCCTTAATCACTATGTCATATCAATAAAGAGTCATGATTTATGAGAATCCAAAGGTAAGTATTTTATTACTAATTTTAATGATATTTTAACGTACTTCTTCTCCTTTTACAAGGTAAGACTCTTGAAGTTGTCATCCATACTCAACATAACTCCTTTAAGTGTATAAAAGATCGAGGTAAGCAAAACACAGTAGATGAGCACTACCACGAAGGTCCTGCATTCCACAAATCTCCTCTCAAGAATTCTTAATTCATAAACCACACTTAGGAGACTTAAGGAATTACTTACACAAACCAGTTGACATGGTTTTTTAACACTCATTCTCGCCAAACACGAGTCAAATCATGGAGAGAATATCTGAAGCAATCATAATGAAAGCCAACAGTAGCCACAACCATCTTCAATTTCAACCTAAGCATCATATTACAATACTTGTATGAAAAAGAGGATTTCAAGACTACAAGAAATTAGTTCCTACAAAGAAGAAACCTCAACTAAAATGCATAAAGACACATCACATTGATCTTGGTAAATGTTTCACAAGTTTTCCTTTCAGCACATCTAATTCTCTTTCTCTTGGATTTTTATATTCAAGGACGAATCCTTTTAAGGAGTGGGGGAATGATACATGAAACAGAGTCCATAATGATAATACATGCTTCTTTGGACCAATGTTTCAACTTGAACCTATTAGCAGAATGAAGTCTCGAAGATTCAAAGCATATCTATTCATTAAGCATAATGTGAATGAATCATTAAACGATTCTAATGTTCCTCCCTTTAATGTTTCATATTCGAGGTCGAATATTTTTTAAGAAAGGGAGGATGATACATGCATCACAAGGCTCACATAAAAGGAAGACGTAATAACTCTTCCAAATGACCCACTCGTCCAAGCCTTGGAAAACAAGACTAGAACAGCAACATATTTGTGATGACTTTTTGAATGAGATCCTAATCTTATCAATCTAATATCGGGAACTCAAGATATTGACATTTTAGTGAAGACAGTGCATGTAGAAAATTCTATATGGGATTAATACGGGATTTTGTAAATATTACGAATTTTCAATATTTTATTGATTATTTGTAATATAATTTAATATAGTATGATGCATTATATTTTATTAATAGATTTATTATTTTATTAGGAATTAAGGTTGATTTAAAATATTATTTTTAGTTTATTATTATTTTATTAGGATTAGAGTTAAGAAATGTTTAGTTTGTTATTATTTTATTCATTAGTTATTTAAGATCTTTAGAACTCACCCCCTATATAAAGGAGGCTTCATTCAACTTTGTAAAATAGATTTCTTTTATTAATAATACAATGAGAGTTCATTTTTGCAAGTGTGATTACCTTGTGCCTTTGAAGCTTCTTCTCCTGTAGTTCTTTCAAGTTCTTGTAAGGGAGATTAATCTTCACACTCCAATTCGCCTTTTCATTGCGACTGGGACGGTTGGTTAGAGCCATATTATCGAGTTTTCCTTTTCATTGTGACTAGGAGGGTTTGATAGGACACTTATCCATCTATTTTCCACAAATCCATCCTCACCATCATCATCTTTACCGTTCAACTTCATAAGTGAGATCTTTTGATTTATTGATTATCAACTTTATTCTCAATTTCTTTATCTTTTGTTTATCTTGTTCTAATATTGTTTCTTACCTTGTTTCCAGCACTTAAAAGAAACTCTAAAAGACCCTAGTTATTTCTGCCATATTTCCCTATTCATCCCCTTTGTTCTTCATCGAGTTTAGAGCTTTCCAGGTTTGATTCTTCAACAAGAGAAACGTTCATTAACCCGCCACCGCTTCCCTATCAGATTCACCTTAAATAAGGAACTTAATGTCTACAAAAGGAGAGATAAGTCCACTCTACAACTTAGAAGCTACTGAGAGTTAGACTTGAATTCAATTATCATGGAAAAATTAGAAGATATGGAATCTTCTCCTAGTGAAAAAAAACATATTCCTCTTTTTATTACTGATGATTTATTGATTACTTGGAGGAAACGTATAAGGAATTGTATTGGTCATCCCATATAAATATATATTGCTTAAAATCGTTTGATGGGTGTTTTCAAGGCTTTCATAGTAAGCCTTAATAGTACACAAGTTCAAAGAAAAGTAGAACAAGCTCTAGATGGTCCTATATAGAGGAAGGTAATGAAGAAAGAGATGATTGACCTTGAAAAAATGGAACATAGAATTTGACATATTTACCTCAAAAGAAGAAATCAATGGGGTTTAAGTGGCTATTCACCATCAAATACTAATAAACATAAATGATTTTGATATAACATAATATATCTATATATATGTAATAATTTTTAAAATAAGTTTTCTAAGTTCAAATAATGACAAAAATATCATTTAAACATTTTAGAGTTGTGGACAAATATTTTCGTCCGATCATGTGGCATTCACATGTTAATTTATAGTATTATATTACATAATATATACATATTTTATTATATATTATAATTATATAACATATATTATATTGCTACTATTTTTTAAGTTTTTATAGATCCAACAATTTATAGACCCAAAACACCCAGCAGCCCATTACACGCCAAACCCAGTTGGCCCAAGTTGTCACCCTCAACCTGAAACCCAGTCCAGGACTCGAATAGACCCCAAAGCACTTAGGGTTTTCTTTAAACCCTAGCCAAACTCCACCATCGCCGCATCTCCTTCATCCCAGCTGCAACTCGGTCAACCGTCGTACTCTTCGATCAACCCTGAATCCTCCAACACAAGGAAAGCACACGAAACCAACAAACCAAACAAGTTTTAGTTTCATTAGAGAACTCTAAAAATATGACTTGTAAGACTATAAATATGCATGCTTGTAAACCGAAAAAAAGATATTCGAAAATCACACACTATTTTACACGAGATGAAATACATACGGAAATTACGAAGCAAATACAAGATATACCATAAGAAAGTATTCGAAGCATTTTGTAGCAATTTTGAAGTGAAATAAAAAGGTAAAATTCTTACCTCGTGCGATTTTTTGCATGCATGTTGTTTTCGGCTTGAAAAAGACCAATTGGCCGATGGTCGGAGGGGAGGGCAACCGAGGAGTTTTCCTTAGATCTAGCCCTCCCCGAGGCCATTTTGCTAAAACTATCTTTGTTTTTGAAAAGTGGAGGGAAAAAGTTATCGAAATATGCAAAAAAAAATGGGCCACCGCCAATGAGCGGATGTCGGCGAGACGATGGCCACCGAAATCTGGGTTTAAGGGGTGGATGTTCTTCATGTATAAAGAACACAAAGAATAGTTGAGAGGATTTCATATTTTTGGGGTTTGATTGAAATGAAGAGAAGAGTGGAATGAAATGTTGTTTTTGATTTTGGCTTATATACTAAGCCCGTGAGACCCGCGTGTCGACCCGACCCGAGCTAGAGGGTCCGTGCGTTTTCAAACAAAATAGGGAAATTCCCATTTTGGTCCCCCTATATTTTAAATCGTGCACTTTGAGCCCCAAAATCGATTTAAAAACTAAATTTCCTTTTAGATTTACCCCCAGATTTCTTTTCTTTCAATTTAATCCTTTTATTATTTTTATTTATTGTTTATTTTAATCTTTATTTTATTTTTTATTATTTTTTAATCTAATGTTTTATTTATACATTTTATTATATATATATATATATATATATTACTATTATTTTCTTTAATTGTTTTATTTTATTTTTTCAATTATTTTTATTTATTTTTATTTTCTTTATCTTTACTTTATTTTTATATTTCCTTTATATTTTTTTATTTCCTTTATATTTATTTATTTTATTTCTTTATTTTATTTTTATTTTATTCTTGTATCTATTTATTTATTGTATATATTTTATTATTATTTTATTTATTTTTTACATTTTACTTTTATTTCTTTTATTTTCTTTATCTTTTTATTTTCTTTATTTCATTTGTTTTTTTGTTTTATTTTCTTTATTTTATTTAATTTCATTGCCTTCTTTTATCTAACACTTTTCTTGACTTGTTTAAAGGGGTACATTCTAAATCCATTAAAGGTAAAGTAGTTTCGATTGATTGTTACCTTTTTAATTTTCTTAATTTAAGACAACTGGAAATTAATTAGTACCGAAAGGGCAGTTCAAGGGTGCTAATCCTTCCTTGAGTGTAACCGACTCCCGAATCCGACATATCGCTGATAAGATACAGATCAAGTAAGAAATCAAGGTATCCGATCAACCTATTTGTTTTTAGAATAAATAATCGGTGGCGACTCTAACCATTCTATTCAAGTCGAAACTCAATTCAGGGTCCAACTGAAAGATGTATCCGACAGCTTGGCGACTCCATTGGGACAGGTAAGTGAGTCATACTAAAGGTTAATTTCCAGTTGTCTTTTTAATGAAAAGGGTAAGTTTAAATTTTAAGGTAACTTTTCGATCCTTATTACTTACTTTTGATTATATTTTAAAATAAATAGTTGTACGGATGATTTATTTCAATGGTTTCATTTTATCAAACTCTTTTTCCACCTGAGGCTCTAAACCCGAGCTCCAAACTCTTTTTAAGTGAGGGTGAAAGCGACGCCTTCGTGAGAATTTATTCTTCGTACAGGCCTAGCATGTAGCCTTTGGGATTCATATACCTTATGTCTTCGTGTGAATTTATTCACCGCACAGATTTAAGGGAATGTATCCTCTCGAGTTTAACTTAGTACACACAAGCTTGTAATGAGCTTAAGACTAAGGGTCTGGCAAGCCCAAGGGGGCACCAGCAAGGAGAACTTGAGTACCCTTTTTAGAACCTTAACTGGGAGACAACAGAGAATTAGAGCCTACCATAAAATCCCATTTCAAAACCTAGGATGTTTTTACCCTAACCATGCAGTTTGTTTGTCTTTCTACTTTTCTTTCTTTCTTTCTTTCTTTCATCATTATTATTCTTATTTTACTAACTTTGTGCTTTCGTGTTTGTCTTTCTAGTATTTGCATCATAAAAAGAGGTTATTTATCCATTAAAAGGTGTTAGTTACACAAATAATCTGTATTAATGGACAAAGGGGTTGTAACACAAAAGGTAAAAAAGCCGAGGTACGACTATGGTCCGAAAAGACCCAGAAAGAAAAAGGAGACAGTCTTAAAGGAAGTTGTGTGTCGGAACTGGTTAGCTACGCCTCTATCGGCCTAAAGCAAAATGATGTACAAGAGCTTCGGGACATCTGAGACAGTTGAAAGAGTGACTGGAAAAAGTAGTTTAGCCAGTGGTATGGTGATATTGCACTCTTGCTTTAAGTCAAGACTAATGAGCCATTAATCAGAGCCATGGTTTAATTCTAGAACCCGGGGTACAGTTGTTTCACCTTTAACCAGGAGGACATGGCGCCCACAATCGAAAAGTATACTACACTGCTGCACTGTGAAAGCATCAGACTGGAGAGGGCCTATATCAAACACATCAAAAGTTAGCCTTTCAAGAACGGACTGGCCAATGATACAAGGGTTGATGAAAAATGGGTAACTAGTTGGGCTCGACATAAAGGCAGTATGGAAGGAATTGCTTGGCTTCATATCAAACAACTAATGAATAACCATC